>NC_136431.1:81966757-82714257 GCF_052849685.1 Lactuca virosa | reverse complement strand
ATAAAAACTATGTAAAAAGCACTTACAAACTATATAAGAATATATGACATAGGCACATAGTATAACTAATATACTAATATAACACAAATATAATTATTTATTGATTTTTCAATAGATGTTTATTTTTTCGAATTCAAGTTTTTTTGGCGAACATCACAAGTTTTTTAACAGAATAAGATTATAATCAAAATTTAAGCAAACATCATAAAATTTATATCGTCTACAAATTGTTCAAAATGATAATTATTAACAAAAGATTGCAATTCCTGAAAATATTAATTGAAAATGACAACTGTTTACGACAATTAGCTTTACTTTAAACGAAAAACAATATTTTTATTTTTATCCCAAAACGTTTTTGAATTTTAGCTTTAACAAAAAAAAAAAAAAAAAAAAAAAAACTTTCATTTTTAATTATAAAAAAAACTTTCATTTTTAATAATAAAGAAAACAAATGTCTTAGTTTTTATCCCAAAAACAAGTTTTTTAAGCAAAAACTCACATTTTTACTTTTAACAGTTAGTATTTAAAAAAAATTATGGAAACTTGTAATTTATATATTAATCAACTACGGAGGAAGAATTTTTTTTACATAAACGTAGTGGATAAACGAGTAACAATTTTTTTAAAAAAAATATATTTTCGAAAGAAATTAATCGACATCGGCTCCATTGCACTTTGAATGAAATTTATATTAAAACTATTAGAAAGACAAAACAAATTACAAATTACACAAGAGACTAAGGCTTTCATTTTATGACATTCATAATAAAAGTAAAGAGTAAAAGTCATTGTCGAACACAACATATTGATCAAAATGAAAATATTTGACGCATGCAGAAAAGAAAAGAACCGCGTTTTAGAAACTAACTAGCGAAAGGAACTAATCATCGCGACTCTATCATGTATGTATTATACATGTTTTTTGTAATATGACATGTTTATATGGAACATGACCAAAATATTATAAGCAAAATCTTTACTAATTTATAATGCATACATATTGAAGGGCCCACTAACTTTTAAGACTAAGATCTTAAAAATAAGGAGACTTAATTGTAACCATTAGATTTTATTTGAGTGGTGTAGATTATTTTGATAGTGATCCACATGAATGCTATTAAACCAATCAGAATAAATGTATAACTATCAAAGCACAACTTATCATATTTTATGCATAAAGAAACACACAATGTTATCATTAGCAATTCACAATAATTCACACAGTCTCTCTATTTATGAAACTTAAACCCCCTCTCTTTTAAATCTGAATATCTCTCTCCCTCTCTTTCTCATATATGAAACCCTAATTTTAGTTAACCTGGATGTTGTCATAATCGACGACACTGTCCTTACATGAACCACATATTATGCTACATCGCACCTCTGCCACCAGCATTGCTACACCTCCATCACATCACCATATTAATGTCTCTCATGTTTATCTTCTCAAAAACGACATCCACAAACTACCTATTTGTTGCTCCTATTTGTCTATCCTTCTCACCGGACAACCACAACCACCACCAACATCACCAAAAGTTGTTTATCTAACTATGTGTGCATGTTGAGTTTGTAGGTCTGTGTGTAGATATTTTTTTTGTTCTCAGGTTTTTAATTTTTTGTTTCGAATAGATGTATGTATATGCTACAGTTTTGTGTATATGTTAGTTATAGATGTTTGTGTATGTGTGTTACAGCTTTGTATATGTTAGAGGTCAATGCATGTGTATGTGGTACACATTTGCAGTTTGTCTCCTGATTGATATCAGACAAACATAAAGATGTTTTCCGAGAAAGAAACAATGATGGTATCTTCATATTTACGTGTTTGAATTGTTGCGAAGAAGTTTCTAAGGTTTTGGGAACATTTGATTATGCATGAACCGGTTACATGCATTTAAGATTAATATGTCATTTGTTATGTGTTTTTTTTGTGTTCTGGCCAAGATAAGTTAATGAGGTCAAGTGATTTAGTGTTTTATTTTTATATTTTGTACATAAATTGGAAATGCGATCTTGGTTATATGTCCATTTAAGAATCATTAATTGTATTTCTTGGTAATTTCATTGTGGTTTTTTATCTAATAGTTATATTTTAGATTTAATATTGTTAAAAAATGCTATTTATGTTAGAAAATAGATTGATTTTAACTGAATTGTTGGAAAGCTTAAATTGAATTTCTATTAAATCAAAGACGTGGGGTATCTAAATTGTGCAAAAAAAAAATCAAGATCACTAATGTAAATCTGGAATTCAAAATTAAAGGAAGTATGAAGAATTTCTCAGATCCAATAGTTGTCTGCCTGTCTCTTGGTATTATCTATGGTTAAATGAAATATTAATAAAATAAAATTGTACATTACCGTATACTAAAAGAGAATTGTCCAGTGATATCTTAATTTTTGTATTAATTAGGACAAAGAAAAAGCTATTAGGGAAAAGAAACCGTCAGAAAATTATTCAACTTCCAAGATAGCTTTAACTCTTGCAGTAAAAGCCAATACTATTACCAAAAGATAATCAAACGATTATGAAATATGTTATTAAAATTATGACATCATAAAATAGAAAAAAAAATAAAAACTATGTAAAAAGCACTTACAAACTATATAAGAATATATGACATAGGCACATAGTATAACTAATATACTAATATAACACAAATATAATTATTTATTGATTTTTCAATAGATGTTTATTTTTTCGAATTCAAGTTTTTTTGGCGAACATCACAAGTTTTTTTACAGAATAAGATTATAATCAAAATTTAAGCAAACTTCATAAAATTTACGTCGTCTACAAATTGTTCAAAATGATAATTATTAACAAAAGATTGCAATTCCTGAAAATATTAATTGAAAATGACAACTGTTTACGCCAATTAGCTTTACTTTAAACGAAAAACAATATTTTTATTTTTATCCCAAAACGTTTTTGAATTTTAGCTTTAACAAAAAAAAAAAAAAACTTTCATTTTTAATTATAAAAAAACTTTCATTTTTAATAATAAAGAAAACAAATGTCTTAGTTTTTATCCCAAAAACAAGTTTTTTAAGCAAAAACTCACATTTTTACTTTTAACAGTTAGTATTTAAAAAAAATTATGGAAACTTGTAATTTATATATTAATTAACTAGGGAGGAAGAATTTTTTTTACATAAACGTAGTGACTAAACGAGTAACAATTTTTTAAAAAAAAATATATTTTCGAAAGAAATTAATCGACATCGGCTCCATTGCACTTTGAATGAAATTTATATTAAAACTATTAGAAAGACAAAACAAATTACAAATTACACAAGAGACTAAGACTTTCATTTTATGACATTCATAATAAAAGTAAAGAGTAAAAGTCATTGTCGAACACAACATATTGATGAAAATGAAAATATTTGACGCATGCAGAAAAGAAACGAACCGCATTTTAGAAACTAACTAGCGAAAGTAACTAATCATCGCGGCTCTATCATGTATGTATTATACATGTTTTTTTTAATATGACATGTTTATATGGAACATGACCAAAATATTATAAGCAAAATCTTTACTAATTTATAATGCATACATATTGAAGGGCCCACTAACTTTTAAGACTAAGATCTTAAAAATAAGGAGACTTAATTGTAACCATTAGATTTTATTTGAGTGGTGTAGATTATTTTGATAGTGATCCACATGAATGCTATTAAACCAATCAGAATAAATGTATAACTATCAAAACACAACTTATCATATTTTATGCATAAAGAAACACAAAATGTTATCATTAGCAATTCACAATAATTCACACAGTCTCTCTATTTAAGAAACTTAAACCCCCTCTCTTTTAAATCTGAATATCACTCTCCCTCTCTTTCTCATATATGAAACCCTAATTTCAGTTAACCTGGATGCTGTCATAAACGACGGCACTGTCGTTAAATGAACCACATATAATGCTACATCGCACCTCTGCCACCAGCATTGCTACACCTCCATCACATCACCATATTAATGTCTCTCATGTTTTTCTTCTCAAAAACGACATCCACAAACTACCTATTTGTTGCTCCTATTTGTCTATCCCTCTCACCAGACAACCACAACCACCACCAACATCACCAAAAGCTGTTTATCTAACTATGTGTGCATGTTGAGTTTGTAGGTCTGTGTGTAGATATTTTTTTTGTTCTCAGGTTTTTAATTTTTTGTTTCGAATAGATGTATGTATATGCTATAGTTTTGTGTATATGTTAGTTATATATGTTTGTGTATGTGTGTTACAGCTTTGTATATGTTAGAGGGCAATGCATGTGTATGTGGTACACATTTGCAGTTTGTCTCCTGATTGATATCAGACAAACATAAAGATGTTTTCCGGGAAAGAAACAATGATGGTATCTTCATATTTATGTGTTTGAATTGTTGCGAAGAAGTTTCTAAGGTTTTGGGAACATTTGATTATGCATGAACCGGTTACATGCATTTAAGATTAATATGTCATTTGTTATGTGTTTTTTTTTGTTCTGGCCAAGATAAGTTAATGAGGTCAAGTGATTTAGTGTTTTATTTTTATATTTTATACATAAATTGGAAATGCGATCTTGGTTATATGTCGATTTAAGAATCATTAATTGTATTTCTTGGTAATTTCATTGTGGTTTTTTATCTAATAGTTATTTTTTAGATTTAATATTGTTAAAAAATGCTATTTATGTTAGAAAATATATTGATTTTAACTGAATTGTTGGAAAGCTTAAATTGAGTTTCTATTAAATCAAAGACGTAGGGTATCTAAATTGTGCAAAAAAAAATCAAGATCACTAATGTAAATTTGGAATTCAAAATTAAAGCAAGTATGAAGAATTTCTCAGATCCAATAGCTGTCTGCCTGTCTCTTGGTATTATCTATGGTTAAATGAAATATTAATAAAATAGAATTGTACATTACCGTATACTAAAAGAGAATTGTCCAGTGATATCTTAATTTTTGTATTAATTAGGACAAAGAAAAAGCTATTAGGGAAAAGACACCGTCAGAAAATTATTCAACTTCCAAGATAGCTTTAACTCTTGCAGTAAAAGCCAATACTATTACCAAAAGATAATCAAACGATTATGAAATATGTTATTAAAATTATGACATCATAAAATAGAAAAAAAAAATAAAAACTATGTAAAAAGCACTTACAAACTATATAAGAATATATGACATAGGCACATAGTATAACTAATATACTAATATAACACAAATATAATTATTTATTGATTTTTCAATAGATGTTTATTTTTTCGAATTCAAGTTTTTTTGGCGAACATCACAAGTTTTTTAACAGAATAAGATTATAATCAAAATTTAAGCAAACATCATAAAATTTACATCATCTACAAATTGTTCAAAATGATAATTATTAACAAAAGATTGCAATTCCTGAAAATATTAATTGAAAATGACAACTGTTTACGACAATTAGCTTTACTTTAAACGAAAAACAATATTTTTATTTTTATCCCAAAACGTTTTTGAATTTTAGCTTTAACAAAAAAAAAAAAAAAAAAAAACTTTCATTTTTAATTATAAAAAAAACTTTCATTTTTAATAATAAAGAAAACAAATGTCTTAGTTTTTATCCCAAAAACAAGTTTTTTAAGCAAAAACTCACATTTTTACTTTTAACAGTTAGTATTTAAAAACAATTATGGAAACTTGTAATTTATATATTAATCAACTACGGAGGAAGAATTTTTTTTACATAAACGTAGTGGATAAACGAGTAACAATTTTTTTTAAAAAAATATATTTTCGAAAGAAATTAATCGACATCGGCTCCATTGCACTTTGAATGAAATTTATATTAAAACTATTAGAAAGACAAAACAAATTACAAATTACACAAGAAACTAAGGCTTTCATTTTATGACATTCATAATAAAAGTAAAGAGTAAAAGTCATTGTCGAACACAACATATTGATCAAAATGAAAATATTTGACGCATGCAGAAAAGAAACGAACCGCGTTTTAGAAACTAACTAGCGAAAGGAACTAATCATCGCGACTCTATCATGTATGTATTATACAAGTTTTTTGTAATATGACATGTTTATATGGAACATGACCAAAATATTATAAGCAAAATCTTTACTAATTTATAATGCATACATATTGAAGAGCCCACTAACTTTTAAGACTAAGATCTTAAAAATAAGGAGACTTAATTGTAACCATTAGATTTTATTTGAGTGGTGTAGATTATTTTGATAGTGATCCACATGAATGCTATTAAACCAATCAGAATAAATGTATAACTATCAAAGCACAACTTATCATATTTTATGCATAAAGAAACACACAATGTTATCATTAGCAATTCACAATAATTCACACAGTCTTTTTATTTAAGAAACTTAAACCCCCTCTCTTTTAAATCTGAATATCTCTCTCCCTCTCTTTCTCATATATGAAACCCTAATTTAAGTTAACATGGATGTTGTCATAATCGACGACACTGTCCTTACATGAACCAAATATTATGCTACATCGCACCTCTGCCACCAGCATTGCTACACCTCCATCACATCACCATATTAATGTCTCTCATGTTTATCTTCTCAAAAACGACATCCACAAACTACCTATTTGTTGCTCCTATTTGTCTATCCTTCTCACCGGACAACCACAACCACCACCAACATCACCAAAAGCTGTTTATCTAACTATGTGTGCATGTTGAGTTTGTAGGTCTGTGTGTAGATATTTTTTTTGTTCTCAGGTTTTTAATTTTTTGTTTCGAATAGATGTATGTATATGCTACAGTTTTGTGTATATGTTAGTTATAGATGTTTGTGTATGTGTGTTACAGCTTTGTATATGTTAGAGGTCAATGCATGTGTATGTGGTACACATTTGCAGTTTGTCTCCTGATTGATATCAGACAAACATAAAGATGTTTTCCGAGAAAGAAACAATGATGGTATCTTCATATTTACGTGTTTGAATTGTTGCGAAGAAGTTTCTAAGGTTCTGGGAACATTTGATTATGCATGAACCGGTTACATGCATTTAAGATTAATATGTCATTTGTTATGTGTTTTTTTTTGTGTTCTGGCCAAGATAAGTTAATGAGGTCAAGTGATTTAGTGTTTTATTTTTATATTTTATACATAAATTGGAAATGCGATCTTGGTTATATGTGGATTTAAGAATCATTAATTGTATTTCTTGGTAATTTCATTGTGGTTTTTTATCTAATAGTTATTTTTTAGATTTAATATTGTTAAAAAATGCTATTTATGTTAGAAAATAGATTGATTTTAACTGAATTGTTGGAAAGCTTAAATTGAATTTCTATTAAATCAAAGACGTGGGGTATCTAAATTGTGCAAAAAAAAAATCAAGATCACTAATGTAAATCTGGAATTCAAAATTAAAGGAAGTATGAAGAATTTTTCAGATCCAATAGCTGTCTGCCTGTCTCTTGGTATTATCTATGGTTAAATGAAATATTAATAAAATAAAATTGTACATTACCGTATACTAAAAGAGAATTGTCCAGTGATATCTTAATTTTTGTATTAATTAGGACAAAGAAAAAGCTATTAGGGAAAAGAAACCGTCAGAAAATTATTCAACTTCCAAGATAGCTTTAACTCTTGCAGTAAAAGTCAATACTATTACCAAAAGATAATCAAACGATTATGAAATATGTTATTAAAATTATGACATCATAAAATAGAAAAAAAATATAAAAACTATGTAAAAAGCACTTACAAACTATATAAGAATATATGACATAGGCACATAGTATAACTAATATACAAATATAACACAAATATAATTATTTATTGATTTTTCAATAGATGTTTATTTTTTCGAATTCAAGTTTTTTTGGCGAACATCACAAGTTTTTTAACAGAATAAGATTATAATCAAAATTTAAGCAAACTTCATAAAATTTACGTCGTCTACAAATTGTTCAAAATGATAATTATTAACAAAAGATTGCAATTCCTGAAAATATTAATTGAAAATGACAACTGTTTACGACAATTAGCTTTACTTTAAACGAAAAACAATATTTTTATTTTTATCCCAAAACGTTTTTGAATTTTAGCTTTAACAAAAAAAAAAAAAAAAAAAAACTTTCATTTTTAATTATAAAAAAACTTTCATTTTTAATAATAAAGAAAACAAATGTCTTAGTTTTTATCCCAAAAACAAGTTTTTTAAGCAAAAACTCACATTTTTACTTTTAACAGTTAGTATTTAAAAAAAATTATGGAAACTTGTAATTTATATATTAATTAACTAGGGAGGAAGAATTTTTTTTACATAAACGTAGTGGATAAACGAGTAACAATTTTTTAAAAAAAAAATATATTTTCGAAAGAAATTAATCGACATCGGCTCCATTGCACTTTTGAATGAAATTTATATTAAAACTATTAGAAAGACAAAACAAATTACAAATTACACAAGAGACTAAGACTTTCATTTTATGACATTCATAATAAAAGTAAAGAGTAAAAGTCATTGTCGAACACAACATATTGATGAAAATGAAAATATTTGACGCATGTAGAAAAGAAACGAATCGCGTTTTAGAAACTAACTAGCGAAAGGAACTAATCATCGCGGCTCTATCATGTATGTATTATACATGTTTTTTTTTTAATATGACATGTTTATATGGAACATGACCAAAATATTATAAGCAAAATCTTTACTAATTTATAATGCATACATATTGAAGGGCCCACTAACTTTTAAGACTAAGATCTTAAAAATAAGGAGACTTAATTGTAACCATTAGATTTTATTTGAGTGGTGTAGATTATTTTGATAGTGATCCACATGAATGCTATTAAATCAATCAGAATAAATGTATAACTATCAAAGCACAACTTATCATATTTTATGCATAAAGAAACACAAAATGTTATCATTAGCAATTCACAATAATTCACACAGTCTCTCTATTTAAGAAACTTAAACCCCCTCTCTTTTAAATCTGAATATCACACTCCCTCTCTTTCTCATATATGAAACCCTAATTTCAGTTAACCTGGATGCTGTCATAAACGACGGCACTGTCCTTAAATGAACCACATATAATGCTACATCGCACCTCTGCCACCAGCATTGCTACACCTCCATCACATCACCATATTAATGTCTCTCATGTTTATCTTCTCAAAAACGACATCCACAAACTACCTATTTGTTGCTCCTATTTGTCTATCCCTCTCACCGGACAACCACAACCACCACCAACATCACCAAAAGCTGTTTATCTAACTATGTGTGCATGTTGAGTTAGTAGGTCTGTGTGTAGATATTTTTTTTGTTCTCAGGTTTTTAATTTTTTGTTTCGAATAGATGTATGTATATGCTACAGTTTTGTGTATATGTTAGTTATAGATGTTTGTGTATGTGTGTTACAGCTTTGTATATGTTAGAGGTCTATGCATGTGTATGTGGTACACATTTGTAGTTTGTCTCCTGATTGATATCAGACAAACATAAAGATGTTTTCCGAGAAAGAAACAATGATGGTATCTTCATATTTACGTGTTTGAATTGTTGCGAAGAAGTTTCTAAGGTTTTGGGAACATTTGATTATGCATGAACCGGTTACATGCATTTAAGATTAATATGTCATTTGTTATGTGTTTTTTTTGTTTTGGCCAAGATAAGTTAATGAGGTCAAGTGATTTAGTGTTTTATTTTTATATTTTATACATAAATTGGAAATGCGATCTTGGTTATATGTGGATTTCAGAATCATTAATTGTATTTCTTGGTAATTTCATTATGGTTTTTTATCTAATAGTTATTTTTTAGATTTAATATTGTTAAAAAATGTTATTTATGTTAGAAAATAGATTGATTTTAACTGAATTGTTGGAAAGCTTAAATTGAGTTTCTATTAAATCAAAGACGTGGGGTATCTAAATTGTGCAAAAAAAAATCAAGATCACTAATGTAAATCTGGAATTCAAAATTAAAGGAAGTATGAAGAATTTCTCAGATCCAATAGCTGTCTGCCTCTCTCTTGGTATTATCTATGGTTAAATGAAATATTAATAAAATAAAAGTGTACATTACTGTATACTAAAAGAGAATTGTCCAGTGATTTCTTAATTTTTATATTAAATAGGACAAAGAAAAAGCTATTAGGGAAAAGAAACCGTGAGAAAATTATTGAACTTCCAAGATAGCTTTAACTCTTGCAGTAAAAGCCAATACTATTACCAAAAGATAATCAAACGATTATGAAATATGTTATTAAAATTATGACATCATAAAATAGAAAAAAAAAATAAAAACTATATAAAAAGCACTTACAAACTATATAAGAATATTTGACATAGGCACATAGTATAATTAATATATTAATATAACACAAATATAATTATTTATTGATTTTTCAATTAGATGTTTATTTTTTCGAATTCAAGTTTTTTTGGCGAACATCACAAGTTTTTTAACAGAATAAGATTATAATCAAAATTTAAGCAAACTTCATGAAATTTACGTCGTCTACAAATTGTTCAAAATGATAATTATTAACAAAAGATTGCAATTCCTGAAAATATTAATTGAAAATGACAACTCTTTACGACAATTAGCTTTACTTTAAACGAAAAACAATATTTTTATTTTTATCCCAAAACGTTTTTTGAATTTTAGCTTTAGCCAAAAAAAAAAAAAAAAAAAAAAAAAAAAAAAAAAAAACCTTTCATTTTTAATAAAAAAGAAAACAAATGTCTTACTTTTTATCCCAAAAACAAGTTTTTTAAGCAAAAACTCACATTTTTACTTTTAACAGTTAGTATTTAAAAAAAATTATGGAAACATGTAATTAATATATTAATTAACTTGGGAGGAAGAATTTTTTTACATAAACGTAGTGGATAAACGAGTAACAATTTTTTTAAAAAAAATATATTTTCGAAAGAAATTAATCGACATCGGCTCCATTGCACTTTGAATGAAATTTATATTAAAACTATTAGAAAGACAAAACAAATTACAAATTACACAAGAGACTAAGGCTTTCATTTTATGACATTCATAATAAAAGTAAAGAGTAAAACTCATTGTCGAACACAACATATTGATCAAAATAAAAATATTTGACACATGCGGAAAAGAAACGAACCGCGTTTTAGAAACTAACTAGCGAAAGGAACTAATCATCGCGACTCTATCATGTATGTATTATACAAGTTTTTTGTAATATGACATGTTTATATGGAACATGACCAAAATATTATAAGCAAAATCTTTACTAATTTATAATGCATACATATTGAAGGGCCCACTAACTTTTAAGACTAAGATCTTAAAAATAAGGAGACTTAATTGTAACCATTAGATTTTATTTGAGTGGTGTAGATTATTTTGATAGTGATCCACATGAATGCTATTAAACCAATCAGAATAAATGTATAACTATCAAAGCACAACTTATCATATTTTATGCATAAAGAAACACACAATGTTATCATTAGCAATTCACAATAATTCACACAGTCTCTTTATTTAAGAAACTTAAACCCCCTCTCTTTTAAATCTGAATATCTCTCTCCCTCTCTTTCTCATATATGAAACCCTAATTTAAGTTAACATGGATGTTGTCATAATCGACGACACTGTCCTTACATGAACCAAATATTATGCTACATCGCACCTCTGCCACCAGCATTGCTACACCTCCATCACATCACCATATTAATGTCTCTCATGTTTATCTTCTCAAAAACGACATCCACAAACTACCTATTTGTTGCTCCTATTTGTCTATCCTTCTCACCGGACAACCACAACCACCACCAACATCACCAAAAGCTGTTTATCTAACTATGTGTGCATGTTGAGTTTGTAGGTCTGTGTGTAGATATTTTTTTTGTTCTCAGGTTTTTAATTTTTTGTTTCGAATAGATGTATGTATATGCTACAGTTTTGTGTATATGTTAGTTATAGATGTTTGTGTATGTGTGTTACAGCTTTGTATATGTTAGAGGTCAATGCATGTGTATGTGGTACACATTTGCAGTTTGTCTCCTGATTGATATCAGACAAACATAAAGATGTTTTCCGAGAAAGAAACAATGATGGTATCTTCATATTTACGTGTTTGAATTGTTGCGAAGAAGTTTCTAAGGTTCTGGGAACATTTGATTATGCATGAACCGGTTACATGCATTTAAGATTAATATGTCATTTGTTATGTGTTTTTTTTTGTGTTCTGGCCAAGATAAGTTAATGAGGTCAAGTGATTTAGTGTTTTATTTTTATATTTTATACATAAATTGGAAATGCGATCTTGGTTATATGTGGATTTAAGAATCATTAATTGTATTTCTTGGTAATTTCATTGTGGTTTTTTATCTAATAGTTATTTTTTAGATTTAATATTGTTAAAAAATGCTATTTATGTTAGAAAATAGATTGATTTTAACTGAATTGTTGGAAAGCTTAAATTGAATTTCTATTAAATCAAAGACGTGGGGTATCTAAATTGTGCAAAAAAAAAATCAAGATCACTAATGTAAATCTGGAATTCAAAATTAAAGGAAGTATGAAGAATTTCTCAGATCCAATAGCTGTCTGCCTGTCTCTTGGTATTATCTATGGTTAAATGAAATATTAATAAAATAAAATTGTACATTACCGTATACTAAAAGAGAATTGTCCAGTGATATCTTAATTTTTGTATTAATTAGGACAAAGAAAAAGCTATTAGGGAAAAGAAACCGTCAGAAAATTATTCAACTTCCAAGATAGCTTTAACTCTTGCAGTAAAAGTCAATACTATTACCAAAAGATAATCAAACGATTATGAAATATGTTATTAAAATTATGACATCATAAAATAGAAAAAAAAATAAAAACTATGTAAAAAGCACTTACAAACTATATAAGAATATATGACATAGGCACATAGTATAACTAATATACAAATATAACACAAATATAATTATTTATTGATTTTTCAATAGATGTTTATTTTTTCGAATTCAAGTTTTTTTGGCGAACATCACAAGTTTTTTAACAGAATAAGATTATAATCAAAATTTAAGCAAACTTCATAAAATTTACGTCGTCTACAAATTGTTCAAAATGATAATTATTAACAAAAGATTGCAATTCCTGAAAATATTAATTGAAAATGACAACTGTTTACGACAATTAGCTTTACTTTAAACGAAAAACAATATTTTTATTTTTATCCCAAAACGTTTTTGAATTTTAGCTTTAACAAAAAAAAAAAAAAAAAACTTTCATTTTTAATTATAAAAAAACTTTCATTTTTAATAATAAAGAAAACAAATGTCTTAGTTTTTATCCCAAAAACAAGTTTTTTAAGCAAAAACTCACATTTTTACTTTTAACAGTTAGTATTTAAAAAAAATTATGGAAACTTGTAATTTATATATTAATTAACTAGGGAGGAAGAATTTTTTTTACATAAACGTAGTGGATAAACGAGTAACAATTTTTTTAAAAAAAAATATATTTTCGAAAGAAATTAATCGACATCGGCTCCATTGCACTTTTGAATGAAATTTATATTAAAACTATTAGAAAGACAAAACAAATTACAAATTACACAAGAGACTAAGACTTTCATTTTATGACATTCATAATAAAAGTAAAGAGTAAAAGTCATTGTCGAACACAACATATTGATGAAAATGAAAATATTTGACGCATGTAGAAAAGAAACGAACCGCGTTTTAGAAACTAACTAGCGAAAGGAACTAATCATCGCGGCTCTATCATGTATGTATTATACATGTTTTTTTTAATATGACATGTTTATATGGAACATGACCAAAATATTATAAGCAAAATCTTTACTAATTTATAATGCATACATATTGAAGGGCCCATTAACTTTTAAGACTAAGATCTTAAAAATAAGGAGACTTAATTGTAACCATTATATTTTATTTGAGTGGTGTAGATTATTTTGATAGTGATCCACATGAATGCTATTAAACCAATCAGAATAAATGTATAACTATCAAAGCACAACTTATCATATTTTATGCATAAAGAAACACACAATGTTATCATTAGCAATTCACAATAATTCACATAGTCTCTCTATTTAAGAAACTTAAACCCCCTCTCTTTTAAATCTGAATATCACTCTCCCTCTCTTTCTCATATATGAAACCCTAATTTCAGTTAACCTGGATGCTGTCATAAACGACAGCACTGTCCTTAAATGAACCACATATAATGCAACATTGCACCTCTGCCACCAGCATTGCTACACCTCCATCACATCACCATATTAATGTCTCTCATGTTTATCTTCTCAAAAACGACATCCACAAACTACCTATTTGTTGCTCCTATTTGTCTATCCCTCTCACCGGACAACCACAACCACCACCAACATCACCAAAAGCTGTTTATCTAACTATGTGTGCATGTTGAGTTTGTAGGTCTGTGTGTAGATATTTTTTTTGTTCTCAGGTTTTTAATTTTTTGTTTCGAATAGATGTATGTATATGCTACAGTTTTGTGTATATGTTAGTTATAGATGTTTGTGTATGTGTGTTACAGCTTTGTATATGTTAGAGGTCTATGCATGTGAATGTGGTACACATTTGCAGTTTGTCTCCTGATTGATATCAGACAAACATAAAGATGTTTTCCGAGAAAGAAACAATGATGGTATCTTCATATTTACGTGTTTGAATTGTTGCGAAGAAGTTTCTAAGGTTTTGGGAACATTTGATTATGCATGAACCGGTTACATGCATTTAAGATTAATATGTCATTTGTTATGTGTTTTTTTTTGTTTTGGCCAAGATAAGTTAATGAGGTCAAGTGATTTAGTGTTTTATTTTTATATTTTATACATAAATTGGAAATGCGATCTTGGTTATATGTCGATTTAAGAATCATTAATTGTATTTCTTGGTAATTTCATTGTGGTTTTTTATCTAATAGTTATTTTTTAGATTTAATATTGTTAAAAAATGCTATTTATGTTAGAAAATATATTGATTTTAACTTAACTGTTGGAAAGCTTAAATTGAATTTCTATTAAATCAAAGACGTGGGGTATCTAAATTGTGCAAAAAAAAATCAAGATTACTAATGTAAATTTGGAATTCAAAATTAAAGCAAGTATGAAGAATTTCTCAGGTCCAATAGCTGTCTGCCTGTCTCTTGGTATTATCTATGGTTAAATGAAATATTAATAAAATAAAATTGTACATTACCGTATGCTAAAAGAGAATTGTCCGGTGATTTCTTAATTTTTGTATTAAATAGGACTAAGAAAAAGCTATTAGGGAAAAGAAACTGTCAGAAAATTATTCAACTTCCAAGATAGCTTTAACTCTTGCAGCAAAAGCCAATACTATTACCAAAAGATAATCAAACGATTATGAAATATGTTATTAAAATTATGACATCATAAAATAGAAAAAAAATAGAAACTATGTAAAAAACACTTACAAACTATATAAGAATATTTGACATAGACACATAGTATAATTAATATATTAATATAACACAAATATAATTATTTATTGATTTTTCAATTAGATGTTTATTTTTTCGAATTCAAGTTTTTTTAGCGAACATCACAAGTTTTTTAACAGAATAAGATTATAATCAAAATTTAAGCAAACTTCATAAAATTTACGTTGTGTACAAATTGTTCAAAATGATAATTATTAACAAAAGATTGCAATTCCTGAAAATATTAATTGAAAATGACAACTGTTTACGACAATTAGCTTTACTTTAAACGAAAAACAATATTTTTATTTTTATCCCAAAACGTTTTTTGAATTTTAGCTTTAACAAAAAAAAAAAAAAAACTTTCATTTTTAATTATAAAAAAAACTTTCGTTTTTAATAAAAAACAAAACAAATGTCTTAGTTTTTATCCCAAAAACAAGTTTTTTAAGCAAAAACTCACATTTTTACTTTTAACCGTTAGTATTTAAAAAAAATTATGGAAACTTGTAATTTATATATTAATTAACTAGGGAGGAAGAATTTTTTTTACATAAACGTAGTGGATAAACGAGTAACAATTTTTAAAAATTTTTTTTTTTTCAAAAGAATATAGTCGACATCGACTCCATTGCACTTTGAATGAAATTTATATTAAAACTATTAGAAAGACAAAACAAATTACAAAATTACACAAGAGACTAAGACTTTCATTTTATGACATTCATAACAAAAGTAAAGAGTAAAAGTCATTGTGAACACAACATATTGATCAAAATGAAAATATTTGACGCATGCAGAAAAGAAACGAACCGCGTTTTAGAAACTAACTAGCGAAAGGAACTAATGATCGCGGCTCTATCATGTATGTATTATACATGTTTTTTGTAATATGACATGTTTATATGGAACATGACCAAAATATTATAAGCAAAACACCCCCACATGCATATACATTACGATGCTAATTGTTAAAACTTCAATTGAAAAAAAAAACATTGGACTTGTATTTAGCAATTCATGTTAATAACAAAAATGACCACAATAAAAAGAGCTTTTGTTAACTGACTGACATGATTACAAATAAAATTAATCGTCGAATAGAAATTATGCATCGCTCACTAAAATAAACTATTCATCGACTGCTGAAAAGAAATTAATCAACATATTCCATATTTTTATATCGTACTTTTATTTTTAGCCTGAAACAACATGCCAACAAAACACAAATCGCCGAAAAAAACTATCCCGAGCCGCCGCATCGCGCGGGTATCCTACTAGTATATATATATATATATATATATATATATATATATATATATATATATATATATATATATATATATATATATATATGGGGAAAAGTTCAATAGAGAACCATAATTATTGGTTCTTCAAGGAACCAAATCTTTTTTTCAATTTCTAGAGCTTATTCTTTATCGAAAAAAAAAATCTAAAAATATCTAAATTCATATATTAACATTGTGAATGTGAAAAATGTTTTTCGGATTCACCGTATGAATCCGAATTCACGTTGTGAATTTTCAAAGATTCACATTGTGAATTTGACGTAAAAAAAAAAAAAAAATTCGAATTTTATATCATTGGAAAAAGAATAAAAAGTTATGAATTTCTGTATTTTTAGTTTTTTTTTTTATAAAAAATAAGTTCTAAAAGTTGAAAAAAAGATTGGTTCCTTGGTTAATTATAGTTCTCTATTGAACCTCACCCTATATATATATATATATATATATATATATATATATATATATATATATATATATATATATATATATATATATAGAAAAAGACAAAGTGAATACCTTATTTCTTGAATACCCTTTTCCACCATTATTTCCCTTTGGATAACATAAAATGGAAAATTAACACCATGAAACTTTCATTCACAATATCTTTACAATTTGAAGCCACAAAATGCAAAAAGGATTACCACTCAAACTGTAGGCAATTACGTGTTTAGTCAAATCAATTTCTAATTTGTCTTACTCGTCTCCAGATCCATCTTTATCTTCAACTTCATACCGATGTCTCTTATACAACACTTCCCTCTATCAGCCTTTTCCTTATAATTTTCCAATTCATCCAAAGCTTCTTATTTTTGATTTTAGCAGCCGTTTCCTTTTTTAATTCTTGCCACTCCTTCGTGAACTGTAACCGAATATCGGATCACAACATCAAAAACAATTCTTTGTTTTAAAACATTAATATGGGTGTTTAAGAATATAATCACATTTATTTCATAATGAAACGACATATGTCAAACCTAGAATAATCATCACAGACATATCAACTTACTTCGATTTCTATTTCTTACTTTTTTTTTTTTTAATATATATTTTCTATAGAGGATTAAAATGAATGAAATAGCAATAAATTTCATTTTATTGTTATACAATACAACATCCAAGAAGGTCATACATACATGTGATGCCTTATGTAGCGTGAATGCTTTACAACATGAAGAAAGTACAATTTGTCAATACCAGGTCAAAAAATAACATGAAGAAAGTATAATTGATCATACACCTTTATAAGAAACCTATTTAAAGCTTCATAAGTGATGTTCCTTATGATTAAGAAATATGTAAAATTACCACCTCCATAAACAATGATATTGCTATCCCAATATCATCTAACTCGAAATGTGGGATTTAAAACTCAGATGTACTCTTTCGCACATCCCCCTGAAATCCCCCTTTAAGCAACATAAAAAATGAATTTGGAGATAAGAACACCACAATTGGTTGCCATGTAAATTTTTATCCCAAAAATCATTGTTCCTTAAAAACACAAAATCAATATTACATTTCCTATCAAGTCGAACAATTTTATACAACTCTATCTGTGTAATATTGTTTTATCACAAAACCATATAAAATAAGGATATAAGTAACATATATAATCAAGTTAAGAAATTTCAAACAAATTACCAAAAAATTTACCATCTTTTTTGTGATTACTTCTTGATTTCGGAGAAAGTGTGTAAAAATTGAAGATCTAGCTTAATAAGTTCGCCCTCTTGATTATGGCCTCTTGAAAAGGCGTACAAAAATTGAAGATGCAGTTTAACACTTTGTGTGCTTTGAAGATAAAATTGTTACCTTTCAAACTTTATCATCCTCGAGTCGATGGTTCAGCATAATATTGAAATAAGTCCAAATCTTCACACATCTTGAGGTTTTACGAGCAGGACACCTAAAACACAGGATTTGATACGGACTTGGCAGCCAAAAATAATGTTGAATTAACATTATCCACGTGGCAGAATGGTATGGGAGCTGACGTGGCACGCTTTGTTGGCATGGTCACATGGACGGAAGTTGGAAAGAGCTAGAATAAGTGTGGAGGTCGGTTTTGGGCTCCAAGAGATGGCAATAATGGTTCCTTGATTGAAAACTTTATTAATCAAGTTGTAAACCCCCCCCCCCCCTCTAATAATTAGGTTAGTTAATGTTTCATTTATGTATTGTTTAATTTTGTTTTTTTTATCATTGTGGGTCTATATACAGCTGCCTAAGTTTTGTATTTTGATGATCACTTTTGAATGAAAAGCTTGAGCATTGTTCTTAAAAAACCCGAGTTGTTGCGTACACTTGATCTTTGATCATTTGATGGATGATTTCCGGAATCTGATTTAGAACTCAATCAATAGGTCTTGATTGTTTTCTAGGAACCTCAATCTATAGGTCTAGGTTGTTGTTCAAATCTATCCCCTTTAAATTTCGTTGTTTCCTTGTGTTCAAGTTAAATCTCTCACGGAAAAGCCCAAAAAGAGTTATTTTAGTTCCATGTCATTTGTGTCCGCTACAAATGTGTTCTAATCACTCAAGCTCACCAAATAAATCTTCAAGTTCACTAAGTCAGTCCTCAAGCTCACTAGATAAGTCCTCAAGCTCACCAGATAATTCTCAAGCTCACTAGAGAATTCTCAAGCTCACCAAGTATCTCTCAAGCTCACCAACGAATACGTATCATAAGTGGTATTAGAGCAAGTTATGATGGATTGGGAAGACCCTAATTTCCTTCGCAATCTTGGAGAAGCATTGAGAAACATAACAGAAGGTGCAAATCGAAGGCCGCCCGGTCGTGGACAACGATGTGTGGGGGAATGCAAGGTGGCTGAATTGCCTCAATTTTTTGGAGGAATGGATACAGAACGTTACTTAGATTGGGAAAGGAAGATCGAAAGAGTTTTCGAGTTCAGGGAGTTAGATGAAGAAAAGTGTTGCAAATATGCCATTCTGAAGTTAAGTGGTGGTGCTTCATTGTGGTTTGAAGGGCTTAAGGCCAAGATAGCCCGTGAAGGTAAAGATAGAATTTCTTCTTGGGAATCCTTGAAAAGAAAATTACAGAAAAGATATGTACCTCTAAACCATCGACTTACCACCTACAAAAAAATTGTTGATCTAAGACAAGGGAAAATGACCTTGGGAGAGTATATAGACGAATTTGAGAAGTTGGCATTGATGGGCGATATAGAAGAGACAGAATAGCAAAAAATGTCACTTTTGCTTCGTGGTCTGAATTTTAACATCTCCAATACCATGGAGTTGTATCCCTGTGCAGATTTTGATACACTTTGTGGCTTGTGTTTGAAGGTGGAGGCCCAATCTAAACCAAAGCATGGGAGTTCAAGTGTTGAATCGTCCAAAGTCAAGAGTTAGCCCAAAACGGAATCGTTTCCCAAGCAACCATCTTCTTATACTTCTATTGGTGCTGCTAGTGCCTCAGTTGCTGAAAAACCCACGAATACACACAAAGAGACCAGCTTGTCCAAGGTACGATGTTTCAAATGCCAAGGGTTTGGGCATTATCAAAATGCATGCCCAAACAAAAGGGTGGTGACCTTAAGGGAGGCGTGTGAATATCGTGATGAGCTATTGGAAGAAGAATGGATGAATATCATTTTTAATGAAGAACAGGAGGAAAAGGAGGTAGAGGAGGAGGAAAATTATGAAGCACCAAGGTATGACACAAACCTGGTAATAAGAACTCTAAAAACGCAGGTGGTACAATCTGATTTTGATAAACGTGATCAATTATTTCACACCAAATGTTTAGTCAAGGACAAATGGTGTAGTCTTATTATTGATGGTGGCAGTTGTACAAACGTGGCCTCAAGTGAAATGGGGTCGAAATTAGGGCTGATGACTAGAAATCACCCTAAGCCTTATGCACTCCATTGGCTAAATGATGGAAATAAGGTCAAAGTAACAAAACAGGTGAAGGTTGCTCTTACAATGGGATCTTATGAAGACGAGGTATTATATGATATCATTCCCATGGATTCATGTCATATATTGTTAGGGAGGCCATGGCAATTTGACCGTGATGTTGTGCATAGGGGGAGGACTAACGGACATGAGTTGAAGCATAATGGCAAAAAAATTATGCTTAAACCCATGTCCTCGTCAGCCGTGAGATCAATGAGTACGAAGCAAGGCAAAAGGCCAACTCTTACCGTGTTGGCTAGTGAAAAGGAAGTGGAGCAGGTCCTTGAGCACGGCGAGTTAGTGTACATGTTAGTGGCTAAAGGAGATGCAAGGGCATATCAAAACAAACAACTAGATGGTCCTTTGGTAGATTTACTTGTGAAGTATGGAGATGTTTTTCCAACGGACCTCCCACCAGGGTTACCTCCCATTCGTGGCATTGAACATCAAATTGATCTCATTCCAGGTGCCCCCTTACCAAACAAAGCAGCTTATCGTTGCAATCCGGAAGAAACTAAAGAATTACAAAAACAGATTGGAGATCTTATGCAAATGGGTTATGTGCGTGAAAGTTTAAGCCTGTGTGCTGTGCCTGTTCTTTTAGTGCCAAAGAAGGATGGATGTTGGAGAATGTGTATTGATAGCCGAGCTGTGAACAATATCACCATTAAATATAGGTTTCCTATCCCTAGACTTGATAACATGCTTGATGAATTACATGGGGCTGTTGTGTTTTCTAAAGTTGATCTAAGGAGTGGGTATCATCAGATCCGGATGAGGGAAGGTGATGAATGGAAGACGACATTCAAAACAAAGCATGGATTGTATGAGAGGACTGTTATGCCATTTGGCTTAACCAATGCTCCTAGCATGTTTATGAGGTTGATGAATGAGGTTTTAAAACTGTTTTTGGACAGATTTGTGGTGGTATACTTAGATGATATTCTGATCTATAGTAAAAGTAAAGAGGAGCATGTGAAACACTTGGAACAAATTTTTAAGACCCTTAGGGTATAAAAGCTTTATGGGAAACTCAAAAAATGTTTGTTCTTGGTAGACAAGGTAGTGTTTTTGGGATACGTGGTGTCAAAGGATGGAGTATCCGTGGATGAGTCTCAGATTGAAGCAATTAAATCTTGGCCCATTCCAACCAACGTTTCTGAAGTGAGATCTTTTCATGGTCTTGCCTCTTTTTATAGGAGATTTATTCGTAATTTCAGCATTATTATGAGTCCTGTTACGGGTTGTTTAAAAAAAGGTGCCTTTTCATGGGGGGAAGAGGCTCAAAAGGCATTTGAAAAGGTGAAGGAGTTGTTGTGCAATGCCGCGGTGTTGGCACTTCCTGATTTTTCACAGCCTTTTGAAGTGGAATGTGATGCTAGTGGTGTGGGCATTGGTGCGGTGTTGATTCAAGACAAGCGAGCCATAGCTTATTTTTCAGAAAAGTTGAACGGTGCAAGGATGAATTATTGCACGTATGACAAAGGATTCTATGCAATTGTGCGTGCTTTGGACCATTGGAGTCACAATTTACGTGCTACTCATTTTGTGTTTCATTCCGATCACAAATCTTTAAAGTATGTAAACGGGCAGCAAAAACTTAGTACTCGGCATGCTAAGTGGGTGGAATTTCTCCAATCATTCCATTTCTCATCAAAGTACAAAGATGGAAAAAGCAACGAGGTGGCTGACGCGTTGTCTAGACGATACACGTTGTTGGCTACTCTGTATGTACGTTTGTTGGGATTTGAAACCCTCAAGGATTATTACGCATCTGATCTAGATTTTAGAGAAACCTTTTTCAAATGTGCAGGTGGTCCCATTGGAGAATACATGGTGCAAAATGGATTTTTGTTTAAGGGCAATCGTCTTTGTGTGCCTAAACATGCCATAAGGGAGTTGTTGATTCGAGAAGCGCATGGTGGTGTTTTGGCGGGGCACTTTGTGGTGGCAAAAACATTGGAGGTTGTAACATCCTAAAATTTAAGAAACTGTAACACCCCAATTTTTTTTAAAACTTTAATATGCTATGGTTTTAAAAACATTTGGGAGTTAACCCACATTTAACAATAACCGGTCCCACAAAAACATTTACAAATTTAAAACAATGAGTGTTACCATTAAGCATCAATACAACCATAACAAGCAAATAAGAATTACATCAATACAATTAATAAGAAATTTAACAAGTTCCACTCCATTCTCTATCACTTGATTTCTAGCTTCCATCTATCATTTTCTCTTCTTAAGTGTAACCTGAGATACATGGCATTAAAAAAAGAGATACGTAAGACAATAATGTCTCGTGACCTATGTGGGTTCGAGACCCAAAACATTTATCACATTTTCATCAAAAACGTTTCATCTTTGCAAAACATAGTTTTAGACCATAAAACATTTTAAAGCATTTTCAAGGAAAACTCATTTCATACATTTCATAAATATCATTTCATATCTTCTCATTCCATTTCCTTTTATTTCATTTCAAAAGCCATATTTCCATATTTCATTTTCTTTTATCATTAAGGGCTAATTCCGATATTATACCGTTGCCATTTTTATACTTAGGGTCTACGTACAATAAAGGAACCACTCCCAAGTCTAGACCAAGGTGGAAAAAAAAATCAATCCACCAAGGCATCATTTCCAAGGCCAAGGTGGAAAGAACATATCAATCCACCAAGGTATCATAATAGGACATCTATCTCGCGAAGGGGAGGCGCCACCCAGATAGATTCCTCTAGTGCCTCTCACAAGGTATCATGGCCTGGGCAGTTTTCATTTCATTACTTTCCAATTCTTTTCATTACTTTCCATTCTTTTTCATTACTTTACATTTCTTTTCATTACTTTCCATGCTTTACACATTTCATACATTATTATCATAAAATCATTTCAAAAGTAAAGCATCTATATTTCAAAACATTTCAATCATATTTTCAAAACATTCGATCTTCCAAAACGTTCTTTTCTTTCAAAAACATTCCTGCCTTTAAGGAACTCTTTCAAAATACCCTTTCCAAAAACATTTGACGCTTTCGTTTCAAAACAATTCATATATCAAAGCATTGCATTTCATTATCATAAAATCATTTTTCCATGTACCCCAAAGTGGGAAAATGCCAACACGTACTCACCTCAATCACACGTAGGCTTGCTAGTCTTCTTCTAGTTCCTTTCCTTATAGAAACACTCTCAATCAACACCTATATAACATGGACACAAGTCATTAAAATGACCAAAATAACCCTCAAAGTTTCCATTACTAAATTTTATTGTTTCATACTATATCTTATGTAAAAATATGAATGTAGTTGAAAGCCGCGTGTAAATCCGAGTCCGTATGCAAAAGTTATGAGGAAAATACTAAAGTTCCCTCTAGCCGGGCAATCTGTTGTATGTGCGCGGACCGCATGCATGACCACGCGGGTCGCGTCCCATAGCAGCTCAAACACCCCCAAAAACTCACTTTTTGAGTCCTAAACTTGCTTGGGTGGTTTTGGTCTTTTAGGTAACCATTTGTAACACTTTTAAAGGTTTCCAAGCACTACTAAAGGATGTTTTATCATGTCAAAACATTCAACTTAATTCATCAATCCCTCTATCAAAGTGTTATGTTCATAATGTTTACAAACACTCAAATGAAAGGGTTAAGAACTGAAGTTGCTCAAAAAACACTCTTGAACCAATATGACTTATTTCCAAATCATTTAATACATCATTGGGTGTTTTTAAGTACATAAAACCAAATTTTATCTCATTGCTAGTACTTCATCCAACTATGGAATCCTCAATTCTATTCTATGTTTCCCAAATTACCCTTTAGGCTAAAACAATCACTAGAACCACTTATAGCTCAAGAGATCCTTCATGTTTATGTTTCAATATCATTTCTAGAGTGTTAATTCGTGTTTATGAATGTCATTCACTTCTAATATATAAATCATCATGTGGTTATCCGACCTTCAGTCTTACATCTCAACATGCAACAATAAGTTTTAAGTTATTTATGAAACTTTATCAGGTCCTTCCAATCCGTAAGTGATCATTTGACCATTTCTATAGTTAGGAATTCTAAATTGCTTAAGTACATCCTTTCGTGCTCATGCATGCTAATATTATTTATTTATTTTCCATACTAATCATTATCAATTCATTGTGTTCTATTTTGCTCTTAAGTATAATATGAGATGCTTACACCATAGTACATCACACATTCCAAACTAATTTTACTTTTAAACTTTCACTGCATCCTATTTTATCAATTTTACTCTTACTAATACTTGTACCTTTCTTCTCAAATGTCTTACTTTAAATCCATAAAAATGATAGTTTACACTCAACAAGATCCGCGAGTCAATTTATACTAACGATGTTTTCCTTCAACGTTATTAGCAAGATGATCCAGTTATGTATAAATTTCCTTGTCTATTACCTTTGAACCGACATGTACCATACCTTTTGAGGCTATATATACTTATTGAACCTTGTCCGTATCTCCTTTCGTTCACTTTAACTAAAGTGTCAAACCAAAATCTCATCTCATGAGTTAAGGTGTTTCCTAGGTCTACAAACAGAAGCTCTAAAGCACATAATGCTATTTTCTACTCAACTTTCAAAATCTTGTTGGGTCCGAATGATCTCATCACTTGTAAGTTGCTTCTTCCCAACTATCTACCCCTTAAAAGAAATGAAGGCATTTCTTTTAAGGTTAAATCAAAAGATGATTTTCATCATTCATGCCTCAGTTAAAATTATTGATCGAGTACTCGGCTTTTGCATTATGCACTTCGTCAGTTTGACTTCTCATGTATCATAATTTACAACTTTCTATTTCTTTCTCATTCCTTATGGATACGTAACCAACTTTTATATCAATGGATTCATGTGTATTTTAGTAACATTAAAGTGACCCATAACGCTCTAAGTCAAGGTTTTATCTCATATACGAATTCATAACAGAATATCTCATTATCATAAGTCTACATGTTTCTTGTCTGGTTGTCAAATCTAGATTAGCATTAATACTCAAACCTAGTACTCAGTTGTACTTGAGTTTGTTTGGTTCGTGTCATTAGGTTGCATAACTTAGAAGTTCTAAATCTTGTATCATTGGTTCATCTGTGTCCCTCATAATTCCAAGCACTACGTGTTGGTCTTACTCATCCTCCAAATGTTATAGTTCTTATAGCATCGTATTATCACACTTTCATATCCTTCTTAACATCTAACCCTTAAAAGAAATTAGGGTATTTCTTTTAAGGTCCAAATCACCATTATGATTCTCAGAAGGTAGTAGCTTTCCTTTCTAACTCATTCATGGAAATTTAAAAAAAATTTTTTTTGCTCACCATTGTCTTTTGATAGTCCTTATCAACAAACTCTAAGTATTTATTCTTTTCCACTCCTTGTTAACACTATAAGATCCTTTATGTTAAATTTGCGTTCTCCTATATTCTATCATGTGAAAGCACCTTCCTGCTTCTCGATCACATAACACCTTGCATATACTACTCCATCATCAAACTATTACACATTAGAGTCTTATTTCTTCTGTCGCCATCATCACATTGTAAGTGTAATTTTAACTTCTCATCAAATTTTATAGGACTTGTAAGTAGGGATTACAAAGTTCCTCCTGTAAAATTGTTTATCACGGTAGTCTAGTACCTTAGGGTAAGGTACTCTCATAGAATCGACATCATCACTTTTAGTTTCCATTATTTGCATGCTTCGAGGAAGTCTTCATCTTGAATGTCTTCCTTTCAAGCTCGAGAAATACCCTCACTTATCTTGCACTATACTTCTTTCCTTGTAGTGATTTCACTCACCAGTCTAGCACATTAGGTTAATGCACCACTGCTTGCCTTTTACTAGTGTCCAGGTGTCACCAGGACACCCTTTTTCCACAGCTACTATCACACTTGAAACTTGATAATGTTGTCATCTAGTCGCCAACTTCTTAGGATCCCAAAAGATCATATTGAGTCAACATTATCATACTCCTTCCCAAGCTATCTCGTTCATTTTTTTTCTTATACTATCTCGCTTTCATCATCATATCACCCTTTCGCCAACCTAGCGATTGGCTTGCCTTCCTGTGTCAACAATCACATCAAATCATTATCTTTCATCAAGGATGGAATTTATGATTCCATTCCATTCCTTTCTCAATCGACTTACTTGTAACTTGAATTTGTCACTCTTATGTTGTAACATAAGCTCGTCCCCAATTACTAACTCCAACTAATTTTTGTAATCATAAATTCGGAGTTCCACTTTGTGTCCCATTTTAGGCTTTTTCCAAAGGCCAAATATGTCTCCTTTTAGCTAATTGTTTGTTAACAATTTAAATAGTTCAATTTATTTCATTCCTTGGCATTTCTAACTCATTACCAACGATACTAAAATGATATAAACTCATTTTCAACCACATATCAATTGTATCTCAAGTAATTTCTCATTTTCATACTAGTTGTTTGACTTTGACAGAAAAGTCAAAGTTGTCAACATTTTCCCATTATCCATTAATCATGTTTTAAACTCCCTTATCACTCTTATCTAACACAAGATAAGCATTCAGTAAGTCCTCAACTCCCTCGAATCCTTACCATATTTCACAAAACCCTTTCATGTTTCCACCAAGTTCGTGTATGTATCATGTATGTATAATAGTACGGGCCCTATAGTATTATAACCACATCATACATAGCCGACCTTGACTTCAACACTTAAGAGGTTTTGATCCATTGATTTAGATCCTCCATACACTATTCTTACTTCCATTACCCACTTTAGAAGCACTCAATGTAACGTTCTACAAGTTAATCTAACTTATCTAAAGTTTCATATCATCTGGCATGGCAATTCCTTTCTACCACTTGTTGCATAAGATTCTACCTAACTCAAGGCATAGCAATCCTATGACTCATTCACACTTTCCATAACCAAAGTGTAAGCCTAGGAGCGGAATGATCCAATCCTAATTCGCTTAAACTATGGCTCTGATACCAAATTGTAACACCCCAAATTTTTTTTAAACTTTAATATGCTATGGTTTTAAAAACATTTGGGAGTTAAACCACATTTAACAAAAACCGGTCCCACAAAAACATTTATAAATTTAAAACAATGGGTGTTACCATTAAGCATCAATACAACCATAGCAAGCAAATAAGAATTACATCAATACAATTAATAAGGAATTTGACAAGTTCCACTCCATTCTCTATCACTTGACTTCTAGCTTCCATCTATCATTTACTCTTCTTAAGTGTAACCTGAGATACATGGCATTAAAAAAAGAGATACGTAAGACAATAATGTCTCGTGAGCTACGTGGGTTTGAGACCCAAAACATTTATCACATTTTCATCAAAAATGTTTCATCTTTGCAAAACATAGTTTTAGAAGATAAAACATTTTCAAACATTTTCAAGGAAAACTCATTTCATACATTTCATAAATATCATTTCATATCTTCTTATTCCATTTCCTTTTATTTCATTCAAAAGCCATATTTCCATATTTCATTTTCTTTTATCATTAAGGGCTAATTCTGGTATTATACCGTTGCCATTTTTATACTTAGGATCTACGTCCAATAAAGGAACCAATCCCAAGTCTAGACCAAGGTGGAAAAAACAAATCAATCCACCAAGGCATCATTTCCAAGGCCAAGGTGGAAAGAACATATCAATCCACCAATGTATCATAATAGGACATCTATCTCGCGAAGGGGAGGCGCCACCCCGATAGATTCCTCTAGTGCCTCTCACGACGTATCATGGCCCAGGCAGTTTTCATTTCATTACTTTCCAATTCTTTTCATTACTTTCCATTCTTTTTCATTACTTTACATTTCTTTTCATTACTTTCCATGCTTTACACATCTCATACATTATTATCATAAAATCATTTCAAAAGTAAAGCATTTATATTTCAAAATATTTCAATCATATTTTCAAAACATTCGATCTTCCAAAATGTTCTTTTCTTTCAAAAACATTTCTGCCTTTAAGGCACTCTTTCAAAATACCCTTTCCAAAAAATTTGACGCTTTCGTTTCAAAACAATTCATATATCAAAACATTGCATTTCATTATCATAAAATCATTTTTCTATGTACCGCAAAGTGGGAAAATGCCAACACGTACTCACCTCAATCACACGTAGGCTAGCTAGTCTTCTTCTAGTTCCTTTCCTTATAGAAACACTCTCAATCAACACCTATATAACATGGACACAAGTCATTAAAATGACCAAAATACCCCTCAAAGTTTAAATTACTAAATTTTATTGTTTCATACTATTCCTTATGTAAAAATATGTATGTAGGCGAAAGCCGCGTGTAAATCCGAGTCCGTATGCAAAAGTTATGAGGAAAATACTAAAGTTCCGTCTAGCCGGGCAATATGCTGTATGTGCACGGGCCGCGTCCCGTAGCAGCTCAAACACCCCCAAAAACTCAAGTTTTGAGTCCTAAACTTGTTTGGGTGGTTTTGGTCTTTTAGGTAATCATTTGTAACACTTTTAAAGGTTTCCAAGCACTAGTAAAGTATGTTTTATCATGTCAAAACATTCAACTTAATTCATCAATCCCTCTATCAAAGTGTTATGTTTATAATGTTTACAAACAATCAAATGAAAGCGTTAAGAACTCAATTTGCTCAAAACACACTCTTGAACCAATATGACTTATTTCCAAATCATTTACTACATCATTGGGTGTTGTTAAGTACATAAAATCACAATTTATCTCATTACAAGTACTTCATCCAACTATGGAATCCTCAATTCTATTCTATGTTTCCCAAATTACCCTTTAGGCTAAAAAAATCACTATAACCACTTATGCTCAAGAGATCCTTCATGTTTATGTTTCAATATCATTTCTAGAGTTTCAATTCATGTTTATGAATGTCATTCACTTCTAATATATAAATCATCATGTGGATATCCTTAGATTTCCCAAAATGCCCCTTATGACCACAAATTCCATGGGTTAATCCAATAACCAATCTACACTTAGTATTTTGCATCTAAATCATTCTAATAGCATCCATTCATGGTTATGAACTTCATTTTCTCAATAATTATACCTTAATGCATAAAATCCATTGATGTCATCACATCTTTCCCAAAATCACCTAAAATTCATGTTTATGCAACATTTTACCTTCATGGATGTGTTTGAATATTTCAATTGGATTCATTGTCATCAAACATCATCTAGGTCGTTGAATCCATTCCAATTTAACATATAAACATGAAATCCCCAATTTAGATTTCTAGGGTTCATAGAGATTTTTACCCAAGTCATCAAATCTACCAATATAGTGATTGGATTGAGATTGGAATCACCAAAACTACTCAAGGGAGGTTAGAAACCAAAACCCTAACCCTTATAAGAAGCTAAATTCGACATTGGTGTGTTATCCAAGCAATGAACTCGAAATTTAGGAGTAATAGAGAAGAGATTATACCTCATTAGCCTTTGATTGTTTCCTTTCTTGTTTGAATACTTCTAAACTTGCTTGATTCAAACCCTAGGAGCTCTTTAGATCAAAATCGCCATTAGGGAGTTCTTCCCTTGCAAAACACGATCTGAAGAAGAAGGATGAAGGGGATTGCATCTTATTTCCCAATATTTTCACAATTGGCCCCTCTAGTTTACATTATTTGGCCAACCCCCACTAAACCACAATATTTGTGACTTTAACTTAAGTTTTGACATAATAAGTCCTTTTCCATCCTTCATATAACTTCTACAGTCCTTTCCACTATCTGAGTGAACCATTTGGTCAACTCATTCTATTTTTCCAATTTGACACTTTTGGCGCTTTGACTTTCAAAACTGTTATTATTTCCAATTATAACTTTCTAAATTCATATCAACTAATGATATGATTATCCCTTGATGATTTAACTATATAAATCATTTTTCATTTATTTACTTTATTAATTTAAGAAGTAGGTCTTAAATTTTAGGATGTTACAGAGGTGCTTCGTGAACATTTCTTTTGGCCCAAGATGTTGGGGGATGTAACCAACACAATCAACAAGTGCGTGACATGCCATATGACCAAGACTTCTTTTAAACCTGGTGTGTACACTCCCTTACCAATTCCCAATCACCCTTGGGAAGATGTTTCCATGGACTTCATTGTAGCATTACTCATAACACAATGTGGCAAAGATTCAATCATGGTGGTGGGGGATCATTTTTCCAAGATGGCTCACTTTGTTCCTTGTCACAAGATGGATGATGCTAGTAAGGTGGCTGATTTGTATTTCAAATAGATTGTGCGCTTGCATGGAATACCAAAAACTATAGTTTCTGATCGTGACTCTAAATTTGTAGTTACTTTTGGAACACATTATGGAGAAAGGTTGGGACGAAACTATTATTTAGCACTTCTCATCACCCATAAACTGATGGGCAAATAGAGGTAACTAATAGAACTTTGGGGACATTGTTAAGGGGTTTGGTTGGCAAAATGCAAAAATATTGGGATACTAAATTCACACATGCTAAATTTGCATACAATCATTCTCCTATATATGGAACAGGACACCCTCCATTTGAGGTTGTTTATGGTGTCAACCCATACATGCCTTTGGATTTAATTCCATTACCAAAGGGTGAATGGGTCCACAAAGATGCAAGTGAAAAGTTGAAATCTATGTTGAAGCTTCATCAGCAAGTTCGTGAAAAGATCCAATCCATGAACGAAGTTTACAAGAAAAAATTAAACAAACATAGAAAACCAAGAGTGTTTGAAGAAGGTGACTTGGTTTGGTTGCATATGAGGAAAGATCGTTTTCCTAATAAACGAAAGAACAAGTTGATGCCCAAGGCGGAAGGCCCTTACAAGGTGGTTGGAAGAGTGAATGATAATGCGCACAAGCTAGAGTTACCTGGTGATTATGGAGTTCATGCAACCTTTAACGTGGGTGATCTTTCCCCATATCTGGATGATAAGGGCCTCCTTGAATTGAGGTCAATTCCGTTTCAAGAGGGAGGAGATGATACGAACTTGGCAGCCAAAAATAATGTTGAATTAACATTATCCACGTGGCAGAATGGTATGGGAGCTGACGTGGCATGCTTTGTTGGCATGGTGACGTGGACGGAAGTTGGAAGGGACTAGAATAAGTGTGGAGGTCGGTTTTGGAGTCCAAGAGATGGATATAATGGTTCCTTGATTGAAAACTTTATTAATCAAGTTGTAACCCCCCTCCCCCCCCCTTAATAATTAGGTTAGTTAATGTTTCATTTATGTCTTGTTTAATTTCGTTTTTTATCTGTGGGGCTATATATAGCAGCCTAAGTTTTGTATTTTGATGATCACATTTGAATGAAAAGCTTGAGCATTGTTCTTGAAAAACCCAAGTTGTTGCTTACACTCGATCTTTGATCATTTGACGGATGATTTCCGGAATCTGATTTAGAACTCAATCAATAGGTCTTAACTGTTTTCTAGGAACCTCAATCTATAGGTCTAGGTTGTTGTTCAAATCTACCCCCTTTAAATTTTGTTATTTTCCTTGTGTTCAAGTTAAATCCTTCTCGGAAAAGCCCAAAAGGAGTCATTTCAGTTCCATGTCATTTGTGTCCGCTGCAATTGTGTTCTAATCACTCAAGCTCACCAAATAAATCTTCAAGCTCACCAATTCAAGCCTCAAGCTCACCGAATAAGTCCTCAAGCTCACCAGATAATTCTCAAGCTTACCAGAGAATTCTCAAGCTCACCAAGTATCTCTCAAGCTCACCAACGAATACGTATCAGGATTGGATAGATATTATATGCCCCTCATATCACTTCACACAGAAAAACTGAATCATAACTTTTTATGTCCATTTAGGTCATATGAATATATAACTAACATTCATTCAATATTAGGAACCCATTCGGCAAACTAAACCACCATCTCTCTCACATTAACAACTCTTCCTAAAACAATTAGATTACATATATGGTACTAGAAATCGTGGCAACATAACAAAAATGCCAAAAACCAAACAAATTTGACTCATTTCCCTGTTAAATAAACCAAACATTTCATCCAACACTTGGCATGCATCAAAACTCACAGAAAATAGAAAATATTGAAATACACACATACATTATTGGACAATATTACCAGAAGGTATAATGCCATCTATGCTTGAATATAGATTTATTTGATCATAACTCCATCATGTGCCTTCAAATTTGACTTTGAAGGCTCTTTGTGTGGTTTGTGTTAGTTTCAGTAGAGAGAAAAGCTAATGGATCGAATTTCTAAACAAACGTATAGACTATGAAAACAGGGTAAAGATAAAAAGAAATATTACTAGAGAATCTTAGAGTTCAGGGGAGGAGATGAGGATGGATTTTTTATGATTGTACATCAGAGGTGTTGATAGGAGCCTTCAAAACCAAGCAAGAGATATCGGAAGACCAAGCATGTAACAAATACAAAATCACAATGTCGATAGTAGCCTTCAGTCTAAAATAGTGACTCCATAGTTTCATTCTCGTAACCAATTCAGAGAGAAGATGATTGGAAAGAAAAACTACAGAGGGATGCAAATCAATCTATTTATCTGGTCGATTTGCAAATATAGAGAGACACCAGATGCATAGATTACGATTGTGAATTTGAAAGATTTTGAATTTTAATTTTCATTTTCAAGTAATAGAATGGCAAAATTAATGACTCTTTTATCATATATATATATATATATATATATATATATATATATATATATATATATATATGTGTGTGTGTGTGTGTGTGTGTGTTTGCATGTGTATTTTGTGTATGTGTACGATTATGTATGTACATGTATGTACGTTTATATGCATGTATGTGTGTTGGTGTATTCAAAGTCACGTGCATATATAGGCATTAAAATCTTAAAAACATGAAATCAGTAGCGGGTTATGATGGCGCACAAGTTTATACGTACGTGGATACTATCTATAATTTGTTGAATAGAAATTAACTCATATATAAACAAGATATTTAAAAAAATGATGTTTGGTTCACAAAAATGAAAAAAAGTCGGTAATTACTAACGGATTAACATTTTTGTCAGTAATTATCGGCGGAATTTGTTAATTTGTCAACATACCCTTGATGTTCACCGATGGATTCTTTTTATTTTTCATTTTTTGAGCATCAAACATCATTTTTTCACATCTTCATTATATATTTATTACTTTAAATTTACCAAATTATAGCTAATATTCACGTAAGTACAACTGTGTGCACCATCAGAACATGTTACTTATTTCAAGGTTTAACATTTTAACGACTATAGATGAATGTGTTATGAATACACCAACACATAGACATAAACATGCATACATATACATATAAACATACATACACATACACTTGCGCATAAGTACTCATACACATACACATACATACACCTTATGCGTTGCGCCGTGAACGAATTGGGTCGTGATGCCTCTAATGTAGTGTTGTGAAGCGCCTGATCCTCCAAAGCCCAGAACAGCTTAAGCCTAAACTGTCACACCCCCAAACCAGAACGGCGGTAATGTTCGGGGGCGGAGGACTTCAGGTAAGTATCACAACACATGCAATATAGTAATCAAAGTACAAACAACCATTGCATTAATAAGTATAAGTTTTACATAAGTGCTTAAACATTACATATTCAAACACTAAAGTAGGTACAGTAGAAGACAAGAGTCACGATACGGTACTAGGTAGTCTTCTCAAAAGCTTCGGGGGTGTACCTGTCTACTGGATTCCTGAGATTACAAGTAATTTGAAAAGAGAGTAGATCAGCATTTAAGCTGGTGAGTTCATAAGTATTTTAGTTCTGTTAAGTATACCCTAAGTTCTTTGGATAAGTTCACTGGTTTCTCTAGGAAATCCTATATTTCCTGAGGTGATAGACTAATAACCTCAATAGTTTCCCTCTGTAATTACTTAGTTTATACCGATTATATATAACACAATATCGAATGGACAGTTAAATGGGTGTATCTTCCCTAAGCCCACAACCAAATAAGGAACATGAAGTAAGGCGGAAGTCACACATTTCACTGTCAATCAGACATTACTTATGTATAATTCTGATGTAAAAACTAAGGAATTATAGAATTAACCACTAAAGGTCTTTTATGTTATACTAGTTTACAGAGATTGAATGACTAAGTTCCATTTGATAAGTAGTTTAATTCCATAAACCGTTTCATTTGTAAAAGTGGTTTAATCCCATAAACCGTTTCATTTGTAAAAGTGGTTTAATCCCATAAACCGTTTCCTTTGTATAAGTGGTTTAATCCCATAAACCGTTTCTTTTGAAAGAGTGGTTTAATTCTATAAACTGTTTCATTTGTAAAAGTATTCTTAGTTATATATGTTCTATAGTAAAAACTTTAGTATTAATCCTGGAAAATATTATATTATCCATAATACTGCCTTGTGGTTTTAAATGTTCAAAACCAGAAGTACAAGTATATTTACCATACTTGATTTCATGATACGTAGCTTTTACTGTAGTAAAAACTATAGAAGGTATATTTGGTCGGGATGTAATTATCTTTTCTTACTGTTTTAAGAGAAGTATATTACTTAGTAATTCACTCGTTGTTTTATCCATGTGAGTTCTATTAACCATACTAATATGACTGATATGCTTGATGCGACGTTCTTCAGGCGTCGGAAACGGTATGATATTTGACACCCTAGGCCTACCGGCCAAACTGTAGCGAACAGCAAAGGTGCAGGATTGCCAGTCCCATATAGATCTATACACAAATTCACGCTCTCCCTACAAGAGATTCTGGTTAATAAGTCAGGACTTGAGGTCGTACTTAGATAAGTACACCATGAAGAGTCTCACAAATTTATTGTTTCAACGAGATTTACGATGAATTATTACCCCGTGATTGCTAACCCTGGTACGTTGTATTTGTACCTCTGTTAATGCAAATTTGGTATGATGTATTATTACCCCGTGATTGCTAACCCTGGTACGTTGTATTTGTACATTTGTTAATGCAAACCCGGTATGATGTATTATTACCCCGTGATTGCTAACCCTGGTACGTTGTATTCGTACCTTTGTTAATGCAATCCCGGTATGATGTATTATTACCTCGTGATCGCTAACCCTAGTACTCTGTATCGTACCTTTGTTCATGCAATCCCGGTATGATGTATTATTACTTGTTTAATATGTTGTTCATATATTAAAGGTATTATACATATCCTGGTATAGTTAAATGAATTTTTGGTAATTTCTTTGGAAAGTATACAAGCGTGAATCATACTTGTGTATTTAGTTCTGAATCATAAATTATACCTATTATAATTTATATGTTCTATCTGATTAGCATAATTTCTCATGGATGAACACCTTTGCTCAGCCTGATACAAAGGTAATGATACCAAAAGGAGTAACGTTTTATATTCATATATGTATAATATATATATATATATATATATATATATATATATATATATATATATATATATATATATATATATATATATATATATATATATATATATATAATTAAGAAGGAAACGACCTTCGGACAAATAACACAACCTTAATTCCACATCCAAACAAGGATTTAAAAACCATTAAAAAGGTAAATTATAGGGGTATGAACTCACTTTGATAAGCGGTGATTCGGGCAGCGTTTCGTTTCCCGGAAAGGAGTTTATTTGATGAGAAACCGGCTGGGCAGAGTTTCGACTGGAGAGAGGTTAACTTCTCGAGAATTCCGAGGCTCCGGGGCTTGCTTCGGGTTTTAGACAAGATACTGGGGCCTTGGGGGGTCATGAGAAAGTCTAGGGGGTGAAAATGTGAAAAGTGGTGAAATTTGGGGTGAAAAACCTCTCATATCCGAGAAGTCTCGCACCCTTTATATAGGGGTGCGAGGGTGCGGTCCGAAGGATGACTCAGTAGACAGGTGGCGAGGACGAGGAGGTGAGTCAGCAGCCACGTGTCAGACAGCAGCGAGGTCCACGTGCGAGGGTCGGACAGGTGCGAGGGACGTGTTGGCTTCTAAGTGGACCGAACTTCGGTCCAATGGGGAAGGAGCATGACGACTTCGGACCAATCAGCGGGTGCCACGAGAGGCTGCGGTCCAATCAGAAGACACAACGTGGAGGCTGCATGCGAAGGATGACGTGTCCGAATCCACCTATGCGAAATTGCCCGGTTTTCAAGATTTTCTTGATTTTTGTGCCAAAAACTTGCCAAAATCATAACTTTCGCATACGAGCTCCGTTTTTGGAGTTCTTTATATGCACGCGTAGGTAAAATTATACTCTACGACTTTCGTTTAGACTTCGTTGGCTGGTTTTGATTTATTTTTAATATTATTATTTTTAACAGACCGGAACAGGAAATCCGTTAAAAATTCATAACTTCTTCATCCGACGTCCGTTTTCGTCTTTGTTTCTACCGTTGTGCTACTTTTGATGAGACCTTCGATTCTCGTTTAAGTTGCGTCGGCTAAATATCGATCGATTTATATTTCGGATTTTTAGCTGTCTACTGCTAAACCGAAACTTAGAAAAATCATAACTTCGTCATACGAAGTCAGATTTTGACGTTCTTTTTATGAACGTTCTCGGTTTAACATATTCTACAACTTTAATTTAGATTGTTAAGGCTAAAAAGCCTTTTATCGAAAATTCACTTTTTACACTGAACAATGTTTTGCCGGTTTTGTTGCGAATTTTCGATTGGTCATAACTTCTTCGTTATAACTCGGATTTCAGTGTTCTTTATATTTTTGGAAACCTTGTTACAATCTCTACCACTTGGCTCATCCCAATTACGATTATTGATCAATTTATTTTTGACCAAAATTTGAATGGTGTCACATAAACTGCTCCCAACCCAAAACTACCCCTTATAATATTAAGCATTTCATATTTAGCCATAAAATCTCATTCATTTAAGATCCAAATATCCTCTTTTAGAAGCCCGAAACCTTCTCTTGATCAATTTAAAGTCGTCACTCATAAATAAGAAACATCCTGAAACATAATGTTACAGTGTTTGTTTTTCTTTACAGGATAACAATCAAATCTTCAACATAATTAAGTCGCTCATCGATCTATATGTCCTCCAGTGGAACCACCGTTGTCTCATCCACCAAACACTTCCGAAGTTGAGACACATGAAAGGTATTGTGGATCAATCTCTAACACATTCGGTAGCTCTAAGCGATACGCCACCTTCCATACTCGTGCAATAATTTTGTAAGGACCTATATATGTGTCACACCCCCAAACCAGACGGCGGAAACGTCTGGGGGTGGAGGACTTGAATTGTAGTATCACAACACATGCATCATAGTAATCAAAGTACAAACAACCATTGTATTTAAAAAGTATAAGTATTTACATGTGTTCAATCATTGTATATTGAACCAAAATATAGTTATACAAAAGAAGATATAACTCACAGTAGCTCCATCTTCTCAAAAAACTCGGGGAGTACCTGTGTATTATTTCCCTGAGAATACAAGTAATTTGAAAAGAGAGTATCAACATAAAGTTGAGTGAGTGCATAAGTGTTTATGTTTAAAAGAGTATCTATGTATCTTGTATAAGTAAACTGTTCCAGAAGATCCTATATTTTTTGTTGTATATGAAAAGTAGTTTTATTCCCATAAAACCGTTCTCTTTGTATTAATGTTTTGTATTTGTATTCCTTTATGAAAACTTGTAACTGAGAGTGTTCCTGGATCCACCAGCTGTTATTGAAAACTTTACTGAACCATTGTAGTTTGAATTCTATAAACTGGTACTTTGAAGGTGTACTTTCGTTTAGTTGTTTATACATTAACGTATTATTAATATCTTTTTAATGAGTTATTATAACCATACTATGACGGATGGCCTGAAACAAACGCTTTGTGGGTGTTTAAACTATTGATAACAATTGCCACTCATCGGCGTGTATGCCTGACTGTAGGTAGCAGCCTGAGTGTGGAGTTGTCAATCCCGATATAGATCTACACACAACTTGTTTCGATCCCCGGGCTGGATATTCAGGAATTTACCTTGGTTGTCTAAAATGAATTAAACAACCTAAATTGAATGTCTCATAAAAAGCATATAAACGTTACATATATATTAGTTATGAAAACCCAATCATTCTGAAATAAATGATTGACAGTATGTTCTTGAATTAGTATTCCGAACATGTATGTTCTTGAATCAAAACCCAATCATTCTGAAATAAATGATTGAAGTATGTTCTTGTAAAACAGTGTATTCTAGTATACTTGAATCATGAATTATTGTTCTATGTATAAATTATACTTATTATAATTATATGTACTTTCTGAATTGGTATTTAACTATGTTTGCATGTAATCCCTTGCTCAACATGTTACAAAGGTATTTGAATTGATGAAATAACTTTTATATTTATATACATATACAATTTAATATATAATTAAAATTTAAACGACACTCGGACAAATAACCGGTACTATAAGCCCACATCCAAACAAGGAAAAAGGACCCAGAATGAGTTATCAGTCCTAAGCCTCTTAAATCTTATATATATATATATATATATATATATATATATATATATATATATATATATATATATATATATATATATATATATATATATATATACAAATATGAATTTTGGGGAAAAATATAAGATTATAAAAGAGTTTAATGTTTTGAGTATTTTTGATGATTTAATGTGTTTTTATCATGATTTGAAATCATGATTTTATAACACAAAGTTCATGTATTATGCTTGTATTCCACCCCTTAAAACAGTATAAATTATGAAAATACGGGGGTATGAACTCACTTGATAGGTGGTGAATCGGACAGAGTTTCGTTTCACGAATAGGAGTTTATTTGCCGAGGTAGCGGCTCAAATTGGGCAGAGTTTCGACTGGAGAGAGGTAAACTTCTCAGGAATCTCGGGGCTTCGTGGCTTGCTTAGGGTTTTAGACTTGATATCGGGGCTTTAGGGGCTATATGTGAGCTTATGGGAGTGGAAAATATGAAAGAGGGTGAGATTTAGGGTGAAAAATGTAAATAATTCGGAAGCCCTCGCATGCCTTATATAGGCTGAAGCTTCGGACCCGAGGCCATGCGAGGCTGACGCGTGTCGGACAGGTGGCGAAGGAATGGGGCTCGCTTCGGACAGCAGGCTCGCAGGTGGCAGGTTCGGTATGGACCGAACTTCGGTCCAATAGGAGAAGGGCACATGCGAAGGGGGTGTCCGAGGAGTGTCCGAGGGTGATGTCCGGTGTGTCTCATGCGAGGTTGTCCGAAGATGAGTGGACCGCGGAGTTGGTCAAATCAAAAGGTGCCCGCAAGGCTTTGGTCCAATCAGCAGATGACACGTGGAGGCTCGCATGCGAGGGTGACGTGGCAGAGGATGGCTATGCGATTTTTCTCGGTTTTTGAGCCAAAAACTTCTAAAATTCGTAATGTTTGCATACGAACTCCGTTTTTGACGTTCTTTATATGCACGTGTAGGTAAAATCATACTTTACGACTTTCGTTTAGACTTCGTCAGCTGATTTTGACTTTGTTTTTAATATTCTCTATTTTTAACAGACCGGGACAGGAAAATCCGTTAAAAATTCATAACTTCTTCATCCGATGTCCGTTTTTGTCTGTCTTTTTACCGTTGTACTACCAATGACGAGACCTTCAATTCTCGTTTAGGTTGTGTCAGCTAAAAATCACCCGATCTTTATTTCGAGTTTTTAGCTGTACACTACTATACTGAAACTTAGAAAAATCATAACTTCCTCATACGAAGTCAGATTTTGACGTTCTTTTTATGAAAGTTCTCGGTTTAACATAAACTACAAATTTTATTTAGATAGTTAAGGCTAAAAAGCCTTTTATTGAAAATTCAGTTTTTACACATAACAGTGTTTTGCCGGTTTTGTCGCGGATCTTCGATTGGTCATAACTTCTTCGTTATAACTCGAATTTTAGAGTTCTTTATGTTTTTGGAAACCTTGTTACAATCTCTATCACTTGGTTCATCCCAATCGAGATAGTTTAATAATTTATTTTTGAGGGTCAATTATGTAAATATACACAGTATGCTAAAATTTCTCTTTATTATATTAAAAAGAATTACAAATTGACCTACATTATTACATAGGTTTGAAATAACGTTTTGTTACATTATCCCCCCGTTAGAGAGAATTTCGTCCCGAAATTAGCATTTCAGATAGACTAGGGAAAAAGATGTGGATATTTCTGTTGCATTTGATCTTCTCGTTCCCAAGTGAATTCAGGTCCCCGTTTTGCATTCCAGCGAACCTTCACTATCGGGATACGACTTTGTTTGGTTTTCTTAACGTCCCTATATAGAATCTCTACGGGTTCTTCCATAAAGTTGAGGCTCTCGTTTAAATCGATTTCCTCGAGTGGGATCACAAAAGTCTCGTCGGATAGACACTTTTTCAAGTTCAAAACGTGGAAGGTAGGATGAATGTTATTTAGCTCTTGGGGTAGTCGAAGTTTGTAAGCTACAGGACCAATTTTAGCAAGAATTTCGAAGGGTCCTACGTACCTTGGATTTAATTTGTCACGCTTTCCAAAGCGTATCATGCCCTTCCAGGGTGAGACCTTTAACAAGACGCGGTCACCAACCTGGAATTCCAAGGGTTTTCTCCTTTTGTCAGCGTAGCTTTTCTGTCTATCTCTGGAAGCTTTAAGTCGCTCCCGAATTTGTACAATCTTCTCGGTAGTTTCTCGAATAATTTCCGGACCAGTGAGAGCACTGTCAGGAGTTTGACCTCTAGCTAGCTGCGTGTCACCCACTTCAGCCCAACGGAGAGGGGATCTGCACTTGCGGCCATAGAGGGCTTCGAATGGAGTAGCCTTTATGCTAGTGTGATAACTGTTGTTATAAGAGAATTCAACAAGGGGTAAATGAATATCCCATGCCTTCCCAAAGTCTATCACACAAGCTCGCAACATGTCTTCTAATGTTTGAATCGTCCTCTCACTTTATCCATCGGTTTCTAGATGGTAGGCTGTACTCATGTCCAGCCTAGTTCCCAAAGAGTTTTGTAAAGACTGCCAAAAACGAGAGGTGAATCTACTATCTCGGTCTGAAATAATAGATAGCGGCACACCATGCAGTCTAACAATATCCTTGAGGTAAGTTCTGGTTAGTTTCTCCATCTTGTTGGTCTCTTTGATTGGTAAGAAGTGTGCGGATTTGGTTAATCTATCGACGATTACCCAAATAGTATCATAACCACCCGAAGTCTTGGGTAATTTGGTTATGAAATCCATTGTAATCCGCTCCCACTTCTATTCAGGGATTTCAGGTTGTTGTAATAAACCTGAAGGTTTTTGGTACTCTACCTTGACTTTGACACAAGTAAGGCATTTGCCTACAAAGGTAGCGATTTCGGTCTTCATGTTAGGCCACCAATACAGTTTCTTAAGGTCCAGATACATCTTGTCTGAACCTGGATGAATGGAGTATCGGGTTTTGTGTGCTTCATTCATAACCACGTCTCTGTAGCTACCGAACTTTGGTGTCCAGATCCGGTTTATGAAATAATAGACTCCATCATCCCTGACTTCGAAGTTCTTATCCATTCCTATCATAGTTTCACCTGCCACGTTTTCGGGTTTCAAGGGTTCAAGTTGAGCTTCTTTGATCTGTGTGGACAGATGTGAATGGATTGTCATGGTCAACGACTTTACTCGGCGTCCCGAGTATTCTTTTATGCTAAGGGTGTCAGCTACTACGTTACCTTTACCAGGGTGATAAAGGATCTCACAATCATAGTCGTTCAGTAGCTCCACCCATCGTCGTTGTCTCATGTTCAGCTCTTTCTGATCGAAGATATGCTGGAGACTTTTATGGTCCGTGAATACTGTGCATTTCGTGCCATATAGGTAATGTCTCCAGATCTTCAGAGCAAACGCCACTGCTCCTAGCTCAAGGTCATGTGTTGTATAGTTGACTTCATGTGTCTTTAGCTGTCTTGAGGCATAGGATATAACCTTTCCTCTTTGCATAAGAACACATCCAAGGCCTTGATTAGAAGCATCACGGTACACTATGAAATCCTCTGTCCCTTCAGGAAGAGATAGGATCGGTGCACTACACAAAGCTCGTTTCAGCGTTTGGAACGCTGTTTCTTGCTTTTCTCCCCAGCTAAAGGTTACACCCTTTTGTGTCAGGGTGGTAAGAGGCTTAGCTATTCGAGAGAAATTTTGGATGAATCTGCGATAATAGCCAGGAAGACCTAAGAATTGACGGATTTCTGTAGGTGTTTTGGGTGCTGACCAGTTTTCAATTGCCTTTATTTTGGATGGGTCAACGTGTATTCCTTCTGAACTGACCACGTGACCTAGGAATTCAACCTTCCTAATCCAAAACTCGCACTTTGAAAACTTCGCATAGAGGTTTTCTGTTCTAAGGGTTAGTAATATTTGACGAAGATGTTGGCCATGTTCCTCTTTGCTTTTTAAGTAGATAAGGATGTCGTCGATGAAGACTATGACGAATTTGTCCAGGAATGGATGACACACTCTGTTCATTAGGTCCATGAACACAGCAGGTGCATTCGTCAATACGAATGGCATCACTATAAACTCGTAATGACCATAACGAGTTCTAAACGCGGTCTTGGGAATGTCTTCCTCCAAAATCCGTAACTGATGATACCCGGATCTTACATCTATTTTCGAGAAGTAGTTCGCACCTTGAAGTTGGTCGAACAGATCGTCAATGCGAGGTAGAGGATATCGATTCTTAATGGTAAGTTTATTCAGCTCGCAGTAGTTTATGCACATGCGGAATGATCCATCCTTCTTCTTTACGAACAAAACTGGTGCTCCCCAAGGTGAGAAGCTTGATCTTATAAAACCTTTGCTAAGGAGTTCGTTAAGCTAGCTGGATAATTCTTGGATTTCAGAAGGTGCAAGACGATAGGGGGATTTGGCTACAGGGGTAGCTCCAGGGATTAAGTCGATTCAGAATTCGACTTGTCGTTCGGGAGGTACTCCTGGAAGATCATCGGGAAAAATATCAGGAAAGTTGCAGACCTCTGGAATGCTCGCGATATCTTTCACTTCTTGCTTTTTGTCTACGACGTGAGCTAAGAAAGCACAGTACTCTTTGCGAAGGTACTTCTGTGCCTTGATGCAAGAAATGATCTGAAGGTTCGTTCCGGGTTTGTCGCCATAGATACTAAGAGTTTCATTAGTTGGCAAGTTCAAACGAATAGGTCTTTCATAACATAGGATGTCAGCATGGTTGGGGCACAACCAATCCATACCTATTATGATGTTAAAACTTTTGATAGAGACCGACATAAGGTCTATTGGGAAAGACAAATCATTCAAGGTATGGATACATCCTATGTATATATCGTTGGTGGATTCGGATTTCCCGTTAGCCATTTCTAATGTAAACGTTTCATTTAGTGGTTGGGAGTTTTGTTTTAGTAGATGTTTAAAGTTATGGCTCACGAAGCTCCTCTCAGCACCACAATCAAATAGAATGCATGCATAAGTATTGTTGAGAAGGAACGTACCCGTGACCACTGCAGGGTCTGTCACCGCTTCTTCGTGACCCAGTGCTAGAATCCTCCCAACTCCACCGGCATTTCTAGCTTTTGGACAATCTTTCTTGAAATGCCCCACATCACCGCATTGGTAGCATGCTCAGCCTACTCCAGCGGCAGGTACTTGGTTAAGTGGTTGGGGTGGTATTCTACAGAATTTGACAGTATGCCCTTTCCTGTTGCAGTTTCGGCACTGCAATTCTCGACAATTTCCGCTGTGGTGAAAATTGCACTTGTTGCATTTACGGAGGGTACCATCATAGGGCTTAGTTGGTGCAAGGTTATTAGGGGCAGCAGCAGATACAGTAGCGGGTATGGTAGCAGGTACAGTAGTAGCATGGACTGCCACCACTTGTTGCTTCTTTACAGGTTCCAGAGGAGAATTTCCCTTCCTTTTGTTCCAACCCTTCTTCTTCTTCTTGTTGTTGTTCTCCTTGGGTTGTTCTGGAGCAGAAACCATAGAATTTTGACGATTTCCGTGGTCGATAAGAGATTGTGCCAGCTCTTTGGCACTGTCAAAAGTAATAGGCTTCGAAGCTAAAACACTTGACTGAATTTAGGGCAACATACCCCAAATATATCTCTCAATATTTTTGCTTTCCATAGGAACCATATCCGGACAAAGAATTGCCAGATCACAGAACCTACTGGTATAGGTTGATATGTCAGAACCAACCATTGTAAGACCCCATAGTTCTTGCTCCAGTTTCTGTATTTCTCCTCGCGGACAGTATTCCCGCATTAACATGGCTTTTAGGCTCTCCCAGCTGATCGAGTTAGCCACTACAAGAGTAAGTGACTTAATGTGGCCATTCCACCACGTTAGGGCCCTATCTGAAAAAAGTACAGGCAGCACATTTAACTTTGCTACCTTCTGGACAAGAGCAAATTTCAAAGATTGCTTCTGTCTTCTCAATCCATTGCCTTAGTGCCATAACTCCCCCGGTCCCGTTAAAGGTCCTGGGTTTGGCATTAGAAAAATCCTTATAAGTGCATTCTCGTGAATGCCCATGACTTTCGCCATGGTTAGAAGGATGTGCACCAACTCCCGACCCACTAGCACCAGGAGTATGGATATGAGACAGGGCAGCAGCTTCAGCTGCCGTGACCGCCACTTGGAACATAGCGGGGTCGAATTGAGGAGGTGGTGGTGGGGGTGGCGTCGGTGCTTCATTGATATTGATATATCTTGTATTTCTACGAGGAGGCATCTCTTTCTATAAAAGTCAATAGATAAAAAGATAGTGAGATATCAAGAATGAATATGAATTTGATATCTCTGAACTATACACTTAATTCAACATGAATTTCGCAAAGAATTGGAAATAGAAATCCACTGCAAGTACAACTTGCAACAGCATAATATGAAATTGAATGGTTATTTTTCAAAGAGTATGAATGTACATGTCAACTGTATTGGTATATTAGGTGTATGTAATCTGGAACACTTGACCTTAAAGCAGGTCTATAATATACCATAATACTGAGGAAGTGTCGACATCAAACCGACCTACCGAAAATAAAATTTCCACGATCATATTGAAAGTATGAAAAATAACACTGGAACATTCCTGTGATCCAAAACTTTGAAATAGAATGTTTATGAGAATTGTACTAACTCTTGTTGAAATAAAGTGCTTATTGTTTTATTGATACTCGGTTTTGTACATATCGTGAAAAGTAGTATATACATTCGATATATAAAGTAGAAAGTAGAAGTAGTGCGAACACTACTTGTGGCGACTTCTACGACGGTTGCTAGGTTCCGCTTCGTCTTGTGCTTTCCAGCGCCTTTCTTGGACAGCTTGATGCTCCCTCAGTTCTCTTATCTCTGATTCAGCAGCATTAAGTTGCCTTTAAAGGGCTTCAATATGGTGCTGGGTGTCATCTTGCATCTCATCAAGTCGAAGGATATCTGCAGTGTTCGCCTGCGCAACCGCATTCGTTTCTAGGATTCGATTGATCGACATCCTTGATTGATCGAATTGTCGGGCTATTCGGTTTACTATAACTGGAAGAGCTCTATCGGCTGCTCCTCCTCTAGAGACGTTATAGAGACCTCGTGCCATTCCGTAAGGAGGGCGTTGGCCGTCTTGCCGACTCCAATGGTTTATGTATTGTCCCCACTCAGGTATGGGTTCGGCTTCTTCTTGCCTCAGGGGACGCTCCCCAGGGTTGAAGACTTGTGGCTCTGTATCCGTACCACTTGATTCGCTATCCTCAAAGGGTTCATCATCTGAGTCTGAGATCCAGCCTGCATTTTGTGGATTGTAGGGGTCCCCCGGTAAATTGTGATCAGCCATAGGTTCTGTATTTGAAGTAAGGTTAGTAAAATACTCTTCGTAGTATTTTAATCTTTGTATTCTTTATGACTTGTTATAGGTATTACTATAATTATAAAGTGTATACTAATTACATATAACTCGGGTATAATCGACCTTCGATTAAATGACCCGGCTCTAAATCCACAACCAAACAAGGAACAGGAAATGAAGCTAGACCACCTATTCTAAGTCTATATAACTTTAATTATATATAACTATAATATACCCTTAATATTTATAGTTCTACCCTCAATTGTTCTATTGTTTTCACATGTTTGTTAGTGCCTAAAATACTCCTATAGTATTTTTAATCTTTATGTTCTGTTCTACAGTTCTTCTGAATATGAATACTTGGTAAGTTTTAGACATGTCGCAACACTATTATCACTCCCAAAAACATGTTAGTCATATCTCAAATCAATATAGTTGATCAAGCTATATTAATCCCAGATATGATTACATAACTGTCCAGGTTTGACTGTAATGTCCAACATCCAAATACTTTTAAGTTCTTATAACTGTGATATTGTACTTGTAGGTAAGAGTGTTAGTATACTTCTTGTAAAAATACTTAAATTTTTAAAAAGTATACTTGTAGTCAGAGCTCCTAGCCCCGATGTATTTATAGTTTGTATATCTTTTATGGATTGATATACTGAGTTCACTATAAACAATCCTTTGATACCAATCTGTCACACCCCAAACCAGACGGCGGAAACGTCCGGGGGTGGAGGACTTGAATTGTAGTATCACAACACATGCATCATAGTAATCAAAGTACAAACAACCATTGTATTTAAAAAGTATAAGTATTTACATCTGTTCAATCATTGTATATTGAACCAAAATATAGTTATACAAAAGAAGATATGACTCACAGTAGCTCCATCTTCTCAAAAAACTCGGGGAGTACCTGTGTATTATTTCCCTGAGAATACAAGTAATTTGAAAAGATAGTATCAACATAAAGTTGAGTGAGTGCATAAGTGTTTATGTTTAAAAGAGTATCTCTGTATCTTGTATAAGTAAAATGTTCCAGAAGATCCTATATTTTTTTGTTGTATATGAAAAGTAGTTTTATTCCCATAAAACCGTTCTTTTTGTATTAATGTTTTGTATTTGTATTCCTTTATGAAAACTTGTAACTGAGAGTGTGCCTGGCTCCACCAGCTGTTATTGAAAACTGTACTGAACCATTGTAGTTTGAATTCTATAAACTGGTACGTTGAAGGTGTACTTTCGTTTAGTTGTTTATACATTAACGTATTATTAATATCTTTTTAATGAGTTATTATAACCATACTATGACGGATGGCCTGAAACAAACGCTTTGTGGGTGTTTAAACTGTTGATAACAATTGCCACTCATCGGCGTGTATGTCTGACTGTAGGTAGCAGCCTGAGTGTGGAGTTGTCAATCCCGATATAGATCTACACACAACTTGTTTCGATCCCCGGGCTGGAGATTCTGGTTATAATGTCAGGAATTTACCTTGGTTGTCTAAAATGAATTAAACAACCTAAAATGAATGTCTCATAAAAAGCATATAAACGTTACATGTATATTAGTTATGAAAACCCAATCATTCTGAAATAAATGATTGACAGTATGTTCTTGAATTAGTATTCCGAACATGTATGTTCTTGAATCAAAACCCAATCATTCTGAAATAAATGATTGAAGTATGTTCTTGTAAAACAGTGTATTCTAGTATACTTGAATCATGAATTATTGTTCTATGTATAAATTATACCTATTATAATTATATGTACTTTCTGAATTGGTATTTAACTATGTTTGCATGTAATCCCTTGCTCAACATGTTACAAAGGTATTTGAATTGATGAAATAACTTTTATATTTATATACATATACAATTTAATATATAAGTAAAATTTAAACGACACTCGGACAAATAACCGGTACTATAAGCCCACATCCAAACAAGGAAAAAGGACCCAGAATGAGTTATCAGTCCTAAGCCTCTTAAATCTTATATATATATATATATATATATATATATATATATATATATATATATATATATATATATATATATATATATGAATTTTGGGGAAAAATATAAGATTATAAAAGAGTTTAATGTTTTGAGTATTTTTGATGATTTAATGTCTTTTAATCATGAGTTGAAATCATGATTTTATAACACAAAGTTCTTGTGTTATGCTTGTATTCCCCCCTTAAAACAGTAGAAATTATGAAAATACGGGGGTATGAACTCACTTGATAGGTGGTGAATCGGACAGAGTTTCGTTTCACGAATAGGAGTTTATTTGCCGAGGAACCGGCTCAAATTGGGATGAGTTTCGGCTGGAGAGAGGTGAACTTCTCAGGAATCTCGGGGCTTCGAGGCTTACTTAGGGTTTTAGACTTGATACCGGGGCTTTAGGGGTTGTATGTGAGCTTATGGGAGTGGAAAATATGGAACAGGGTGAAATTTAAGGTGAAAAATGTAAATAATTCGGAAGCCCTTGCATGCCTTATATAGGCCGAAGCTTCGGACCCGAGGCCATGCAAGGCTGATGCGTTTCGGAAAGGTGGCGAAGGAATGGGGCTCGCTTCGGACAGCAGGCTCGCAGGTGGCAGGTTCGGACTGGACCGGACTTCGGTCCAATAGGAGAAGGGCACGTGCGAAGGGGGTGTCCGAGGAGTGTCCGAGGGTGATGTCTGGGGTGTCTCCGGTGTGTCTCATGCGAGGTTGTCCGAAGATGAGTGGACCACAGAGTTGGTCGAATCAGAAGGTGCCACGCCAGGCTTCGGTCCAATCAGCAGATGACACGTGGAGGCTCGCATGCGAGTGTGACGTGGCAGAGGATGACTATGCGATTTTTCACGGTTTTTGAGCCAAAAACTTCTAAAATTCGTAACTTTTGCATACGAACTCCGTTTTTGACGTTCTTTATATGCACGTGTAGGTAAAATCATACTCTACGACTTTCGTTTAGACTTCGTCGGCTGATTTTGAATTTATTTTTAATATTATTATTTTTAATAGACCGGGATAGGAAAATCCGTTAAAAATTCATAACTTCTTCATCCGATGTCCGTTTTTGTCTGTCTTTTTACCATTGTACTACCAATGATGAGACCTTCGATTCTCGTTTAGGTTGTGTCGGCTAAAAATCACCCGATCTTTATTTCGAGTTTTTAGTTGTACACTGATATACTGAAACTTAGAAAAATCATAACTTCCTCATACGAAGTCAGATTTTGGCGTTCTTTTTATGAAAGTTCTCGGTTTAACATAAACTACAACTTTCATTTAGATTGTTAAGGCTAAAAAGCCTTTTATTGAAAATTCAGTTTTTACACCGAATAGTGTTTTGCCGGTTTTGTCGCGGATCTTCGATTGGTCATAACTTCTTCGTTATAACTCGGATTTTAGTGTTCTTTATGTTTTTGGAAACCTTGTTACAATCTCTATCACTTGGTTCATCCCAATCGAGATTTCTTAATAATTTATTTTTGAGGGTCAATTATGTAAATATACACAGTATGCTAAAATTTCTCTTTATTATATTAAAAAGAATTACAAATTGACCTACATTATTACATAGGTTTGAAATAACATTTTGTTACAATATGGAGGTCCCAACTTTCCATTCTTACGGAACCGAATGAAACCTTACCAATGTGAAACCTTCATCAAGATATATTATCCTACCTAAGCTTCCAAATTTTAACTCTTCATGCCATTATAGCTCTTCCGTCGATTCACATGGTTACTAATTGCTCTCTTACGATTAAGTTAACTCATTCGTCTTAAGCACAATATTCGTGCTCTTTAGTACTCAATGACTAGTCTCGCCCCAATGAATGGGCGTCTCGCACTTCCTACCACTCAATAGTTCTAATGTCGGCTTGTCACTACTTGAGTGGAAACTATTATTATAGGAAAACTTTAATAATGGAAGATACTGATCTCAACTACCCCAAAGTCAATGACTCAAGCTTGAAGCATATCCTTGAGTGGCTAGATTATACACTCACTCTGACCGTTTGTCTGTGAGTGGAATGTTGTACCATACTATAACTGTTTACCCATCTCTTACTGAAACACTCCTCAAAACTGATATCTGAACCATGTGCCCCTATTAGAGGCAATAGAAACCGGCACCTTGTGACTAGTGACGATATCCTTTATGTAAAAGTATGCACACTTCACCGTCGATGAGCTCTCCCGGCAAGGTAAATTATAATATTCTGAGTATTGTTTACTTTATGACGGGTTTTTTCATGTGAGAAATTTCAATATAAGATTTTATCACTTAAATTAAATTTTGTCACCTTATATATTTTTACATCTTAATTAATAATCGTCACAATGTAAATGTACATATCAAATAAAAACCCCGTTATTAAAGATGACATATGGTCACCAGTTTTCGACCGTGGCACTACTTGTCATTATTGTTATGTAAACCGGTGTTAATGTGAAGTCTGATTTGCAATGGTGATGCGTTTTGAATAGACTGTCATGGAAACAATCGTGAAAATTACATTATGACCTTTAGTGACGAGAAATATAAAAACGACACTATCTTGTTTTCAGAAACCATCGCCAAAGACCAGTTTTGTAGTAGTGAAAAATGTCATTGGGTGACATCTTAATAAACTCAAGTAAAAGAAAGAAATACTTAACTTGTGGATTAAAATTTGTATTAATGGCTTTTCATTTGAGACATGACTTTTAATTTAATTTTAAAGATAATGTTAATATATTAATATATAACTTAAAACACATATCTAAAATATTTTAAATAAATAAATAAACAATCGTTATTCGGTTCTCATTTTAGTAACCAAAACTAATCCAAATAAAAAGTAATAATTTGGTTTTGGTAAATACCAATCTAGAAATCCAAATATTCTAACTATATAGTCCAATCCGTAATTTTCTAATTTTCTAATTTGGTTTTATCAGAATAGTCACTAACAATTATTTCAATAGTAAAACACTTTAAAATGGTGTTCTAAAAAATATTGCAGATTAATAATCCTTTAAATCTTATATTATTTTTTGGAAAACATATATTATAGTATTTCTTCGTTTGTTTAAAAAACTGTATATAAAGTAATCAACTTAAGAGACTTTGACAGATAAAGAAAAGAAAAAAAAAAATCATAATATTTTTTTTTTTCAAAAAAATATTGGAGATTACAACACGTGAGACACATACACACGCCATTGTCTGGTGGGGTATTAACACACACAAATTTCTGGTGGGTTCTTTACATTAAGGCATTAATTATATCATGCTTTCCTATAGCAATCGCACTTCCATTCCCATTTCGTATTGAACAGATGATAGGCTTTTTGTAACAGTGTGAAAATGATTCAAAACTAATAGGCAGGTCCTTTCATTACATCAACTTTCTTTTAAAAGAGAACTGTAAAAATACAGTTGGCAATGCTGAAAGCCACATATATACAAACACACATAGATGCGTACATGCTAGATGATTCTGGATGTGGTAGCTTGTTTAAAAGAACTATTATATGCATTATGCAGATTGGATGGCAGGCCTAAATGTTTTTTCTTTCAGTACATCAATTTTCCTTTTTCAATAGTTTTCCTAATCAGCTAAATAGAGTGAGCATCAGACTACTCTAATAAACATATTGGATGACAGATCAAAAATCAATTGTTTTCTAACAAGCTTAGGTTCTTATCTTCAACTACCATTCTTGCTTCTTGTTACCTCAAACAGGGACCTCTTCAGATAATACACAATGGGTATATTAGGTATTTGACTGGCAAAACAAACTAGTAATTATACAAATATTTGAAAGGCTTAGTGGGGGCAGTTGATTCCAATTCTTCATCATTAATCTGCCTTACTGTTTGCTCAACTCAAGCAGGCCACCAATTTGAGGTCACCCACTTAGAATCATTCATCTGACTATATAAACCTTCTAGGGATCAGTTTATACAGGCATCAATACAATTTAAATTCATCAAGATTTTCATTGAAATTATGAATCCTTGTCTTTTTCTATTTTTCTCACTTCTCTTGCTACTCATTGTGACTACAACTGCCAGCCAATTGGTAGCCACCGGAAAAGGAGGAGGTGATGCAAATGCAAATGGTGTTGTGAACAAGTGTTTGAATAAGGAGAGACTTGCTCTCCTTCTTTTCAAGGCTCCCCTTCAAGACCCTGATGGTAGTCTCTCTACATGGACAGCCGACGAACGTGATTGCTGTGAATGGAGTGGGGTCACGTGCAACAACCAAACAGGTCGTGTCACGGAGCTTGATTTGCAGTACTGTAATCTCGGAGGTGAGATTAGTAATTCATTGCTTAATTTAAGCTACTTAAATCATCTTGATCTTTCCCAAAATTCTTTCCATGGAAACTTGCCCACCATCATTGGTTCCATGACCCGATTAAGTTACCTTAACCTCGAATTCAATAATCTTTATGGAACCATTCCTCCAGAGGTTGGTAACCTCACCAACTTGCAGTACCTTTTTCTTGATTCTGTTGGAAGGTGTAGTGTTGATAACTTGGAGTGGTTGTCTCATCTCTCTCATTTGCAGTCCCTGCGAATGGATGGGATTTCCCTAGCCAAACAAAATCACTGGGTAGATGTAATTCTGAGTCTTCGGAAACTCTCATTTTTAAGTTTAGATGGATGTGAGTTATCACGGGTCATGTATCCATATTATTCATTTCTCAACTCGTCTTCATCAATTGATAACCTCTCTCTCCAAAACAACAATCTGACCTCATCCATGTATCTCTAGTTGTTCCCATTAACCAGCAATAAGCTTCGCATTCTTGATCTCTCTGGCAACATGTTAGATGGGATACCCAAGTATCTTGGTGACCTCTGTAGTCTGGAAACTTTGTATTTCGATGAAAACTCCGCTGTTGTCAAATTTCCTGATTTTCTTGACAACTTGTCTGGATGCACATCACTTGCATTGAAAGAGTTGGATGCTTCTAATAGCCAGTTTACAGGGTCATTGTCCGATGAGATCCGAAAGTTTTCATCCCTAGAATCTCTGTACCTATCTTATAATCACTTAAATGGAAGTATAAGTGAGAAACTGTGGGAACTACCGGGGCTTGAATTGCTTGATGTTTCTTTTAATAATCTTACAGTTCCTTCTACATATCACTTGTCAAGCCTTTCTTATGTAAAAGTTATTGATCTGATGTTCTGTAAGATAGGGCCTCACTTCCCAAAATGGATTCAAACACTCAAAAATCTTGTCGTTCTTGATCTTTCCAATACTGGAATTTCAGACACAATTCCTCTGCAGTTTTGGGACATGTGGGCTTCTCCTTTAACATATTTGAATCTTTCTTCCAACAATATTAGCGGGAAGGTATCAGATTTATCATCATATTTTGCCGATGAATCTATCATAATAGATTTGAGTTCCAATAGCTTTTATGGTCCAATACTGAATGTTCCTTCCACTTTGTTTATATTAAATCTTTCCAGAAACAAATTCTCTGGAGGGATCTCCTTTATATGCCAAATTGTTGATGGGTTCTTATCATTTCTTGACCTCTCTCATAACTCATTAAGTGGACAACTCCCCGACTGTTTGTGGCATTTCAAAGAACTACAGGTTCTTAATCTCGGACACAACAATCTATTTGGAAGGCTTCCTCCCTCTATTGGATCTTTGATAGAACTCAAGATGTTGTATTTATACAAGAACAACTTTTCTGGAGAATTGCCTTTGTCTTTAAAAAACTGCACGAACTTAAAGTCGTTGAATTTGGGGGCCAACAAGTTTTTTGGTAATGTGCCTGTCTGGATTGGGGAAAGTTTATCAGGGTTGTATGTTCTTATTCTAAGATCAAACAACTTATCTGGAACCATCCCGTTACAGTCATGTCAATTACCAAATCTTCACATTCTGGACTTGTCAATGAATAATCTCCATGGAACCATCCCCTCATGTTTGAATAATCTTAAGAGCATGGTTCAACAAGGATTCTCCCAAGATGTAGAGCTTCATAGAAAGATAAGAGGCAGGGTGTATGGATGGGGGGCATATATTGACCATGCACTGATTGAGTGGCAAGGAGATGAACGTGAATTCTTTAGCACTCTAAAATTGGTGAAGAGCATTGACCTATCAAGCAATAATTTAACATGACAAATCCCAAATGAAATTTCCAATCTTTATGACTTGATTTCCCTGAACTTGTCAAAGAACATTCTATTTGGAGAGATTCCCAGAAATATTGGCGAGATGAAAAAGCTTTTGACTTTGGATTTATCTAGAAACAGTTTATCAGGGCAGATACCATCAAGCATATGTCAGATGAGCTTACTGAATTACCTAGACGTCTCATTTAATAACTTGTCAGGGAAAATCCCATCTAGCACTCAACTCCAGTCTTTTGAACATTCAAGATATGATGGGAACACACGACTATGTGGACCTCCCCTTACCAAAAATTGTCCTGGAGATGAAGAATCTAAAGCACCACCTCTTACAGGTAAAAGTAGGGGTGATGGGGAAGACACAGATGAACTCTGGGGATGGTTTTATATTGGTGGGGGCATGGGTTTTGCTACTGGATTTTGGATAGCTTGTGGCGGCCTACTCCTCAACCGTGGAGGGAGGCGTGCTATTTTTCAGTTTTATGAGAGCTTCAGGGATTGGGTTTATTTGAAGGTGGCGATGTTAATTGCAAACTTGAAAAAGGCTAGACAAACGTAGTTTGTTATCTACTGTTTATTTTTGACTTCTTATTTTCCAGAATATAATGTAATTTGGCAAGGTTTTTGAAGTGCCTGATATCAATAAATTTGCCACTAACACTATGGGTGGCCATTTTCCGTGTTTTGTATTTAATAATATATTATGAAAAGTTCATATATTCGTAGAATATAAAAACAAGATGGAATTAGAGGTGCACACAAAACCCAACTGTTTTAGAAAAAAAAGGGTTTGATACAAACTGATTTTGTTTGAAACCGAACCTTCGATTTAGTAATGGCACAATAGTTAAGAGATAAAGACTTAATGCAAAGCTTGGAACAATAGTATAAGGACTTGAGTGAATCCTAAATACATAATAACTAGTCTCAAATATATTTGTTTATGCTTTCCTGACTTCAATAACGTTTTACTTATGTTATTCAAAAAAGAAGAGAAATAGTCATTTCTCAACAATATAATAATTAGCAAAATGGATAAGTGGCATCATACTATCTTAGTTTGGATAAAATACTTTGCTCACAAGAAAGCCCCACATTACCATTGTTATTGAACTTTCAAATGTATTTAATATCATGCCAATAACTTATAACTCCCAAAACTAGTGAAAGATCTTTTTAGCAATGCTCATTATGCTATTACAGTTCTCTTTTAACATAATGAAATTACAATGACTGCAATCTACGGATGGTTTTTTATAGAGAATCAGAATCAAATTGATTTTAGAAATAAATGGGCGTCAAAGTAATATGGCTGCTGGATTCCTTGTAAAAGATTTGAGGGATGACAACATGATGAGCTTTGTGACTTATATCTGAACAAGACACCTCAAGTTACTCAAATTATATGTGTAAGAAACTAACAATAAGAATTACAGCCACATCAACACAAAAAGGCATTTCTTCAAACAGTCAGTGGTGGCAAACATACATATTCACATCATTTTGCACATTTAATCTAGTAAAGAAAATTCTAGATAAACAACATTAAGAGAAAATGGTAAATGAGATTAAAATCTACAAAGTTGCTAACCTTGAAATGCTGATTCTAGATGAAATGAAAGTTTTGATAACAACAAAATGATAGAAGTGTATGGAGTGGAGCTTCACACTAGTACATAAATGACTTTTACTCGAAACACTTTTCAAAACAGGGTGTCACTATTTTGATTAATTGCGTCACTAAAGGTCATTAATGAAATTTCCATAACATTTTAGTCACATATTTACTAAGCATTGTCACCATTGTAAACCATGTTTAGACATTTAGCAATGGTTTAACATAACAAGTGTGACATATGTATTTACGTGTCATTTAATAACCATCACAACATAAAGGAAGATATCAAACAAAAAAACCTTAACAATTGATGATATTTTGTAACAATTATCAACCGTGACTATTGACATGAATTCTATCTTTATGCCACAAAATCATAAGGTAGAATTAGTCACAGTTTAATTTATTGATAAAAAAAATGTGTGACTATACGCAACTTATTACCAGAGCTTTATTTTATACAATCATAATATAAAAAGTAATCTTCATAAATAGCCCATGTGGTTTTAGGAATATGAAGTTTAGTCCCTAATTTTTTTTGGTCTCTTGGAAGGGCTATGTGGTTTCAGTTTGTATCGTGGTTAGTGGCGGAGGTTATTAAGGGCCAGGAGGGGTTGTGCCCCCGACCCTGCTTCTTTGCTTATAAGTAGTATTAACCGACTAGCTTTTATATATATCAGACCTAAGAATATAAAATTTGGTCATGCCCCCTGCTTTTTTGTAAGAACGGTAGTTTTAGTCCCCCCCCCCCCCCCCCCAAAAAAAAAAAAAAAAAAATTGTTCAGACTCCGCCCCTCATTGTGGTTAGTCCTCACACATATAAAAAGACTTTTATACCATTATGAATTTATTTTATATTTTTCTTTAAATAATAATACTTAAAAAAATTGAAATATATAACACCCCAACCCCCGCTTCAAGCACACCTATAGCCAATGTTTTCAAAATCGGATCGGAGATCGAACCGGCCTTTTTACCGGTTGGTCCTACCAGCACCTGTCTCAAAACCGGATGATGTCATAATTACATACAAAAATGATTTTTTTTAAATTCCCGTTTTTACCGGTTCTCATAACGAACGGTTTTTTGGTCTCTAAGAACCGGATCCGGGACGGTTCCCAGTTAAGCCCCAAAAGATAGCTAATAGTAACCACCCTTAGTACTAACTCATCACCAGAAACCCAATCTCAGCACCTTCAACTGCAGAATCGGGTTACAATCGTCATGTGGGGAAACCCCTACAAGTTGTTTCATCTAAATCCAACGTATTAGATATGATTCAAGTAAAAGCCCTCTTTGATGTAGCTGAATCCGCCTACGATTCCCCATTATATATATCGTCGACAATGCCATCGGCGGGGTTCTCGACTCATCATACCAATTCTTTATCTCTTCTAGTGCTTGTTTTAATCAACTGATCTTGCTTATTTCCCTTAAATATTTCCCTTAAATATGATGTCGATCTTTGTGTTAATATCAATTTACTTATTGAATGTGATTGTAGTTCATTTTAAGAATTTTTTGGGTGAAGGTGATGATACAATATTTGAACACCCTGTATTAATCGGAAAATCTTATGTGTTGGATGATTGATTTTATGTTTGTCGATGATATTGAATCAATTTTTGAAATTGATTGATTGTTAATCTTAGACTCCGGGTTAATCATCGATTCTATTCTAAAATGGTTTATGGGTGATGATTCATGAATCGATTTAAAGAAATTGGACTGATGATTGTTGATGTTTAATTTTGATATAGAAAGATGATTGATTTATTAGAAGATTTTGTTTGATATGGAAAAATCAATTGGTATTCTTATTGATGAGCATCAAAGAATAAAATGTTGGTGATTTTCACCTGTTTCATTTTGAGTTATGGAGATTATATTGTGCCAATGATATTCAAAATCATAGTTATAATGCAAGCACGGAGGTGGGGAATACACATTTGCATAAACCTAGACTAGAATATGTATATAAAAGGTTTAAGGAAAATTAAGCATGACCGGAAATATGAAATCAAATAAGTTAAATACTTGAAATCCTATATAAATCTAGTTATTAATGCTTCCTTATGTGACAACCCGAAATTTCTATCTTGTACAATCTTTCAAATTCAATCACAGTCAGACTTATTTCTGCTATCTTTTAGCATTGTTCAGGGTCTGTTTGAGTGTTCTAAGCCTAGTATATTCAAGGATTGAGTTTAGGGATGAGTTAACTTAATTCATCGTATTGCATTCGGGCCAAACACTCCATTTAGAGGAGTGTACGGTCGTACTCATCTGCATGATCGTACACATGAGTGAACAACCGTACACATGGGTGTACGGCCGTACACCCAAGGTGGCCGTGAACCCAAACATATATATATATATATATATATATATATATATATATATATATATATATATGTTTTCCCTTCATTCTGTCTCATTTCTCACACTTTCACCTCAAGAAAATCCGATTCTCTATCAACTATCATCAAGTTTTACACCTTAATCTTCAAAAGTGTAAGTATTCCTTCCATTGAATTGTTGATACATGGCTTTATCTAGTGAAGATCCATGTTTTCATCAATGAAATCTTCTCTTTTGATTAGATCTTCAAATCTTCTTCACTTTCACCAAGAACAGCAAGAACACCTACTTGTTCTTGAGCCTTGAACTCCTTAAAAGCCTTCAAAAGTGTGAGTATCTCTTCTATCTGCTTGTTAAGCTTGAGAAACACTTGATTCCTAGCCTTAATTCATCATCTAAAGCATGAACATGAAGGGTGTACGGCCGTACACACTTCATATGGCCGTAAACCCTTGTTTAATGCATGTATAGGCCTCAAACTCACCCCATGTTTCAACATAAGACCATGAGCACTTAATGGATGCTAGTTAGGATGAACACCCATTTTTGCATGTTTCTTCAATGAGTGTATGACCGTACACTCCATGGCCGTACACATCATAGCCGTACACTACATGAACCGTACACATCAAGATCGTACACTCCCCTAAGTGACCATAAACCCCTTAAATGCAATCACATGTGATTGTAACACTTAAATTCAAGTGTTTCCTAGTCCCTAAAGTGGTTTCCTATGATAATTAGTTGTTATATACACTAATTATATCCATATATGTATCATTATATGCTTAATAGGATCCGTTTGTGTTCAAGACTTCACTTGACACTTAGCATCCTACCTCGACCTTTCACTCGAATCACTTACTGCAGGTGAGTTCATACCCCCCGTATTTTCATAGTTTTTACTGTTTTAAGGGGGGAATACAAGTAAAACACAAAGGTGAGCTAAGAAAGCACAGTACTCTTTACGAAGGTACTTCTGTGCCTTGATGCAAGAAATGATCTGGAGGTTCGTTCTGGGTTTATCGCCGTAAATAACAAGAGTTTCGTTAGTTGGCAAGTTCAGACGAATAGCTCTTTCATAGCATAGGATGTCAACATGGTTAGGACACAACCAATCCATACCTATTATGACGTCAAAACTTTTGATAGAGACCGGCATAAGGTCTATTATGAACGAGAAGTTATTCAAGGTAAGAGTACATCCTATGTATATATCGTTGGTGGATTCGGATTTCCCATTAGCCATTTCGACTGTGAATGTTTCTTTTAGTAGTTGGGAGTTTTGATTTAGCAAATGTTTGAAATTATATCTCACAAAGCTCTTCTCAGCACCAAAATCAAATAGAATGCATGCGTAAGTGTTGTTAAGAAGAAACGTACCCGTGACCACTGCAGGGTTTGCTACCGCTTCTTCATGACCCAAGGCTAAAATTCTCCCAACTCCACCAGTATTTCCTGCTTTTGGACAATCTTTCTTGAAATGCCCTACTTCACCGCATTGGTAGCATGCTTGACCTACTCCAGTGGAAGGTACTTGATTAAGCGGTTGGGGTGGTGCTCTACAGAATCGGGCAGTATGCCCTTTTCTGTTGCAGTTACGACACCGCATTTCTCGACAATTTCCATTATGGTGATAATTGCACTTGTTGCACTTGGGGAGGTTACCAGCATAAGTCTTAGCCGATACAAGGTTAACAGGAACAGCAGCAGGTATAGTAGCAGCGTTGACTGCAATTTTCCCGGCATTTTTGCCGATGATCTTCCAGGAGTGCCTCCCGAACGACAAGTCGAATTCAGAATTGACTTAATCTTGGAGCTACCCCAGTAGCCAAATCCCCCTATCGTCTTGCACCTTCTGAAATACAGGAATTATCCAGCAAGCTTAACGAAATCCTTAGCTAAGGTTTCATAAGACCAAGCTTCTCACCCTAGGGAGCACCGGTCTTGTTCGTGAAGAAGAAGGATGGATCATTCCGTATGTGCATAGACAACCGCGAGCTGAATAAACTTACCGTTAAAAATCGATACCCTCTGCCTCGCATTGACGATCTGTTCGACCAACTTCAAGGTGCGAGCTACTTCTCAAAAATAGACTTAAGATTATGGTATCACCAGTTACAGATTTTGGAGGATGACATTCCCAAAACCGCGTTCTGAACTCGTTATGGTCATTATGAGTTCGTAAGGATGCCATTCGGATTAACGAATGCACCTGCTGTGTTCATGGATCTAATGAACAGAGTTTGTCGTCCATTTCTGGACAAATTCGTCATAGTCTTCATTGATGACATCCTTATCTACTCAAGAAGTGAAGAGGAACATAGCCAACATCTTCATCAAGTATTGCAAACTCTTAGATCAGAGAAACTTTATGCTAAGTTTTCAAAGTGTGAATTTTGGATCAGGAAGAAGGAATACACGTCGACCCTTCCAAAATAAAGGCAGTTGAAAACTGGTCAGCACCCAAAACACCTACAGAAATCCGTCAATTCTTAGGTCTTGCTGGCTACTATCGCAGATTCATCCAGAATTTCTCTCGAATAGCTAAGCCTCTTACCACCCTGATGCAAAAGGGTGTAACTTTTAGCTGGGGAGAAAAGCAAGAAACAATGTTCCAAATGCTGAAGCGAGCTCTGTGTAGTGCACCGATCTCGTCTCTTCCTGAAGGGACAGAGGATTTCGTAATGTACTGTGATGCTTCTAATCAGCGGCTTGGATGTGTTCTTATGCAAAGAAGAAAGGTTATATCCTATGCCTCAAGACAACTAAAGACACATGAAGTCAACTATACAGCACATGAACTTGAACTAGGAGCAGTGGTATTTGCTCTGAAGATCTGGAGACATTACTAATATGGCACGAAATGCACAGTATTTACGGACCATAAAAGTCTCCAGCATATCTTCAATCAGAAAGAGCTGAACATGAGACAACGACGATGGGTGGAGCTACTGAACGACTAAGATTGTGAGAATCTTTATCACCCTGGTAAAGCTAACGTAGTAGCTGATGCCCTTAGCAGAAAAGAATACTCGGGACGCTGAGTAAAGTCGTTGACCATGACAATCCATTCACATCTGTCCACACAGATCAGAGAGGTTCAACTCGAGGCCTTAAAACCTGAAAATGTGGTAGGTACAACCTTGAGAGGAATGGATAAAAACTTTAAAGTCAGGGATGATGGAGTCTATTGTTTCATGAACCGGATCTGGACACCAAAGTACGGTGGTTACAGAGACGTGGTTATGAATGAAGCACACAAAACTCGATACTCCATTCATCCAGGTTCAGACAAGATGTACCTGGAACTCAAGAAACTATACTGGTGGCCAAACATGAAGGCCGAAATTGCTACCTTTGTGGGCAGGTGCCTTACTTGTGCCAAAGTCAAGGTAGAATACCAGAAACCTTCAGGTTTATTACAACCTGAAATCCCTGAATGGAAGTGCGAGCGTATTACAATGGATTTCATAACCAAGTTACCCAAGACATCAGGTGGTTATGATACTATTTGGGTAATCGTCGATAGATTAACCAAATCCACACACTTCTTACCAATCAAAGAGACCGACAAGATGGAGAAGCCAACAAGAACTTACCTCAAAGAAATCGTTAGACTGCATGGTGTGCCAATATCTATTATTTCTGACCGAGATAGTAGATTCACTTCTCGGTTCTGGAAGTCTTTACAAAAATCTTTGGGAACTAGGCTGGACGTGAGTACAGCCTACCATCCACAAACTGACGGACAAAGTGAGAGGACGATTCAAACTTTAGAAGATATGTTGCGAGCTTGCGTGATAGACTTTGGTAATGCATGGGATACTCATTTACCCCTTCTAGAATTCTCTTACAGCAATAGTTATCACACTAGCATAAAGGCTGATCCTTTCCAAGCTCTCTACGGCCGTAAGTGCAGATCACCTCTGTGCTGGGCTGAAGTGGGTGACACGCAGCTAGCTAGAAGCCAAGTTCCTGGTAGTACTCTCACTGGTCCGGAAATCATTCGCGAAACCACAGAGAAAATCGTACAAATCTGGGAGCGACTTAAAGCTTCCAGAGATAGACAGAAAAGCTACGCTGACAAAAGAAGAAAACCTTTGGAATTCCAGGTTGGTGACCGCGTCATGTTGAAGGTCTCACCCTGGAAGGGCATGATACGCTTCTGAAAGCGTGACAAGCTGAATCCAAGGTACATAGTACCATTCGATATTCTTGATAGAATCGGACCAATAGCTTACAAAATCCGACTACATCAAGAACTAAGTGACATACATCCTGTTTTCCACGTCTCAAACTTGAAAAAGTGTCTGTCCGACGAGACTCTTGTTATCCCACTCGAAGAAATCGAGATCGACGAGAGCCTCAACTTCATGGAAGAACCAGTAGAGATCATGGACTGAGAGGTCAAGCAAACAAAGCAAAGTCGTATTCCTATAGTGAAGGTTCGCTAGAAAGCCAAGAGGGGACCGGAATTCACTTGGGAGCGCAAGGATCAAATGAAACTGAAATATCCTCATCTTTTTGCTTAGTTATTTGTAATTGCTTAATTGCTTAGACTCTAATTTCGGGACGAAATTCTCTCTAATGAGGGGATAATGTGACAACCCGAAATTTCAATCTTGTACAGTCTTTCAAATTCAATCACAATCAGACTCATTTCTGCTATCTTTTAGCATTGTTCAGGGTCTGTTTGAGTGTTCTAAGCCTAGTACATTCAAGGATTAAGTTTAGGGATGAGTTAACTTAAGTTCATCATATTGAATTCGGGCCAAACACTCCATTTAGAGGAGTGTACGGCTGTACTCATGTGCATGACCGTACACATGAGTGTACAACCGTACACATGGGTGTACGGCCGTACACCCAAGGTGGCCGTGAACCCAAATATATATATATATATATATATATATATATATATGTTTTCCCTTCATTCTTTCTCATTTCTCACACTTTCACCTCAAGAAAATCCGATTCTATCTCAACTATCATCAAGTTTTACACCTTAATCTTCAAAAGTGTAAGTATTCCTTCCATTGAATTGTTGATACATGGCTTTATCTAGTGAAGATCCATGTTTTCATCCATGAAATCTTCTCTTTTAATTAGATCTTTAAATCTTATTCACTTTCACCAAGAACACCAAGAACACCTACTTGTTCTTGAGCCTTGAACTCCTTAAAAGCCTTCAAAAGTGTGAGTATCTCTTATATCTGCTTTTTAAGCTTCAGAAACACTTGATTCCTAGCCTCAATTCATCATCTAAAGCATGAACATGAAGGGTGTACAGCCGTACACACTTCATATGGCCGTAAACCCTTGTTTAATGCATGTATAGGCCACAAACTCACCCCATGTTTCAACATAAGACCATGAGCACTTAATGGATGCTAGTTAGGGCCATGAACACCCATTTTTGCATGTTTCTTCAATGAGTGTACGACCGTACACTCCATGGCCGTACACATCATCGCCGTACACTACATGAACCGTACACATCAAGACCATACACCCCCCTAAGTGACCATAAACCCCTTAAATTCAATCACATGTGATTGTGACACTTAAATTCAAGTGTTTCCTAGTCCCTAAAGTGGTTTCCTATCATAATTAGTTGTTATATACACTAATTATATCCATATATGTATCATTATATTCTTAATAGGATCCGTTTGTGTTCAAGACTTCACTTGACACTTAGCATCCTACCTCGACCTTTCACTCGAATCAGTCACTGCAGGTGAGTTCATACCCCCGTATTTTCATAGTTTTTACTGTTTTAAGGAGGGGGGGGGGGGGAATACAAGTCTAACACAAAGATTTTTTGTTATAAACAAATGGTTTCAAATATCTTATCAAAATGGATTTCAATTATCATCAAATCAAATGATTTTCCATGATTGTATCAAAATGACATCAAGTCACCAAAATGAATTTCAAAATGTCAAACTTCTTTTAAATGTTTTTATAAACTTATATTTCTCCCAAAAATCATACTAGTATATATATATATATATATATATATATATATATATATATATATATATATATATATATATATATATATATATATATAAAAGATTTGAAAGGCTTAGGACTGATAACCCACTTTTGTTCCTTTTCCTTGTTTGGATGTGGGATTACAAGTATCAGTTATATGTCCGAGTGTCATTTAAATTTTACTTATATATATTTGTATATGTATACAAGTATAAAAGTTAGTTCATTAAGTTCAATTACCCTTTGTAACATGTTGAGCAAGGGGTTGCATTCATGAACACTCGTTATCAAATCAGAAAGTACATATAAATTATTATAGGTATAATTTATAATTCACAGAACATTAATTGACGACTCAAGTATACTAAAGTACATTGTTTTACAAGAACAAAGGTTTGATTCAAAACTATTCAAGGTTATACATCTTTCAGATACATGTTAAGAATACTAATTCAAGAACATACTGTCAGTCATTTATTTCGAAATGATTGGGTTTTTCATAACTATTATACATGTAACGTTTGTATGCTTTTTATGAGTCAAGTGGTACAGGTTGTTTAATTCATTTAAACAATATAGTTGTCCTGATATTATAACCAGAATCTCCAGCGGGGGATCGAAACAATGTGTGTATAGATCTATATTGGGATTGACAACCCTGCACTCGGACTGCTAGCTACAGTCAGGCATACACGCCTGTGAGTGACAATTGTTATCAACATCTTTCAGCGCATTCATAGCGTTGGGTCAGGCCATCTAGTCAATATGGTTATAATAACTCATAACAGATAATAACAATACGTTAGTGTATAATTAACTAAACCTAAGTACATTTTCAAAGTACTAGTTTACAAGATACAGTTTACAGTATTACATTACAGTTTACAATAACAGTTGATGAAATTAGGCATACTCTCAGATACAAGTTTACAAAAGGATTACAAATACAGAACATTGGTTTACAAATAGAACAGTTTTATGTAACTAAAACTACTTTTCATATACAGTAGAATATATAGGATTTTCTGGAACAGTTTACATATTCAAGAAACAGAAAACATTCTTTCAAACATAAATACTTATGCACTCACTCAAATTTATGTTGATACTCTCTTTTCAAATTACTTGTATTCTCAGGGAACCAGTAGATAGGTACTCCCCGAGCTTTTGAGAAGACGGAACTATTTATGTCTTGTCTTCTTCTTTTGTATAACTATTTGGTTTCAGTATTCAATGATGAAAAATTACTTATACTTTTTAAATACAGTGGTTGTTTGTACTTTGATTACTATGATGCATGTGTTGTGATACTACAAATGAAGTCCTCTACCCCCGGACGTTTCCGTCATCTGGTTTGGGGGTATGATGTTGGATAAGGTGTCTAAGTCCATAACTATTTCTGGTATGTACTTGACCCGACCCGGCATGGTCCATTTGGGTTGCATGGTATCATGCATTTGGATAGACTAAATGAGAGAAGTAACACTTGTGGTTTATTAATATATTATAAGTTCTAATATATTAATAGTATTATTTAATTAGTATTGATCAAGAATTAATCTAGAATTAATTAAGTGATCAAATGGTGACTAATTAAATATATGGGTTGATTATGTAAATCATCCATAACTTATATAGTGGGCTAAAGGGCTCCATGGATAATCAAGTTGGGTTAAACCCATTGGATGATCCATGGAGGCTCCATGGGAGTTACAAACCCATGGGTCATGGAAATGAAGAGTCATGCCACATTAGTGTTTACATGGAGTAACCCTAGATGTGACACACTATATAAAGAACATCATACTCACCAAAATCGGTTACACAAAAAGAGACTAGAGGGCTTGACCGATTTTTGAGTGTTACACATTCTCTCAAAGTTATTCCAAAGCATTTGGTGTTGTGTGAAGCATTTGTGGCATCACACTTGGGGTGCTAGGCTCTCAAGGTTTCAAGGGATCATAACAACAACAAGGTATGTGTTTCTAGCTATCTTTTATATTATATAGTTGCCCATGTATGCTAGATAGGTTTATGAACCTTGGAAAAAGTATTTTGCATGTATCTTAGACAAATATAGATCCAAGGTTTTCTAGGGTTGCATGTACACTTAGGAGTGTTAGAATTGCTCAAAACCCATCAGTGGTATCAGAGCCTAGGCTTGCTTGTTTGATACTTGATGCAAAATAGTGAAAAAAGTCGCTTTTTTTGCTGTCTGCCTGCTGAACTTGCCGAGTCCATGGGGGGACTCGCCGAGTTCATGTGTAAATTCATCCTACTCGTCGAGTAGGTTCGTGCACTCGACGAGTAGGAGACTCAGAATGCAGTTTTTCGACTTTTGCTGCTGGAAATGGACTAGAAACATTACCCTAAACTGTTTTGGTGTTATTAAACCTGTTTTAGATGGTGTAATGGTTGTTCTAATCCATTTACAATGGCTAATATCAAAATTCCATGATTTTATGTGTTCTTGAATTTTTGATATTCATATTCATGTTCTTATGAGTTTAGATGATCATAGGAATTATGTGTAACTTCTTGCTAGTTTTAATTCTTGATCATTATGTGTTTTAATGGAATCCATAATTTGTCCTCAAGTTATGGATTACCAAAAGTTTTATCTTTGAATGTCCATTAAAGAAACACATAGGTTACATAAAATGAAGAGCCACTCATTTTAATGAACCAATTAATCTCATAAGTTATGAATTGAAGAGTTTTGTTAAGTTACAAAACTTGCCCTCAAGTTTTGGAACTTGTAAAGTCACCTAATTAACTTTAGTTCCAACCCCTAGAATTTTAAATGTTAAAATTCAACCCTTATACTTTATAATATTATAAGTTTAATAATATATATGTATAAGATCAAGTCGTTTTACTGTTAGTAGGCCTCATTCACGAAGCCGGTCTATAAAGGGGGTATAAGGTTGTTGCCTATAAAATGGCAACTTAATGGGTGTCCACTCTCACCCATCGCTTCCTTGATCGGTGGAGGGTCGTTAGCCGAACGGGTAGGACAGTGACTTAAAATTCTCATTAAAAGTATAATGATTATTATAAAGTAACTAAATGTTTTATAAATTCCCAATCTTAGTTACTTTAGGAAAAATGTGAATAAGGTGCTAATCCATGAAATTACACTTTGCACTTCGATTAAGTCGTTGGTGGAGCGTGTGTGGTTTACCGGCACACTAACTTGGACTTAACGAGGTAGGCAAAGGGTGACTTAAGTTTTTTTTTCCATAAGGTCGGTGGAGCACGTGTGGTTTACCGGCACATCGATTAAGTGGAAAACCATTAAGAGTACCAAGTAATTTGCATGGTTACTTCACACCTTGTTTTGTGATCCTCGGTATCCCAGTCACAAAACATGAAGGGCATACTCGAGATTGAAACATGCCATTGAAAAGCTCAATGAATCTCAAAAGAATCTAGGAATTTCTAAAAACCAAATAAAACCTAATATTTCGTTTTCATGGTGGAAATTGGTGAATCGTCATTCACCTACCTTTCAAATATGTTATAGCTTGGATTACGGCATCCCTCTTTTAAGTTATAATATATTATGATTGGATCCTAGCCTTAATATTACATTTGGGTGTTTTATTAAGGACTTTCTCTATATCTAAGCTAAACTTGTTCTCCTCTTTTCAGATGTCGTCCAACAATGCTACTCCTGGATCAAACCCTACTGGCTCCTTCTCTCTCATGAACCTTTGTGGGAGAGTCATCTTTGATGAATCCAAATTTACTGACTGGATCAGAAACATCAGGATGGTCACTCGATACGAGAACAAGGAATATGTTCTTGACAAGGAGCTCAAGGTGCCTGAGCCAACTGCTACTCCTGAGGAGTTTGCTGAATATGAGGCACATGAAAGAGATGCTACCAAAGTGGCATGCATCATGATGGCCACTATGACAGCCGAACTCCAAAAGCCCTATGAGGACTACTATCCTTTTGAGATGCACCAGGATTTGATGGACCGCTACCATCAGAGTGCTCGTCAAGAGCGAGATGAAATCATCTCCTCCATGATAACAACCCGAATGAAAGATGGTGAACCCATCACAGGCCACATGTAGAAAATGCAAAGGTATGTGGACCGTCTGATGAAGCTGAATGTGAACTTCCCAGAGGAGTTAGCAATAGATATCATTTTGCACTCCTTACCATCGTGTTATGATGAATTCCGCATGACATACCACATGAACAAGGAAGAAGTCACCCTCAGCAAACTTCAGGGACTCCTTAATACCGCAGAATCAGGTCTTAAAGGTAAGTCGGTTGTTACCACTTCTACTCCTACTCCAAACTCTGCAACTGTCCTGGCAATCGGGAAAGGGAAAGGTAAGAAGAGGAAGACCCCTTCGAAGGGTACCAAGGGTAAGACCCTTGATGGCTCCTCTTCTAGCGGAACCAAGAAAGGTTTCGTTACACCTTCTTCTGATCCCAAAGAGGCTGAATGCTTCTACTGCCATGAAAAGGCGCACTGGAAGCGGAACTGCCCAAAGTACCAGCAAGATTTGAAGGATGGGAAAGTGAAACCCAACCATGCAGGTATTTACACTATCTTATCTAATAATTCACTCTATTCTAACTCTTGGGTCCTTTATACCGGCTGCGGTATTCATATTTGTTCTTATTTGCAGGGACTAAGAAGAAGTGAGAATGTGGAGCACAGAAAGATAAACTTGATCATGGGAACTAGGAAAGTTTCACCTGTCACCAAGATTGGAGTTTATACTTTGTTGCTAAGTAGTGGATTTACTTTAGATTTGAATAAATGTTGTTATTCACCAGAAATGGCAAGAAATGTTATTTCCTTTCATGCTTTGTACAAACAAGGTTTTACCTTTTCTTTTGATAATGAAATTGGTGGAATAAATGCTTTCTTTAATAATGTGTTTTATTTTAAAGCATTACCTTGTGATGGTGTGTATGAAGCTGTGTCTGTTGTAGATAATTTAGGAAAGCTGTGTCTGTTGTAGATAATTTAAGAAATAATGTGTTGTGTATTGATTCTACGAATGATAATAACTTGGATAAAGCATCATTATGGCATTGTCGTCTTGGACATATAAGCAAGAAATGCATAGGCCAACTCCAAAAGGATGGGGTTTTGGAATCATTTGACCTAAAGTCAGATGATAATTGTGAATCATGCTTACTTGGAAAAATGACAAAGTCACCCTTCACTGGTTCTTGTGAGAGGGGTGAAGGTTTGTTGGATCTTATACATACGGATGTGTGTGGACCCTTCAAACATGCCACAAGGGATGCTAATCGTTACTATTTGACTTTTACTGATGATTACAGTAGATATGGATATGTCTACTTAATCAAGCATAAGTCAGAGACTTTTGAACGGTTTAAAGAGTTTAAACAGGAAGTCGAGAATCAATTGGGCAGGAACATTAAGATGCTTCGATCCGATCGAGGTGGTGAGTATCTTAGTTCAGAGTTCCTCGACTATCTTAGGGAATGTGGGATTGTCTCACAATTGACACCTCCCAGGACACCGCAGTTGAATGGTGTAGCTGAGAGGCGTAATCGACATGGATGGTAATGTACACACTTATAAGGCACGACTGGTTGCAAAGGGCTTTTCTCAAACTCCAGGAGTTGACTATGATGAGACCTTTTCACCAGTAGCCAAGATTAAGTCTATTAGGGTATTGTTAGTCATTGCTGCATTTCATGACTATGAAATATGGCAAATGGATTTCAAAACTGCTTTGCTTAATGGAAAGTTGGCTGAAGATGTTTACATGAATCAGCCAGAGGGTTTTGTCAGCACAGAGTACCCTAATAGAGTGTGTAAGCTTGAGAAATCCATCTATGGATTAAAGCAAGCACCTCGCAGATGGAATCTTTGCTTTGATGAGACAGTCAAAGAGTTTGGCTTTTCGAGGAGTGAAGATGAATCTTGTGTATATGTCAAGGCTAGTGGGAGTATAGTTAGCTTTTTGGTACTGTATATGGATGACATACTACTCATAGGAAATGACATCCCAACCTTGCAGGAAGTTAAGTCCTGGCTTGGGAAGTGTTTCGCTATGAAGGACCTTGGAGAAGCGGCCTATATTCTAGGGATAAGGATTCTGAGAGACCGGAGTAAAAGACTAATTGGGCTTAGTTAGAGTACATACTTGGAGAAGGTGCTGAAGAGATTCAGCATGCAAGATTCCAAGAAAGGAGAGTTACCCATCCAGAGTAATGTTAGACTGAGTAAGACTCAGAGCCCGAGTACCGAGGTTGAGATAGCAGAAATGAGTCAAGTACCTTATGCTTCTGCAGTAGGCTCGATCATGTATGCTATGACCTACACTCGTCCTGATGTAGCCTTTGCTTTAAGCATGGTTAGCAGGTATCAGGGGAACCCTGGTAAGGCTCACTGGACAGCGGTAAAGAACATTCTCAAGTACCTCCGGAGGACTAAGTACTGGGTTCTTACCCTTGGTGGGAATGATGACTTGAGAGTTGTAGGGTATAGTGATGCTAACTTCCAGACTGATAGGGATAATTTCCGCTCTCAGTCGGGCTGGGTCTTTACCTTAAATGGAGGAGCAATCTCTTGGAAAAGTTCCAAGCAGGAGACAGTGGTTGATTCAACTTGCGAATCAGAGTATATAGCAACTAGCGAGGCAGCAAAGGAGGCGATATGGCTGAAGAACTTCATTGGAGACCTTGGAGTTGTACCAGCTATTAAGGAGCCAATGGAAATTTTCTGTGATAGTGAAAGTGCAGTTGCCTTAGCCAAGGAACCAAGGGATCACGGGAGATCCAAACACATCGACAAAAAATACCATTTCATCAGACATCGAATAGGAGAAGGACTCCTCGTGGCAAAGAGGGTATCATCGGATGAGAATTCGGCAGATCCCCTCACGAAGGGACTGGGTAGGGTTAAGCATCTCCAGCATGCAAGGAGCATAGGGCTGAAGGATGATATTAGTTTTAGTAGTTAGATAATTTTGAAATTTTGTAAAGTGTAATTGACATTTGATGATAAATAAAAGATGTGTTTATTTATGAGTAAAGTGTTGCTATCCCTTGTCAATCGTTTAACATTATTTCTTTTGCATGTTTTGACTTCCAGAATATTTATGTTGAGTTTTACATATTATTCAAATTATCCACAGTCAGTCATATGTTGAAAGTAGATATGAAGTAAGACTGTCATGAGTTGGTTGTAGAGGTCTAAGATGTTGGACATGGCCTCAACACTCATGAGTGCTCATAAGTTCTGAGTATTGGATTCAACCCACGCTCACTTGTATCACTTCATGGAATTTATCTCGAGTGATCGTGAGACGGTAATATCATATAACTCTGCAAACCTAGAGATATGACTTGTTAACTATGAGTTAGTTATGCATTGATTGTGCGAAAACGCATTGGTAACTCGATGTTATAAAACGTGCGGTTGTGTGTAATTTAACAAGTAGAAGATCAAGCATATGTGTCGAAGTTTATCTGTTCCTTCTTGGATTAGAAGCGATATCTGGGCCCCTCGATGATTTTGTTTTGACCCATGTACCGGGCCCGGTCAGAACTAAGTTGATGTGTTCAATTAAGTTCTATGTCAAACAAATCGGAAATCGGGAAACAAACTGCTGGGCAAAAAGTAAGACACTGTTCCATGTATTTGTCCGGCTGATATCTAGAACAGAGGATTATATGATCACTTATCTGAAATGGCGTATCATCATCTTCTCAGTTCCGAGAAACCTTGAAAAGAGCTACGATTGCCGATCGGTTCTTGAGGTCATACTTGCAGTTATAGTTATTAGACTTATCCAAGTGGGAGACTGTTGGATAAGGTGTCTAAGTCCATAACTATTTCTGGTATGTACTTGACCCGACCCGGCATGGTCCATTTGGGTTGCATGACATCATGCATTTGGATAGACTAAATGAGAGAATTAACACTTGTGGTTTATTAATATATTATAAGTTCTAATATATTAATAGTATTATTTAATTAGTATTGATCAAGAATTAATCTAGAATTAATTAAGTGATCAAATGGTGACTAATTAAATATATGGGTTGATTATGTAAATCATCCATAACTTATATAGTGGGCTAAAGGGATCCATGGATAATCAAGTTGGGTTAAACCCATTGGATGCTCCATGGAGGCTCCATGGGAGTTACAAACCCATGGGTCATGGAAATGAAGAGTCATGCCACATTAGGGTTTACATGGAGTAACCCTAGATGTGACACACTATATAAAGAACATCATACTCACCAAAATCGGTTACACAAAAAGAGACTAGAGGGCTTGACCGATTTTTGAGTGTTACACATTCTCTCAAAGTTATTCCAAAGCATTTGGTGTTGTGTGAAGCATTTGAGGCATCACACTTGGGGTGCTAGGCTCTCAAGGTTTCAAGGGATCATAACAACAACAAGGTATGTGTTTCTAGCTATCTTTTATATTATATAGTTCCCTATGTATGCTAGATAGGTTTATGAACCTTGGAAAAAGTATTTTGCATGTATCTTAGACAAACATAGATCCAAGGTTTTCTAGGGTTGCATGTACACTTAGGAGTGTTAGAATTGCTCAAAACCCATCATATGACACCTTAAATCTCTTAGCCATTGTGAGTTAATAAAATCAAGATAACTTAATACGTTGGGGGTTACAGTTATTAATATATTGTAATTAACACCTTGGGGGTTACAACTTTGGTTTTAATGAACTCCTTAATGGTATAGGTTACAACTTCTGTAATAATGAGCTCTATAAAGGTGTAGGTTACACCTTTGATATTCATTAGCTCCTTAATGGTGTAGGTTACAATTTTAGAGTTAGTGAGCTCCATAATTTCACCTTATAAGTTACATCCTCTACTTAATATAAAATGAGAAGAGGTGTTTATTTGCAAGTGGATGAAAACATGATTTATAGGCACTTTCACTTAAACAAACGAATTCTCTAAAAGTTGTTAAGACAATTTTGGTGCCTCGGGCAGATTATCCTTGTTGAGAATTTGTACTACCTAGGCATAAGGGGGAAATTACTTAGCAAAGAAAGTGATCACATGATATTTTCGAACAAATTTGTTACTCACCATCTTGAAGATGGCTGAGTCTCTGCGTGGCATGACGACCAAATTCATGAAACTTGAAAAATTAGAAGGTGTGGACTTGAGATGATGGCAGAAGAAAATGCATTTCATGCTGACTGCTTTGAAGGTTTTGTATGTACTTTTCAATCCTATACCTAAGGAAGAAAATTGGGGAGGATTATTGGTGATTTTAGAGTCACCTCGAGGAGGTGACATGTTTTACGTTTGGAAAGACTGGGCATTATGCGAATGAGTGCACATTCAACAAGAAGGTGTGTTATGGGTGTAATAAATAAGGACATATTTCTACGGACTGCCCGAAGAAGAAAGAGGCAGCAAGGCCGAATGTTCTGCCAAGGCCAAAAGCAAAAGCATTCCAGATGACTCTTGAAGTAACAAAGGATGAAGCAGATGTCGCTTCAGGTAGCTTTCTTGTAAATGGATTCCCTGCCAATGTATTGTTTGATTCTTGAGCTAATTACTCCTTTATATCACATAAATTTGGTGGAAGACTAACATTGCATGTAGATAAACTTGGTAATGCTCTAGTTGTAGAAGTTGCTAGTGGAAAATTCATATCTATTAGCGATTGCATTAAGAACATCATCATCGACTTGAACGGGAAAAAATCCCACGAAGAATCGTTACCTATTGAGTTGAATGGTTTCGACATCGTACTAGGAATGGATTGGCTTAGTGCAAACCATGCCGAGATAGTATGCAAAAATAAGATGGTGAGAGTAAACCCACCTGGAAGAGAGTCATTTATGGTGTATAGGGAAAAACGTAGAGTAAATTCTGGAATCATTTCCCTGATGAAAGGCAGAAAATGTATGTCAAAAGGGTGCACATCATACTTGGCATTTATGGTCTATGCAAAGAAAGAGAAGAATCCAGTGGTGTGTGACTATCCGGAAGTCTTTCCCGAAGATCTTCCTAAATTTCCCCTGACTGACAAGTGGAGTTTCGAATAGACTTGTTGCCAGGATCGACACAAACAGCGAAACACCATACCGGTTAACATCGATATAGATGAAGGAGCTTATGATGTAACTTCAGGAGTTGTTGGACAACGGCTTCATTAGACGTAGTTCATCGCCCTGGGGAGGTATGGTGTTATTCCTGAAGAAGAAGGATGGGAGCATGAGAATCCGCATATACTATAGAGAGATAAACAAGGCAACAGTAAAGAAAAAGTATCGATTTCCAAGGATTGATGACCTATTCGATTAACTGTAAGGTTCGAGCTATTTCTTAAAGATCTATCTTAGGTCAGGATCTCATCAGTTGAAGGTAAGAGAGCAGTATATTAAGATGTCCACATTAAAAACAAGATACAAACACTATGCGCTCTTGGTTATGTCATTTGGACTAAGCAATGCTCCAACAACATTAATGGATATGATGAACAGGGTTTGTAAACCATTCCTTGATAAATCTGTAATAGTGTTCATAGATGACATTCTGATTTACTCAATGAGCCAGCAAGAGCATGGCAAGCACTTGCGAGAAGTGTTAGAAGTTTTAAAGACGCAAAAATTGTACACAAACTTCTCCAAATGTGATTTTTGGATTCCAGAAGTACAATTCTTGGGTCATGTGGTTAACTAAGAAGGGATAATGGTTGATGTAGCAAAGATTGAAGTTGTGATGAAATGGGAACGACCAAAAAATCCCACTGAGATTCGAAGCTTTTTGGGATAGTTGGATATTACCGAAGGTTTATCCAAGGTTTTTCTTCGATAGCTGCTCCATTGACAACTTTGACTCATAAAGGATCTACATATACATGGAGTGAGAAACATGAAGAAGAATTGGAGAAATTAAAGAAGAAGTTGTGTGAAGCAGCGATTCTTTCTTTACCTGACGGAGTTGAAGACTTTGAAGTCTATAGCGATGCATCTGGAGTTGGGTTAGGTTGTGTTCTGACCTAGAGAGATAATGTGATAGCATATGCATCTCAACAATTGAAAGAGCACGAAAAGAACTACCCCACTCATGATCTGAAGTTTGCAGCAGTAGTATTCGCATTAAAGATATGGAGGCATTATCTTTATGGCATGAATTGCATACTCCTCATTGATCATAAAAGTCTCCAGTATCTATTTGATCAAAGGGAATTAAATATGAGACAACGAAACTGGCTAGAATTGTTTAGAGGATTACGACTGTGAGATACTTCACCACCTTGGTAAATCAAATGTCGTGGCAGATGCTCTAAGTCGAAAAGTAAACCTGAAAAGAAGAAGGAAAAGAGAGTTAAGAATAGAAGTTGTCTCAACAATCATGGAAACCATCAAGAAAGCTCAGGAGCGTACTTTAGAGAAGAATGTCCGAAAGGAAGAATGTTTAGGAAAAATGTTGGTATTCGGTACAAATAGTCAAGGATTAAAGGTATTCCAAGATAGGATTTGGATGCCTAAAATGGGAGGAACAAGAGATCTTTTGATGGAAGAAGCTCACAAGACCATCTAATCGATTCATCCCGGTAGCACTAAGATGTGTAGGGATCTGAAACCTTACTACCGGTGGCCAACGATGAAGCCCAATGTTGCAAAGTATGTGGAAGAGTGTGTAACATGTGCAAGAGTTAAAGCACAACATCAGAAACCGTATAGGGGTTTAGAACCTTTACCTGTACCTATGGGTAAATGGGAAGACATCACCATGGATTTTGTGACTAACATGCATAGGACGAAGAACGGTCATGACATGATTTGGGTAGTCGTGCATCGTTTCCCAAAGAGTACACACTTCATAGTAGACAATGAGAGATGGTCTATGGATAAGCTTGCAAATGCTTATGTGAAGGAGATAGTAAGACTTCACGGTGTACCATTAACGATTGTATCGGATCATGACAATTGTTTCACATCAAGATTTTAGAAGAGTCTACAAGAGGAAATGGGTACGAAGTTGTGTTTAAGTACAGCCTACCATCCGCAGACTGGTGGTCAAAGAGAAAGAATAATTCAAACACTGGAAGATATGCTAAGAGCATGCACCCTAGAATTTCAAGGTAACTGGGATAAGTATTTACCCTTGATGGAGTTCTCCTATAACAATAGTTACCATTCGAGCATCAAGATGGAACCATATCAAGCCTTGTATGGAAAAAAGTGTCGTACGCCGTCTTGTTGGCTTGAGGCCGGAGAAAAGTAGTTTATGGGCCCCAAAATAGTCCACCATACTGCTGAAAAGTTAAAAGTGATTAGACAAAGGATGTTAGTAGCTAAATATCGCCAAAAGAGCTATGCTGACAAAAAGCAACAACCAATGACATTCAAAGTGGGCGATTCCGTATTACTCAAAGTCTCACCATGGAAGGGACTTATACGATTTGGAAAGAGAGGAAATTTGAGTCCAATATTTATTGGACCATTCAAGGTTCTTCAAAGAATTGGGAACCAAGCATACAAGCTGGAATTACCAGAAGAACTAGATGGTATTCATAACACTTTCGATGTGTGTTATTTGAGGAAGTTCACGGGAGAAGTTCCCGATATAATTCCACTTTCAGAGTTAAGGATGGATGAAAATAAGAGGTTAATCGAAGAGCCTGAAGTTATGACCCGTCGAAGTTTCGCGACAAAATCGGCACGAGGCTGTGTGACGTAAAAAGTGAGTTTGCGATAAAATAATTTTTATCCTTAGCAATCTAAATGAAAGTCGTAGTATATGTTAAACCGAGAGCGTGGATGTAGAGGATGTACAAATCTGACTTCGTTAGAGGAATTTATGATTTGTCTACGATTTGGAATAGTAGTATGCAGCTCGGAAATCAAATTTTAGACTGATCGATATTTAGCCGGCACAATCTAAACAAGAATCGAAGATCTTGTTAATAGGAGCTCAACAATATAAAGACATACGAAAACGGACGTCGGATGAGAAATTTATGATTTTTAACGGACTTTATCTGTCTAATCCTGTTCAAATATAACTTTAAAAATAAAGTCAAAATTAGCCAACAGAGTCTAAACAAAAGTTGTAGATCACGTTGCTACCTACATGTGGATATAAAGGGCGTAAAAAATAGAGCGCGTATGCGAAAGTTACGGAATTTAGAAGTTCATTAAATTATGGAAGGATGCGAGGGTGACACGTGGGCGAAGCAGGGCCATTCCTTTCTCTCCACGGCTTCGCATTGGATGATGACACCTGCCCCTCGTACGCACAGTGTAGGGCCTCGTACGCCCAGCGTACCGAGTACGTGCATCGTACTTTGAAGCTACACCCAGCGTAGTCTCAAGCCTCAGCCTATATATAGGTGTGAGGATCACCACATATCTTCACACCTTTACCATTATTTCTCTCTCAATACCCCCAAACTCTCCCTCCCCTTCGCTTGTGCATCCTAAGTGCTAGAGGCGAGTCCCGGAGTGCCAGAAGGCTCCGAGAAAAAGAGCTTTTGGCTCAGAAGTTCTGCCCCACAGAGCCCGACTCTTAACTAAACCCCCTTGTAAGTGAGTTATGCTTACCCTACTTTAAGTATAGGTCACACCCCCAAACCAGAACGACGGAAACGTTCGGGGGCGGAGGACTTCAGGTAAGTATCACAACACATGCAATATATGTTAGGGTCGAAATGTTGTAATAGTCGAAGTTTGTATTTAGGGTCTTCGAACATTTTTATAATGTATTTTTACTAGGGCATAATATTCGAAGCTTCATGTTTAGTCCTTAGTATATTTTTTGTACGCTTTTCTCTTCTATAAATAGGAGTGGTTACTAGTGTCTTAGTAACAAAATCTTTACAGAATATTCATTGTACTCTGTAAAATTTGCAAAAGCGTAATAGAGCCAAACATATCATATTTACATCGGTGTTCAAATCTTTCAATTCTACTTTGAATTTACTCTCTAATTCGTTCAATACTTGATTCATTGTCTCATCAATTGGTATCAGAGCAGGAATCATATCTCTGATCTGATTTTCACTTTGTTCAAAAGGTTTTTGAGTCAACTTTTTGATTCAAAAGTTTCCGCACTTTTTGAAAGTGAAAAATTGTTTAGATCTAAGTATGTGATTCGATTCTGCACTTAATTCATTGAATCGAGTGTTCTAAGAGTGATTGTGATTTGAATCATACAGTTTGTTGTCAAATTCTCAAAGTTTTTTCAAAAAATTCTCAAGGATCTATTCCGTACAACAATGGCGTCATTCAATCTGAATTCCATGACTTCATTTTCTCATCTTCTAGGATCATCCACCAAAATTCCTATGCTCATCCCTGAGTATTACGATCAGTGGGTTGATCGTATGCAGGATTATCTCAATGGATTGGATGAAGAACTGTGGAATTGCATTTCTGGCAATCTCAATCCACCATCGAATGTTCAACCAATTGGTTCTTCCTCTGGAAACTCTGAAGTTGAAAATCAATCTGATCGTCTGAAAAAGCTGGAGAAAAGGTGTGTAAGAGAGCTAAGAGGAGCTTTGCCTCCAGTTGTTTACAACTACGTGAGGAGTTGTACAACTGCAAAGGAAATCTGGAACAATCTCAAGGAAAAATTTCAGGGAAGTGAGAAGACGAAAGTTAATTCTGTGAAGCAATGTTTAGTGGAGCTGAAGGACTTCAGACAGAAAGATGGTGAAACAATTGAAGTTAATTACGATCGTCTTAATGAATTGATATATCGATGCAATCGATATGGTATCACTAGATCAGCCATGGAATTCAATCTGATATTTGTTATGGGACTTCGAAAGGAATGGCGTAGTGTGAGCATGATGGTGAAGAATCAACAGAGCTTTGATACGTCAACATTGAATGACTTGTACAACCAACTTAAGACTCATGAAAGCGAAGTGAACGAAATAGCTGAAGAATCGAAGGCTATGTTGGGAGGTCCACTAGCTTTGGTTTCGAAGATCTCTGAAAAAGATGCTGAGAAAGATGTTTCGGACGAAGATGAAGGGTTCATCATGAACTCAGATGATGAGGCAGTTGCCTTTTATTCAAACAGATCATATTTACATCGGTGTTCAAATCTTTCAATTCTACTTTGAATTTACTCTCTAATTCGTTCAATACTTGATTCATTGTCTCATCAATTGGTATTAGAGCAATTTCGAAAAAGAAGAATTTTACCTGACCCTAAAACTGCCTGCATTGTCCCCTCTGAATCATCATCATAATCTGCAACAAAAGTCTAAAAACAAAAATCTTTTTGAATTTTTGATTTTTCGAAAATTTAAGGACAAAACAAAAGAAAATCTTTTTGAATTTTTTGATTTTTCGAAAATTTAAAGAAAAAACAAAAGAAAATCTTTTTGATTTTTTGATTTTTCGAAAATTTAAAGACAAGACAAAAGAAAATCTTTTTGAAATTTTGATTTAAACAGACGAATATTTGGCATTCCTTGAAGAGTGACAAATGTACGAATTCGAAGCGTTCGAAGCGTTGACTATGAACAGTAACCATTAACTCAACGCTGAAAATAAGTGACAATCATGCGAATTCGAAGCGTTCGAAGCGTTGACTATGAACAGTAACCTCTGAATGCTGAATGACTTTGTGTTATCTTTTATTCAGCGCCTTTGATTCATTCTTTTTCGCATGGAACAGAATTGCCATCGATCATTCGCATGGAACAAAACCAGTAATTGTGTCTGCTCAACCAGTGACCTCAACAATCGTAACAACATTACCAACTACAAGAACAATTTCGAAAGGAATTGTAATTGGTAAACCTTTGGAATCTGGTGGAAGTGGTTCGAAGCTAAAAGATGTAACTGAAAAATCTGCTTCGAAAGATAAAGGAAAATCAATTCTGGTTGAAAAATCTAAAGAAGAAAAGAAGGCTGAAGCTGAAGCTGAACTCGAGAAAATGAGGCTTATTCAAAGCATCATGACTCAGAGGGCTGGTGATCCGAAGGGCATGAATAAAGGTGATCCAGCAAAACATTACAACTATGAAACAATCGAAGCCTTGGTTGCCTTTAATCACATGTACTCATTTGATAAGAAGCCAAAACAGAGTTATGTGGTTACAAACACTGATGCATGCCAGTTGGATTTCCCTATAAATGAGATGATGTTCATCATGCCTCAGTTCAAAGCTGAAGGGAATTTTAAAGAAAAAGATGAAGGGACTCATATGAAAATTCGTTTTCATGCAGTACTTGGCAAAGCCCCTGAGGATGTATGGTCACTGATCAAGATCAAGAAGGTGATAAGCATGAAAAAGGATGTGGTCTTTGAAAACATTGTTCAAAATGTTAAATATGTTGTAGTCAAGGCAAATGGAAAAACATACGAATTCACTATTGCAGATTTTCCTCTGATGAACTTGTATGACCTTATACAAGTGGCATTGCTTCTGAAAGACAAATCCTTTTCTTTTCTGCAAAACACAGATCCAGAGGAATTCAAACTTGGAGTTGCTCACATCAAAATCTTCATTGAGAATTATTATGAGTGCCTAGCACTGACTGATGTGGAGTTGGCTACTGCAAAGGGAATGGAAGTAAAAGTTCCAATGGCTCCTTCGTTGACTCAGTCTGAGTTAAAGAAATATGCTGATGGAGAAATATGTTTAAAACCATTTGGAATAGTTTTTGCTGGAAAGGATAAAGCTGGAAAAGCGAAGCGGTTTTTGTTCCAAGCTAGCGAAGTGGAGAGATATTCTACATCTCAATATACGAACTTGATTGTTCGTATGAACCACTGCAAAAAGAATAATGAAGGAGACAAGAAGGAATTGAAGAAAATTATTTCTTGGTATACTGAGGTTCGAAGAGTTTTGCTGTACTCCATTACTCTACTTACAAACTGAAGACTTCGACTTTGATTACAAAGGGGGAGATTGTTAGGGTCGAAATGTTGTAATAGTCGAAGTTTGTATTTAGGGTCTTCGAACATTTTTATAATGTATTTTTACTAGGGCATAATATTCGAAGCTTCATGTTTAGTCCTTAGTATATTTTTTGTATGCTTTTCTCTTCTATAAATAGGAGTGGTTACTAGTGTCTTAGTAACGAAATCTTTACAGAATATTCATTGTACTCTGTAAAATTTGCAAAAGCGTAATAGAGCCAAACAGATCATATTTACATCGGTGTTCAAATCTTTCAATTCTACTTTGAATTTACTCTCTAATTCGTTCAATACTTGATTCATTGTCTCATCAATATAGTAATCAAAGTACAAACAACCATTGCATTAATAAGTATAAGTTTTACATAAGTGTTTAAACATTACATATTCAAACACCAAAGTAGGTTCAGTAGAAGACAAGAGTCGCGGTACGGTACTAGGTAGTCTTCTCAAAAGCTTCGGGAGTGTACCTGTCTACTGGATTCCTGAGAATACAAGTTATTTGGAAAGAGTAGATCAGCATTTAAGCTCGTGATTTCATAAGTATTTTAGTTCTGTTAAGTACACCCTAAGTTCTTTGGATAAGTTCACTGGTTCCTCCAGAAAATCTTATATTTCCTGAGGTGATAAACTAATAACTTCAATAGTTTCCCTCTATAATTACTTAGTTTATACTAATTATATATAACCCAATATCGAACGGACAGTTAAATGGGTGTATCTGCCCTAAGCCCACAACCAAACAAGGAACAGGAAGTAAGGCGGAAGTCACATATTTCACTGTCAATCGGATAGTACTTATGTATTACTCTGATGTAGAAACTAAGGAATTATAGAATTAACCACTAAAGGTCCTTTGTGTTATACTAGTTTAAAGAGATTGAATGACTAAGTTCCATTTGATAAGTAGTTTAATTCCATAAACCGTTTCATTTGTAAAAGTTGTTTAATCCCAGAAACCGTTTCCTTTGTAAAAGTGGTTTAATCCCATAAACCGTTTCATTTGTAAATGTATTCTTAGTTATATCCGTTCTACAATAAAAACCTTAGTCTTAATCCTGGAAAATATTATATTATCCATAATACTGCCTTGTGGTTTTAAATGTTCCAAAACCAGAAGTACAAGTATATTTACCATACTTGATTTCATGATACGTAGCTTTTACTGTAAGTAAAAACTAATAGAAGGTATATTTGGTCAGGATGTAATTATCTTTTCTTACTGTTTTAAGAGAAGTATATTACTAGGTAATTTACTCGTTGTTTTATCCATGTGAGATCTATTAACCATACTAATATCACTGATATGCCTGATGCGACGTTCTTCAGGCGTCGGAAACAGTATGATATTTGACACCCTAGGCCTGCCGGCCAAATTGTAGCGAACAACAAAGGTGCGGGATTGTCAGTCCCATATAGATCTATACACAAATTCACGCTCTCCCTACAAGAGATTCTGGTTAATAAGTCAGGACTTGAGGTCGTACTTAGATAAGTACACCATGAAGAGTCTCACAAATTTATTGTTTCAACGAGATTTACGATGTATTATTACCCTGTGATTGCTAACCCTGGTACGTTGTATATGTACCTTTGTCAATGCAAATCCGATATGATGTATTATTACCCCGTGATTGCTAACCCTGGTACGTTGTATTTGTACCTTTGTTAATGCAAACCCGATATGATGTATTATTACCCCGTGATTGCTAACCCTGGTACGTTGTATTTGTACATTTGTTAATGCAAACCCGGTATGATGTATTATTACTTCTTTAATATGTTGTTCATATATTAAAGGTATTATACATATCCTGGTATAGTTAAATGAATTTTGGTAATTTCCTTGGAAAGTATACAATCGTGAATCATACTTGTATATTTAGTTTTGAATCATAAATTATACCTATTATAATTTATATGTTCTATCTGATTAACACGATTTCTCATGGATGAACACCTTTGCTCAGCATGATACAAAGGTAATGATACCGAAAGGAGTAACCTTTTATACTCATATATGTATTATATATATATATATATATATATATATATATATATATATATATATATATATATAATTAAGAAGGAAACGACCTTCGGACAAATAACACAACCTTAATTCCACATCCAAACAAGGAAAAGGAAATAAGATAATTCATTAGTCCTAAGCCCTTCATATCTTATTTATATATTTATACATATATAAGCATGATTTTGACATTTATAATTTGAAATAGTTTATAAAACCTTTTTCAAAGAATTTTAACGGAGTTTACATGACTTTAAAGATTTAACATGGCTTTAAGTCATTTTGGAAGTATTTGGTAATCCTTGAAAGCATAAGGAAACCCTTTGTGTGATTATTATCACATACAATTATTAACACAATTTAATATTGTGTTAAACTTGTATTCCCCCCCCCCCTAAAAAGTATTTAAAAAACCATTAAAAAGATAAATTATAGGGGTATGAACTCACTTTGATAAGTGGTGATTTGGGCAGCGTTTCGTTTCTATAGATGATCTTTCTCGAAGAAACCGCAAGTTTTTGATTAAAAACTGGGCTTTATGCGGGCAGCACTTCGGAAATTTACGGGGGTGGAAAATGTGAAAAAGGGTGAAAAATGGGGTGAAAATGGTGAAGGAGCCGGGAAGTCTCGCATGCCTTATATAGGTTGGAGCCTCGGATCCGAGGCTATGCGAGGATGTGCGAGGCTGCCATGTGTTCCGACAGGTGGCGAAGGAAGGAGTCAGCAACACACGCGTCGTTCATGCGAAGGGTACACGGGGCGAGGCTTCGGACGTGGTGGCTTCTGAGTGGGTCGAACTTCTGTCCAATGGGAAGAGGGCATGTGTCCGAGGGGGTGTCCGGGGGGTGTCTCATGCGAAGGTGTCGGCTGCTTACTGGACCTCGGCTGCGGTCCAATCAGATGGTGACACGGAGAACTTCGGTCCTATCAGAAGGTGACACGTGGAGGCTCGCATGCGAGGGTGACGTGTCCGAAGGTCACCCATGCGAAATTTCCCGGTTTTCTAGATTTTCTTGATTTTCGTGCCTAAAACTTGCAAAATTCATAACTTACGCATACGAGCTCCATTTTTGATGTTCTTTATATGCACGCGTAGGTAAAATTATACTCTACGACTTTCGTTTAGACTTCGTCGGCTAATTTTGAATTTATTTTTAATATTATTATTTTTAACAGACCGGGACAGGAAATCCGTTAAAAATTCATAACTTCTTCATCTGACGTCTGTTTTTGTCTGTCTTTTTACCGTTGTACGACTTTTGACGAGACCTTCGATTCTCGTTTAAGTTGTGTCGGCTAAATATCGATCGATTTATAATTCGAATTTTTAGCTGTCTACTGCTAAACCGAAACTTAGAAAAATCATAACTTCCTCATACGAAGTCAGATTTTTACGTTCTTTTTATGAACGTTCTCGATTTAACATATTCTACAACTTTCATTTAGATTGTTAAGGCTAAAAAGCCTTTTATCGAAAATTCAGTTTTTACACTGAACAGTGTTTTGTCGGTTTTGTCGCGGATTTTCGATTGGTCATAACTTCTTCGTTATAACTCGGATTTCAGTGTTCTTTATATTTTTGGAAACCTTGTTACAGTCTCTACCACTTTGTTCATCCCAATTACAATTATTGATCAATTTATTTTTGACCTAAATTTGACTGATGTCACATTATCCCCCCGTTAGAGGGAATTTCGTCCCGAAATTAAGTCTAAAGTGATACTCATGAACTAGGTCTAATATTCCCTTTCCCAAGTGAATTCAGGTCCCCGGTTTGTAATCCAGCGAACCTTCACTAACGGGATAAGACTTTGCTTGGTTCTTTTGATTTCCCTATCCATGGTTTTCATTGGTTCTTTTACAAAGTGTAGACTTTTATTTAACTTGATTTCATCGAGTGAAATAACAAGTTTTTCATCGGATAGACACCTCTTTAGATTAGATCTGTGAAAGGTGGGATGAATGTTATTAAGTTTTTATGGTAGTTTAAGTTTATAAGTACAAGACCGATTCTGGTAAGAATATCAAATGGTCCTATGTGCCTTGAATTTAGTATTCCACGCTTTCTCAAGCGTATCTTGTCCTTCCGGGGTGAGACCTTCATATGACAAGGTCATCAACCTGGAATTCCAAGGGTTTTCTTTTATCGAAGCCGTAGCTTCTCTAATTAACTCTGGAAGCTTTATGTCGCTTCCTGATTCGTATTTTGTTTTTGGTAGTTTCTCGGATGAATTCCAGATAAGCGAAGGTGTTGTGTGGAAATTTGGACCTCTAGCTAGTTGCGTATTACCTAATTTAGTCCAGTGGAGATAGGATCTGCACTTGCGACCACAGAAGGTTTCGAATGGAGCAACTTGAATGCTAGTGTGATAAAGGACTCGACTAATTGGTAAATGGGTATCCCATTCTTTACCATAGTTGATCACATAGGCTCATGACTACTCTAGTTCCCAGAGATTTTTGAGTGACTGCCTGAATTGGGAGATGATTCTATTATCTCAACGGAGATAACAGATATTGGAATACCGTGCACTCACACATTCTAGTTATCTTCTCTACTTGCCATATTTTCATGTTTCAAGGCTTCTTGTTGCGCCTCCTTACTTTGTGTGGACAGATTTGAATGGGTTATCATAGTCAATGATTGGATCTATGACCTGAGTACTCTTTCCGACTTAGGGTGTCAGCTACTATATTGGCTTTTTCGGGATGATAACGAATTTCGAATTCGTAGTCATTTAGTAGCTCGACCCACTGTTGTGGTCTCACATTGAATTCCACCTGGTAGAATATATGATGAAGGTTTTTGCTCCGAAGTTCATGATAAGACTCATACTTGACTCATCCACCATCACCTCGTGTATACAAGTCGTATATAATTTAGATTTCACAAAACGTTCGGATGGGTGACTCTGCCCCATGTCCACAACCAAACAAGGAACATGAGATAGGGAGGAATTACACATCCTTAATCTTGTTAAGTCTAAATTATATACCACTCTCGTGTATACACTTAGCAGCGATAGATTAACCTAATGAGTTCTTAGTCTCTATTCTTGAACTTGACCTGCGGTACAATGATTTTCCTATGAGATCTATTAGGGTACTTTGGTAGTTACTGACTTCTAAGACTAGTTCGGTGCTTTTCGTTTGAAGTTTCCTATCTACTGAGTAGGCTAAAATGGTATGGTACCCTCGCATGGGTACTTCTGAAGTTTTGAAATGAGAGACAATCTAAGGTTTGCGTTATGGATTGGAAGAATTTCATCTTACTGCTGATTAAGGAAAAAGTTCTCTTACACAGCATAAGAATTTTCACATGGTAAGGGCCAGGCCAAACCATGTCGAATGAGGATGTCAGAATCTTCCAAACGAAATAGATATTAAGTCGTTCTGGGAGGAATGATTACTAGGATGATATCCTATGTACCTAAGTTTTCAGCGCTTCAGGTTATATTCTGTTATTATCGCTATGAACCCTTTTTCGATTCGAAATTGGCGGGTACTACCAAAACGAGGGTTCTGATAATTTGAAATTATGAACTTTTATGAAAGGATCCTTACTAGGTCTCTCTGTAATCGCTTGGTGTATACAAGTCAAGTATAATTAAGATTGGTAAGACCTTTGACTGAGCAACCCTGCCCTAAATCCACAACCAAACAAGGAACATGAAATGAGGCGGGATTACTCACTCTAAGTCTACAAATCTTAATTATAAATGACCCTTATGTATACACTAGGTCATCATAGCTTACCTGTTAGGGTTTCAAATTTTATATGAATGTTGTGATTTAATTTGAACGGGAGAGACATCATAATTATAGATAATTATCGGGGTTTGGAAGCGTACCAAAATATAGCAGGGTTCTTTGATGCCTTCCCATGCATTAGGGCCAAATCCCTCATGCTCCCCCGTCGTTCTTCTCTGTTGGACAGTCCCTCTTGTAATGTCCTATTTCACCACAAAGGTGACATATGGGAATGGTTCCAACATTGGTAGTTGAAGTGATGAACTCAACCGGAGTTCTACAGATGCGGGCGGTATGCCCCTTTAGGTTGCATCTATTGCAATGCAGCTCTCGGCAAACTCCATGATGATGGTAGTTGCACTTGCTGCAGTGTGGGAGGTTTCCTAAGTACGGCGTGGTCGGTGCTAGAATAACATGGCTGATGGGGGTATTGACTGCCCCAGTTCGTTGCCCTCTGTTAGGTTCTTGAGTTGAACAACTCCTTTTCTTGTTTTCTAACTTTCGTTTCAGGATATTAGGCTTAAGGTTCGAAGTGTCCTTACAAATAGGTACTCGTTGTTGTACTTGGCCATCACCACGATCGGGGTTACCGATAGCATTACTACTAACATTTGCATTGTTAGCATTAAGGTGTGCCATGACAGCTGCTACAGCTGCTGTGACCGCAGCTTGAAACGTAGCCGCATCTATTTGAAGGATTGGTGTTTTGCCGGTGGTTTGGTTACATTCCTTCGGAGACATGATTCTGTTTCATGATAAGAAAATGAGCTCGTGAGCGACTATCGTTGTCTCTAGATGTATTCTAACCATTTGTATTTATGTATAAATATTTCGTTTTGTTATATTGCTCTCAATGATTCGACCTGCATCCCCATGATGCAGTCCTGGTAAGGTACAAAAATAAGTTTCTAGAATGGTTATGAACCGAGTATCATCCGAACTAAGTTACCTTCGATTGGTGGATATCGTTTTCCAACTTTCGAAAATATTCGAAAACAATTCATAACAGTGTCTACATAAAATAGAGTTATGAATTTGAGAAGTAATCACTATCAATTAAGATTTCGTGATCTGATTTATTGTTATTAGCCGTGGCAGGAAAAGAGGATAAGCTCAAAACCTAATGTGAGTAATTAAATCACTAACTCATTAGGTTGCATCGATTTACTAGTTATTACTTAGATGAAAAGGCGCCCAAACACTTCACATGAATTACACGTGGTTTTCTTTTGTTCTCTGTTCTATTTTGGGTGGTAATGATTTGTTTCCTCCTGGTATCTATAGGGTGTCCTTCTCCTCTGTAGATATATTGAATTCCCGAGCTGTCTTACTTCCGATTCTGACACTGATCCCCATTACTTCGAAATGAAGATTTTGAATCTCGGAAGTTCATGCGAATCTCTCATTGGTGTCCTTAATAGGGTAAGGGCAATAAATGATTTCTATAGTTTATTTACTTATCATCTGTTTCTTTCTCGGAATCCTCCTAATGAAATTCTGTTGAATCCTCCTTGACTCTTCTACTGATTGTCGGAATAACTACATTTATCTAAGGGGTTTACACGAGAATGGGAATGTCTAAAGAATCTATGAGAAAATTTTAAATTTTTACGAAGGTGATTCTTTCTGGTCCTTCTATAATCACATGGTGTGTACTGATTATATATAGTCCAAATCAAATAGACCTTCGAATAAGTAATCCTACTCTAAAACCACATCCAAACAAGGAAAAGGAAGTAGAGTGAAAATCACATATTCTAAGTCTATAAAATCTCGGCTATATATAACCTTAACGTATCCACTTAGTAATTATAGACTTATCAGAAAAGATCTTTTTAACATTTCCCCAAAGGTATCTAAAATACCTCCATGGTATTTTAATTATAAGTTTGATTCTTGGACTTCTAGATATAAGAACTTGACAAGTTTTCAGTTTTCTTGTTATGGCATCCTAAAATACTCTCATAGTATTTTAATCTTTATGTTTGGTTCTAGAATTCTTCTGGTACTTAGGTAAGTTTTAGACCTGTTGCAACACTACAATCACTCCCCAAACACATGTTGGTCATATCTCAAATGAATATATAGTTGATCAGGCTATATTGATCCCAAATATGATTACGTCACTGTCTAGGTAACTGTAATGTCCAACATCTAAATACTTTTGTTTTGTTCTTCTTGTGATATTCATTCTAGTATATATATTCTGCATGTACTTATACTTTTATAAAATATTGTTATATTTTTAAAGTATAACTCTTGGTCAGAGTGTTTTTATCCCAATGGGTTTATAGTTGTATATCTTGTATGACTGATATACTGAGTTCACTATAAACACTGCTCTGATACCAATCTGTCACACCCCCAAACCAGAACGGCGGAAACGTTCGGGGGCGGAGGACTTCAGGTAAGTATCACAACACATGCAATATAGTAATCAAAGTACAAACAACCATTGCATTAATAAGTATAAGTTTTACATAAGTGTTTAAACATTACATATTCAAACACCAAAGTAGGTTCAGTAGAAGACAAGAGTCGCGGTACGGTACTATGTAGTCTTATCAAAAGCTTCAGGAGTGTACCTGTCTACTGGATTCCTGAGAATACAAGTTATTTGGAAAGAGTAGATCAACATTTAAGCTGGTGAGTTCATAAGTATTTTAGTTCTGTTAAGCATACCCTAAATTCTTTGGATAAGTTCACTGGTTCCTCCAGAAAGTCCTATATTTCCTGAGGTGATAAACTGATAACCTCAATAGTTTCCCTCTGTAATTACTTAGTTTATACAAATTATATATAACCCAATATCAAACGGACAGTTAAATGGGTGTATCTGCCCTAAGCCCACAATCAAACAAGGAACAGGAAGTAAGGCGGAAGTCACACATTTCACTGTCAATCGCATATTACTTATGTATAACTCTGATGTAGAAACTAAGGAATTATAGAATTAACCACTAAAGGTCCTTTGTGTTATACTAGTTTAAAGAGATTGAATGACTAAGTTCCATTTGATAAGTAGTTTAATTCCATAAACCGTTTCATTTGTAAAAGTGGTTTAATTCCATAAACCGTTTCCTTTGTAAAAGTGGTTTAATCCCATAAACCGTTTCCTTTGTAAAAGTGGTTTAATCCCATAAACCGTTTCATTTGTAAAGGTATTCTTAGTTATATCCGTTCTATAGTAAAAACCTTAGTATTAATCCTGGAAAATATTATATTATCCATAATACTGCCTTGTGGTTTTTAATATTCCAAAACCAGAAGTACAAGTATATTTACCGTACTTGATTTCATGATACGTAGCTTTTACTGTATGTAAAAACTAACAGAAGGTATATATGGTTAGGATGTAATTATCTTTTCTTACTGTTTTAAGAGAAGTATATTACTAGGTAATTTACTCGTTGTTTTATCCATGTGAGTTCTATTAACCATACTAATATGACTGATATGCCTGCTGCGACGTTCTTCAGACGTCGGAAACGATATGACATTTGACACCCTAGGCCTGCCGGCCAAACTGTAGCGAACAGCAAAGGTGCGGGATTGTCAGTCCCATATAGATCTATACACAAATTCACGCTCTCCCTACAAGAGATTCTTTAATAAGTCAGGACTTTAAAGTCGTACTTAGATAAGTACACCATGGAGAGTCTCACAAATTTATTGTTTCAATGAGATTTACGATGTATTATTACCCCGTGATTGCTAACCCTGGTACTCTGTATTGTACCTTTGTTAATGCAAACCTGGTATGATGTATTATTACCCCGTGATTGCTAACCCTGATACGTTGTATTTGTACCTTTGTTAATGCAAACCCGGTATGATGTATCATTACCTCGTGATTGCTAACCCTGGTACGTTGTATTTGTACCTTTGTTAATGCAAACCCGGTATGATGTATTATTACTTCTTTAATATGTTGTTCATATATTAAAGGTATTACACATATCCTGGTATAGTTAAATGAATTTTGGTAATTTCCTTGGAAAGTATACAATCTTGAATCATAATTTTATCTTTAGTTTTGAATCATAAATTATACCTATTATAATTTATATGTTCTATCTGATTAACACGATTTCTCATGGATGAACACCTTTGCTCAGCATGATACAAAGGTAATGATACCGAAAGGAGTAACCTTTTATACTCATATATGTATAATATATATATATATATATATATATATATATATATATATATATATATATATATATATATAATTAAGAAGGAAACGACCTTCGGACAAATAACACAACCTTAATTCCACATCCAAACAAGGAAAAGGAAATAAGATAATTCATTAGTCCTAATCCCTTCAAATCTTATTTATATATTTATACATATATAAACATGATTTTGACATTTATAATTTGAAATAGTTTATAAAACCTTTTTCAAAGAATTTTAACGGAGTTTACATGACTTTAAAGATTTAACATGGCTTTAAGTCATTTTGGAAGTATTTGGTAATCCTTGAAAGCATAAGGAAACCCTTTGTGTGATTATTATCACATACAGTTATTAACACAATTTAATATTGTGTTAAACTTGTATTCCCCCCCCCCCCCTAAAAAGTATTTAAAAAACCATTAAAAAGGTAAATTATAGGGGTATGAACTCACTTTGATAAGTGGTGATTTGGACAACGTTTCATTTCTATAGATGATCTTTCTCGAAGAAACCTCGAGTTTTTGAATAAAAATTGGGCTTTATGCGGGCAGCACTTCGACTGGAAAGAGGTTAGCTTCTCGACAATTCCGGGGCTTGCTTCGGGTTTTAGACACGATATCAGGGCCTAGGGGTCGTGAGAAAGTTTACAGGGGTGGAAGATGTGAAAAAGGGTGAAAAATGGGGTGAAAATGGTGAAGGAGCCGGGAAGTCTCGCATGCCTTATATAGGCCGGAGCCTCGGATCCGAGGCTATCCTCGGATCCGAGGCTATGCGAGGCTGTGCGAGGCTGCCACGTGTTCGGACAGGTGGCGAAGGAAGGAGTCAGCAGCACACGCGTCGGTCAAGCGAAGGGTACACGGGGCGAGGCTTCGGATGTGGCGGCTTCTGAGTGGGCCGAACTTCGGTCCAATGGGAAGAGGGAATGTGTCCGAGGCGGGTGTCCGAGGGGTGTCCGGGGGGTGTCTCATGCGAAGGTGTCGGCTGCTTACTGGACCTCGGCTGCGGTCCAATCATATGGTGACACGGCGAACTTCGGTCCTATCAGAAGGTGACACGTGGAGGCTCGCATGCGACGGTGACGTGTCCGAAGGTCACCCATGCGAAATTTCCCGGTTTTCTAGATTTTCTTGATTTTCGTGCCAAAAACTAGTGAAATTCATAACTTTCGCATACGAGCTCCGTTTTTGGCGATCTTTTTATGCACGCGTAGGTAAGATTATACTCTACGACTTTCGTTTAGACTAGGTCGGCTAGTTTTGACTTTATTTTTAATATTATTATTTTTAACAGACCGGGACACGAAATCTGTTAAAAATTCATAACTTCTTCATCCGACGTCCGTTTTAGTCTGTCTTTTTACCGTTGTACTACTTTTGACGAGACCTTCGATTCTCGTTTAAGTTGTGTCGGCTAAAAATCGATCGATTTATATTTCGAATTTTTAGTTGTCTACTGCTAAACCGAAACTTAGAAAAATCATAACTTTCTCATACGAAGTCAGATTTTTACGTTCTTCTTATGAACGTTCTCGGTTTAACATATTCTACAACTTTCATTTAGATTGTTAAGGCTAAAAAGCCTTTTATCGAAAATTCACTTTTTACACTGAACAGTTTTTTGCCGGTTTTGTCGCGGATTTTCGATTGGTCATAACTTCTTCGTTATAACTCGGATTTCAGTGTTCTTTATATTTTTGGAAACCTTGTTACAGTCTCTACCACTTTGTTCATCCCAATTACAATTATTGATCAATTTATTTTTGACCTAAATTTGACTGCTGTCATAGTATAACTTATGTTTAAGTTAATTATCTTTATTATAAACCTATAAACAATACATGTGCTAAGTATTATAAATTATAATACCTTTTAACTGCTCACGGTACAAGGAATTTGGTTCGAAGCGCCGCTTGGGTTGTTGGATTTCAGAACAACTTAATTGCTAAAATGGTGTTGTCCTTCGATGCTTCATGTCTGGCCCTGTATGCACATAGTAGTTGAAAAGTGTTGTTTAACACTTATAAAATACAAGAAAAACAATATTTCTCGTAGACCTTGAGTTAATTAGTCGCAATAAACATTAGACTAAAATCTAGTAATAATGATACTAGGTTTTGTCGAAGGAAAATAAAATTGTTAGAAGCGAAGCGCTGCCCAAGTTTGGAGTCATCACTTTAAAAAGTGAGTGCATAGTTACTTTTATCTTACACATAGATATGATATATTTAGTATAAATTACATGCTATGTGTGCATATTATCTGTGTTCTTGATATCTATGCTGGATGAACAAAATATACATGTTTTTCTTGATTTAAACTGTATATATATTTTATACCTATATTTATGATGGGTAAAGATGGGTAGATAATATAGATTCATTCATCTAGCGGAGTATAGATGACGACCACGGACTATTCTAGACAGTCTAGTGGAATGCTAGTAGGCTCGCAACCTGTAGGTGTTTGTGAACGATGTGTTCACCGGTGTACTCCATCCTCCTCATGGTTGCCTTACGGACATATATTGTTGAGGAACCCCCTATGCAGTATTGTCAATCCCGATGATAATCCTTAGGCTAGGTCCCTTGAATTAGATGCTTTAGGGACCAAAAAGTGGGGATAACGGGAACAGGTAATCAGGTTGATTGATTTGATGAAATTAATAAACTTAATTATTGTGGGTTGAAAACCATATGTTCTCACCAGGATCCCAAGCCTGACCCACACAGTTTCTTGTATTAGAGGTGGTGGCACAAGAGTATAGATGCGATGATCTGATGAGAGATTACGTATTATAGGCCAGTAGTAATAAATAATGTTGTAAGGCTTATGTTGTTTTTGTTTATGCTTTTGATCTGTATTAACAATGACATCTCGAGGTTTTAGTATAATGAAAGTACATTACTTCAGAAATGCTTTGATAAAATCTTTATCATATTTTTGGGAACAAATTTCGCAACCTTTTTCTTCAAAAGGTACTCTGATTTTTATATAAAGCATAAACAAAATCGGTCTTTTCTGGCCGTGAAATTGGGGATGTCACATGTAATCCTCCTTATTACTCCGAAAAGTTATATGCCATTTCTAATACCGTAATCAAACATTAGAAACCTGAATACATAAAATTTCATATATGTAGGTCGACAACAGAACTTAAATCTAGTTAATAAATAGCAATTTAGGCAGCCAAAAGCATGCTACAAATCATTTAGCACATAAAAGCAAATTAGGTATCTTATCCTAAAGTAAGCTAGTGCTTGTGTTAATTCAGGTGTACTACCTAAAATAATATGGACACACACCTCACAATCATTGTTTAGCATTCTAAGTTTAAGTCTAGAAATTCCATAAAATTCCTAATTCGCTTATACTAATGCTCTGATACCATTTGAGACATCCCCATTTTTACTGCAAAAAAAAACCGATTTGTTTATGCTTATTAAATCAGAGTATAGTTTTAAAAATATTAATTATGCGGAATTTTTCACAAAAACATGATAATAATATTATCAAATCATTTTTAGAAAAACGTGGTTTATTTATAAAGCTTCGGATATCATTGTCAATACAGGAACATAAGCATAAACGGAGACCTACAATGTCTCGATATTCTAATGGTCTACATTTCTTTGAATTTCACATACATCTTTATCCGTGCATATTTATTTAAGACAAAACTTCAAAAATGGTCCCTGTGGTTTCCGAAAATATCAAGTTTAGTCCCTAAGTTTAAAAAACCTCACAGATGGTCCCTATGGTTTCAAAACTTTTAATGTTTAGTCCTTCCGCCTAACTCCGTCAGCTTTCTACCGTTAAGTGAGGGGTATTTTCGTCATTTCAGTATCCGGAGACCATTTATGAGGTTTTCTCTTATTATCTTAATTTTTTTATTAAAAAAAATGAAAGAAATTTGATCTTTCTCTCACTCTCACTCTCTCTCTCTCTCTCTCTCTCCCCCCATTGCTTTGGGACTTGTACAATACGTATTCTTATAGCTTCATCTTCCCCAAAAAGCCAAACCAACTTTGACCTTGAATAATCATCGTATCCATCAGATTGGGGAAGGAACAGACGAACGAAAGGCAGATCGATGGGAGGTCCGGTGCGGCTGGGAAATCACGAGGAGGGAAAAAGGTGTCCGTCGAGACTGATAACCCCTTGTTGGTTTACGCCTCTTCTTCATTGATTGAGAAAAGGAAGAAGGAACACAAATTGAAGCAGTCAACATGGTGGTCTGATGGTTAAATAGATCGCAAGAAGGGAGTCGATCTCCGGCAAACTCCCCTTGGGTCTTCTCTCGTCGTCGGCGATCACAAATCGAGGGGAATGAGAAACACTGGATCGAATGGAGAAAGAATAATGGAAGCAGTGGTGGTTCGGTGGGGGTTTGGACAATCGCCAAAATGAAGGAAGAAAATGAAGGCAACTTATGATGTTGGGTGACTGTTACAGCGAGGGGGTTGCTCCGGTGGCCTCCTTGGTTGTTCCTTCTCTGTTCCATTGGAAAAACACGAGGGAGGAAGGGAAGGAAACAACGAAGTAGCAGCGGAGGGAATCAGCGATCCTCAGGGGTGTTTGGTTGTTTCCGATCAACAGGAGGAGGGGTGGAGGAAGGTTGTCCCCATTTCGTGTTCTGGCTGCTCCGGTGACTAAAACGGAGAACCCGTTTCTTGATTTTGTGAATGATTTCATTGGGGTTGCTAATCGATTTCATGTCTGTTACTCAGGCTTAATTTATTGGTGAACTTTTAGGAAGGAAGAGAAGGATGGGATGGGGATCAGAGTGTTTACCATAGGAACCGGTGGTAGAATTTGGTGGTGACAAACGGTGAGGAATGATGCAATGGTGAGGGCAACGAATAATGATTTGATTCATGAGAGAGAGAGAGATAGAGAGAGAAAGAGAGAGAGAGGGTGTTTAATATTAAATAATTATATTTATTTTTCTTTTTTTAAAAAAAATTAAGGCAAAACTTCATAAATGGTCCCTGTGGTTGTGAAAGGACAGAAATGCCCTTCACTTAACGGCTAAATGTTAACGGAGTTAGCGAAAAGGATCATTTGTTAAAATTTTTGAAACCACAGGGACCATCTGTGAGGTTTTTTGAACTTAGGGACTAAACTTGCTATTTTCGGAAACCACATGGACCATTTTTGAAGTTTTGTCTTTATTTAATAACCTGTAATTCAAATAAATTGAGTGGGTCAAGTTGGGAAACCTGGTGAGTACATAGGGTTTTCAACCCAAAATAATGTATTTAATATGTTTAATTATCAAACAATTAATCCAATTACTCATACTCGTTTTATTCTTTATTTTTTCACAAGGATTTATCCTAAGGGTCATCTCCTAGATCACATTTACCTATCATCACCTACATCGCATTTCCTTATACTACAAGAAATTTAGCCCTTTACTCACACATATTATGTGAAGGTAAAAGACCATTATGTGTTGGAAATTCGTTATACCTACACATAAATTAAGTGTTAACATGTGTTGGCTCATGACTGTAGATATAGATATTTACCCACACATAGTTAATGTGTGGGCATAGAGTAAGCAAAACCTACACATGTATGTGTAGGTAAAACTAATACTTATGTGTTGGTAAAGGTCCTGTATGATTTTTTGGGAATATGACATGGCCGATGATGTGTCTGATGACATGGACGATGACATGGGTCTTCATTGATGACGTGGATGCCAACGTGGAAAATTACATGAAATGCCCCAAAATAGTGTTAGTGACACGTGTTATAAAAAATGTGTTGGTAAAAGTATTTTATGTGTTGGTAAAAGTATTTTTATGTGTAGGCAAATCTTGTAGATGTGTAGGTATTAATTTTTTATGTGTTGGAAAAAATATGGATGTGTTGGTAAAAATATAGTTATGTGTGGGCATTAACTTTAATATATGTAGTTAATAATGATCTAAAATGCACAAGAAATACAAAATGGATTGGTGTAATTAGGAACATATGCGGGAAAAATACTAATTTTAATTAAAAAAGTTATAACATAGTTCAAACTTCAAACCACAAATAAAAAGTTCAACTACTAAAATTGAAATACTTCAACTACTAACTAAAAAACTAGTTATAAATAGGTACGAGAATTAGGAAAATACTAAACATTCTTGAATATTCCTTCCATATGATCAAGCTCATCAATATTCTCACCATGAGAATGTCCATACTGGGAGTGGGTAGATGTATCACAGTCAAATGTATCAGTCCCAGTGATGTACTTGAAGGAGGAGGCATGATGTTTTTGTCAATCAACAATTGTTCCATAATTGCACATCTTCTTTTCAAATTTTGAGTATCATCCACTAATTCATCATAAGTAGGGCGCTTTGAATTCTTATTAGTACTCGTGGTGTTACTAATACCAATAGGATCACGTCCCCACCCTGACAAACGGACAAAGCTTCATCCAAGTACCTTCTCTAGAATAGACTTGTCGCTCATTTATTCCACAGTATGCTCGTTTCTCAGCTTCATCATTTCTTCCTGTTAGGAAAAATTATAAGGCAAGTACAAAAAACCAATTAATTACCAAATAAAGCACATTTAGAATCGGTTACAATGAGTAAGGTCAGGTCATACTCCAATAATGGTTCACGAAATGTTGAAATGAATGATAAAAAATGTTAAAACACTACTAGAAAAACATCCTTTTACGATGTGCAATGCGCGTCGTAAAACGCTCAGACGACACGCAAATGCGTGTCAAGGAAGGCCCTGTCATAACGAGAGACGACGCACATTTACGACGCGCATTTATGACACGCAATGCGTATCAAGGAAGGCCTTGTCATAAAGGAAGACGACACGCATTTGCGTGTCGTAACCTTACGACGCGCGTGTTTATGACACGCAATGCGTATCCAGGAAGCCCCTATCATAAAGGAAGACGACACTCATTTGTGTGTCATAATTTTAAATGTTTTAAAAATATGTATATTTTTGATAGAATTACTAATTCTCAAATTAAACAACTGATTGAAATTATCATAATACAAAATAAAATATCATACATAAGAACGATAATTCATTTCAAAAACATATCACATGTCAAACAAGTTACCTAACATTACATGTCAAACAACACTACATGTCAACACTAATAACACTTAAAAACATGCTTTTCCTACATTTGGAGCACCCACTATTCCTATATCAGCAACCAACTTTAGGTCCAATTCCAACCACCTATAAAAGAACAACATTGTAAAAGAACAACATTAGAAGATCAACATTTGCTTTATTTGATGATTCAACATTAGTTGCCTTTGGACCTATTCCTGTTAAAAAGATACATATGAGAATATATATATTGTTGAATCTCAAATGTGATTTCTTGGATGTCTGGTGATAACTTTGCCAATGCTTCACAGTCTTCATCCTACATGGCATTACATGAGTCGTATGTTAAGAGTGGTATTGTATGTTGTTAGTATTCAAAATTTCTCCACTATTACGTACCATTGAAGAGGTAAGTTGTTGAAAAGCCAAATGGGCTTCCTCCTGTGCAACCAAAAGCTCTTTGTATAGCTGCTACAAGATACCAAATGAATTGATTAAAAAAAGAATAGCAATATATATATATATATATATATATATATATATATATATATATATATATATATATATATATATATATATATATATATATATATATATATATATAATAAAACAAATCATCATAAAGTCATGAAGTCAAACCTTTTCATACTTATTAATGGCATCCTTATCTTTTTCTGTTTCCAAATCTACAACAGAATCCAAATTCTGAAAACTTGAAGCCTTCTCCTTCTCCATCTCCAACACTGAGATCTACATTACAAAATGAACAAGTGGTTCACAAGACATTGAGATCAAACCTTTTGTAACAGACATTGCTATGATTGAGTAGTTTTTTTTATTTAATACAATGTTGTAACAGAAAAAGAAATGAAAGTACAATGCTGTAATAGGGAAGGAAATGAAAGTAGGATGCTATAACGGGACAAAAACTACTAGTGAGAGAGAGAGAGGGAGAGAGAAGGAACACCTGGCAAAGGAGAATTTTCATGCTTTAACAATTTGTAATGTTTTTTGTTACTTTTGCTTGAATGTTCTCTTCCCATGTGGATTATGGTACTCATTCAAATACACATTCTGTTTATCTACAAATCAAAAAAAGTCAAAAGGTCAACAGATAATCAGAAAATGTCAAAATGAAAAAAAAAAAAAAAAAACTTGTTTTTATTGACTTTTCAATCTCAACCAGTTTCTTATCCCAAGTATCTCCTAAAAATTCATTCACAGAAACCGCATTTTGAGCTACATCACAAGGGCATATTCATAAATTCACCACCCACCATAGAAGTTAAGGTCACCTGGAAATGACGCCTTCGACCCCATAAACGAGAAAAATGGTAACGGAACTGGAATCGGGACATTTATCCCAACCTGGAACACACAAAAATAATAATAATAAGAATTTACATATTTTAATAGTTTAAATATTTTCTTAAGTCATAATATTCATAGGATATGTAAAATTACTTACCTGCCCTGCTTCAATGTCAGTTTGAAACTTTCTAGCAGCCACACCAGATGTTGTGAAAATAGTTGCTTCGTTGCCATATCTGCAACAATTTTTTTTTAAAATTTTAAATAATGAAAGCAAAAAAGATGGGAGTTCGTTTTTTCATAAAGAGAGAAATAAAATTTACTTATTTCTGTTGGAAATATTTTTGGCTTCTTCCAAGCTGTCGGCCTGAAAAATAAAAAGGTGAAATTACAAAATTAGCCCTCAAGAGAATGAATTATGAACATGATCAGTTAAATAAGTATTAGGGAAAATGACATATATGCCCTATAAACTTTCTAGGGTTTACCCATTTAGCCACTTAACTTATTTTGTGGCTTTATAAGGGAACGAATGACATTTTGTCGGGTCGATTAGGTCCTTTTGGGCAAAATGAAAGGGTCATCCGGTTACCTCTTTGCCACATCAGATGTTTGTTGACCGATTATTCCTTAACCCAGGACTATTCATCTTCTTCCCAATCTGATATGATATTCCTCAATCATGTTACATGTTACAAAGTAAACACCAGTAACATTTCTTCCAAAATCATTGTCATGAATTTCTACTTTCTTGTTACCGGGACCTTAGCTTTTACAAAAAATAATTTTGATGTATCTTCATCTTCCATCGAATCGATCGAAACTCAAAACCAAAGAAAAACCAGTCAACAGAATTCGAAAATCCCTCTGTTGTAATCCAACTTGCTTGGTTCTTTAAAAATGATATTATGCAAAATTAATTCACTTGATTCTAAAGAATGAAAAAACTTTAACAGACAGAAGTGTTATTTGAGAATCAATTCTCTTGATTCTCTGAGAATATCATACAAACAAAACACTAGAACAGGATTAATTCACTTGATTCTAAAGAATGAAAAAACTTTAACAGACAGAAGTGTTATTTGAGAATCAATTCTCTTGATTCTCTGAGAATATCATACAAACAAAGCACTAGAACAGAGGAATCACAAAAGGGATAAAATCGAATGAAAAAGGAACAGGGCAAGAACATGAACATGAGAAGAAAAATGAAATTTTGGGAATTTACTTAAGCTGCAAGTATATTAGCTTTAATGTCTACAAACTGAATGAAATTAATGTAAGCATTATCCCTATTTATACTAACAGAATCTTAAATAAACACAAAAATGATATAAAAAGGTAACTTTCCTAAGATTCCCCTGGGGCTATTTTGTCCCAATTCTGAATTATTACAACACCGTTCAAGAACCATTGAAAGAACCCATAAATATTTTCATCAATTAACCGTCGAGATATATGAATTCCGAACCTCAATCCATACAACCCAAAAATCGATAAATTGAAACAAGTCTGCTTCCGTTATCAAAACAAACATATGAACTTGATTTTTGAAAAGCAATCATAGGAAGAACAAAATGTATCATCGATCCAGAATTTTTGGTTATCAAATAAATTTCAATAGGAAATACAAAAATTAATTCAACTGTAACAATCGAAAACAATTTTAGGGCATAAAACCGATTCAATCGACAAAAGACCGACAGAAGGAGGTGGGGAGGTCGATTTCCGGTGGCCTTCAACTTCGATTTGGCCATCATCATGGCCGATCTGATGTTTGAGGGTAGAAGCATCTCACACATGGGTGTTTGTGGTGGTGTTGCTCGGCAGGAGGAAGAAGGGAGGGGCCCAAGTTTTGGGTATCTGGCACTCAAACCGGTTATAGCAAGTCAAGAGGACTAAAAATACAGGTAGACCACAAGTTTGTTCCCTCATAAAGCCACTTACAAAGTTAAGTGGCTAAAAGAGTTAACCCTAAAAAGTTTATAGGGCGTATATGTTATTTTCCCCATAAGTATTATATATAGAAAGTATTAACAGACCTGCATGCAAATAAGAACTGGACCAAAGATTTCCTCCTGCATTTAGATAAAAGTTTAAATCTTGTAACATACTTTGTGCAAAAGACATAAATACCCTTCCTCATCCTCATAACTGAAAATAGCACTAGAAAGCTTATACCTTGTAACACTCCATATCTTCAGTAACACCAGACAAGATTGTGGGCCTAACAAAGTTTCCTTCTTCATATCCTGGAACCTAGTCAACATCAAAACAACACAATGTCTGTTTAATGGGACTAAATGACCATTTTGCCCTTATATCATAAAGAATTATATGAAGTTAAAAAAAATACCACAATATCTCTTCCATCAAGCAGTAGTTCAGCTCCACTTTCAACTCAACTTTAGATCAATCTGCACACTCGTTCTTTTGCCTGAAAAATATAAAAACAAATTCAAATAAAAAATTAATAAGAATTATTGTTTATGGCTTTATGTATACATAACATGATAATATTTAAGATTTAAGATTAAGTTTTATTTGCATGTTTGCTAATAACTGGACCTAAGTCAGCATCAGGTTCTACTCCTGCATTTACTTTTAAGTTTTTCGCACGCTTCACTAACTCATTTTCCCTGAATAATAAGATTAAATTTTACTTCAAAATTGACAATAGAATTAAAATATAAAATATAAACTATAAAATATAGTACCATTGTGTTGCATCTCCAACAAAGATTACAATGCTTAAAGCTAAAGGTCATGCAAAATTAAGAAAAGCATTGGAAAGTTCATTTGGAACGTGTGTTATATGGCATGTCATGCCCTAAGCAAAAGCAACATGACCTGCAACTATTCTGTGATTTTGATTCTTCTCTACAAAGTAACTACTGAGAACGACATGTTCTGAAAATCTCACCCCGCATCATGTCTATTGGGGCGTGGTCAAGAGTGTATCGCTCTGGCCCTAAATACATCCCTGTTTTTTCTAGAATCTCAACCCCTTCTTCACGCCCATATCTTGAACTATACAGCTTCAGGTACTCAATGTCCTATCAAACAACAAAAACAAACAATTCACTGTCACTGTAGGAACATCTGGTAAATCTTTCCTTAGCTTCCCAACTACTGTTGAATGAGAGAAAGCACCTACCATCATGTTATCATGCATCATCGAACGAAATGCATTCACCTGAATCACTACAACCTTTAACATATAAACTAAAAAATAATGAATATTACAATGACAACAGACTCATTAACCGTGGCAATTTCTTTAGCATGAATTGGACGCGATGAGCGAACAGTCATTGGCTCCTCGAATTCAGTGAATGTGAACCAACTGTTATACTGACCATATATATATATATATATATATATATATATATATATATATATATATATATATATATATATATATATATATATAGCCCTGTTGTACAAAAATTACTTACAATCCTCAAAGTCTCATAAAAACATGCTTCTGATTACATATCAGGAAGCAGTTTTTAGAAAATTACCTTTCTACCCTCTCATTTGAACGTGTAGGCACGATCTTTGAGGCTTTCTTGATTAAATGCATCGACCCTTCTACATCCCAAACCATCTCATACTCACAGTTTTCATCTTCATCTTTCTCTTTGCTACTTTTGAAGATGCCTAACATATCACTCATCAACTCACCAATATGTAGTTGAATGTTCAACCCATTTGTAGGCCATAACAGAACCACAACAAGAGTAACCACAAATAACACGATATACCTGAGATTTTAAGCAAACTAAACTAATTAATTATTAATACATGAGAAAATCACAAAAACAAACAAAAAATTATATATGGTTACCATATGTAAATGAAGAGCTGTGTAGGAAGAAAACACAGATGAGTTGACACGTAATCCCAGTCATTAGAAACTGTAACTTTACTTGCTGTTAGTAGCATGAAAGATGGATACAAGTTTCCTTGTTGCCAGCTAATTGTCCCTAGAGTTTCCTACACAAATTACAACACATTTTTTTTTAATTCACGACATCATAAAGATTAAAGACACATACCCTTTATGATTAGGACCATATATATATATATATATATATATATATATATATATATATATATATATATATATATATATATATATACCTCTAATACAGGCCCATGTTCAGCTAAATGAGTAACACTACACTGATCGTGATCATGTCCAGACAAAACAAGTACCTATTACACAAGAGACAACAGCTTATAATTATAATGACATATTTTTCATTTTTTTTGTTAATGGAATGAAGTGAGTGGTTACGGGTTTGACATAATCCAATAACTTGTTTGATGTTTCTTCTGTAAGATAATTCTGATACACGATTTCATGGTCATCTGTAGCACGAGAAATTCTCTGAACATGAAAAGTGAGAGGTTAATAGAAGTAAAATAGATATATAGAAACAAATAGCAACTTGAAAGTACTTATATTACCTTATTTATAATTGGGGAAGAACGTTGCTGAGAACCACAGGATGTTGAATCTTGTCTATAGAGTGGTATATGAGTTAATAAAACCCTTGGAGGTGAATGAGTTTCTATAAAAATGCAAATAATGTTACTCCAATTTAAATTGAAAACTATACATCAGATAAAGTAGTGCAATTTACATACATACCCCTTGACACGCTAGTAACAAACTTCCATGCAGCAGAGGTCTGGTTTTGTTGTGGATGACCTGGCAAAAATAGAACCATCATTATATAAATTATACAAGAACCCTTTTTAAAATTTTGGAAACTATTCTTGAAATCGTACTTTATTTTCTCTAAAGTAATCAGGTTCAATAATTTTGGCCATCAACAGCAACAAATTCCACTTTTCCTGCTGTGAAGTTATAGTTTCTTGAACCAAATACCTTTTCATAGCGATTAATTACCTATTAAGTAGATAAAACAAGTTATGAATCATGACACATGACCTTAACAATAATAGAAAAAAACATATATTCATATATATATGTAATATGAAAATATATACCTGAGGCATGCGAGAGTGATAAGCTGCATAACCAATATCATGGTTTCCTGAAAGGAAGTATACTTGATTATTGGTAGCTGTAGACAAATAGACTACAATAAATAATCGATAACTTCAAGATCGAAGTATAAAACCCAAATATCACGATAGCGATTCAACGGAATATAAAACTATTTGAATAATCAACCAAGAATAAATCGAACGATAAAAAGAAAAAAACACGCGATATTTACGTGGAAACCCAAATCGGGAAAAACCACGGGCGGAGGAAGCCGAGAACCAATTTACTATAATATTCAGTGTTTACAGAGATAGAGGAAAGAAAAACAAATATATCAAATATATATTTGTATGAATATGTGTAGACAAATCGACTACAATAAATAATCGATAACTTCAAGATCGAAGTATAAAACCCAAATATCACGATAGCGATTCAACGGAATATAAAACTATTTGAATAATCAACCAAGAATAAATCGAACGATAAAAAGAAAAAACACACGATATTTACGTGGAAACCCAAATCGGGAAAAACCACGGGCGGAGGAAGCCGAGAACTAATTTACTATAATATTCAGTGTTTACAGAGATAGAGGAAAGAAAAACAAATATATCAAATATATATTTGTATGAATATGAGAGAAAAATGAAGATGTAATTTGAGGTGTGGTGTTTTTAATAAGCTTGGTTTCATTTCCTTTTATAGGCAAATGAATGTATGAATTCAATTGTCTATTACCATCCAAACTTGACAAACATGCTACCATCCATTCTTGACAAACATGCTACCACCCATTCTTGACAAATTAAAACCACATGTGTAGAATGGTATTCTAGAAATCATCCAATGTTGAAGTTTGAAGGAAACTTCCACAATCTCCACCTTGACTTCAAATGAGACAGGATGAAAAAACTTTAACTTGCACAATGATCATGCAAAACAGTTTATCAACAGCTCATCATACTCCAAATCTCTATAAGAATCTGCAAACACCATATGAGAAAAAATTGATTTCGAAAAGTAAATATACTTCCTCCACCACGAGCCTATCAGGCTCAAATGCGATCTGAAACACCCACCAAATCCAAACATGCTTTGAATTTGGCTATTGGAAGACTTTTAGTGAACATATCAGCAGGATTATCATTGGTGCTGATCTTGTTTACTGTAATATCGCCTTTAGCAATAACATCTCTGATGAAGTGATAACGAACATCAATATGCTTCGTTCGATCATGGAACATTTGATCCTTCGTCAGAAATATTGCACTTTGATTGTCACAAAAAACAGTGTTAACAGATAACTTGTTTGAAAGCTCACCTATCAACCGTTTCAACCAGAGGGCTTCCTTCACTGCTTCCGTAGCAGCCATGTATTCGGCTTCAGTGGTGGATAACGCTACAGTAGATTGTAACTGCGCTTTCCAGCTAACTGCGCAATCACCCAAAGTAAACATGTACCCTGTAATCGATCGTCTTTTATCCAAGTCCTTTGCATAATCAGAATCCACATAACCAAGTACTCCATTATCGGTTTTTCCAAACCGCAGACATAAAGAGGAAGTACCTCACAAGTAGCGAAAAATCCATTTAACAGCAACCCAATGCTCCTTTCCTGGATTCGCCATGTATCTGCTCACCATGCTTACCGCATATGACAAATCTGGACGTGTACAAATCATAGCATACATAAGAGATCCTACAGCGCTGGAGTATGGTACCTTTGCCATGTATGCTATATCTTCTTCGGTGGTAGGACTTAAGGCGGATGATAGCTTGAAGTGGGCTGCGAAAGGAGTGCTGACTTCTTTTGCGTCATGCATATTGAAACGGTGCAGAACCTTCTCAATGTAGCTTTGTTGAGAAAGGTATAGAGTTCTTGCACTACGGTCTCGCACTATTTCCATTCCTAGAATTTTCTTGGCAGCACCCAAGTCCTTCATATCGAACTCAGCATTCAACTGGTCTTTTATCTTTTGAATCTCCTTTATATTCTTCGCTGCAATTAACATGTCATCCACGTATAAAAGTAGATAGACCATTGAACCATCGTCACACTTTTTGTAGTAAACGCAGCTGTCGTAGGTGCACCTTTTCAGCTTGTGACTGGTCATAAATGAGTCAAACCTTTTATACCATTGTCGAGGAGATTGCTTGAGGCCATAAACAGACTTCTTCAATTTGCACACGTAGCTTTCCTTGCCAGGAGCTACAAAACCTTCAGGTTGTTGCATATATATCTCTTCCTCAAGCACACCATTTAAGAATGCTGTAGTAACATCAAGTTGCTCTAATTCATAGTCATGAGAGGCAACTAATCCCAACAAGACACGTATTGACGTGTGTTTGACAACCGGAGAGAAAATGTCGGTATAATCGATACCTGGGATTTGACGGTAGCCTTTGGCTACCAAACGAGCTTTATATCTTGGTTTGTCACCAGGGTGGATAGCCTCCTTCAACTTGTAGACCCATTTGCACTTAACTGTCTTCTTACCCTTTGGAGCTGGAACGAGATCCCATGTGCCATTTTTCTGAAGAGATTCCATCTCCTCGTGAATGGCAACCATCCACTTATTAGAATGTTTGGATTGAATGGCCTCGTTGTAGCTTGTGGGCTCCAGAACAGACTCAACTTCATTGGCAACTGTAAGTGCATAAGCGACAGAATTGGCTTGAACATATCTCTTTGGAGGTACAATCTGTCTGCGAGGTCTATCTCTTGCAATGGAGGGACTGTGAGGTTGGCTTGGAGCTTCGGCTGGCTCATGAGAAGAGGAATGTTGATTATTCGAGGGTTGAAAACCTCGACACCTTCATGAGACTGGTCCTCGAAAGATGAATTTAAAGGAAACTCCACCTCCACTCGAACTTTGTCTTTTTCCGAATTTTCATTTTCTCTGGTCTGAATGTTGGAGACAGGATGAAGCATGGCTTTTTCATCGAAGGTCACATCTTTAGATGTCAAAACCTTGCTTAGCTCCGGGCTCCATAATTTGAACCCTTTAACACCTGTCGGATATCCGAGAAAGACGCATTTAATTGCCCTCGGTTCCAATTTACCGTTATCAAGTCGGGCATATGCTGGACATCCAAATGGAATCAATTTCGTGTAATCAGCAGGTTGGCCGGACCAAAGCTCAAATGGGGTCTTCTTTTGAATATCACGAGAAGGGGAACAGTTGATAATGTAGCATGCGGTTGAAGCGGCCTCGGCCCAAAAAGACTTTGGCAACTTCGAATGAGATAGCATGCATCGGAGCTTCTCCATGATGGTGCGGTTCATACGTTCCGCTACGCCGTTCTGCTGTGGTGTATGAACTACGGTGCGATGCCTCGTAATTCCTTCCCTACGGCAATAGGAGTTGAATTCTTCAGAACAAAATTCCAGTCCATTATCAGTACGAAGGTATTTCACTTCAAAACCTGATTGCTTTTCAACCAATACTTTCCAATCTCTAAAAGTTTGGAATACTTCTCCCTTTGACTTCAAGAAGAACGACCATACCTTTCTTGAGAAATCGTCAATGATCGTGAGCATATAAGAGGCTCCACCTTTCGATTTAACCTTCGCTGGTCCCCATAAATCAGAGTGTATGTAGTCAAGTGGCCCTTTCGTCGTATGTTTTCCACCGATAAAACTCACTCGCTTCTGCTTTCCAAATACACAATCTTCACAGAATTCAAGTTCGATTGATTTGTGCTCCCCGAGCAACCCCCTTCGACTTAGTTCATTCATACCATGGTATGACATGTGAGCGAGCCTGAGGTGCCATAGACGAGAGCGATCAACGTTGGAGAGGGATTTAGAACATACCGAGACTTCGCCGGAGATAACTTGCCCATCCATAATGTAAAGGTTTGCGGATTTTCTAACTCCTCGGATGACCACAGAACCTTCCTTGAAAATATGGAGTTTCCCGTCTTTGCCAACAAACTCGTAACCTTTCTTCTCGAAAGTACCGAGACTTAGTAAATTTCGCCTAAGACCGGATACGTGCTTCACATCTTGAATCGTTCGAACAACGCCATCGAACATGCGGAACCTGAGTGTACCCCGTCCAATAATACGACACGAAGTATCGTTACCCATTAGAACGTGGCCTTCATTAACCTTTTCATATGAATGAAAAACCCTTCGGTTGGAGCTCATATGAAAAGTACACGCTGAATCAAGTACCCACTCACTCGTGGTCATTAAACCGTAGTCTGAAACGGATAGAAGCTCGCCATCGGAACCAGTTTCGGCAACATCGGCTTCAACGGTGTTATTGGTTGTTTTTCCCTTTGCGATTGCCTTTGCTTTCTCCTTGTTCTTTAACTTGAAACATTCATCGATCAGATGTCCCTTCTTGTGGCAATAATTGCAATACTTGCGATTGGCTTTGGACTTAGATCTAGATCGGTTTTGTGAAGAGCTACCTCTCTCGTTAGGTCTCCCTCTGATGTTGAGACCTTCGGCTTTAGAATCGTTGCTACTGTTCCCAACTATCTGCTTCATCTTTTCCTTTGAATCAAGAGCAGTCATTACCTCGTCAAGGACAAGAGTGTCCCGAGAATAGATAATGGTGTCACGAAAGTGATCGTAGGAGTCTGGGAGAGAAGATAATAAAAATAACGCCAAGTCTTCATCTTCGTATTTGACGTCCATATTCTCCAGATTTCCTACAAGCTCTTTAAAGGTAGAGAGGTGATCAGACAAAGAACTACCTTCACCCATCTTTAGGTTAAAAAGTCGTTGCTTCAAGTGTAGCTTGTTGGGCAAGCTTTTCGTCATAAGTAGCTGCTCGAGTTTTAGCCAGAGAGCCGCTGCGGATGTCTCTTTCAACACATCTTGGAGAACATCGTTAGAAAGATGCAGACGGATCTGCGACGACGCCTTCAGATCTTTCATCTCCTTTTCCTCAGTCGACCAAGTTGCCGGCATTTTCTCCATTCCTAATAGTGCTTTGTGGAGATCCATTTGGATCAACACATCTTTCATCTTTACTTGCCAGAGAGGGAATCTTGTGTTTCTGTCAAGTAAAGGAATATCGTACTTCATCGATGACATGGTTGAAAATAGTTTTTACGAATCGTTATCGGAAAACCCGGATAGCTCTGATACCAATTGTAGACAAATCGACTACAATAAATAATCGATAACTTCAAGATCGAAGTATAAAACCCAAATATCACGATAGCGATTCAACGGAATATAAAACTATTTGAATAATCAACCAAGAATAAATCGAACGATAAAAAGAAAAAACACACGATATTTATGTGGAAACCCAAATCGGGAAAAACCACGGGCGGAGGAAGCCGAGAACTAATTTACTATAATATTCAGTGTTTACAGAGATAGAGGAAAGAAAAACAAATATATCAAATATATATTTGTATGAATATGAGAGAAAAATGAAGATGTAATTTGAGGTGTGGTGTTTTTAATAAGCTTGGTTTCATTTCCTTTTATAGGCAAATGAATGTATGAATTCAATTGTCTATTACCATCCAAGCTTGACAAACATGCTACCATCCATTCTTGACAAACATGCTACCACCCATTCTTGACAAATTAAAACCACATGTGTAGAATGGTATTCTAGAAATCATCCAATGTTGAAGTTTGAAGGAAACTTCCACAATATGAGAGAAAAATGAAGATGTAATTTGAGGTGTGGTGTTTTTAATAAGCTTGGTTTCATTTCCTTTTATAGGCAAATGAATGTATGAATTCAATTGTCTATTACCATCCAAGCTTGACAAACATGCTACCATCCATTCTTGACAAACATGCTACCACCCATTCTTGACAAATTAAAACCACATGTGTAGAATGGTATTCTAGAAATCATCCAATGTTGAAGTTTGAAGGAAACTTCCACAATCTCCACCTTGACTTCAAATGAGACAGGATGAAAAAACTTTAACTTGCACAATGATCATGCAAAACAGTTTATCAACAGCTCATCATACTCCAAATCTCTATAAGAATCTACAAACACCATATGAGAAAAAATTGATTTTGAAAAGTAAATATACTTCCTCCACCACGAGCCTATCAGGCTCAAATGCGATCTGAAACACCCACCAAATCCAAACATGCTTTGAATTTGGCTATTGGAAGACTTTTAGTGAACATATCAGCAGGATTATCATTGGTGCTGATCTTGTTTACTGTAATATCGCCTTTAGCAATAACATCTCTGATGAAGTGATAACGAACATCAATATGCTTCGTTCGATCATGGAACATTTGATCCTTCGTCAGAAATATTGCACTTTGATTGTCACAAAAAACAGTGTTAACAGATAACTTGTTTGAAAGCTCACCTATCAACCGTTTCAACCAGAGGGCTTCCTTCACTGCTTCCGTAGCAGCCATGTATTCGGCTTCAGTGGTGGATAACGCTACAGTAGATTGTAACTGCGCTTTCCAGCTAACTGCGCAATCACCCAAAGTAAACACGTACCCTGTAATCGATCGTCTTTTATCCAAGTCCTTTGCATAATCGGAATCCACATAACCAAGTACTCCATTATCGGTTTTTCCAAACCGCAGACATAAAGAGGAAGTACCTCGCAAGTAGCGAAAAATCCATTTAACAGCAACCCAATGCTCCTTTCCTGGATTCGCCATGTATCTGCTCACCATGCTTACCGCATATGACAAATCTGGACGTGTACAAATCATAGCATACATAAGAGATCCTACAGCGCTGGAGTATGGTACCTTTGCCATGTATGCTATATCTTCTTCGGTGGTAGGACTTAAGGCGGATGATAGCTTGAAGTGGGCTGCGAAAGGAGTGCTGACTTCTTTTGCGTCATGCATATTGAAACGGTGCAGAACCTTCTCAATGTAGCTTTGTTGAGAAAGGTATAGAGTTCTTGCACTACGGTCTCGCACTATTTCCATTCCTAGAATTTTCTTGGCAGCACCCAAGTCCTTCATATCGAACTCAGCATTCAACTGGTCTTTTATCTTTTGAATCTCCTTTATATTCTTCGCTGCAATTAACATGTCATCCACGTATAAAAGTAGATAGACCATTGAACCATCGTCACACTTTTTGTAGTAAACGCAGCTGTCGTAGGTGCACCTTTTCAGCTTGTGACTGGTCATAAATGAGTCAAACCTTTTATACCATTGTCGAGGAGATTGCTTGAGGCCATAAAGAGACTTCTTCAATTTGCATACGTAGCTTTCCATGCCAGGAGCTACAAAACCTTCAGGTTGTTGCATATATATCTCTTCCTCAAGCACACCATTTAAGAATGATGTAGTAACATCAAGTTGCTCTAATTCATAGTCATGAGAGGCAACTAATCCCAACAAGACACGTATTGACGTGTGTTTCACAACCGGAGAGAAAATGTCGGTATAATCGATACCTGGGATTTGACTGTAGCCTTTGGCTACCAAACGAGCTTTATATCTTGGTTTGTCACCAGGGTGGATAGCCTCCTTCAACTTGTAGACCCATTTGTACTTAACTGTCTTCTTATCCTTTGGAGCTGGAACGAGATCCCATGTGCCATTTTTCTGAAGAGATTCCATCTCCTCGTGCATGGCAACCATCCACTTATTAGAATGTTTGGATTGAATGGCCTCGTTGTAGCTTGTGGGCTCCAGAACAGACTCAACTTCATTGGCAACTGTAAGTGCATAAGCGACAGAATTGGCTTGAACATATCTCTTTGGAGGTACAATCTGTTTGCGAGTTCTATCTCTTGCAATGGAGGGACTGTGAGGTTCGCTTGGAGCTTCGGCTGGCTCATGAGAAGAGGAATGTTGATTATTCGAGGGTTGAGAAACCTCGACACCTTCATGAGACTGGTCCTCGAAAGATGAATTTAAAGGAAACTCCACCTCCACTCGAACTTTGTCTTTTTCCGAATTTTCATTTTCTCTGGTCTGAATGTTGGAGACAGGATGAAGCATGGCTTTTTCATCGAAGGTCACATCTTTAGATGTCAAAACCTTGCTTAGCTCCGGGCTCCATAATTTGAACCCTTTAACACCTGTCGGATATCCGAGAAAGACGCATTTAATTGCCCTCGGTTCCAATTTACCGTTATCAAGTCGGGCATATGCTGGACATCCAAATGGAATCAATTTCGTGTAATCAGCAGGTTGGCCGGACCAAAGCTCAAATGGGGTCTTCTTTTGAATAGCACGAGAAGGGGAACAGTTGATAATGTAGCATGCGGTTGAAGCAGCCTCGGCCCAAAAAGACTTCGGCAACTTTGAATGAGATAGCATGCATCGGACCTTCTCCATGATGGTGCGGTTCATACGTTCCGCTACGCCGTTCTGCTGTGGTGTATGAACTACGGTGCGATGCCTCGTAATTCCTTCCCTACGGCAATAGGAGTTGAATTCTTCAGAACAAAATTCCAGTCCATTATCAGTACGAAGGTATTTCACTTCAAAACCTGATTGCTTTTCAACCAATACTTTCCAATCTCTAAAAGTTTGGAATACTTCTCCCTTTGACTTCAAGAAGAACGACCATACCTTTCTTGAGAAATCGTCAATGATCGTGAGCATATAAGAGGCTCCACCTTTCGATGTAACCTTCGCTGGTCCCCATAAATCAGAGTGTATGTAGTCAAGTGGCCCTTTCGTCGTATGTTTGCCACCGATAAAACTCACTCGCTTCTGCTTTCCAAATACACAATCTTCACAGAATTCAAGTTCGATTGATTTGTGCTCCCCGAGGAACCCCCTTCGACTTAGTTCATTCACACCATGGTATGACATGTGAGCGAGCCTGAGGTGCCATAGACGAGAGCGATCAGCGTTGGAGAGGGATTTAGAACATACCGAGACTTCGCCGGAGATAACTTGCCCATCCATAATGTAAAGGTTTGCGGATTTTCTAACTCCTCGGATGACCACAGAACCTTCCTTGAAAATATGGAGTTTCCCGTATTTGCCAACAAACTCGTAACCTTTCTTCTCGAAAGTACCGAGACTTAGTAAATTTCGCCTAAGACCGGATACGTGCTTCACATCTTGAATCGTTCGAACAACGCCATCGAACATGCGGAACCTGAGTGTACCCCGTCCAATAATACGACACGAAGTGTCGTTACCCATTAGAACGTGGCCTTCGTTAACCTTTTCATATGAATGAAAAACGCTTTGGTTGGAGCTCATATGAAAAGTACACGCTGAATCAAGTACCCACTCACTCGTGGTCATTAAACCGTAGTCTGAAACGGATAGAAGCTCGCCATCGGAACCAGTTTCGGCAACATCGGCTTCAACGGTGTTATTGGTTGTTTTTCCCTTTGCGATTGCCTTTGCTTTCTCCTTGTTCTTTAACTTGAAACATTCATCGATCAGATGTCCCTTCTTGTGGCAATAATTGCAATACTTGCGATTGGCTTTGGACTTAGATCTAGATCGGTTTTGTGAAGAGCTACCTCTCTCGTTAGGTCTCCCTCTGATGTTGAGACCTTCGGCTTTAGAATCGCTGCTACTGTTCCCAACTATCTGCTTCATCTTTTCCTTTGAATCAAGAGCAGTCATTACCTCGTCAAGGACAAGAGTGTCCCGATAATAGATAATGGTGTCACGAAAGTGATCGTAGGAGTCTGGGAGAGAAGATAATAAAAATAACGCCAAGTCTTCATCTTCGTATTTGACGTCCATATTCTCCAGATTTCCTACAAGCTCTTTAAAGGTAGAGAGGTGATCAGACAAAGAACTATCTTCACCCATCTTTAGGTTAAAAAGTCGTTGCTTCAAGTGTAGCTTGTTGGGCAAGCTTTTCGTCATAAGTAGCTGCTCGAGTTTTAGCCAGAGAGCCGCTGCGGATGTCTCTTTCAACACATCTTGGAGAACGTCGTTAGAAAGATGCAGACGGATCTGCGACGACGCCTTCAGATCTTTCATCTCCTTTTCCTCAGTCGACCAAGTTGCCGACATTTTCTCCATTCCTAATAGTGCTTTGTGGAGATCCATTTGGATCAACACATCTTTCATCTTTACTTGCCAGAGAGGGAATCTTGTGTTTCTGTCAAGTAAAGGAATATCGTACTTCATCGATGACATGGTTGAAAATAGTTTTTACGAATCGTTATCGGAAAACCCGGATAGCTCTGATACCAATTGTAGACAAATCGACTACAATAAATAATCGATAACTTCAAGATCGAAGTATAAAACCCAAATATCACGATAGCGATTCAACGGAATATAAAACTATTTGAATAATCAACCAAGAATAAATCGAACGATAAAAAGAAAAAACACACGATATTTACGTGGAAACCCAAATCGGGAAAAACCACGGGCGGAGGAAGCCGAGAACTAATTTACTATAATATTCAGTGTTTACAGAGATAGAGGAAAGAAAAACAAATATATCAAATATATATTTGTATGAATATGAGAGAAAAATGAAGATGTAATTTGAGGTGTGGTGTTTTTAATAAGCTTGGTTTCATTTCCTTTTATAGGCAAATGAATGTATGAATTCAATTGTCTATTACCATCCAAGCTTGACAAACATGCTACCATCCATTCTTGACAAACATGCTACCACCCATTCTTGACAAATTAAAACCACATGTATAGAATGGTATTCTAGAAATCATCCAATGTTGAAGTTTGAAGGAAACTTCCACAATCTCCACCTTGACTTCAAATGAGACAGGATGAAAAAACTTTAACTTGCACAATGATCATGCAAAACAGTTTATCAACAGCTCATCATACTCCAAATCTCTATAAGAATCTACAAACACCATATGAGAAAAAATTGATTTTGAAAAGTAAATATACTTCCTCCACCACGAGCCTATCAGGCTCAAATGCGATCTGAAACACCCACCAAATCCAAACATGCTTTGAATTTGGCTATTAGAAGACTTTTAGTGAACATATCAGCAGGATTATCATTGGTGCTGATCTTGTTTACTGTAATATCGCCTTTAGCAATAACATCTCTGATGAAGTGATAACGAACATCAATATGCTTCGTTCGATCATGGAACATTTGATCCTTCGTCAGAAATATTGCACTTTGATTGTCACAAAAAACAGTGTTAACAGATAACTTGTTTGAAAGCTCACCTATCAACCGTTTCAACCAGAGGGCTTCCTTCACTGCTTCCGTAGCAGCCATGTATTCGGCTTCAGTGGTGGATAACGCTACAGTAGATTGTAACTGCGCTTTCCAGCTAACTGCGCAATCACCCAAAGTAAACACGTACCCTGTAATCGATCGTCTTTTATCCAAGTCCTTTGCATAATCGGAATCCACATAACCAAGTACTCCATTATCGGTTTTTCCAAACCGCAGACATAAAGAGGAAGTACCTCGCAAGTAGCGAAAAATCCATTTAACAGCAACCCAATGCTCCTTTCCTGGATTCGCCATGTATCTGCTCACCATGCTTACCGCATATGACAAATCTGGACGTGTACAAATCATAGCATACATAAGAGATCCTACAGCGCTGGAGTATGGTACCTTTGCCATGTATGCTATATCTTCTTCGGTGGTAGGACTTAAGGCGGATGATAGCTTGAAGTGGGCTGCGAAAGGAGTGCTGACTTCTTTTGCGTCATGCATATTGAAACGGTGCAGAACCTTCTCAATGTAGCTTTGTTGAGAAAGGTATAGAGTTCTTGCACTACGGTCTCGCACTATTTCCATTCCTAGAATTTTCTTGGCAGCACCCAAGTCCTTCATATCGAACTCAGCATTCAACTGGTCTTTTATCTTTTGAATCTCCTTTATATTCTTCGCTGCAATTAACATGTCATCCACGTATAAAAGTAGATAGACCATTGAACCATCGTCACACTTTTTGTAGTAAACGCAGCTGTCGTAGGTGCACCTTTTCAGCTTGTGACTGGTCATAAATGAGTCAAACCTTTTATACCATTGTCGAGGAGATTGCTTGAGGCCATAAAGAGACTTCTTCAATTTGCATACGTAGCTTTCCATGCCAGGAGCTACAAAACCTTCAGGTTGTTGCATATATATCTCTTCCTCAAGCACACCATTTAAGAATGATGTAGTAACATCAAGTTGCTCTAATTCATAGTCATGAGAGGCAACTAATCCCAACAAGACACGTATTGACGTGTGTTTCACAACCGGAGAGAAAATGTCGGTATAATCGATACCTGGGATTTGACTGTAGCCTTTGGCTACCAAACGAGCTTTATATCTTGGTTTGTCACCAGGGTGGATAGCCTCCTTCAACTTGTAGACCCATTTGTACTTAACTGTCTTCTTACCCTTTGGAGCTGGAACGAGATCCCATGTGCCATTTTTCTGAAGAGATTTCATCTCCTCGTGCATGGCAACCATCCACTTATTAAAATGTTTGGATTGAATGGCCTCGTTGTAGCTTGTGGGCTCCAGAACAGACTCAACTTCATTGGCAACTGTAAGTGCATAAGCGACAGAATTGGCTTGAACATATCTCTTTGGAGGTACAATCTGTTTGCGAGTTCTATCTCTTGCAATGGAGGGACTGTGAGGTTCGCTTGGAGCTTCGGCTGGCTCATGAGAAGAGGAATGTTGATTATTCGAGGGTTGAGAAACCTCGACACCTTCATGAGACTGGTCCTCGAAAGATGAATTTAAAGGAAACTCCACCTCCACTCGAACTTTGTCTTTTTCCGAATTTTCATTTTCTCTGGTCTGAATGTTGGAGACAGGATGAAGCATGGCTTTTTCATCGAAGGTCACATCTTTAGATGTCAAAACCTTGCTTAGCTCCGGGCTCCATAATTTGAACCCTTTAACACCTGTCGGATATCCGAGAAAGACGCATTTAATTGCCCTCGGTTCCAATTTACCGTTATCAACTCGGGCATATGCTGGACATCCAAATGGAATCAATTTCGTGTAATCAGCAGGTTGGCCGGACCAAAGCTCAAATGGGGTCTTCTTTTGAATAGCACGAGAAGGGGAACAGTTGATAATGTAGCATGCGGTTGAAGCAGCCTCGGCCCAAAAAGACTTCGGCAACTTTGAATGAGATAGCATGCATCGGACCTTCTCCATGATGGTGCGGTTCATACGTTCCGCTACGCCGTTCTGCTGTGGTGTATGAACTACGGTGCGATGCCTCGTAATTCCTTCCCTACGGCAATAGGAGTTGAATTCTTCAGAACAAAATTCCAGTCCATTATCAGTACGAAGGTATTTCACTTCAAAACCTGATTGCTTTTCAACCAATACTTTCCAATCTCTAAAAGTTTGGAATACTTCTCCCTTTGACTTCAAGAAGAACGACCATACCTTTCTTGAGAAATCGTCAATGATCATGAGCATATAAGAGGCTCCACCTTTCGATGTAACCTTCGCTGGTCCCCATAAATCAGAGTGTATGTAGTCAAGTGGCCCTTTCGTCGTATGTTTGCCACCGATAAAACTCACTCGCTTCTGCTTTCCAAATACACAATCTTCACAGAATTCAAGTTCGATTGATTTGTGCTCCCCGAGGAACCCCCTTCGACTTAGTTCATTCACACCATGGTATGACATGTGAGCGAGCCTGAGGTGCCATAGACGAGAGCGATCAGCGTTGGAGAGGGATTTAGAACATACCGAGACTTCGCCGGAGATAACTTGCCCATCCATAATGTAAAGGTTTGCGGATTTTCTAACTCCTCGGATGACCACAGAACCTTCCTTGAAAATATGGAGTTTCCCGTATTTGCCAACAAACTCGTAACCTTTCTTCTCGAAAGTACCGAGACTTAGTAAATTTCGCCTAAGACCGGATACGTGCTTCACATCTTGAATCGTTCGAACAACGCCATCGAACATGCGGAACCTGAGTGTACCCCGTCCAATAATACGACACGAAGTGTCGTTACCCATTAGAACGTGGCCTTCGTTAACCTTTTCATATGAATGAAAAACGCTTCGGTTGGAGCTCATATGAAAAGTACACGCTGAATCAAGTACCCACTCACTCGTGGTCATTAAACCGTAGTCTGAAACGGATAGAAGCTCGCCATCGGAACCAGTTTCGGCAACATCGGCTTCAACGGTGTTATTGGTTGTTTTTCCCTTTGCGATTGCCTTTGCTTTCTCCTTGTTCTTTAACTTGAAACATTCATCGATCAGATGTCCCTTCTTGTGGCAATAATTGCAATACTTGCGATTGGCTTTGGACTTAGATCTAGATCGGTTTTGTGAAGAGCTACCTCTCTCGTTAGGTCTCCCTCTGATGTTGAGACCTTCGGCTTTAGAATCGCTGCTACTGTTCCCAACTATCTGCTTCATCTTTTCCTTTGAATCAAGAGCAGTCATTACCTCGTCAAGGACAAGAGTGTCCCGATAATAGATAATGGTGTCACGAAAGTGATCGTAGGAGTCTGGGAGAGAAGATAATAAAAATAACGCCAAGTCTTCATCTTCGTATTTGACGTCCATATTCTCCAGATTTCCTACAAGCTCTTTAAAGGTAGAGAGGTGATCAGACAAAGAACTATCTTCACCCATCTTTAGGTTAAAAAGTCGTTGCTTCAAGTGTAGCTTGTTGGGCAAGCTTTTCGTCATAAGTAGCTGCTCGAGTTTTAGCCAGAGAGCCGCTGCGGATGTCTCTTTCAACACATCTTGGAGAACGTCGTTAGAAAGATGCAGACGGATCTGCGACGACGCCTTCAGATCTTTCATCTCCTTTTCCTCAGTCGACCAAGTTGCCGACATTTTCTCCATTCCTAATAGTGCTTTGTGGAGATCCATTTGGATCAACACATCTTTCATCTTTACTTGCCAGAGAGGGAATCTTGTGTTTCTGTCAAGTAAAGGAATATCGTACTTCATCGATGACATGGTTGAAAATAGTTTTTACGAATCGTTATCGGAAAACCCGGATAGCTCTGATACCAATTGTAGACAAATCGACTACAATAAATAATCGATAACTTCAAGATCGAAGTATAAAACCCAAATATCACGATAGCGATTCAACGGAATATAAAACTATTTGAATAATCAACCAAGAATAAATCGAACGATAAAAAGAAAAAACACACGATATTTACGTGGAAACCCAAATCGGGAAAAACCACGGGCGGAGGAAGCCGAGAACTAATTTACTATAATATTCAGTGTTTACAGAGATAGAGGAAAGAAAAACAAATATATCAAATATATATTTGTATGAATATGAGAGAAAAATGAAGATGTAATTTGAGGTGTGGTGTTTTTAATAAGCTTGGTTTCATTTCCTTTTATAGGCAAATGAATGTATGAATTCAATTGTCTATTACCATCCAAGCTTGACAAACATGCTACCATCCATTCTTGACAAACATGCTACCACCCATTCTTGACAAATTAAAACCACATGTGTAGAATGGTATTCTAGAAATCATCCAATGTTGAAGTTTGAAGGAAACTTCCACAATATGAGAGAAAAATGAAGATGTAATTTGAGGTGTGGTGTTTTTAATAAGCTTGGTTTCATTTCCTTTTATAGGCAAATGAATGTATGAATTCAATTGTCTATTACCATCCAAGCTTGACAAACATGCTACCATCCATTCTTGACAAACATGCTACCACCCATTCTTGACAAATTAAAACCACATGTGTAGAATGGTATTCTAGAAATCATCCAATGTTGAAGTTTGAAGGAAACTTCCACAATCTCCACCTTGACTTCAAATGAGACAGGATGAAAAAACTTTAACTTGCACAATGATCATGCAAAACAGTTTATCAACAGCTCATCATACTCCAAATCTCTATAAGAATCTACAAACACCATATGAGAAAAAATTGATTTCGAAAAGTAAATATACTTCCTCCACCACGAGCCTATCAGGCTCAAATGCGATCTGAAACACCCACCAAATCCAAACATGCTTTGAATTTGGCTATTGGAAGACTTTTAGTGAACATATCAGCAGGATTATCATTGGTGCTGATCTTGTTTACTGTAATATCGCCTTTAGCAATAACATCTCTGATGAAGTGATAACGAACATCAATATGCTTCGTTCGATCATGGAACATTTGATCCTTCGTCAGAAATATTGCACTTTGATTGTCACAAAAAACAGTGTTAACAGATAACTTGTTTGAAAGCTCACCTATCAACTGTTTCAACCAGAGGGCTTCCTTCACTGCTTCCGTAGCAGCCATGTATTCGGCTTCAGTGGTGGATAACGCTACAGTAGATTGTAACTGCGCTTTCCAGCTAACTGCGCAATCACCCAAAGTAAACACGTACCCTGTAATCGATCGTCTTTTATCCAAGTCCTTTGCATAATCGGAATCCACATAACCAAGTACTCCATTATCGGTTTTTCCAAACCGCAGACATAAAGAGGAAGTACCTCGCAAGTAGCGAAAAATCCATTTAACAGCAACCCAATGCTCCTTTCCTGGATTCGCCATGTATCTGCTCACCATGCTTACCGCATATGACAAATCTGGACGTGTACAAATCATAGCATACATAAGAGATCCTACAGCGCTGGAGTATGGTACCTTTGCCATGTATGCTATATCTTCTTCGGTGGTAGGACTTAAGGCGGATGACAGCTTGAAGTGGGCTGCGAAAGGAGTGCTGACTTCTTTTGCGTCATGCATATTGAAACGGTGCAGAACCTTCTCAATGTAGCTTTGTTGAGAAAGGTATAGAGTTCTTGCACTACGGTCTCGCACTATTTCCATTCCTAGAATTTTCTTGGCAGCACCCAAGTCCTTCATATCGAACTCAGCATTCAACTGGTCTTTTATCTTTTGAATCTCCTTTATATTCTTCGCTGCAATTAACATGTCATCCACGTATAAAAGTAGATAGACCATTGAACCATCGTCACACTTTTTGTAGTAAACGCAGCTGTCGTAGGTGCACCTTTTCAGCTTGTGACTGGTCATAAATGAGTCAAACCTTTTATACCATTGTCGAGGAGATTGCTTGAGGCCATAAAGAGACTTCTTCAATTTGCATACGTAGCTTTCCATGCCAGGAGCTACAAAACCTTCAGGTTGTTGCATATATATCTCTTCCTCAAGCACACCATTTAAGAATGATGTAGTAACATCAAGTTGCTCTAATTCATAGTCATGAGAGGCAACTAATCCCAACAAGACACGTATTGACGTGTGTTTCACAACCGGAGAGAAAATGTCGGTATAATCGATACCTGGGATTTGACTGTAGCCTTTGGCTACCAAACGAGCTTTATATCTTGGTTTGTCACCAGGGTGGATAGCCTCCTTCAACTTGTAGACCCATTTGTACTTAACTGTCTTCTTACCCTTTGGAGCTGGAACGAGATCCCATGTGCCATTTTTCTGAAGAGATTCCATCTCCTCGTGCATGGCAACCATCCACTTATTAGAATGTTTGGATTGAATGGCCTCGTTGTAGCTTGTGGGCTCCAGAACAGACTCAACTTCATTGGCAACTGTAAGTGCATAAGCGACAGAATTGGCTTGAACATATCTCTTTGGAGGTACAATCTGTTTGCGAGTTCTATCTCTTGCAATGGAGGGACTGTGAGGTTCGCTTGGAGCTTCGGCTGGCTCATGAGAAGAGGAATGTTGATTATTCGAGGGTTGAGAAACCTCGACACCTTCATGAGACTGGTCCTCGAAAGATGAATTTAAAGGAAACTCCACCTCCACTCGAACTTTGTCTTTTTCCGAATTTTCATTTTCTCTGGTCTGAATGTTGGAGACAGGATGAAGCATGGCTTTTTCATCGAAGGTCACATCTTTAGATGTCAAAACCTTGCTTAGCTCCGGGCTCCATAATTTGAACCCTTTAACACCTGTCGGATATCCGAGAAAGACGCATTTAATTGCCCTCGGTTCCAATTTACCGTTATCAACTCGGGCATATGCTGGACATCCAAATGGAATCAATTTCGTGTAATCAGCAGGTTGGCCGGACCAAAGCTCAAATGGGGTCTTCTTTTGAATAGCACGAGAAGGGGAACAGTTGATAATGTAGCATGCGGTTGAAGCAGCCTCGGCCCAAAAAGACTTCGGCAACTTCGAATGAGATAGCATGCATCGGACCTTCTCCATGATGGTGCGGTTCATACGTTCCGCTACGCCGTTCTGCTGTGGTGTATGAACTACGGTGCGATGCCTCGTAATTCCTTCCCTACGGCAATAGGAGTTGAATTCTTCAGAACAAAATTCCAGTCCATTATCAGTACGAAGGTATTTCACTTCAAAACCTGATTGCTTTTCAACCAATACTTTCCAATCTCTAAAAGTTTGGAATACTTCTCCCTTTGACTTCAAGAAGAACGACCATACCTTTCTTGAGAAATCGTCAATGATCGTGAGCATATAAGAGGCTCCACCTTTCGATGTAACCTTCGCTGGTCCCCATAAATCAGAGTGTATGTAGTCAAGTGGCCCTTTCGTCGTATGTTTTCCACCGATAAAACTCACTCGCTTCTGCTTTCCAAATACACAATCTTCACAGAATTCAAGTTCGATTGATTTGTGCTCCCCGAGCAACCCCCTTCGACTTAGTTCATTCACACCATGGTATGACATGTGAGCGAGCCTGAGGTGCCATAGACGAGAGCGATCAGCGTTGGAGAGGGATTTAGAACATACCGAGACTTCGCCGGAGATAACTTGCCCATCCATAATGTAAAGGTTTGCGGATTTTCTAACTCCTCGGATGACCACAGAACCTTCCTTGAAAATATGGAGTTTCCCGTCTTTGCCAACAAATTCGTAACCTTTCTTCTCGAAAGTACCGAGACTTAGTAAATTTCGCCTAAGACCGGATACGTGCTTCACATCTTGAATCGTTCGAACAACGCCATCGAACATGCGGAACCTGAGTGTACCCCGTCCAATAATACGACACGAAGTGTCGTTACCCATTAGAACGTGGCCTTCGTTAACCTTTTCATATGAATGAAAAACGCTTCGGTTGGAGCTCATATGAAAAGTACACGCTGAATCAAGTACCCACTCACTCGTGGTCATTAAACCGTAGTCTGAAACGGATAGAAGCTCGCCATCGGAACCAGTTTCGGCAACATCGGCTTCAACGGTGTTATTGGTTGTTTTTCCCTTTGCGATTGCCTTTGCTTTCTCCTTGTTCTTTAACTTGAAACATTCATCGATCAGATGTCCCTTCTTGTGGCAATAATTGCAATACTTGCGATTGGCTTTGGACTTAGATCTAGATCGGTTTTGTGAAGAGCTACCTCTCTCGTTAGGTCTCCCTCTGATGTTGAGACCTTCGGCTTTAGAATCGCTGCTACTGTTCCCAACTATCTGCTTCATCTTTTCCTTTGAATCAAGAGCAGTCATTACCTCGTCAAGGACAAGAGTGTCCCGAGAATAGATAATGGTGTCACGAAAGTGATCGTAGGAGTCTGGGAGAGAAGATAATAAAAATAACGCCAAGTCTTCATCTTCGTATTTGACGTCCATATTCTCCAGATTTCCTACAAGCTCTTTAAAGGTAGAGAGGTGATCAGACAAAGAACTATCTTCACCCATCTTTAGGTTAAAAAGTCGTTGCTTCAAGTGTAGCTTGTTGGGCAAGCTTTTCGTCATAAGTAGCTGCTCGAGTTTTAGCCAGAGAGCCGCTGCGGATGTCTCTTTCAACACATCTTGGAGAACGTCGTTAGAAAGATGCAGACGGATCTGCGACGACGCCTTCAGATCTTTCATCTCCTTTTCCTCAGTCGACCAAGTTGCCGACATTTTCTCCATTCCTAATAGTGCTTTGTGGAGATCCATTTGGATCAACACATCTTTCATCTTTACTTGCCAGAGAGGGAATCTTGTGTTTCTGTCAAGTAAAGGAATATCGTACTTCATCGATGACATGGTTGAAAATAGTTTTTTACGAATCGTTATCGGAAAACCCGGATAGCTCTGATACCAATTGTAGACAAATCGACTACAATAAATAATCGATAACTTCAAGATCGAAGTATAAAACCCAAATATCATGATAGCGATTCAACGGAATATAAAACTATTTGAATAATCAACCAAGAATAAATCGAACGATAAAAAGAAAAAAACACGCGATATTTACGTGGAAACCCAAATCGGGAAAAACCACGGGCGGAGGAAGCCGAGAACCAATTTACTATAATATTCAGTGTTTACAGAGATAGAGGAAAGAAAAACAAATATATCAAATATATATTTGTATGAATATGAGAGAAAAATGAAGATGTAATTTGAGGTGTGGTGTTTTTAATAAGCTTGGTTTCATTTCCTTTTATAGGCAAATGAATGTATGAATTCAATTGTCTATTACCATCTAAGCTTGACAAACATGCTACCATCCATTCTTGACAAACATGCTACCACCCATTCTTGAAAAATTAAAACCACATGTGTAGAATGGTATTCTAGAAATCATCCAATGTTGAAGTTTGAAGGAAACTTCCACAGTAGCTCTTTCAAGATTCTTAAGGTCGAAAATATGTCTGAACCGATTTAAAGAATCCTGCCATCTGAAACACCCAACAAAAGATCAGCTTCAAACCTTTTCACTATTATAACAATTTATAAAGATACGTGTTCTTTTTGCCTTACTCATCATCGGAAAGAACAGGGCCACCATCAAAATAATCACCCAAAAACAAAATCATGTCAGGTTTGAACCAAATCATATAAAGATGAACCTTCAGACATTGCTACTGAATCTGCATCCTTCATCCTCCCAACACCAGCAGCTTCACCAAGTGGAATGGGATCAAATATCTTACAAGGCAGCTTCATTAGAGATGATTCGTTGTATTTTAAGAAATCCTGTAAATAACAAGAAATACATCTGATTTATTAACTTGACAATTGCATGTTGATAGAAATAACAATAATATGAAACTTGCAAAGAGAAAGAGAAAGAGAAAAAGTCAACTCAAACTTCAGTACAGAAACCCGGTCCCACCTTCTTTCCATACACGCCACATCAAAGGGGAAACCCAATAACCCCAAATCCACCAAGAAGGAATGCTATCTACATTGATATTTGTTAAAAATTGATTTAGTAATAATATTGAGATGTAAATAATTATATTTATTTTTTATACCTCTAGAAAGTATGAATCCTCCAACTGCCATAACAACCAACATGGAAAAAGATCCAAAAGTATTAGCAACTATCATATTTCTTCCTAAAGCTCCCATCATACGGAAAAGCCCTATTGACATTTGATGCAAAGAGAAATACAACCCAAACTGCTTCAAACATCTACATATAGAAAAGATGTTATTTTAATAAGATGTCAACATAACAAAAGTAAGAAAAGGGAATCTTGAAAATATACCTAGAAAATTGGGGATCAAATCCAACAAGATAGTATGTAACCACAACCCAAACACCGGATTCTATAATTGATGATGGAATACTTAAAATCCATGAAGGAAGTGTGTAAGTCCAACAGGGGTATAAATGTAAATCTCTATGCTTGTAGACAACAGGAAGCTTAGTTATCAACATAGGAACCTCCATGAATCCATTAAACAAAATCATAACTATTGCAACCAACATAAGTTGAAAAAACACACCTGTCATGATTAAGTAATCTAGATAATAGTAATAGTAATAAGGTACTTACATTTACGAGCTTTTTGAGAGGCTTGAACTCTTTGTCTAGGAAAGTTCAACTTGTTTCTCACTAAGAAGCTACATTGGGAGCTCTTGATTCCACTAGACCTCCCAATGAATAAACCCTAGCATCAAACAGTTCTAATAAGGAATATATTATATATACATATCAATGAAATTAGAATTTGGGGGCTAGGGTTAGGGTTAGGGCTAGCAACCATGAAATATAGCACACTGATTGTTGTTTAGGGTTATGAACTCTGTAATGGAACTATAAATGGTTAAATGAACATGTTCATAGTTATGAACTCTGTAATGGAACTATAAATGGTGAAATGAGATCGAGAGGCGCTTGTTCGGCCTTAAGAATGTCAAGGATATCAGTTGCGTCTCTAGGAAGTTGGTCCAGAGCCACTCGTACCTCCTCCTCCGAGTTCTGTACCGGAATAGTAACGAAGCAGAAAAAATGGAGAAAATTTGGGTGAAGAAGAAGAAACCTGATAGCAGATTGCAGGCAGGACAGTCACTCGTGGTATGCAGAGGTGGAAGAGACGTTCCCGATACACGTGTAGACATGAAGGTTTCAACAACCCTATCGATGTTCCCGATACCATAACTCTCAAATTTGAAAACCTTCTATCTGCTTTATTTGCTTTATACTGGCTTGTATGATTGTAAGAATGGTGGTGGATGAAGCGTTCGTCGATAGGGCCGGTGCGCCGCCGCTGTGTGAGGCCAAAAGAGACGGTGAGTGTTGGAGGCGGTGGTGGTGGGTTAGGGCAGAGACGAAGGATGTGAGATATGAGAGAATGATAGTCCTCGTGACGTTCTTGAAAAAAAGCCCTAGTTTTGGTCCCCATTTTGTAATAGGAATGCGCGTTTAAAAATTATAAAGCGACATGGTGCATAGGACACGCGCTTATGATGGGTGTCTTCCGTGTTTTTATTTTTATTTTTTTCTGACACAAATTCTAGGGCGCGCAAAAATGCGCGTTCTAAATCGTTCAAAATTTTGGAGAGATGACGTTATTTTTACGTCACACACTTTTGCGTATTGTAAATCTGTGCGCGTCATAAATTGTGTGTCGTAAAAGGCTGTTTTTCTAGTAGTGAAAAATACCCACATCCTCTACTAAAAGAATAATTAGGTACATATGTGCAAATTATAATGCTAATATGCAAGTACAATGTCTAACATGACAAAATGTCCATGTATGATGTAATGTCCAAGTCTGTCGCAATTAGTTATTCAGTTGGTATAGAGAAGATGAGATTATTTCTTTACATTAGGCATTTATAAATAGTTACAATGCCTAATATGTTTATGCATTGTTAAGGACCGATGTAAGTACAATGCTACAATGCTAAATAAATACAATGCCTAAAATGCTAATATGTTTATGCATTGTCAACGTCTGATGTAAGCATGATGCTTAATAATTTACAATTACAAAGTCTAATCCATTTCAATAAGTACAAATAAGAAATGAGCAAGTAAACTTACATATTTTGCAGCGGCATCGGTAAATCTCCACCCTTTTTTCTCATCCCAATGTGTAAGCCTCCAAGTCTCAATTTGACCCGTTGAAGAATCCAAATCAAGTCCACGTTCGATGTGATAGCTTATTGTACTTTTTGAACAAATTTCTACTATTCATTTTACGCTTTCCACGAGCCATAACCCTCTTTTCTGCAGTCTCCTTTAAGGATTAACAACCAAATCAATCAAAAAAAATATTAGATGGAATTTAGTAATGATTAATAATATTATACTTCAAATATTTTTAAAACATTACCATGTATTTTGGCTCACACCACATATCACAAAGATACTCCCAATCATCTTTGCTACCCATATTTGGAGGGGGTGTAGTCTTTGCCTTTGTTGGATCTACTGGTCCTCCAATCCCTTTAAAGTAATCATGCAACTGAGATCTGTAGGTTCTCCAAGCCCTTGCCACGTGGCTGTCGATAACTTTGCAAACATTCGCATCCTCCACATCAATTTCAAAAAGTATCTTCAAGAAACAAATATAATTAGTTGACTAGTGAATGAAATTTTAAGAATCATATACTTAATTAGTATAAACAAAACTTACAGTTAGCCTATGGCATAACGGCAACGGAGCTTCTTCTGGTACATGTCTCCACTCTTTGTATTGCATGCTACAATTGTTATGCAAAATGTAGCCACACTCGTACATGAAAGCTGAGGCATTGTCACATATTACTTGCCTTGTTTTAAAATTGAACTTCACTGTCAATCTCTTCTTGGCTGCTTTCATTGTCTTTCGTGCACCCTTGCCACATGTCAATCCACGTTTGTGCTTGTAGTATCTGTATCATGTTCTTGTTCAGTACCAAGTTCTTGTTCGGTCTCAGAACTTGGGTCTATAAGCAAGTAAAAGTAAGTTTATATTTACAAAATGACATAATAAATTATATTAAAGTGTAAAATTGAACATCTTTTCTAACCAGGTTGTTGCTCGGTTGTTTGAGATCGCTCTATAACCACGTTTGTTGCAGATGTCCCTATTTACAAAGATAAAGAATTAGTCACGATCACAACATTAGTGTAACAAATATGAACAAAACTTGTTACTTGTACCTGATATTGGATGAAGTTGATAGCTTGATATACGAGGGATTGGATCTCGTTGTAGCAGTCATCTTAGTAAAGAGGTGTAGAAATTGTCCAAAAAGTAAAAATTATTAATAAAAAAAATACTAGTGAGGTGGTGGAATAGATAAAAATATAAAAATAGAAGGGTGTGATAGAAACATACATATTTCAGGTAATAAATATTATTTGAGGAAAATGGAACAAAATGTTACCTGAATTTGCTATGTTGTAAAGAGTAGTACGTTCTCCATCTTGTCTGCCCAGTCCACCTCTTCCACCTCTATTTAACATTATGCTCTTTACAACTGTAAAAAAAATAACGTCTACCTCTTCCGCCTCTTATTGACATTATGCTCTTTACAACCGTAAAAAAAATAAATATTTTATAACTCAATCGATAATAATAAATTTAACAATAGAAATATTGTTACATAAATCTAACCGATAATTATAAAGAAAATCATGTTAAAGAGTTAATTATATAAAATGAGAATCGTTGGCTAGTGTATGCAAAATAAAACAATGTTAAATATTAAAAAAGTGGCAAGGTGATGTCTGCTGCTATTATAGGGTATGCAAAATAAAACAATGTTAAATATTAAAAAAGTGGCAAGGTGATGTCTGCTGCTATTATAGGGCAGTTATTTGACAAAGATTTCTTGAATTTGTTTTTGTTCACAAGACACTATGTTAGTCTATTGGATTCTTGTAGACAATTTTATTTTTTTAACCATGCTCAGAGTTTAGATGGCCTGTAGAGTCTAGTTGGCTATAAGGTGTAGTGTTTTAATGTTTGAGATTATTTTGTGGTGTTTATATTCAGTTTTTAGATTATATAGTTTGTTTGTCAAACCTATTGCTTCAATAAACGTATTAGGTTTAGGATTCTTATTTTATGATAATGTTTATCTTAGGTAAGGATTTGTAAGTTATTATATTATAAGGAAATCAAGGGAGTGTAAATCTTGATTTTTTTATAGCTCGTCCCTAATTCTTAAATGATATGGGAATTGTTAAATACAAATTGGTATTTGGTTCTAATTCGGGATAATTTTTCTTGGTACCAGAACCTGAAATACTGATTCCATGTAAATCAAACAACCGGTACCGGACCTATCATATATAATTTGTTCGTTTTCGTGACCTGTTCCAGTTCGGGACCGGTACGGGATTAGGAATTGGTGCTAGATGCTCATCCCCAATCAGAATAAAATAGTTTACTGTGATAAATTATTATTCAAGGTAAAACTAAACTAATTCGAAGATGAGATACATGGTTGAGACAGGGGTCCTTTAGAAGCATCAAAAATAGGCCAACATTCGTGTTCAAGATGTGACTTAACCAATGCCATATTGCATGAGTAGTTAGTCTTTATCATTTAATTATTTGAAAACAACTGCATTTAATTTGACAACAACCAAACTTTATATAACTTAACGAGGCATAATGTAATTCAATCCCCAAGATACTTGTTGAAAAGAAATGACTCCGCCAAAGGAACAATGTCAAATGAAAGAGACACTTTAATAATGTAATCTGACTAAAAATTTTCAAATCTGCTTGGATGGATGATTCATTGAAGAGACTATATACGCATAACATATCCTAAATCCCTAAACATCAAATCAATTGGAATAAGTAGAAGAATATTAATTGCGTTCATAAAGGTGAATCTTGTACGCATAACCAATATAGATATCACAGATATGGAAAAGTACTGTATGCTAGGGACATTAACAAGACAACAACTAAATTAATCCAATAAAAGGGTCGATCCAAATAGAAATGAAGCTAAAAATGGTAAACGTACCTGGAATTGTTGAATACGTCACACTGCCCTGAACTCTAAGCACTAGATTTCATTGAACTCTAAGCACTAGATTTCATTATCGTTAATCTCCTTCCTCGTTCCTAGAACTGTCTTCTTCCTTTGATATTTGTAAGGTTTTGATAGGTTTTTTTGAGGCCGAATCAAATGGAACAACCGTCTCCGTCCATCTATAGTCATGGGCACGCCAATTTCGGAAGAGATCGTGTCGATCTTCTCCGAATTTGATATTTGTTATGTTTTGATAAGGTTATAAGGTATAACTTTTATTTGACGATTATAATTTTGACTTCCACGTTATTTACATTTCATCCACACATTTAGTTTAAGAGTACTATGTGTACGGAATATACATTTATTACCCACACACATATAAACATGTGTAGGTATTTAATTTTCCACGTCACTTATAAAAAAAATATTTAATCTATTTAACTACATATTTATATATAAATATTATATGTAGGTAAAGGACAATATATTACCCACACATACTTCAAATCTTTATTTATGTGTAGGTATATTACCTACACATAATTAAAATTTGATACATGTGTGGGTATTCTAAATTTAGTCGATCATAAATTTGGGAGGAAATTTTCCCACCAATATAAAATGTGGCTAAAAAGTATTACCAACATATATTAAGTGGAGGCCAATATGAAAAAAATATTATTGAAGATTACCAACACATATATAAACATGTGTGGGTATTTACCCACACATTTACATGTGTGGCTAAATTATGTGTGGGTAGACAATACTGTTTCGAGGATTACTCCCATAATACGTGTTTAGTAAGTGTTAAGTGTTAGAGTATCATTGCATGAATACGTAGTTTCGACATCGCCTGAACTCATAATTCATCACCTACAGGCTATGAGCCTGTTGGTGTTTCCATATGACTTGTTTAGATTAGTCATTGGGTGCCATCTATACACTCATAGATGACTACATTGCCACATCTCAAGTCAACGTTAGGGCATCTCCTAGTCATCTCTTATTTATCATCACCTATCTACCATCACATATCTATCATCTCCTATCTATCATCACCTATTTCTACCCAATATATATTTATAAGTGCATAATACTTATATGTTCGAATCAATTTAAATGTCATCTCATATTATTTTATCTAACACATAACATTTTTGGCACAAATAATAAGCACATAAATCATGTAATTATCTAGATATTTCATATCTATGTGTAAGATGAAGGTAACTATGCACTCACTTTATAAAAATGGATACCGCAGAATTTGGGCAGAACCTCGCCTTAGCACTTTCAATGACCTAAATGTATAATACTAAGTCTTAGTCTAGTTTCATAATCCAGGCAACTATAACTATAGTCGAGATTCCTCACTAATACAAATGTTTACATCAAGATCTATCAAGTAAGGATCAACCAGGCATGTGAGTTGGGAGGCAAGATCATTACAACATAATAGCTTTTCTGAAATCTAACAACCAAGCCAACGTGACCATTCTAGACACCTCTCTCGTAAGTAGAATAATCAGTATAACGACATGGAACTACTGATAAATCTTATTTATTAGTTCATAAGAACGACTATGACTATAAATATAAGTTACACTGAAAAGATTAGAGTGTAGCTTAACTTATAGAGGTTCTTGTTGACAAACGTTAGGAAATTGCACTGGCAGAGCTTCTACTCGCTAGCTACTACTACTGCAGGGGTCGCAGGGCTTCACCAAAGACTAAAACTAAGAGAAAATTAGGCTAGAACTGAAGGAAATCGAGAAGGGAGTTGTGGAGATGTGTGTGGAAGGAAAGGAGCACAAATGAGTTATTTATAGCCAAATTTGGGGTGTACGACGTCTCCCCAGCCACTTTGTACTATGTGTCAGGCTCTCTATGGTTTGCGTTTTCACCTTCTAGAAGCACGCGTCGCGTACCCGGCATGCCCCTGGCTCGTTGCGCGGGGCGCAAATCACAGATTTTGTAAATTTCATAATTTCTTCATACAGACTCTGTTTTGACGTTCTTTTTTTCCACGCTAGCTCTCGACGATTACTAAAAATTTTCTTTAGGCTCCATCGGCAAATTCTAACTTTATTTTTAGCCCTTATTTTTATATGATTTAATGATTTTGCAAAAATTATAACTCTCTCGTACGGAATCTGATTTTGGTGTTTCATTTACCAAAAGTCAACCGTTCTCTTATTACCTTTTAACGTCACACATTCCTTATGTGCGACTGACTTTACCCTAAAGTCAATCATATCTAATTCATATCGAGTCAGATTTGTACAAAATTTATATTTTCGAGATCGACACGACATGTACTATATATATATATATATATATATATATATATATATATATGTTTTGGCGCTCTTATTTTTACGACTTATGGATGATGCAACTGATTTTTCCTTTTTTTTTTCTTAATACAAAACTTATATTATATAGTATGCAGCACACACGACAATAGATTATCTTAATTATGGATTTAATTTTCATAATTTTTACTTATTACGTGTAGACTAAATTTGCAGGTGTTACACCTTTGTTCGTTCTTCCGTTCCTAAATAAACCATCGTTTTACTCCAATCACTCAACTTGGTTAGGCCCCACAGCTCCTTGACAAATCCCACACACCCAAAAACCTTTAGGTGTGCAATCGAAGGTATAAATCCCTTGCATGCCTCATATGGTGTTACCGCCTTGAGTTCCTTCGTACCAATTCCGTTGTTTAATAGGTAAACAGAGTGTCGCACCGCCTCACCCTAAAACTGGTCTGGTACCACCATGGCCTTATGCAAGGATCTTGTTATTTCCAATATTTTTCTATTGGGATGTTCCACAACGTCATTCTTCTGTGGCGTGTATGGTGTCTTCAATTTCCTTTTTCAATTTAGCTTGCACACAAAATTCCAAGAACTGATTAGAGTTGAATTCACCCCACGGTTAGTTTATAGCATTTTGACTCTATGACTGCTCTCCTTCACCACTTGTGGCTTGAATTTCTAGAAAATATTGAAGGTTTCATCTTTAGTTTTAATTAGATATACCCACATTTATCGTAAATAGTCATCCACTATCAATAAAAAGTAATAATTGCCTCCTTTTGTTGTAGGTGTAATGGGGCCACACCAGTCTTCGTGTAACAACTGGAGTGGTTCTTTACCTCTCAAATGGGTCATTTTTGGGAAACTTTTTCTTGGTTGCTAAGCTATCATACAACCTTCACACATATGTGATTGATTAGTTAGCTGAGGTATACCTATCACCATTCCCTTTCGTGTCATCTCTTCAAGCATCTTGAAGTTTGTGTGACCCATACGTGAATGTCATAACCATGAGTCATCATCTATACTCATCGCCAAGCTTACTTGTTTTCCAGGTGTGAGTTTTATTTTATAGAGTCTATTTTTCGATCTTTGTACCTTGATGACTAAGCAACCTGCTATTAGTATTAGTATATATTGTTATATGGTAAATATTGTACATATCTTATATTTTTAGGATAGATAATTACCTCCTATTTGTCAGGCTATTAGTTAGGCTTGATTATTGTTATTTTATATATATATATATATATATATATATATATATATATATATATATGTTTCGGTATTATCAATAGGAGGCAAGGAATTCTATCCTCTCACACATGGTATCAAGAGCCTAGGTTTCTAGCTACTTAATTTTTTTTCTTTTCTTCCTGCAGCCAAGTGCTACGGCCTTCCCCATGGCTCCCAATGAACAACCACCTAAACCTCCCCTACATCCGGTCTATACTGTCACTAATATTCAACACAAAATTAGAGTTCTTGACGGTACCAAGGTCACCTACAATTCCTGGGTCAAGCTTTTTAAGCTCCATGCTCGTGGGTATAAGGTCCTTCATCACATTGATGGTACGGCGCCACCTGCTAAAACCAGCGACACTTATGATTCTTGGGTTGAAATTGATGCCATCGTCCTTCAATGGATATATGGCACACTTTCCGATGACCTCCTCGTTCGAGTTCTGGACACAGATACAACTGCATATAAAGCATGGCTACGAATTCAAGAGATCTTCACCAACAACAAAGGATCTCGTGCGGCAACTCTCGAACACGAATTTACCAATCTCACCTTACAGTCGGCCTCCTCGTTGGACGAGTATTGCCAAAAACTCAAGGACCTAGCGGACCAACTCTCGGACGTTGAAAGCCCCGTCACTGAAAATCGCCTCGTCCTACAACTTGTCCGTGGGTTACCACCAGAATACGACACGGTCGCCTCCTTCATCAATCAAAGCCTCCCGTCATGGGATACCGCACGCAGCATGTTGCAATTAGAACAACACCACCAATCGGCTCGACATAACATCTCTTCCCCAAGCGCTATGGTTTCTTCTCAAGCCCTTGATGAACGTCCGCTTACCAGCTCTCAAGCTGCTTCCTATCGCCCTCCTGGTCGGGGTCGTGGTCGTAACACCCAACCGGGTCGTTCCAGTCGCGGGGGACGTGGTTCCTCCAACCGTGGTCGCCCTCAACAGTTTTACCCTACTGGAACCCAATCCCCTCAACGATACCTTGGTCCATCATACCCTCCTTGGGCCTGGTGGGCTCCTCCTCCCTGCCCGCACCCCACGGCTCAGCGGACACCTTGGTCCACACCTTGGTCAAACCCGCCAACCTCCGGTACAACAACGAATTACAATCCATAGGCGGCCCATGTTGCTTATTCCACTGACCCATCGCCCCAGCCCACTGCTCAGAACCACCAACCCTCTTACGATGCCTTAAAACCTACAGAGCTCCATCATGCATTCCAAGCAATGCACCTCAACAAACCAGACCCCTCATGGTATATGGATACAGGCGCTTCCTCTCACTTGACAGCCGAATCTGGTAAAATCTTGTATCCTTCTGCATCTTCTTCTAACAAAGTTATTTTCGTTGGAAATGGTAATCATATTCCTGTATTAGGATCCGGGCACACCCATTTTAAAATCCCAAACCATACATATTCTCTTAAAAATATTTGTTATACCCCCCATATAATCAAAAACTTATTATCCGTTCGTCAATTTACACGTGACAATAATGTATCAGTCGAATTTGACCCTTATGGTTTCTCTATGAAGGAACTCAAGACTGGGAGGATGCTTTCACGCCACAATAGCTCTGGTGACCTTTATCCACTCACCACGCCTAGATCTTATCATACTGCTCTGGCTAAGGGATTCTCTTGGGATGTTTGGCACAACCGTCTTGGACATCCCGGCACTGCAACTTTAGATTTCCTTCGTACTCGTTCCTTTATTTCTTGTAATAAACATAAAATGACACCTATTTGTCATTCTTGTCAAATTTCTAAGAACAAACGTTTACCTTTTATGGATTCCTATTCTATTACTTTTTCACCATTTGATATAATCCATTGTGATCTATGGACCTCACCTGTTCTTAGCAAATCTGGTTACAAATATTATATGGTGCTCATCGATAGCCACACACAATATGTGTGGATTTACCCGCTAAAGTTTAAATCAGACACCTTTACCAACTTTACCAAATTCCATACCCTCATACACACTCAATTTAGCCGGAAAATAAAATCGTTTCAATGTGATTTAGGGGGAGAATTTGACAATACCGCGTTTAAAAACTTTGCCTCTCAACATGGTCTGACATTTCGCTTCTCTTGTCCTCAGACTTCCCAACAAAACGGTAAGGCTGAGCGTATGATTCGTCGTCTAAACGACATCGTTCGATCACTATTAGCTCATGCCCATCTTCCCCCATCCTTTTGGGTCGAAGCCCTACATACAGCCACCTACATTCATAACATCACACCCACTAAAACATTAAACTTCTATACCCCTACATATGCCCTCTACCTCCGCCACCCTACTTATGATTACTTACGGGTCTTTGGTTGCACATGCTACCCTAATACTTCCGTTACTCAAACAAACAAACTAGACACTCGATCCATCCGTTGTGTCTTCCTCGGTTACCCTACCAACTTTCGAGGATATCGTTGTTATGATCCCACTACCGGTAAAGTCCTCATATCCCGCCATGTTGTGTTCGACGAACACTCTTTTCCCTTTTCTAATCTCATATCTTCTTCCTGTATAAATTCCTTGACATCGATTCTTCCCTCCCGCCATCCCTATTCCCTCACTTATCCTCCAGCCCCACACCTCCTACACCGCCAATTACCACAACGACACCACCCACGCCACCACCACCATCACCGCCTATCCCACCTCCTCCACCCAGTACCCATCAACACCCTATGACCACTCGATCCCAGCTTGGTATTGTCAAACCTAGACAACTGCTTAACCTTCATACTCAATCCTCTAAAACTATTTCGCCCGTACCCTCTTCCTACACTAAAGCCCTCTCGGATCCTAACCGGTTAGATGCCATGAAAAATGAATTTAATGCGTTAAAAGAAAATGATACGTGGGAGTTAGTTCCACGACTAAGAAAGTATTTTTATTCTAAGAACAAAGACTAAATCTTAGAATATTCAAACATATTTATTAAAACTTACTTGTAAGAAAGTATTTTTATTCTAAGAACAAAGACTAAATCTTAGAATATTCAAACATATTTATTAAAACTCACTTGAAAAAAAAAGGTTTAAGAACTTCCAACTTATATTTCACACAATATGATTCTTACAAGGGAGATAGAGAGAGAAGTGTATATGCTTTTCGATGCCTCTCTATCGGAAAATAAACACACTTATTTATACAAGATTTTAAGTGGACAACTCAATTATAGAGAAAACCCACGATAAGGTAGCTGGACCACCTATTATTCAAACTTATTCACAGCTGGCTTCAATAATTCTCAGGACTGCTGTGAGGTGGGGCAGGTTTCTAGCGAAAATTTGACAAACCAGGCAAAGTAGGATAATAATTTAAACAAACAGACAAACAGCTGTAAAGTGGTCCGAACACGTTGCTTTTTAGAGTCGACAGTATCTGGCTCCACGTATATTGGTTCTCTTCGAAAGAAGGCCTAGTGTATGGAGTATAGCGTCATCCCATCCGTCATCTTCAAGAATGTAACTGGTACGGTTACATTCTTCCTCTTTGTTATTGTCTCCTGTGGAATCGTCATCCCTTACGTATCCGAGGCCCGTACGATAATATTTGTGAGTTTCATATGGGCCTAGTTTTTTATTCGTGTCTTGTGATTCATCAGTCCAGTCTCCTTTAGGCTTGTATGCATGGACCGGGTTGTTTCTGAAAATGGGCTTTTCCTCTTCTTCAGTTATGCAGTTGATTGACAGGGAATTGTTAGGCCTTTGGGCTCTTTTTGCCTGATCTATGATTTCTTTTCCTTGGGCTTTGGTTTGGCTTTGGGCTTCAACTTTATTAGCTCGTATTGAGTATGTTCCAAAACGTGCTCCATACCATTCCCATCTTCCGCTATCGTCATGGGTTTCTGCTTCATACCATTGGGTTTTACAATTTTTCTCCTTTTTATGGGCTTCATGAAATTGGGCCAAATTCATGTTTGCCATGCTTTGTGGTTTTAAGGTTGAAGGACTTTCTTGAGTAAATCTTTGGGCTAAAGGGTAAGTAACTTCCTGCGGTTGGTCCTTGGTTTTGATTATGGGTTTTGGTAGTAACTTCAATTCTTCCAAAAGGCTTTGCATTTGCTTGAGTTCTTCCATCCTTTGGTCTTTACTAATTCTCTTATCCTGGATTGCTTCTTCGGCTACTTTCATTATCATCTTGGCCTCTGGCTGCTTCTCGTGATCCTGCAAACAAAAGGTTACCATTCGTGATAAGGAGTCTGCTAAAACATTTTGTTTCCCATCAATATGTTCGATATTGATTTGTACTCCAGTTCCTGTAACTGCATCTGTAAACTTTAACCACCGGACTCTTGAGGCTTTGTTGGAATTAGTTTTGTTGTAAAAACTAATTATTGCCTGGCAATCAGTTCTGAGGGTTATTTCCTTCTTATCTAAGTAATGGATCTTCAATTTCTCCAGTGTGTTTATGCAGGCATTGATTTCAGCGTCAATGGTGGATTGTATAGTTTTAAACCTCCCACTGGTATAGGCGCAAACTTGTTCTTGAGACTTTGGGTCTCCTTTCTTGTTCTTCCACTTGCAAATTCCTCCCCATCCTTCCATGCATCCATCCGTTTCTAGGATTAAATAGGCTTCTTTTGGTGGGATTTGAAGGTCTGGTAACTCTTGAACTTGCCTCTTTATCTTCTTTATCAGTTCGTAATCTGAAGGTTTGAGCCTTTTGTCTCCATGCAGGCTTGTTTTTTCATATAGGGGTCCAAGTAAGATACCAAGCTTTGGGATATATCCTCTTGCGTAATTAAGAATTCCTAAGAATGATCGTAGGCCTGCTTTTGTCTTCATATTTTCTTCATTGAAATCAGCAATTTTCTTAATTATGTGTGGTTGGAGTTTAAGCTTCTGCCTTCCAACGACTGCTCCGAGGAAATCTATTTCTGTTACTGCAATCTTCATTTTTGTTGGAGAGAGGACGAGGCCAAATTCTTTGCACTTTTGAACCAATATCCTTAAATGGTGTTTATGTTGCTCTTCGTTTTCTGAGAAGACCAAAATGTCGTCAATGTAAACTGCGATAAAATTTTCCGTTCCTCTAAAACATCGATCCATTTTTCGTTGGAAGATTGCTGGGGCATTTTTTAGCCCAAATGGCATAACTAGCCATTCATATAATCCTCCTGGTACAAGAAAAGCAGTCCATGGTATGGATGCTTCTTCCATTGCTACTTGATGGAATCCTGATTTTAAATCAAATTTGGAATAAATCTTGGATCTCCCGATTCTGTGTAGCAACGTGTTAGTACCTGGAAGAGAGTATTGATCTTTGTACGTGTTGTCATTCAATGTTCGATAATTGAAGACCATACGTTCCTTTCCTTTTATCTCTTCACCAGTTTTGGTGTCGATTGTTGTGCCTGAGTTGACTAACATGGCCATGGTCCTGTGTCTACTTGAACTGTGTCTTATAACTCCTAATTGTAGTAGAGCATCAATGTGCCTTTTGAAGGCGTCTTCCATGGCCGGTGTCACGTGCTTGAGAGGCTTGTCTTGTTATGTGATATCAGGGTTGATGATATCAATTTTGCACAACTCTCCATTCTTTCGCCAGTGTTTCAACGGTTCTTCACCAATATAGCCTTGTTGCTTAAGCTCTTGGATGACTGGGTTGAAATCTTTTGAGAGATTTAGACTAATCTCTGGTATAGCAGGTGAAGTTACATATGCTTCCTGTAACATTTGATGAGCTTCATCGTCGTACCAGTCCCATCCTTGAACTTCTTCGACTGCAGCAACCTCTGCCTGGGGGAAAGATATTATTTTTGTAACCCTTTTGTACAAGGTTATTTCGTCCCCTTCAATTCGAATTCCTCCATTCATGGCTCTTGTGAAATTCGTTCCGATGAGCATTTGTATCCCATCACTTATGCTCATATCAAGAACATAGATCAGAGGCATTCTGAATTTATTACCTTCAATCACAAAGTAGCCAGGTTTAATTTTGTGATCTGCAGGTTGCCGTGAGTTAACACCATTGAAATAAACAGTTCGTTCAAGTGGTTCTAAGGCTTCTTGTGGTATGACTGCCTTGCTTACACAGCAAGCGGTTGCACCAGTATCTAAAATAGCATTTACTTTGAACATCTGGACGCCTTGGATTTCGAATTCAACGGTGACATTGTATAGTTTGTTTGTCACCTTTCTTACTTTGGGTTCTTCAACTGTATTCATTGAATGGTGGACTTCTGTTTCGATGAACACTTTGGCTGACTTCTGGGTTTCTAAGGGTGGGAATTGTTCATTCGAGTAAGGATTTTGAGAGTCTTGGTATGGGGTTTCTGGTTCGGGCGTGTTTATTTCTTGGAAGCATCTTATCTCTTCCTCTAAATCTTTTATCTTTTCTCTTGCCATTCTAAGCTGATCTTTAAGAATATGAACATCCATAATTCTATTATGCAGCTGATGTTCATAGTCTTTCTGCATGTTTGCTATTTCAACTCTTTGCTCCATTAGAGTTTCCTTTAAGCTTCGTATTTCATTTTGCAGTTTTAGAGTGTCAATGTCTCTATTTAAGAGCGCATGCCCTTCAGTCCTGAGTCTTTCTGCATATTCCTTGGCTTGATCTTGGAGGGCTTGTTTGAAATTCTTGTCTTTTTCTTGCAAAAGTTCTTTTAGCAACTGAACCTCTCGTTGGGTACTTTCAACAATTCTTTCTTCTCTTTTGATTGTTATCCTTTTGCCAAGGTAATTGAAGGGACAAAGAGCACATGTTGTGAGCTTACAGTGTGAGCAATGTAACCTGGACCTATGTGTTGTAGCTATCCCACAATAATAGCACATCACATGGTTTGTCAGACCATTTTCTTCCCAATTATGCTGACAATTTTTGCTATTTTGAGGAAGTTGTTTGTCTGGCCTCCATGAGCCCACTTCCTGTGTTTGCTTTTGAATTTGTGAAGAACTTCCTGGATGGAACATAAAACATGTTTCTTCAAGTGGTGATTCATTGATTAATGTCCCAATGTTCTGATTTGTTTTTCCTTGCTCTCCTTCGGAAAAACTATAAACACTAGAATCATCATTGTCGGCTGAAATGACATCCCATTCATCACCAAGTTCCATATTTTGAAATACGGCGGCTCTAGCCATATTCCCTTTTTCACTTCTGCAGTCTCGTGCAAAGTGTCCTTCCTTTCCACAGATGTAGCACTTGCATTTGGAAATCCTGCTCCTATCATTTTTATATTTCCTCTTGAAGACCTTGATGTGGGTTTTGTGGGGTTTACCTTTGTATGTTGTTGATCTTCTGAGGCCGTATTTCTTTGTTGCTTTATAATATCCGGGGATTGGGATGTTAGAACAGAAGTCAAGTGCTCTTAATTCTTTTTGTAGGGCAGCTTCTTTGCACATTTCTGCAACAAAGCTATGTGTGAACTTGATCGCTGGTAGGACTCCTGATCCAAGACCAGGATATTTGGCTCTAAATAATTCTTCAATTTTCTTTGATAATATTGGTGGAAGTTTGGTGAAGAATTTCTCTGTTGTGGATGGGAAGAACATCCTGCCTGATTTTGAAGCCAAAATCCTGAATTCATCAAGGAATTTCCATAGGTCTTTTGTGTGTTCACAGGTGAGTCGTTCAAGATCTCTGTAGGCTGCATCTTGTTCTTCAGTAGATCCTCGGTAGGGGTCTTCCAGAAGAATAATTTGGCGAACTGGTGAAGTAATGTTTTGTGGGTCGTCCGCTATAGCCTCTAGTGTGGTGTAGGCATCAGGGTACATGGTTCGCCATTGTTGCCACATTCTTTTTTCATTTTCTCCAAATAGATTTTCAACAAATGCAAGTTTTGCTTTGTTGTCAGGCCAATCTTGGTCGTTGAGTCTATTAATTGTTATAGACTCCCATCTGGAGATTACGTCTGCCCATAAGCCTGGATCTGCTGGTAGGATTAGTAAAACTCCTGTGCCGAGGTGGGCTGGTGGTAATGTCCACTGCTGATTATAGTATTCACCATATCCTCCTTTAAACACTCTATTGGTTCTTGGATAGTTGAACCCTGTGGGTTGCTGCTGTTGTTGCTGTCTAGCAGGTGGGTAGGTTGGGAGACCCATATTATGATCACTTGGAGGATCATATTGTCCGCTTTCTTCTGTATTTGGGAAGGCTAACTGCTCTAGGTCTCTTCTGAGCTTTCGGATTCTTGGATATTCCATAGCGTCTTCTTCGGTTGTGACGGCAACTGTTTTTTCTGTGTTTATCGCACCAAAGGGGTCTTTCTGATCATGTTCATCTTCGTCTTGTTCATCATCCGTCTCCCAGCCGGAAGGTATGATGTCCTCTATTGCAATTGTTTCAGAAGGGGGATCATATTTGACCAGATAGTCAAATTTTCCAGATGGCTCTCCTAGAGTATCCCAATTGTTTTGTTGAATAAATGCCCCAATAAATTCTTCTTCAGGCTCATCTTGCTCAAGGACTTCTCTATCATTATTGTCAACAGAGTATCTTCTAGGTTCTGGCCTTCGTGAGTATCTTGTGAACTTTAAGCTTTGTGATCTGTCAAGCCTGTTATTGACAGCTACTCCGATTGGAACTCTGACTGTTGCTTGAGTTGATGGTTGAAGGTGCCAACTTCTTCCCTCAAGGTCTGATATGCTTAGATTCTCGCCTGGAATTGCTATGATTCCGCTTGTTTCCAGGTGGTCTACTGCATTTTGGACTTCATATTCAAAGCCCATGTAGCTGGTGTTTGATAATCTTCCGGTGAGATTAATGGTTACCAGGAGGTTGCTTTCTCCTCCTTGCCATGCTTCATAGCCATGAGTTTGGATTGCAACTTCAATGTGGTTATGGAAATCTTCTGTGCTTATCATCATATTTGGCACCATATAGATTAACTGCGTTCCTGCAGATAAGTCTATTTCCATTGTCCCTATGATGGCTGTACTGTTTTCCCATCTAGTATCACGGAGTACTGCTAGTGCCATAGTCCCTGCTCCTCTCCTATGGAGTGCATGTATGCGGATCATAATTAATCCCATGTGTACATGTTGCAACCCTGATTCTTGAAGTTGTCTGTAACTTTGATCATTACAGAGCCTTATATTTGTCTGTTGCCCTTCTGTTACCAGTATCCTTCTTTCTGAATAGTGTTGATACACTCTGTGACGAACTGTGGTTCTGTTGTTGGAGTACAGGACTTCTGCCGGAACGAGACTTGCCCTTCTGCTTCTTGAAAGTTCTAGTTGTCTTTCTGGGCTAACCATGGATTCTAAGGTTCTGTTGTACCTTGTTCCAAACGTCCTCTGAAGACTTCTTCTTGTGTTGTACTGAAGTCGTTGAATCTGTTGATATCCTCGTATCTGATCTTCTTGTGTTGGTGGTTGAGTCTGGGTTACAGATTCTCTGTTAAGAACGGCTGCCCTGTGGCTCATTTTCTCGAGTCTTTCTTGTATTCTTCTTTAAATATTATGTTGGGATCTTGGTAAAAGTATATAGGACCTTGTTTTCTTGAAGTGACTGTTTTTTCCGTAATTGAAACTTTGTCTAACCGTTTGGATAAGCTGATGATGGATTCTTCAAGGTCTGCGGGTGTTGCTTCTTTTCCACGACTGACTTCCTTTTGTAGTCTTTCAACCTTTTCTTCTATTTCTGAAAGCTTCTGGTTTTGCTTTATTACTAGATATAATAGGGTGTTGTTTTGTTTAATTATGGCTGCGTTTTGCGCTGCTACACCACTTTTGTAATCAGATGGTTTTGCAAATCCAACTGCAGGTGAATCAAAGTCTTCTGTTGCACCGACGGCTTCCTGATAGTCCGAACTAGCTCTGACACTAGCTAGGCTCATGAGGTTAAGAAGGCTCTTACTTCATGCAGAAGGCGTTCAACCTTCTGGATCTTCTGATTAAGGTCTTCCGTGAGTTTGAGTGCTTCTTTCACAACCAATTTTGGTTGCTCGGCTATTCTTTGAACTAGATCGAGAACTTGACTTTTAGTGAGGGGTTGATATTGATGTACTTCAAACGAGATTTGCTGTAGGCTTTTTCTGGTTTCACTCTGGGTTTTTCTTATCAATTCCTCACAGGTTTCTAAACGAAGTTGTAATTCCTTTTGATTTTCAAGTATCTGATGAAAACGTTTGATGCAAACTTTTGCGTGTAAAAGTAGTTTATCATGAATACAGGAAATATTATTACTTAAAACTGGCAGCTTGACCTTTTGAGTTTCTTCAAGGTTGAGATATTCAAGGTTAGCAGTTCGGGAATGTTTATACCAATCTGCTATATCTTGTTCAAAACGATCAGTCATAGAAAATAATAACTTCTGTATTTATACTAAGGGAGTTACTATTCTTATTGGACTTGTGGATGCTAAAATTCTTTGAAAAATGTTCACGTTTCCACACATAATTCCCCCTTCTGGGTACTTGATCGCGTGTACTTTGGCTTTTACATTAGTTTTTGAAAACAGGACCCACATAAATAAGAAATCCAATAACAACCGTTTAGGATAATACAGACGATATTACTTTAAATAACCAAAGATTTTTAAACAAAACTAGAAGAAAGGTACAAATATCCTTTTCCTGCAAACCTTGAATGGGCTTTTAAGCTACCATGCTTATAAACGCTTTGTTCATAAGCTCTGATACCAAATAAAAATATTTACCAGGAAAGTATTTTTATTCTAAGAAAGTATTTTTATTCTAAGAACAAAGACTAAATCTTAGAATATTCAAACATATTTATTAAAACTTACTTGTAAGAAAGTATTTTTATTCTAAGAACAAAGACTAAATCTTAGAATATTCAAACATATTTATTAAAACTTACTTGAAAAAAAAAGACTTTCTTGAGTAAATCTTTGGGCTAAAGGGTAAGTAACTTCCTGCGGTTGGTCCTTGGTTTTGATTATGGGTTTTGGTAGTAACTTCAATTCTTCCAAAAGGCTTTGCATTTGCTTGAGTTCTTCCATCCTTTGGTCTTTACTAATTCTCTTATCCTGGATTGCTTCTTCGGCTACTTTCATTATCATCTTGGCCTCTGGCTGCTTCTCGTGATCCTGCAAACAAAAGGTTACCATTCGTGATAAGGATATTCAAACAAAAGGTTACCATTCGTGATCCTTGAAAAATATTTACCAGGAAAGTATTTTTATTCTAAGAAAGTATTTTTATTCTAAGAACAAAGACTAAATCTTAGAATATTCAAACATATTTATTAAAACTTACTTGTAAGAAAGTATTTTTATTCTAAGAACAAAGACTAAATCTTAGAATATTCAAACATATTTATTAAAACTTACTTGAAAAAAAAAAGGTTTAAGAACTTCCAAGTTATATTTCACACAATATGATTCTTACAAGGGAGATAGAGAGAGAAGTGTATATGCTTTTCGATGCCTCTCTATCGGAAAATAAACACACTTATTTATACAAGATTTTAAGTGGACAACTCAATTATAGAGAAAACCCACGATAAGGTAGCTGGACCACCTATTATTCAAACTTATTCACAGCTGGCTTCAATAATTCTCAGGACTGCTGTGAGGTGGGGCAGGTTTCTAGAGAAAATTTGACAAACCAGGCAAAGTAGGATAATAATTTAAACAAACAGACAAACAGCTGTAAAGTGGTCCGAACACGTTGCTTTTTAGAGTCGACAGTATCTGGCTCCACGTATATTGGTTCTCTTCGAAAGAAGGCCTAGTGTATGGAGTATAGCGTCATCCCATCCGTCATCTTCAAGAATGTAACTGGTACGGTTACATTCTTCCTCTTTGTTATTGTCTCCTGTGGAATCGTCATCCCTTACGTATCCGAGGCCCGTACGATAATATTTGTGAGTTTCATATGGGCCTAGTTTTTTATTCGTGTCTTGTGATTCATCAGTCCAGTCTCCTTTAGGCTTGTATGCATGGACCGGGTTGTTTCTGAAAATGGGCTTTTCCTCTTCTTCAGTTATGCAGTTGATTGACAGGGAATTGTTAGGCCTTTGGGCTCTTTTTGCCTGATCTATGATTTCTTTTCCTTGGGCTTTGGTTTGGCTTTGGGCTTCAACTTTATTAGCTCGTATTGAGTATGTTCCAAAACGTGCTCCATACCATTCCCATCTTCCGCTATCGTCATGGGTTTCTGCTTCATACCATTGGGTTTTACAATTTTTCTCCTTTTTATGGGCTTCATGAAATTGGGCCAGATTCATGTTTGCCATGCTTTGTGGTTTTAAGGTTGAAGGACTTTCTTGAGTAAATCTTTGGGCTAAAGGGTAAGTAACTTCCTGCGGTTGGTCCTTGGTTTTGATTATGGGTTTTGGTAGTAACTTCAATTCTTCCAAAAGGCTTTGCATTTGCTTGAGTTCTTCCATCCTTTGGTCTTTACTAATTCTCTTATCCTGGATTGCTTCTTCGGCTACTTTCATTATCATCTTGGCCTCTGGCTGCTTCTCGTGATCCTGCAAACAAAAGGTTACCATTCGTGATAAGGAGTCTGCTAAAACATTTTGTTTCCCATCAATATGTTCGATATTGATTTGTACTCCAGTTCATGTAACTGCATCTGTAAACTTTAACCACCGGACTCTTGAGGCTTTGTTGGAATTAGTTTTGTTGTAAAAACTAATTATTGCCTGACAATCAGTTCTGAGGGTTATTTCCTTCTTGTCTAAGTAATGGATCTTCAATTTCTCCAGTGTGTTTATGCAGGCATTGATTTCAGCGTCAATGGTGGATTGTATAGTTTTAAACCTCCCGCTGGTATAGGCGCAAACTTGTTCTTGAGACTTTGGGTCTCCTTTCTTGTTCTTCCACTTGCAAATTCCTCCCCATCCTTCCATGCATCCATCCATTTCTAGGATTAAATAGGCTTCTTTTGGTGGGATTTGAAGGTCTGGTAACTCTTGAACTTGCCTCTTTATCTTCTTTATCAGTTCGTAATCTGAAGGTTTGAGCCTTTTGTCTCCATGCAGGCTTGTTTTTTCATATAGGGGTCCAAGTAAGATACCAAGCTTTGGGATATATCCTCTTGCGTAATTAAGAATTCCTAAGAATGATCGTAGGCCTGCTTTTGTCTTCATATTTTCTTCATTGAAATCAGCAATTTTCTTAATTATGTGTGGTTGGAGTTTAAGCTTCTGCCTTCCAACGACTGCTCCGAGGAAATCTATTTCTGTTACTGCAATCTTCATTTTTGTTGGAGAGAGGACGAGGCCAAATTCTTTGCACTTTTGAACCAATATCCTTAAATGGTGTTTATGTTGCTCTTCGTTTTCTGAGAAGACCAAAATGTCGTCAATGTAAACTGCGATAAAATTTTCCGTTCCTCTAAAACATCGATCCATTTTTCGTTGGAAGATTGCTGGGGCATTTTTTAGCCCAAATGGCATAACTAGCCATTCATATAATCCTCTTGGTACCAGAAAAGCAGTCCATGGTATGGATGCTTCTTCCATTGCTACTTGATGGAATCCTGATTTTAAATCAAATTTGGAATAAATCTTGGATCTCCCGATTCTGTGTAGCAACGTGTTAATACCTGGCAGAGAGTATTGATCTTTGTACGTATTGTCATTCAATGTTCGATAATTGAAGACCATACGTTCCTTTCCTTTTATCTCTTCACCAGTTTTGGTGTCGATTGTTGTGCCTGAGTTGACTAACATGGCCATGGTCCTGTGTCTACTTGAACTGTGTCTTATAACTCCTAATTGTAGTAGAGCATCAATGTGCCTTTTGAAGGCGTCTTCCATGGCCGGTGTCACGTGCTTGAGAGGCTTGTCTTGTATTGTGATATCAGGGTTGATGATATCAATTTTGCACAACTCTCCATTCTTTCGCCAGTGTTTCAACGGTTCTTCACCAATATAGCCTTGTTGCTTAAGCTCTTGGATGACTGGGTTGAAATCTTTTGAGAGATTTAGACTAATCTCTGGTATAGCAGGTGAAGTTACATATGCTTCCTGTAACATTTGATGAGCTTCATCGTCGTACCAGTCCCATCCTTGAACTTCTTCGACTGCAGCAACCTCTGCCTGGGGGAAAGATCTTATTTTTGTAACCCTTTTGTACAAGGTTATTTCGTCGCCTTCAATTCGAATTCCTCCATTCATGGCTCTTGTGAAATTCGTTCCGATGAGCATTTGTATCCCATCACTTATGCTCATATCAAGAACATAGATCAGAGGCATTCTGAATTTATTACCTTCAATCACAAAGTAGCCAGGTTTAATTTTGTGATCTGCAGGTTGCCGTGAGTTAACACCATTGAAATAAACAGTTCGTTCAAGTGGTTCTAAGGCTTCTTGTGGTATGACTGCCTTGCTTACACAGCAAGCGGTTGCACCAGTATCTAAAATAGCATTTACTTTGAACATCTGGACGCCTTGGATTTCGAATTCAACGGTGACATTGTATAGTTTGTTTGTCACCTTTCTTACTTTGGGTTCTTCAACTGTATTCATTGAATGGTGGACTTCTGTTTCGATGAACACTTTGGCTGACTTCTGGGTTTCTAAGGGTGGGAATTGTTCATTCGAGTAAGGATTTTGAGAGTCTTGGTATGGGGTTTCTGGTTCGGGCGTGTTTATTTCTTGGAAGCATCTTATCTCTTCCTCTAAATCTTTTATCTTTTCTCTTGCCATTCTAAGCTGATCTTTAAGAATATGAACATCCATAATTCTATTATCCAGCTGATGTTCATAGTCTTTCTGCATGTTTGCTATTTCAACTCTTTGCTCCATTAGAGTTTCCTTTAAGCTTCGTATTTCATTTTGCAGTTTTAGAGTGTCAATGTCTCTATTTAAGAGCGCATGCCCTTCAGTCCTGAGTCTTTCTGCATATTCCTTGGCTTGATCTTGGAGGGCTTGTTTGAAATTCTTGTCTTTTTCTTGCAAAAGTTCTTTTAGCAACTGAACCTCTCGTTGGGTACTTTCAGCAATTCTTTCTTCTCTTTTGATTGTTATCCTTTTGCCAAGGTAATTGAAGGCACAAAGAGCACATGTTGTGAGCTTACAGTGTGAGCAATGTAACCTGGACCTATGTGTTGTAGCTATCCCACAATAATAGCACATCACATGGTTTGTCAGACCATTTTCTTCCCAATTATGCTGACAAATTTTGCTATTTTGAGGAAGTTGTTTGTCTGGCCTCCATGAGCCCACTTCCTGTGTTTGCTTTTGAATTTGTGAAGAACTTCCTGGATGGAACATAAAACATGTTTCTTCAAGTGGTGATTCATTGATTAATGTCCCAATGTTCTGATTTGTTTTTCCTTGCTCTCCTTCGGAAAAACTATAAACACTAGAATCATCATTGTCGGCTGAAATGACATCCCATTCATCACCAAGTTCCATATTTTGAAATACGGCGGCTCTAGCCATATTCCCTTTTTCACTTCTGCAGTCTCGTGCAAAGTGTCCTTCCTTTCCACAGATGTAGCACTTGCATTTGGAAATCCTGCTCCTATCATCTTTATATTTCCTCTTGAAGACCTTGATGTGGGCTTTGTGGGGTTTACCTTTGTATGTTGTTGATCTTCTGAGGCCGTATTTCTTTGTTGCTTTATAATATCCGGGGATTGGGATGTTAGAACAGAAGTCAAGTGCTCTTAATTCTTTTTGTAGGGCAGCTTGTTTGCACATTTCTGCAACAAAGCTATGTGTGAACTTGATCGCTGGTAGGACTCCTGATCCAAGACCAGGATATTTGGCTCTAAATAATTCTTCAATTTTCTTTGATAATATTGGTGGAAGTTTGGTGAAGAATTTCTCTGTTGTGGATGGGAAGAACATCCTACCTGATTTTGAAGCCAAAATCCTGAATTCATCAAGGAATTTCCATAGGTCTTTTGTGTGTTCACAGGTGAGTCGTTCAAGATCTCTGTAGGCTGCATCTTGTTCTTCAGTAGATCCTCGGTAGGGGTCTTCCAGAAGAATAATTTGGCGAACTTGTGAAGTAATGTTTTGTGGGTCGTCCGCTATAGCCTCTAGTGTGGTGTAGGCATCAGGGTACATGGTTCGCCATTGTTGCCACATTCTTTTTTCATTTTCTCCAAATAGATTTTCAACAAATGCAAGTTTTGCTTTGTTGTCAGGCCAATCTTGGTCGTTGAGTCTATTAATTGTTATAGACTCCCATCTGGAGATTACGTCTGCCCATAAGCCTGAATCTGCTGGTAGGATTAGTAAAACTCATGTGCCGAGGTGGGCTGGTGGTAATGTGCACTGCTGATTATAGTATTCACCATATCCTCCTTTAAACACTCTATTGGTTCTTGGATAGTTGAACCCTGTGGGTTGCTGCTGTTGTTGCTGTCTAGCAGGTGGGTAGGTTGGGAGACCCATATTATGATCACTTGGAGGATCATATTGTCCGCTTTCTTCTGTATTTGGGAAGGCTAACTGCTCTAGGTCTCTTCTGAGCTTTCGGATTCTTGGATATTCCATAGCGTCTTCTTCGGTTGTGACGGCAACTGTTTTTTCTGTGTTTATCGCACCAAAGGGGTCTTTCTGATCATGTTCATCTTCGTCTTGTTCATCATCCGTCTCCCAGCCGGAAGGTATGATGTCCTCTATTGCAATTGTTTCAGAAGGGGGATCATATTTGACCAGATAGTCAAATTTTCCAGATGGCTCTCCTAGAGTATCCCAATTGTTTTGTTGAATAAATGCCCCAATAAATTCTTCTTCAGGCTCATCTTGCTCAAGGACTTCTCTATCATTATTGTCAACAGAGTATCTTCTCACAGGTTTCTAAACGAAGTTGTAATTCCTTTTGATTTTCAAGTATCTGATGAAAACGTTTGATGCAAACTTTTGCTTGTAAAAGTAGTTTATCATGAATACAGGAAATATTATTACTTAAAACTGGCAGCTTGACCTTTTGAGTTTCTTCAAGGTTGAGATATTCAAGGTTAGCAGTTCGGGAATGTTTATACCAATCTGCTATATCTTGTTCAAAACGATCAGTCATAGAAAATAATAACTTCTGTATTTATACTAAGGGAGTTACTATTCTTATTGGACTTGTGGATGCTAAAATTCTTTGAAAAATGTTCACGTTTCCACACATAATTCCCCCTTCTGGGTACTTGATCGCGTGTACTTTGGCTTTTACATTAGTTTTTGAAAACAGGACCCACATAAATAAGAAATCCAATAACAACCGTTTAGGATAATACAGACGATATTACTTTAAATAACCAAAGATTTTTAAACAAAACTAGAAGAAAGGTACAAATATCCTTTTCCTGCAAACCTTGAATGGGCTTTTAAGCTACCATGCTTATAAACGCTTTGTTCATAAGCTCTGATACCAAATAAAATTATTTACCAAGAAAGTATTTTTATTCTAAGAAAGTATTTTTATTCTAAGAACACTTCCTGCGGTTGGTCCTTGGTTTTGATTATGGGTTTTGGTAGTAACTTCAATTCTTCCAAAAGGCTTTGCATTTGATTGAGTTCTTCCATCCTTTGCTCTTTACTAATTCTCTTATCCTGGATTGCTTCTTCGGCTACTTTCATTATCATCTTGGCCTCTGGCTGCTTCTCGTGATCCTGCAAACAAAAGGTTACCATTCGTGATAAGGAGTCTGCTAAAACATTTTGTTTCCCATCAATATGTTCGATATTGATTTGTACTCCAGTTCCTGTAACTGCATCTGTAAACTTTAACCACCGGACTCTTGAGGCTTTGTTGGAATTAGTTTTGTTGTAAAAACTAATTATTGCCTGGCAATCAGTTCTGAGGGTTATTTCCTTCTTGTCTAAGTAATGGATCTTCAATTTCTCCAGTGTGTTTATGCAGGCATTGATTTCAGCGTCAATGGTGGATTGTATAGTTTTAAACCTCCCGCTGGTATAGGCGCAAACTTGTTCTTGAGACTTTGGGTCTCCTTTCTTGTTCTTCCACTTGCAAATTCCTCCCCATCCTTCCATGCATCCATCCGTTTCTAGGATTAAATAGGCTTCTTTTGGTGGGATTTGAAGGTCTGGTAACTCTTGAACTTGCCTCTTTATCTTCTTTATCAGTTCGTAATCTGAAGGTTTGAGCCTTTTGTCTCCATGCAGGCTTGTTTTTTCATATAGGGGTCCAAGTAAGATACCAAGCTTTGGGATATATCCTCTTGCGTAATTAAGAATTCCTAAGAATGATCGTAGGCCTGCTTTTGTCTTCATATTTTCTTCATTGAAATCAGCAATTTTCTTAATTATGTGTGGTTGGAGTTTAAGCTTCTGCCTTCCAACGACTGCTCCGAGGAAATCTATTTCTGTTACTGCAATCTTCATTTTTGTTGGAGAGAGGACGAGGCCAAATTCTTTGCACTTTTGAACCAATATCCTTAAATGGTGTTTATGTTGCTCTTCGTTTTCTGAGAAGACCAAAATGTCGTCAATGTAAACTGCGATAAAATTTTCCGTTCCTCTAAAACATCGATCCATTTTTCGTTGGAAGATTGCTGGGGCATTTTTTAGCCCAAATGGCATAACTAGCCATTCATATAATCCTCCTGGTACCAGAAAAGCAGTCCATGGTATGGATGCTTCTTCCATTGCTACTTGATGGAATCCTGATTTTAAATCAAATTTGGAATAAATCTTGGATCTCCCGATTCTGTATAGCAACGTGTTAATACCTGGCAGAGAGTATTGATCTTTGTACGTATTGTCATTCAATGTTCGATAATTGAAGACCATACGTTCCTTTCCTTTTATCTCTTCACCAGTTTTGGTGTCGATTGTTGTGCCTGAGTTGACTAACATGGCCATGGTCCTGTGTCTACTTGAACTGTGTCTTATAACTCCTAATTGTAGTAGAGCATCAATGTGCCTTTTGAAGGCGTCTTCCATGGCCGGTGTCACGTGCTTGAGAGGCTTGTCTTGTATTGTGATATCAGGGTTGATGATATCAATTTTGCACAACTCTCCATTCTTTCGCCAGTGTTTCAACGGTTCTTCACCAATATAGCCTTGTTGCTTAAGCTCTTGGATGACTGGGTTGAAATCTTTTGAGAGATTTAGACTAATCTCTGGTATAGCAGGTGAAGTTACATATGCTTCCTGTAACATTTGATGAGCTTCATCGTCGTACCAGTCCCATCCTTGAACTTCTTCGACTGCAGCAACCTCTGCCTGGGGGAAAGATCTTATTTTTGTAACCCTTTTGTACAAGGTTATTTCGTCCCCTTCAATTCGAATTCCTCCATTCATGGCTCTTGTGAAATTCGTTCCGATGAGCATTTGTATCCCATCACTTATGCTCATATCAAGAACATAGATCAGAGGCATTCTGAATTTATTACCTTCAATCACAAAGTAGCCTTGTTTAATTTTGTGATCTGCAGGTTGCCGTGAGTTAACACCATTGAAATAAACAGTTCGTTCAAGTGGTTCTAAGGCTTCTTGTGGTATGACTGCCTTGCTTACACAGCAAGCAGTTGCACCAGTATCTAAAATAGCATTTACTTTGAACATCTGGACGCCTTGGATTTCGAATTCAACGGTGACATTGTATAGTTTGTTTGTCACCTTTCTTACTTTGGGTTCTTCAACTGTATTCATTGAATGGTGGACTTCTGTTTCGATGAACACTTTGGCTGACTTCTGGGTTTCTAAGGGTGGGAATTGTTCATTCGAGTAAGGATTTTGAGAGTCTTGGTATGGGGTTTCTGGTTCGGGCGTGTTTATTTCTTGGAAGCATCTTATCTCTTCCTCTAAATCTTTTATCTTTTCTCTTGCCATTCTAAGCTGATCTTTAAGAATATGAACATCCATAATTCTATTATGCAGCTGATGTTCATAGTCTTTCTGCATGTTTGCTATTTCAACTCTTTGCTCCATTAGAGTTTCCTTTAAGCTTCGTATTTCATTTTGCAGTTTTAGAGTGTCAATGTCTCTATTTAAGAGCGCATGCCCTTCAGTCCTGAGTCTTTCTGCATATTCCTTGGCTTGATCTTGGAGGGCTTGTTTGAAATTCTTGTCTTTTTCTTGCAAAAGTTCTTTTAGCAACTGAACCTCTCGTTGGGTACTTTCAGCAATTCTTTCTTCTCTTTTGATTGTTATCCTTTTGCCAAGGTAACTGAAGGCACAAAGAGCACATGTTGTGAGCTTACAGTGTGAGCAATGTAACCTGGACCTATGTGTTGTAGCTATCCCACAATAATAGCACATCACATGGTTTTTCAGACCATTTTCTTCCCAATTATGCTGACAATTTTTGCTATTTTGAGGAAGTTGTTTGTCTGGCCTCCATGAGCCCACTTCCTGTGTTTGCTTTTGAGTTTGTGAAGAACTTCCTGGATGGAACATAAAACATGTTTCTTCAAGTGGTGATTCATTAATTAATGTCCCAATGTTCTGATTTGTTTTTCCTTGCTCTCCTTCGGAAAAACTATAAACACTAGAATCATCATTGTCGGCTGAAATGACATCCCATTCATCACCAAGTTCCATATTTTGAAATACGGCGGCTCTAGCCATATTCCCTTTTTCACTTCTGTAGTCTCGTGCAAAGTGTCCTTCCTTTCCACAGATGTAGCACTTGCATTTGGAAATCCTGCTCCTATCATCTTTATATTTCCTCTTGAAGACCTTGATGTGGGTTTTGTGGGGTTTACCTTTGTATGTTGTTGATCTTCTGAGGCCGTATTTCTTTGTTGCTTTATAATATCCGGGGATTGGGATGTTAGAACAGAAGTCAAGTGCTCTTAATTCTTTTTGTAGGGCAGCTTCTTTGCACATTTCTGCAACAAAGCTATGTGTGAACTTGATCGCTGGTAGGACTCCTGATCCAAGACCAGGATATTTGGCTCTAAATAATTCTTCAATTTTCTTTGATAATATTGGTGGAAGTTTGGTGAAGAATTTCTCTGTTGTGGATGGGAAGAACATCCTGCCTGATTTTGAAGCCAAAATCCTGAATTCATCAAGGAATTTCCATAGGTCTTTTGTGTGTTCACAGGTGAGTCGTTCAAGATCTCTGTAGGCTGCATCTTGTTCTTCAGTAGATCCTCGGTAGGGGTCTTCCAGAAGAATAATTTGGCGAACTTGTGAAGTAATGTTTTGTGGGTCGTCCGCTATAGCCTCTAGTGTGGTGTAGGCATCAGGGTACATGGTTCGCCATTGTTGCCACATTCTTTTTTCATTTTCTCCAAATAGATTTTCAACAAATGCAAGTTTTGCTTTGTTGTCAGGCCAATCTTGGTCGTTGAGTCTATTAATTGTTATAGACTCCCATCTGGAGATTACGTCTGCCCATAAGCCTGGATCTGCTGGTAGGATTAGTAAAACTCCTGTGCCGAGGTGGGCTGGTGGTAATGTCCACTGCTGATTATAGTATTCACCATATCCTCCTTTAAACACTCTATTGGTTCTTGGATAGTTGAACCCTGTGGGTTGCTGCTGTTGTTGCTGTCTAGCAGGTGGGTAGGTTGGGAGACCCATATTATGATCACTTGGAGGATCATATTGTCCGCTTTCTTCTGTATTTGGGAAGGCTAACTGCTCTAGGTCTCTTCTGAGCTTTCGGATTCTTGGATATTCCATAGCGTCTTCTTCGGTTGTGACGGCAACTGTTTTTTCTGTGTTTATCGCACCAAAGGGGTCTTTCTGATCATGTTCATCTTCGTCTTGTTCATCATCCGTCTCCCAGCCGGAAGGTATGATGTCCTCTATTGCAATTGTTTCAGAAGGGGGATCATATTTGACCAGATGGTCAAATTTTCCAGATGGCTCTCCTAGAGTATCCCAATTGTTTTGTTGAATAAATGCCCCAATAAATTCTTCTTCAGGCTCATCTTGCTCAAGGACTTCTCTATCATTATTGTCAACAGAGTATCTTCTAGGTTCTGGCCTTCGTGAGTATCTTGTGAACTTTAAGCTTTGTGATCTGTCAAGCCTGTTATTGACAGCTACTCCGATTGGAACTCTGACTGTTGCTTGAGTTGATGGTTGAAGGTGCCAACTTCTTCCCTCAAGGTCTGATATGCTTAGATTCTCGCCTGGAATTGCTATGATTCCGCTTGTTTCCAGGTGGTCTACTGCATTTTGGACTTCATATTCAAAGCCCATGTAGCTGGTGTTTGATAATCTTCCGGTGAGATTAATGGTTACCAGGAGGTTGCTTTCTCCTCCTTGCCATGCTTCATAGCCATGAGTTTGGATTGCAACTTCAATGTGGTTATGGAAATCTTCTGTGCTTATCATCATATTTGGCACCATATAGATTAACTGCGTTCCTGCAGATAAGTCTATTTCCATTGTCCCTATGATGGCTGTACTGTTTTCCCATCTAGTATCACGGAGTACTGCTAGTGCCATAGTCCCTGCTCCTCTCCTATGGAGTGCATGTATGCGGATCATAATTAATCCCATGTGTACATGTTGCAACCCTGATTCTTGAAGTTGTCTGTAACTTTGATCATTACAGAGCCTTATATTTGTCTGTTGCCCTTCTGTTACCAGTATCCTTCTTTCTGAATAGTGTTGATACACTCTGTGACGAACTGTGGTTCTGTTGTTGGAGTACAGGACTTCTGCCGGAACGAGACTTGCCCTTCTGCTTCTTGAAAGTTCTAGTTGTCTTTCTGGGCTAACCATGGATTCTAAGGTTCTGTTGTACCTTGTTCCAAACGTCCTCTGAAGACTTCTTCTTGTGTTGTACTGAAGTCGTTGAATCTGTTGATATCCTCGTATCTGATCTTCTTGTGTTGGTGGTTGAGTCTGGGTTACAGATTCTCTGTTAAGAACGGCTGCCCTATGGCTCATTTTCTCGAGTCTTTCTTGTATTCTTCTTTAAATATTATGTTGGGATCTTGGTAAAAGTATATAGGACCTTGTTTTCTTGAAGTGACTGTTTTTTCCGTAATTGAAACTTTGTCTAACCGTTTGGATAAGCGGATGATGGATTCTTCAAGGTCTGCGGGTGTTGCTTCTTTTCCACGACTGACTTCCTTTTGTAGTCTTTCAACCTTTTCTTCTATTTCTGAAAGCTTCTGGTTTTGCTTTATTACTAGATATAATAGGGTGTTGTTTTGTTTAATTATGGCTGCATTTTGCGCTGCTACACCACTTTTGTAATCAGATGGTTTTGCAAATCCAACTGCAGGTGAATCAAAGTCTTCTGTTGCACCGACGGCTTCCTGATAGTCCGAACTAGCTCTGACACTAGCTAGGCTCATGAGGTTAAGAAGGCTCTTACTTCATGCAGAAGGCGTTCAACCTTCTGGATCTTCTGATTAAGGTCTTCCGTGAGTTTGAGTGCTTCTTTCTCAACCAATTTTGGTTGCTCGGCTATTCTTTGAACTAGATCGAGAACTTGACTTTTACTGAGGGGTTGATATTGATGTACTTCAAACGAGATTTGCTGTAGGCTTTTTCTGGTTTCACTCTGGGTTTTTCTTATCAATTCCTCACAGGTTTCTAAACGAAGTTGTAATTCCTTTTCATTTTCAAGTATCTGATGAAAACGTTTGATGCAAACTTTTGCGTGTAAAAGTAGTTTATCATGAATACAGGAAATATTATTACTTAAAACTGGCAGCTTGACCTTTTGAGTTTCTTCAAGGTTGAGATATTCAAGGTTAGCAGTTCGGGAATGTTTATACCAATCTGCTATATCTTGTTCAAAACGATCAGTCATTGAAAATAATAACTTCTGTATTTATACTAAGGGAGTTACTATTCTTATTGGACTTGTGGATGCTAAAATTCTTTGAAAAATGTTCACGTTTCCACACATAATTCCCCCTTCTGGGTACTTGATCGCGTGTACTTTGGCTTTTACATTAGTTTTTGAAAACAGGACCCACATAAATAAGAAATCCAATAACAACCGTTTAGGATAATACAGACGATATTACTTTAAATAACCAAAGATTTTTAAACAAAACTAGAAGAAAGGTACAAATATCCTTTTCCTGCAAACCTTGAATGGGCTTTTAAGCTACCATGCTTATAAACGCATTGTTCATAAGCTCTGATACCAAATAAAAATATTTACCAGGAAAGTATTTTTATTCTAAGAAAGTATTTTTATTCTAAGAACAAAGACTAAATCTTAGAATATTCAAACATATTTATTAAAACTTACTTGTAAGAAAGTATTTTTATTCTAAGAACAAAGACTAAATCTTAGAATATTCAAACATATTTATTAAAACTTACTTGAAAAAAAAAGGTTTAAGAACTTCCAACTTATATTTCACACAATATGATTCTTACAAGGGAGATAGAGAGAGAAGTGTATATGCTTTTCGATGCCTCTCTATCGGAAAATAAACACACTTATTTATACAAGATTTTAAGTGGACAACTCAATTATAGAGAAAACCCACGATAAGGTAGCTGGACCACCTATTATTCAAACTTATTCACAGCTGGCTTCAATAATTCTCAGGACTGCTGTGAGGTGGGGCAGGTTTCTAGAGAAAATTTGACAAACCAGGCAAAGTAGGATAATAATTTAAACAAACAGACAAACAGCTGTAAAGTGGTCCGAACACGTTGCTTTTTAGAGTCGACAGTATCTGGCTCCACGTATATTGGTTCTCTTCGAAAGAAGGCCTAGTGTATGGAGTATAGCGTCATCCCATCCGTCATCTTCAAGAATGTAACTGGTACAGTTACATTCTTCCTCTTTGTTATTGTCTCCTGTGGAATCGTCATCCCTTACGTATCCGAGGCCCGTACGATAATATTTGTGAGTTTCATATGGGCCTAGTTTTTTATTCGTGTCTTGTGATTCATCAGTCCAGTCTCCTTTAGGCTTGTATGCATGGACCGGGTTGTTTCTGAAAATGGGCTTTTCCTCTTCTTCAGTTATGCAGTTGATTGACAGGGAATTGTTAGGCCTTTGGGCTCTTTTTGCCTGATCTATGATTTCTTTTCCTTGGGCTTTGGCTTGGCTTTGGGCTTCAACTTTATTAGCTCGTATTGAGTATGTTCCAAAACGTGCTCCATACCATTCCCATCTTCCGCTATCGTCATGGGTTTCTGCTTCATACCATTGGGTTTTACAAATTTTCTCCTTTTTATGGGCTTCATGAAATTGGGCCAGATTCATGTTTGCCATGCTTTGTGGTTTTAAGGTTGAAGGACTTTCTTGAGTAAATCTTTGGGCTAAAGGGTAAGTAACTTCCTGCGGTTGGTCCTTGGTTTTCATTATGGGTTTTGGTAGTAACTTCAATTCTTCCAAAAGGCTTTGCATTTGCTTGAGTTCTTCCATCCTTTGGTCTTTACTAATTCTCTTATCCTGGAGTGCTTCTTCGGCTACTTTCATTATCATCTTGGCCTCTGGCTGCTTCTCGTGATCCTGCAAACAAAAGGTTACCATTCGTGATAAGGAGTCTGCTAAAACATTTTGTTTCCCATCAATATGTTCGATATTGATTTGTACTCCAGTTCCTGTAACTGCATCTGTAAACTTTAACCACCGGACTCTTGAGGCTTTGTTGGAATTAGTTTTGTTGTAAAAACTAATTATTGCCTGGCAATCAGTTCTGAGGGTTATTTCCTTCTTATCTAAGTAATGGATCTTCAATTTCTCCAGTGTGTTTATGCAGGCATTGATTTCAGCGTCAATGGTGGATTGTATAGTTTTAAACCTCCCGCTAGTATAGGCGCAAACTTGTTCTTGAGACTTTGGGTCTCCTTTCTTGTTCTTCCACTTGCAAATTCCTCCCCATCCTTCCATGCATCCATCCGTTTCTAGGATTAAATAGGCTTCTTTTGGTGGGATTTGAAGGTCTGGTAACTCTTGAACTTGCCTCTTTATCTTCTTTATCAGTTCGTAATCTGAAGGTTTGAGCCTTTTGTCTCCATGCAGGCTTGTTTTTTCATATAGGGGTCCAAGTAAGATACCAAGCTTTGGGATATATCCTCTTGCGTAATTAAGAATTCCTAAGAATGATCGTAGGCCTGCTTTTGTCTTCATATTTTCTTCATTGAAATCAGCAATTTTCTTAATTATGTGTGGTTGGAGTTTAAGCTTCTGCCTTCCAACGACTGCTCCGAGGAAATCTATTTCTGTTACTGCAATCTTCATTTTTGTTGGAGAGAGGACGAGGCCAAATTCTTTGCACTTTTGAACCAATATCCTTAAATGGTGTTTATGTTGCTCTTCGTTTTCTGAGAAGACCAAAATGTCGTCAATGTAAACTGCGATAAAATTTTCCGTTCCTCTAAAACATCGATCCATTTTTCGTTGGAAGATTGCTGGGGCATTTTTTAGCCCAAATGGCATAACTAGCCATTCATATAATCCTCCTGGTACAAGAAAAGCAGTCCATGGTATGGATGCTTCTTCCATTGCTACTTGATGGAATCCTGATTTTAAATCAAATTTGGAATAAATCTTGGATCTCCCGATTCTGTGTAGCAACGTGTTAGTACCTGGAAGAGAGTATTGATCTTTGTACGTGTTGTCATTCAATGTTCGATAATTGAAGACCATACGTTCCTTTCCTTTTATCTCTTCACCAGTTTTGGTGTCGATTGTTGTGCCTGAGTTGACTAACATGGCCATGGTCCTGTGTCTACTTGAACTGTGTCTTATAACTCCTAATTGTAGTAGAGCATCAATGTGCCTTTTGAAGGCGTCTTCCATGGCCGGTGTCACGTGCTTGAGAGGCTTGTTGTCATTCCATCAAGTAGCAATGGAAGAAGCATCCATACCATGGACTGTTTTTCTGGTACCAGGAGGATTATATGAATGGCTAGTTATGCCATTTGGGCTAAAAAATGCCCCAACAATCTTCCAACGAAAAATGGATCGATGTTTTAGAGGAACGGAAAATTTTATCGCAGTTTACATTGACGACATTTTGGTATTCTCAGAAAACGAAGAGCAACATGAACACCATTTAAGGATATTGGATCAAAAGTGCAAAGAATTTGGCCTCGTCCTCTCTCCAACAAAAATGAAGATTGCAGTAACAGAAATAGATTTCCTCGGAGCAGTCGTTGGAAGGCAGAAGCTTAAACTCCAACCACACATAATTAAGAAAATTGCTGATTTCAATGAAGAAAATATGAAGACAAAAGCAGGCCTACAATCATTCTTAGGAATTCTTAATTACGCAAGAGGATATATCCCAAAGCTTGGTATCTTACTTGGACCCCTATATGAAAAAACAAGCCTGCATGGAGACAAAAGGCTCAAACCTTCAGATTACGAACTGATAAAGAAGATAAAGAGGCAAGTTCAAGAGTTACCAGACCTTCAAATCCCACCAAAAGAAGCCTATTTAATCCTAGAAACGGATGGATGCATGGAAGGATGGGGAGGAATTTGCAAGTGGAAGAACAAGAAAGGAGACCCAAAGTCTCAAGAACAAGTTTGCGCCTATACCAGCGGGAGGTTTAAAACTATACAATCCACCATTGACGCTGAAATCAATGCCTGCATAAACACACTGGAGAAATTGAAGATCCATTACTTAGACAAGAAGGAAATAACCCTCAGAACTGATTGCCAGGCAATAATTAGTTTTTACAACAAAACTAATTCCAACAAAGCCTCAAGAGTCCGGTGGTTAAAGTTTACAAATGCAGTTACAGGAACTGGAGTACAAATCAATATCGAACATATTGATGGGAAACAAAATGTTTTAGCAGACTCCTTATCACGAATGGTAACCTTTTGTTTGCAGGATAACGAGAAGCAGCCAGAGGCCAAGATGATAATGAAAGTAGCCGAAGAAGCAATCCAGGATAAGAGAATTAGTAAAGACCAAAGGATGGAAGAACTCAAGCAAATGCAAAGCCTTTTGGAAGAATTGAAGTTACTACCAAAACCCATAATCAAAACCAAGGACCAACCGCTGGAAGTTACTTACCCTTTAGCCCAAAGATTTACTCAAGAAAGTCCTTCAACCTTAAAACCACAAAGCATGGCAAACATGAATCTGGCCCAATTTCATGAAGCCCATAAAAAGGAGAAAAATTGTAAAACCCAATGGTATGAAGCAGAAACCCATGACGATAGCGGAAGATGGGAATGGTATGGAGCACGTTTTGGAACATACTCAATACGAGCTAATAAAGTTGAAGCCCAAAGCCAAACCAAAGCCCAAGGAAAAGAAATCATAGATCAGGCAAAAAGAGCCCAAAGGCCTAACAATTCCCTGTCAATCAACTGCATAACTGAAGAAGAGGAAAAGCCCATTTTCAGAAACAACCCGGTCCATGCATACAAGCCTAAAGGAGACTGGACTGATGAATCACAAGACACGAATAAAAAACTAGGCCCATATGAAACTCACAAATATTATCGTACGGGCCTCGGATACGTAAGGGATGACGATTCCACAGGAGACAATAACAAAGAGGAAGAATGTAACTGTACCAGTTACATTCTTGAAGATGACGGATGGGATGACGCTATACTCCATACACTAGGCCTTCTTTCGAAGAGAACCAATATACGTGGAGCCAGATACTGTCGACTCTAAAAAGCAACGTGTTCGGACCACTTTACAGCTGTTTGTCTGTTTGTTTAAATTATTATCCTACTTTGCCTGGTTTGTCAAATTTTCTCTAGAAACCTGCCCCACCTCACAGCAGTCCTGAGAATTATTGAAGCCAGCTGTGAATAAGTTTGAATAATAGGTGGTCCAGCTACCTTATCGTGGGTTTTCTCTATAATTGAGTTGTCCACTTAAAATCTTGTATAAATAAGTGTGTTTATTTTCCGATAGAGAGGCATCGAAAAGCATATACACTTCTCTCTCTATCTCCCTTGTAAGAATCATATTGTGTGAAATATAAGTTGGAAGTTCTTAAACCTTTTTTTTTCAAGTAAGTTTTAATAAATATGTTTGAATATTCTAAGATTTAGTCTTTGTTCTTAGAATAAAAATACTTTCTTACAAGTAAGTTTTAATAAATATGTTTGAATATTCTAAGATTTAGTCTTTGTTCTTAGAATAAAAATACTTTCTTAGAATAAAAATACTTTCCTGGTAAATATTTTTATTTGGTATCAGAGCTTATGAACAAAGCGTTTATAAGCATGGTAGCTTAAAAGCCTATTCAAGGTTTGCAGGAAAAGGATATTTGTACCTTTCTTCTAGTTTTGTTTAAAAAACTTTGGTTATTTAAAGTAATATCGTCTGTATTATCCTAAACGGTTGTTATTGGATTTCTTATTTATGTGGGTCCTGTTTTCAAAAACTAATGTAAAAGCCAAAGTACACGCGATCAAGTACCCAGAAGGGGGAATTATGTGTGGAAACGTGAACATTTTTCAAAGAATTTTAGCATCCACAAGTCCAATAAGAATAGTAACTCCCTTAGTATAAATACAGAAGTTATTATTTTCTATGACTGATCGTTTTGAACAAGATATAGCAGATTGGTATAAACATTCCCGAACTGCTAACCTTGAATATCTCAACCTTGAAGAAACTCAAAAGGTCAAGCTGCCAGTTTTAAGTAATAATATTTCCTGTATTCATGATAAACTACTTTTACACGCAAAAGTTTGCATCAAACGTTTTCATCAGATACTTGAAAATCAAAAGGAATTACAACTTCGTTTAGAAACCTATGAGGAATTGATAAGAAAAACCCAGAGTGAAACCAGAAAAAGCCTACAGCAAATCTCGTTTGAAGTACATCAATATCAACCCCTCACTAAAAGTCAAGTTCTCGATCTAGTTCAAAGAATAGCCGAGCAACCAAAATTGGTTGAGAAAGAAGCACTCAAACTCACGGAAGACCTTAATCAGAAGATCCAGAAGGTTGAACGCCTTCTGCATGAAGTAAGAGCCTTCTTAACCTCATGAGACTAGCTAGTGTCAGAGCTAGTTCGGACTATCAGGAAGCCGTCGGTGCAACAGAAGACTTTGATTCACCTGCAGTTGGATTTGCAAAACCATCTGATTACAAAAGTGGTGTAGCAGCGCAAAACGCAGCCATAATTAAACAAAACAACACCCTATTATATCTAGTAATAAATCAAAACCAGAAGCTTTCAGAAATAGAAGAAAAGGTTGAAAGACTACAAAAGGAAGTCAGTCGTGGAAAAGAAGCAACACCCGCAGACCTTGAAGAATCCATCATCAGCTTATCCAAACGGTTAGACAAAGTTTCAATTACGGAAAAAACAGTCACTTCAAGAAAACAAGGTCCTATATACTTTTACCAAGATCCCAACATAATATTTAAAGAAGAATACAAGAAAGACTCGAGAAAATGAGCCACAGGGCAGCCGTTCTTAACAGAGAATCTGTAACCCAGACTCAACCACCAACACAAGAAGATCAGATACGAGGATATCAACAGATTCAATGACTTCAGTACAACACAAGAAGAAGTCTTCAGAGGACGTTTGGAACAAGGTACAACAGAACCTTAGAATCCATGGTTAGCCCAGAAAGACAACTAGAACTTTCAAGAAGCAGAAGGGCAAGTCTCGTTCCGGCAGAAGTCCTGTACTCCAACAACAGAACCACAGTTCGTCACAGAGTGTATCAACACTATTCAGAAAGAAGGATACTGGTAACAGAAGGGCAACAGACAAATATAAGGCTCTGTAATGATCAAAGTTACAGACAACTTCAAGAATCAGGGTTGCAACATGTACACATGGGATTAATTATGATCCGCATACATGCACTCCATAGGAGAGGAGCAGGGACTATGGCACTAGCAGTACTCCGTGATACTAGATGGGAAAACAGTACAGCCATCATAGGGACAATGGAAATAGACTTATCTGCAGGAACGCAGTTAATCTATATGGTGCCAAATATGATGATAAGCACAGAAGATTTCCATAACCACATTGAAGTTGCAATCCAAACTCATGGCTATGAATCATGGCAAGGAGGAGAAAGCAACCTCCTGGTAACCATTAATCTCACCGGAAGATTATCAAACACCAGCTACATGGGCTTTGAATATGAAGTCCAAAATGCAGTAGACCACCTGGAAACAAGCGGAATCATAGCAATTCCAGGCGAGAATCTAAGCATATCAGACCTTGAGGGAAGAAGTTGGCACCTTCAACCATCAACTCAAGCAACAGTCAGAGTTCCAATCGGAGTAGCTGTCAATAACAGGCTTGACATATCACAAAGCTTAAAGTTCACAAGATACTCACGAAGACCAGAACCTAGAAGATACTCTGTTGACAATAATGATAGAGAAGTCCTTGAGCAAGATGAGCCTGAAGAAGAATTTATTGGGGCATTTATTCAACAAAACAATTGGGATACTCTAGGAGAGCCATCTGGAAAATTTGACTATCTGGTCAAATATGATCCCCCTTCTGAAACAATTGCAATAGAGGACATCATACCTTCCGGCTGGGAGACGGATGATGAACAAGACGAAGATGAACATGATCAGAAAGACCCCTTTGGTGCGATAAACACAGAAAAAACAGTTGCCGTCACAACCGAAGAAGACGCTATGGAATATCCAAGAATCCGAAAGCTCAGAAGAGACCTAGAGCAGTTAGCCTTCCCAAATACAGAAGAAAGCGGACAATATGATCCTCCAAGTGATCATAATATGGGTCTCCCAACCTACCCACCTGCTAGACAGCAACAACAGCAGCAACCCACAGGGTTCAACTATCTAAGAACCAATAGAGTGTTTAAAGGAGGATATGGTGAATACTATAATCAGCAGTGGACATTACCACCAGCCCACTTCGGCACAGGAGTTTTACTAATCCTACCAGCAGATCCAGGCTTATGGGCAGACGTAATCTCCAGATGGGAGTCTATAACAATTAATAGACTCAACGACCAAGATTGGCCTGACAACAAAGCAAAACTTGCATTTGTTGAAAATCTATTTGGAGAAAATGAAAAAAGAATGTGGCAACAATGGCGAACCATGTACCCTGATGCCTACACCACACTAGAGGCTATAGCGGACGACCCACAAAACATTACTTCACAAGTTCGCCAAATTATTCTTCTGGAAGACCCCTACCGAGGATCTACTGAAGAACAAGATGCAGCCTACAGAGATCTTGAACGACTCACATGTGAACACACAAAAGACCTATGGAAATTCCTTGATGAATTCAGGATTTTGGCTTCAAAATCAGGCAGGATGTTCTTCCCATCCACAATAGAGAAATTCTTCACCAAACTTCCACCAATATTATCAAAGAAAATTGAAGAATTATTTAGAGCCAAATATCCTGGTCTTGGATCAGGAGTCCTACCAGCGATCAAGTTCACACATAGCTTTGTTGCAGAAATGTGCAAAGAAGCTGCCCTACAAAAAGAATTAAGAGCACTTGACTTCTGTTCTAACATCCCAATCCCCGGATATTATAAAGCAACAAAGAAATACGGCCTCAGAAGATCAACAACATACAAAGGTAAACCCCACAAAACCCACATCAAGGTCTTCAAGAGGAAATATAAAGATGATAGGAGCAGGATTTCCAAATGCAAGTGCTACATCTGTGGAAAGGAAGGACACTTTGCACGAGACTGCAGAAGTGAAAAAGGGAATATGGCTAGAGCCGTCGTATTTCAAAATATGGAACTTGGTGATGAATGGGATGTCATTTCAGCCGACAATGATGATTCTAGTGTTTATAGTTTTTCCGAAGGAGAGCAAGGAAAAACAAATCAGAACATTGGGACATTAATCAATGAATCACCACTTGAAGAAACATGTTTTATGTTCCATCCAGGAAGTTCTTCACAAATTCAAAAGCAAACACAGGAAGTGGGCTCATGGAGGCCAGACAAACAACTTCCTCAAAATAGCAAAAATTATCAGCATAATTGGGAAGAAAATGGTCTGACAAACCATGTGATGTGCTATTATTGTGGGATAGCTACAACACATAGGTCCAGGTTACATTGCTCACACTGTAAGCTCACAACATGTGCTCTTTGTGCCTTCAATTACCTTGGCAAAAGGATAACAATCAAAAGAGAAGAAAGAATTGCTGAAAGTACCCAACGAGAGGTTCAGTTGCTAAAAGAACTTTTGCAAGAAAAAGACAAGAATTTCAAACAAGCCCTCCAAGATCAAGCCAAGGAATATGCAGAAAGACTCAGGACTGAAGGGCATGCGCTCTTAAATAGAGACATTGACACTCTAAAACTGCAAAATGAAATACGAAGCTTAAAGGAAACTCTAATGGAGCAAAGAGTTGAAATAGCAAACATGCAGAAAGACTATGAACATCAGCTGCATAATAGAATTATGGATGTTCATATTCTTAAAGATCAGCTTAGAATGGCAAGAGAAAAGATAAAAGATTTAGAGGAAGAGATAAGATGCTTCCAAGAAATAAACACGCCCGAACCAGAAACCCCATACCAAGACTCTCAAAATCCTTACTCGAATGAACAATTCCCACCCTTAGAAACCCATAAGTCAGCCAAAGTGTTCATCGAAACAGAAGTCCACCATTCAATGAATACAGTTGAAGAACCCAAAGTAAGAAAGGTGACAAACAAACTATACAATGTCACCGTTGAATTCGAAATCCAAGGCGTCCAGATGTTCAAAGTAAATGCTATTTTAGATACTGGTGCAACCGCTTGCTGTGTAAGCAAGGCAGTCATACCACAAGAAGCCTTAGAACCACTTGAACGAACTGTTTATTTCAATGGTGTTAACTCACGGCAACCTGCAGATCACAAAATTAAACCTGGCTACTTTGTGATTGAAGGTAATAAATTCAGAATGCCTCTGATCTATGTTCTTGATATGAGCATAAGTGATGGGATACAAATGCTCATCGGAACGAATTTCACAAGAGCCATGAATGGAGGAATTCGAATTGAAGGGGACGAAATAACCTTGTACAAAAGGGTTACAAAAATAAGATCTTTCCCCCAGGCAGAGGTTGCTGCAGTCGAAGAAGTTCAAGGATGGGACTGGTACGACGATGAAGCTCATCAAATGTTACAGGAAGCATATGTAACTTCACCTGCTATACCAGAGATTAGTCTATTGGTGAAGAACCGTTGAAACACTGGCGAAAGAATGGAGAGTTGTGCAAAATTGATATCATCAACCCTGATATCACAATACAAGACAAGCCTCTCAAGCACGTGACACTGGCCATGGAAGACGCCTTCAAAAGGCACATTGATGCTCTACTACAATTAGGAGTTATAAGACACAGTTCAAGTAGACACAGGACCATGGCCATGTTAGTCAACTCAGGCACAACAATCGACACCAAAACTGGTGAAGAGATAAAAGGAAAGGAACGTATGGTCTTCAATTATCGAACATTGAATGACAATACGTACAAAGATCAATACTCTCTGCCAGGTATTAACACGTTGCTACACAGAATCGGGAGATCCAAGATTTATTCCAAATTTGATTTAAAATCAGGATTCCATCAAGTAGCAATGGAAGAAGCATCCATACCATGGACTGCTTTTCTGGTACCAGGAGGATTATATGAATGGCTAGTTATGCCATTTGGGCTAAAAAATGCCCCAACAATCTTCCAACGAAAAATGGATCGATGTTTTAGAGGAACGGAAAATTTTATCGCAGTTTACATTGACGACATTTTGGTCTTCTCAGAAAACGAAGAGCAACATAAACACCATTTAAGGATATTGGTTCAAAAGTGCAAAGAATTTGGCCTCGTCCTCTCTCCAACAAAAATGAAGATTGCAGTAACAGAAATAGATTTCCTCGGAGCAGTCGTTGGAAGGCAGAAGCTTAAACTCCAACCACACATAATTAAGAAAATTGCTGATTTCAATGAAGAAAATATGAAGACAAAAGCAGGCCTACGATCATTCTTAGGAATTCTTAATTACGCAAGAGGATATATCCCAAAGCTTGGTATCTTACTTGGACCCCTATATGAAAAAACAAGCCTGCATGGAGACAAAAGGCTCAAACCTTCAGATTACGAACTGATAAAGAAGATAAAGAGGCAAGTTCAAGAGTTACCAGACCTTCAAATCCCACCAAAAGAAGCCTATTTAATCCTAGAAACGGATGGATGCATGGAAGGATGGGGAGGAATTTGCAAGTGGAAGAACAAGAAAGGAGACCCAAAGTCTCAAGAACAAGTTTGCGCCTATACCAGCGGGAGGTTTAAAACTATACAATCCACCATTGACGCTGAAATCAATGCCTGCATAAACACACTGGAGAAATTGAAGATCCATTACTTAGACAAGAAGGAAATAACCCTCAGAACTGATTGCCAGGCAATAATTAGTTTTTACAACAAAACTAATTCCAACAAAGCCTCAAGAGTCCGGTGGTTAAAGTTTACAGATGCAGTTACAGGAACTGGAGTACAAATCAATATCGAACATATTGATGGGAAACAAAATGTTTTAGCAGACTCCTTATCACGAATGGTAACCTTTTGTTTGCAGGATCACGAGAAGCAGCCAGAGGCCAAGATGATAATGAAAGTAGCCGAAGAAGCAATCCAGGATAAGAGAATTAGTAAAGACCAAAGGATGGAAGAACTCAAGCAAATGCAAAGCCTTTTGGAAGAATTGAAGTTACTACCAAAACCCATAATCAAAACCAAGGACCAACCGCAGGAAGTTACTTACCCTTTAGCCCAAAGATTTACTCAAGAAAGTCCTTCAACCTTAAAACCACAAAGCATGGCAAACATGAATCTGGCCCAATTTCATGAAGCCCATAAAAAGGAGAAAAATTGTAAAACCCAATGGTATGAAGCAGAAACCCATGACGATAGCGGAAGATGGGAATGGTATGGAGCACGTTTTGGAACATACTCAATACGAGCTAATAAAGTTGAAGCCCAAAGCCAAACCAAAGCCCAAGGAAAAGAAATCATAGATCAGGCAAAAAGAGCCCAAAGGCCTAACAATTCCCTGTCAATCAACTGCATAACTGAAGAAGAGGAAAAGCCCATTTTCAGAAACAACCCGGTCCATGCATACAAGCCTAAAGGAGACTGGACTGATGAATCACAAGACACGAATAAAAAACTAGGCCCATATGAAACTCACAAATATTATCGTACGGGCCTCGGATACGTAAGGGATGACGATTCCACAGGAGACAATAACAAAGAGGAAGAATGTAACTGTACCAGTTACATTCTTGAAGATGACGGATGGGATGACGCTATACTCCATACACTAGGCCTTCTTTCGAAGAGAACCAATATACGTGGAGCCAGATACTGTCGACTCTAAAAAGCAACGTGTTCGGACCACTTTACAGCTGTTTGTCTGTTTGTTTAAATTATTATCCTACTTTGCCTGGTTTGTCAAATTTTCTCTAGAAACCTGCCCCACCTCACAGCAGTCCTGAGAATTATTGAAGCCAGCTGTGAATAAGTTTGAATAATAGGTGGTCCAGCTACCTTATCGTGGGTTTTCTCTATAATTGAGTTGTCCACTTAAAATCTTGTATAAATAAGTGTGTTTATTTTCCGATAGAGAGGCATCGAAAAGCATATACACTTCTCTCTCTATCTCCCTTGTAAGAATCATATTGTGTGAAATATAAGTTGGAAGTTCTTAAACCTTTTTTTTAAGTAAGTTTTAATAAATATGTTTGAATATTCTAAGATTTAGTCTTTGTTCTTAGAATAAAAATACTTTCTTACAAGTAAGTTTTAATAAATATGTTTGAATATTCTAAGATTTAGTCTTTGTTCTTAGAATAAAAATACTTTCTTAGAATAAAAATACTTTCCTGGTAAATATTTATTCTAAGAACAAAGACTAAATCTTAGAATATTCAAACATATTTATTAAAACTTACTTGTAAGAAAGTATTTTTATTCTAAGAACAAAGACTAATTCTTAGAATATTCAAACATATTTATTAAAACTTACTTGAAAAAAAAAGGTTTAAGAACTTCCAACTTATATTTCACACAATATGATTCTTACAAGGGAGATAGAGAGAGAAGTGTATATGCTTTTCGATGCCTCTCTATCGGAAAATAAACACACTTATTTATACAAGATTTTAAGTGGACAACTCAATTATAGAGAAAACCCACGATAAGGTAGCTGGACCACCTATTATTCAAACTTATTCACAGCTGGCTTCAATAATTCTCAGGACTGCTGTGAGGTGGGGCAGGTTTCTAGAGAAAATTTGACAAACCAGGCAAAGTAGGATAATAATTTAAACAAACAGACAAACAACTGTAAAGTGGTCCGAACACGTTGCTTTTTAGAGTCGACAGTATCTGGCTCCACGTATATTGGTTCTCTTCGAAAGAAGGCCTAGTGTATGGAGTATAGCGTCATCCCATCCGTCATCTTCAAGAATGTAACTGGTACAGTTACATTCTTCCTCTTTGTTATTGTCTCCTGTGGAATCGTCATCCCTTACGTATCCGAGGCCCGTACGATAATATTTGTGAGTTTCATATGGGCCTAGTTTTTTATTCGTGTCTTGTGATTCATCAGTCCAGTCTCCTTTAGGCTTGTATGCATGGACCGGGTTGTTTCTGAAAATGGGCTTTTCCTCTTCTTCAGTTATGCAGTTGATTGACAGGGAATTGTTAGGCCTTTGGGCTCTTTTTGCCTGATCTATGATTTCTTTTCCTTGGGCTTTGGTTTGGCTTTGGGCTTCAACTTTATTAGCTCGTATTGAGTATGTTCCAAAACGTGCTCCATACCATTCCCATCTTCCGCTATCGTCATGGGTTTCTGCTTCATACCATTGGGTTTTACAATTTTTCTCCTTTTTATGGGCTTCATGAAATTGGGCCAGATTCATGTTTGCCATGCTTTGTGGTTTTAAGGTTGAAGGACTTTCTTGAGTAAATCTTTGGGCTAAAGGGTAAGTAACTTCCTGCGGTTGGTCCTTGGTTTTGATTATGGGTTTTGGTAGTAACTTCAATTCTTCCAAAAGGCTTTGCATTTGCTTGAGTTCTTCCATCCTTTGGTCTTTACTAATTCTCTTATCCTGGATTGCTTCTTCGGCTACTTTCATTATCATCTTGGCCTCTGGCTGCTTCTCGTGATCCTGCAAACAAAAGGTTACCATTCGTGATAAGGAGTCTGCTAAAACATTTTGTTTCCCATCAATATGTTCGATATTGATTTGTACTCCAGTTCCTGTAACTGCATCTGTAAGCTTTAACCACCGGACTCTTGAGGCTTTGTTGGAATTAGTTTTGTTGTAAAAACTAATTATTGCCTGGCAATCAGTTCTGAGGGTTATTTCCTTCTTGTCTAAGTAATGGATCTTCAATTTCTCCAGTGTGTTTATGTAGGCATTGATTTCAGCGTCAATGGTGGATTGTATAGTTTTAAACCTCCCGCTGGTATAGGCGCAAACTTGTTCTTGAGACTTTGGGTCTCCTTTCTTGTTCTTTCACTTGCAAATTCCTCCCCATCCTTCCATGCATCCATCCGTTTCTAGGATTAAATAGGCTTCTTTTGGTGGGATTTGAAGGTCTGGTAACTCTTGAACTTGCCTCTTTATCTTCTTTATCAGTTCGTAATCTGAAGGTTTGAGCCTTTTGTCTCCATGCAGGCTTGTTTTTTCATATAGGGGTCCAAGTAAGATACCAAGCTTTGGGATATATCCTCTTGCGTAATTAAGAATTCCTAAGAATGATCGTAGGCCTGCTTTTGTCTTCATATTTTCTTCATTGAAATCAGCAATTTTCTTAATTATGTGTGGTTGGAGTTTAAGCTTCTGCCTTCCAACGACTGCTCCGAGGAAATCTATTTCTGTTACTGCAATCTTCATTTTTGTTGGAGAGAGGACGAGGCCAAATTCTTTGCACTTTTGAACCAATATCCTTAAATGGTGTTTATGTTGCTCTTCGTTTTCTGAGAAGACCAAAATGTCGTCAATGTAAACTGCGATAAAATTTTCCGTTCCTCTAAAACATCGATCCATTTTTCGTTGGAAGATTGCTGGGGCATTTTTTAGCCCAAATGGCATAACTAGCCATTCATATAATCCTCTTGGTACCAGAAAAGCAGTCCATGGTATGGATGCTTCTTCCATTGCTACTTGATGGAATCCTGATTTTAAATCAAATTTGGAATAAATCTTGGATCTCCCGATTCTGTGTAGCAACGTGTTAATACCTGGCAGAGAGTATTGATCTTTGTACGTATTGTCATTCAATGTTCGATAATTGAAGACCATACGTTCCTTTCCTTTTATCTCTTCACCAGTTTTGGTGTCGATTGTTGTGCCTGAGTTGACTAACATGGCCATGGTCCTGTGTCTACTTGAACTGTGTCTTATAACTCCTAATTGTAGTAGAGCATCAATGTGCCTTTTGAAGGCGTCTTCCATGGCCGGTGTCACGTGCTTGAGAGGCTTGTCTTGTATTGTGATATCAGGGTTGATGATATCAATTTTGCACAACTCTCCATTCTTTCGCCAGTGTTTCAACGGTTCTTCACCAATATAGCCTTGTTGCTTAAGCTCTTGGATGACTGGGTTGAAATCTTTTGAGAGATTTAGACTAATCTCTGGTATAGCAGGTGAAGTTACATATGCTTCCTGTAACATTTGATGAGCTTCATCGTCGTACCAGTCCCATCCTTGAACTTCTTCGACTGCAACAACCTCTGCCTGGGGGAAAGATCTTATTTTTGTAACCCTTTTGTACAAGGTTATTTCGTCGCCTTCAATTCGAATTCCTCCATTCATGGCTCTTGTGAAATTCGTTCCGATGAGCATTTGTATCCCATCACTTATGCTCATATCAAGAACATAGATCAGAGGCATTCTGAATTTATTACCTTCAATCACAAAGTAGCCAGGTTTAATTTTGTGATCTGCAGGTTGCCGTGAGTTAACACCATTGAAATAAACAGTTCGTTCAAGTGGTTCTAAGGCTTCTTGTGGTATGACTGCCTTGCTTACACAGCAAGCGGTTGCACCAGTATCTAAAATAGCATTTACTTTGAACATCTGGACGCCTTGGATTTCGAATTCAACGGTGACATTGTATAGTTTGTTTGTCACCTTTCTTACTTTGGGTTCTTCAACTGTATTCATTGAATGGTGGACTTCTGTTTCGATGAACACTTTGGCTGACTTCTGGGTTTCTAAGGGTGGGAATTGTTCATTCGAGTAAGGATTTTGAGAGTCTTGGTATGGGGTTTCTGGTTCGGGCGTGTTTATTTCTTGGAAGCATCTTATCTCTTCCTCTAAATCTTTTATCTTTTCTCTTGCCATTCTAAGCTGATCTTTAAGAATATGAACATCCATAATTCTATTATCCAGCTGATGTTCATAGTCTTTCTGCATGTTTGCTATTTCAACTCTTTGCTCCATTAGAGTTTCCTTTAAGCTTCGTATTTCATTTTGCAGTTTTAGAGTGTCAATGTCTCTATTTAAGAGCGCATGCCCTTCAGTCCTGAGTCTTTCTGCATATTCCTTGGCTTGATCTTGGAGGGCTTGTTTGAAATTCTTGTCTTTTTCTTGCAAAAGTTCTTTTAGCAACTGAACCTCTCGTTGGGTACTTTCAGCAATTCTTTCTTCTCTTTTGATTGTTATCCTTTTGCCAAGGTAATTGAAGGCACAAAGAGCACATGTTGTGAGCTTACAGTGTGAGCAATGTAACCTGGACCTATGTGTTGTAGCTATCCCACAATAATAGCACATCACATGGTTTGTCAGACCATTTTCTTCCCAATTATGCTGACAAATTTTGCTATTTTGAGGAAGTTGTTTGTCTGGCCTCCATGAGCCCACTTCCTGTGTTTGCTTTTGAATTTGTGAAGAACTTCCTGGATGGAACATAAAACATGTTTCTTCAAGTGGTGATTCATTGATTAATGTCCCAATGTTCTGATTTGTTTTTCCTTGCTCTCCTTCGGAAAAACTATAAACACTAGAATCATCATTGTCGGCTGAAATGACATCCCATTCATCACCAAGTTCCATATTTTGAAATACGGCGGCTCTAGCCATATTCCCTTTTTCACTTCTGCAGTCTCGTGCAAAGTGTCCTTCCTTTCCATAGATGTAGCACTTGCATTTGGAAATCCTGCTCCTATCATCTTTATATTTCCTCTTGAAGACCTTGATGTGGGTTTTGTGGGGTTTACCTTTGTATGTTGTTGATCTTCTGAGGCCGTATTTCTTTGTTGCTTTATAATGTCCGGGGATTGGGATGTTAGAACAGAAGTCAAGTGCTCTTAATTCTTTTTGTAGGGCAGCTTCTTTGCACATTTCTGCAACAAAGCTATGTGTGAACTTGATCGCTGGTAGGACTCCTGATCCAAGACCAGGATATTTGGCTCTAAATAATTCTTCAATTTTCTTTGATAATATTGGTGGAAGTTTGGTGAAGAATTTCTCTGTTGTGGATGGGAAGAACATCCTGCCTGATTTTGAAGCCAAAATCCTGAATTCATCAAGGAATTTCCATAGGTCTTTTGTGTGTTCACAGGTGAGTCGTTCAAGATCTCTGTAGGCTGCATCTTGTTCTTCAGTAGATCCTCGGTAGGGGTCTTCCAGAAGAATAATTTGGCGAACTTGTGAAGTAATGTTTTGTGGGTCGTCCGCTATAGCCTCTAGTGTGGTGTAGGCATCAGGGTACATGGTTCGCCATTGTTGCCACATTCTTTTTTCATTTTCTCCAAATAGATTTTCAACAAATGCAAGTTTTGCTTTGTTGTCAGGCCAATCTTGGTCGTTGAGTCTATTAATTGTTATAGACTCCCATCTGGAGATTACGTCTGCCCATAAGCCTGGATCTGCTGGTAGGATTAGTAAAACTCCTGTGCCGAGGTGGGCTGGTGGTAATGTCCACTGCTGATTATAGTATTCACCATATCCTCCTTTAAACACTCTATTGGTTCTTGGATAGTTGAACCCTGTGGGTTGCTGCTGTTGTTGCTGTCTAGCAGGTGGGTAGGTTGGGAGACCCATATTATGATCACTTGGAGGATCATATTGTCCGCTTTCTTCTGTATTTGGGAAGGCTAACTGCTCTAGGTCTCTTCTGAGCTTTCGGATTCTTGGATATTCCATAGCGTCTTCTTCGGTTGTGACGGCAACTGTTTTTTCTGTGTTTATCGCACCAAAGGGGTCTTTCTGATCATGTTCATCTTCGTCTTGTTCATCATCCGTCTCCCAGCCGGAAGGTATGATGTCCTCTATTGCAATTGTTTCAGAAGGGGGATCATAATTGACCAGATAGTCAAATTTTCCAGATGGCTCTCCTAGAGTATCCCAATTGTTTTGTTGAATAAATGCCCCAATAAATTCTTCTTCAGGCTCATCTTGCTCAAGGACTTCTCTATCATTATTGTCAACAGAGTATCTTCTAGGTTCTGGCCTTCGTGAGTATCTTGTGAACTTTAAGCTTTGTGATCTGTCAAGCCTGTTATTGACAGCTACTCCGATTGGAACTCTGACTGTTGCTTGAGTTGATGGTTGAAGGTGCCAACTTCTTCCCTCAAGGTCTGATATGCTTAGATTCTCGCCTGGAATTGCTATGATTCCGCTTGTTTCCAGGTGGTCTACTGCATTTTGGACTTCATATTCAAAGCCCATGTAGCTGGTGTTTGATAATCTTCCGGTGAGATTAATGGTTACCAGGAGGTTGCTTTCTCCTCCTTGCCATGCTTCATAGCCATGAGTTTGGATTGCAACTTCAATGTGGTTATGGAAATCTTCTGTGCTTATCATCATATTTGGCACCATATAGATTAACTGCGTTCCTGCAGATAAGTCTATTTCCATTGTCCCTATGATGGCTATACTGTTTTCCCATCTAGTATCACGGAGTACTGCTAGTGCCATAGTCCCTGCTCCTCTCCTATGGAGTGCATGTATGCGGATCATAATTAATCCCATGTGTACATGTTGCAACCCTGATTCTTGAAGTTGTCTGTAACTTTGATCATTACAGAGCCTTATATTTGTCTGTTGCCCTTCTGTTACCAGTATCCTTCTTTCTGAATAGTGTTGATACACTCTGTGACGAACTGTGGTTCTGTTGTTGGAGTACAGGACTTCTGCCGGAACGAGACTTGCCCTTCTGCTTCTTGAAAGTTCTAGTTGTCTTTCTGGGCTAACCATGGATTCTAAGGTTCTGTTGTACCTTGTTCCAAACGTCCTCTGAAGACTTCTTCTTGTGTTGTACTGAAGTCGTTGAATCTGTTGATATCCTCGTATCTGATCTTCTTGTGTTGGTGGTTGAGTCTGGGTTACAGATTCTCTGTTAAGAACGGCTGCCCTGTGGCTCATTTTCTCGAGTCTTTCTTGTATTCTTCTTTAAATATTATGTTGGGATCTTGGTAAAAGTATATAGGACCTTGTTTTCTTGAAGTGACTGTTTTTTCCGTAATTGAAACTTCGTCTAACTGTTTGGATAAGCTGATGATGGATTCTTCAAGGTCTGCGGGTGTTGCTTCTTTTCCACGACTGACTTCCTTTTGTAGTCTTTCAACCTTTTCTTCTATTTCTGAAAACTTCTGGGTTTGCTTTATTACTAGATATAATAGGGTGTTGTTTTGTTTAATTATGGCTGCGTTTTGCGCTGCTACACCACTTTTGTAATCAGATGGTTTTGCAAATCCAACTGCAGGTGAATCAAAGTCTTCTGTTGCACCGACGACTTCCTGATAGTCCGAACTAGCTCTGACACTAGCTAGGCTCATGAGGTTAAGAAGGCTCTTACTTCATGCAGAAGGCGTTCAACCTTCTGGATCTTCTGATTAAGGTCTTCCGTGAGTTTGAGTGCTTCTTTCTCAACCAATTTTGGTTGCTCGGCTATTCTTTGAACTAGATCGAGAACTTGACTTTTAGTGAGGGGTTGATATTGATGTACTTCAAACGAGATTTGCTGTAGGCTTTTTCTGGTTTCACTCTGGGTTTTTCTTATCAATTCCTCACAGGTTTCTAAACGAAGTTGTAATTCCTTTTGATTTTCAAGTATCTGATGAAAACATTTGATGCAAACTTTTGCGTGTAAAAGTAGTTTATCATGAATACAGGAAATATTATTACTTAAAACTGGCAGCTTGACCTTTTGAGTTTCTTCAAGGTTGAGATATTCAAGGTTAGCAGTTCGGGAATGTTTATACCAATCTGCTATATCTTGTTCAAAACGATCAGTCATAGAAAATAATAACTTCTGTATTTATACTAAGGGAGTTACTATTCTTATTGGACTTGTGGATGCTAAAATTCTTTGAAAAATGTTCACGTTTCCACACATAATTCCCCCTTCTGGGTACTTGATCGCGTGTACTTTGGCTTTTACATTAGTTTTTGAAAACAGGACCCACATAAATAAGAAATCCAATAACAACCGTTTAGGATAATACAGACGATATTACTTTAAATAACCAAAGATTTTTAAACAAAACTAGAAGAAAGGTACAAATATCCTTTTCCTGCAAACCTTGAATGGGCTTTTAAGCTACCATGCTTATAAATGCTTTGTTCAATAAAAATACTTTCTTACAAGTAAGTTTTAATAAATATGTTTGAATATTCTAAGATTTAGTCTTTGTTCTTAGAATAAAAATACTTTCTTAGAATAAAAATACTTTCCTGGTAAATATTTTTATTTGGTATCAGAGGTTATGAACAAAGCGTTTATAAGCATGGTAGCTTAAAAGCCCATTCAAGGTTTGCAGGAAAAGGATATTTGTACCTTTCTTCTAGTTTTGTTTAAAAATCTTTGGTTATTTAAAGTAATATCGTCTGTATTATCCTAAACGGTTGTTATTCGATTTCTTATTTATGTGGGTCCTGTTTTCAAAAACTAATGTAAAAGCCAAAGTACACGCGATCAAGTACCCAGAAGGGGGAATTATGTGTGGAAACGTGAACATTTTTCAAAGAATTTTAGCATCCACAAGTCCAATAAGAATAGTAACTCCCTTAGTATAAATATAGAAGTTATTATTTTCTATGACTGATCGTTTTGAACAAGATATAGCAGATTGGTATAAACATTCCCGAACTGCTAACCTTGAATATCTCAACCTTGAAGAAACTCAAAAGGTCAAGCTGCCAGTTTTAAGTAATAATATTTCCTGTATTCATGATAAACTACTTTTACACGCAAAAGTTTGCATCAAACGTTTTCATCAGATACTTGAAAATCAAAAGGAATTACAACTTCGTTTAGAAACCTGTGAGGAATTGATAAGAAAAACCCAAAGCAAAACCAGAAGCTTTCAGAAATAGAAGAAAAGGTTGAAAGACTACAAAAGGAAGTCAGTCGTGGAAAAGAAGCAACACCCGCAGACCTTGAAGAATCCATCATCAGCTTATCCAAACGGTTAGACAAAGTTTCAATTACGGAAAAAACAGTCACTTCAAGAAAACAAAGTCCTATATACTTTTACGAAGATCCCAACATAATATTTAAAGAAGAATACAAGAAAGACTCGAGAAAATGAGCCACAGGGCAGCCGTTCTTAACAGAGAATCTGTAACCCAGACTCAACCACCAACACAAGAAGATCAGATACGAGGATATCAACAGATTCAACGACTTCAGTACAACACAAGAAGAAGTCTTCAGAGGACGTTTGGAACAAGGTACAACATAACCTTAGAATCCATGGTTAGCCCAGAAAGACAACTAGAACTTTCAAGAAGCAGAAGGGCAAGTCTCGTTCCGGCAGAAGTCCTGTACTCCAACAACAGAACCACAGTTCGTCACAGAGTGTATCAACACTATTCAGAAAGAAGGATACTGGTAACAGAAGGGCAACAGACAAATATAAGGCTCTGTAATGATCAAAGTTACAGACAACTTCAAGAATCAGGGTTGCAACATGTACACATGGGATTAATTATGATCCGCATACATGCACTCCATAGGAGAGGAGCAGGGACTATGGCACTAGCAGTACTCCGTGATACTAGATGGGAAAACAGTACAGCCATCATAGGGACAATGGAAATAGACTTATCTGCAGGAACGCAGTTAATCTATATGGTGCCAAATATGATGATAAGCACAGAAGATTTCCATAACCACATTGAAGTTGCAATCCAAACTCATGGCTATGAAGCATGGCAAGGAGGAGAAAGCAACCTCCTGGTAACCATTAATCTCACCGGAAGATTATCAAACACCAGCTACATGGGCTTTGAATATGAAGTCCAAAATGCAGTAGACCACCTGGAAACAAGCGGAATCATAGCAATTCCAGGCGAGAATCTAAGCATATCAGACCTTGAGGGAAGAAGTTGGCACCTTCAACCATCAACTCAAGCAACAGTCAGAGTTCCAATCGGAGTAGCTGTCAATAACAGGCTTGACAGATCACAAAGCTTAAAGTTCACAAGATACTCACGAAGGCCAGAACCTAGAAGATACTCTGTTGACAATAATGATAGAGAAGTCCTTGAGCAAGATGAGCCTGAAGAAGAATTTATTGGGGCATTTATTCAACAAAACAATTGGGATACTCTAGGAGAGCCATCTGGAAAATTTGACTATCTGGTCAAATATGATCCCCCTTCTGAAACAATTGCAATAGAGGACATCATACCTTCCGGCTGGGAGACGGATGATGAACAAGACGAAGATGAACATGATCAGAAAGACCCCTTTGGTGCGATAAACACAGAAAAAACAGTTGTCGTCACAACCGAAGAAGACGCTATGGAATATCCAAGAATCCGAAAGCTCAAAAGAGACCTAGAGCAGTTAGCCTTCCCAAATACAGAAGAAAGCGGACAATATGATCCTCCAAGTGATCATAATATGGGTCTCCCAACCTACCCACCTGCTAGACAGCAACAACAGCAGCAACCCACAGGGTTCAACTATCCAAGAACCAATAGAGTGTTTAAAGGAGGATATGGTGAATACTATAATCAGCAGGGGACATTACCACCAGCCCACCTCGGCACAGGAGTTTTACTAATCCTACCAGCAGATCCAGGCTTATGGGCAGACGTAATCTCCAGATGGGAGTCTATAACAATTAATAGACTCAACGACCAAGATTGGCCTGACAACAAAGCAAAACTAGCATTTGTTGAAAATCTATTTGGAGAAAATGAAAAAAGAATGTGGCAACAATGGCGAACCATGTACCCTGATGCCTACACCACACTAGAGGCTATAACGGACGACCCACAAAACATTACTTCACAAGTTCGCCAAATTATTCTTCTGGAAGACCCCTACCGAGGATCTACTGAAGAACAAGAGGCAGCCTACAGAGATCTTGAACGACTCACCTGTGAACACACAAAAGACCTATGGAAATTCCTTGATGAATTCAGGATTTTGGCTTCAAAATCAGGCAGGATGTTCTTCCCATCCACAACAGAGAAATTCTTCACCAAACTTCCACCAATATTATCAAAGAAAATTGAAGAATTATTTAGAGCCAAATATCCTGGTCTTGGATCAGGAGTCCTACCAGTGATCAAGTTCACACATAGCTTTGTTGTAGAAATGTGCAAAGAAGCTGCCCTACAAAAAAAATTAAGAGCACTTGACTTCTGTTCTAACATCCCAATCCCCGGATATTATAAAGCAACAAAGAAATACGGCCTCAGAAGATCAACAACATACAAAGGTAAACCCCACAAAACCCACATCAAGGTCTTCAAGAGGAAATATAAAGATGATAGGAGCAGGATTTCCAAATGCAAGTGCTACATCTGTGGAAAGGAAGGACACTTTGCACGAGACTGCAGAAGTGAAAAAGGGAATATGGCTAGAGCCGCCGTATTTCAAAATATGGAACTTGGTGATGAATGGGATGTCATTTCAGCCGACAATGATGATTCTAGTGTTTATAGTTTTTCCGAAGGAGAGCAAGGAAAAACAAATCAGAACATTGGGACATTAATCAATGAATCACCACTTGAAGAAACATGTTTTATGTTCCATCCAGGAAGTTCTTCACAAATTCAAAAGCAAACACAGGAAGTGGGGCTCATGGAGGCCAGACAAACAACTTCCTCAAAATAGCAAAAATTGTCAGCATAATTGGGAAGAAAATGGTCTGACAAACCATGTGATGTGCTATTATTGTGGGATAGCTACAACACATAGGTCCAGGTTACATTGCTCACACTGTAAGCTCACAACATGCGCTCTTTGTGCCTTTAATTACCTTGGCAAAAGGATAACAATCAAAAGAGAAGAAAGAATTGCTGAAAGTACCCAACGAGAGGTTCAGTTGCTAAAAGAACTTTTGCAAGAAAAAGACAAGAATTTCAAACAAGCCCTCCAAGATCAAGCCAAGGAATATGCAGAAAGACTCAGGACTGAAGGGCATGCGCTCTTAAATAGAGACATTGACACTCTAAAACTGCAAAATGAAATATGAAGCTTAAAGGAAACTCTAATGGAGCAAAGAGTTGAAATAGCAAACATGCAGAAAGACTATGAACATCAGCTGCATAATAGAATTATGGATGTTCATATTCTTAAAGATCAGCTTAGAATGGCAAGAGAAAAGATAAAAGATTTAGAGGAAGAGATAAGATGCTTCCAAGAAATAAACACGCCCGAACCAGAAACCCCATACCAAGACTCTCAAAATCCTTACTCGAATGAACAATTCCCACCCTTAGAAACCCAGAAGTCAGCCAAAGTGTTCATCGAAACAGAAGTCCACCATTCAATGAATACAGTTGAAGAACCCAAAGTAAGAAAGGTGACAAACAAACTATACAATGTCACCGTTGAATTCGAAATCCAAGGCGTCCAGATGTTCAAAGTAAATGCTATTTTAGATACTGGTGCAACCGCTTGCTGTGTAAGCAAGGCAGTCATACCACAAGAAGCCTTAGAACCACTTGAACGAACTGTTTATTTCAATGGTGTTAACTCACGGCAACCTGCAGATCACAAAATTAAACCTGGCTACTTTGTGATTGAAGGTAATAAATTCAGAATGCCTCTGATCTATGTTCTTGATATGAGCATAAGTGATGGGATACAAATGCTCATCAGAACGAATTTCACAAGAGCCATGAATGGAGGAATTCGAATTGAAGGGGACGAAATAACCTTGTACAAAAGGGTTACAAAAATAAGATCTTTCCCCCAGGCAGAGGTTGCTGCAGTCGAAGAAGTTCAAGGATGGGACTGGTACGACGATGAAGCTCATCAAATGTTACAGGAAGCATATGTAACTTCACCTGCTATAGTAGAGATTAGTCTAAATCTCTCAAAAGATTTCAACCCAGTCATCCAAGAGCTTAAGCAACAAGGCTATATTGGTGAAGAACCGTTGAAACACTGGCGAAAGAATGGAGAGTTGTGCAAAATTGATATCATCAACCCTGATATCACAATACAAGACAAGCCTCTCAAGCACGTGACACCGGTCATGGAAGACGCCTTCAAAAGGCACATTGATGCTCTACTACAATTAGGAGTTATAAGACACAGTTCAAGTAGACACAGGACCATGGCCATGTTAGTCAACTCAGGCACAACAATCGACACCAAAACTGGTGAAGAGATAAAAGGAAAGGAACGTATGGTCTTCAATTATCGAACATTGAATGACAATACGTACAAAGATCAATACTCTCTGCCAGGTATTAACACGTTGCTACACAGAATCGGGAGATCCAAGATTTATTCCAAATTTGATTTAAATCAGGATTCCATCAAGTAGAAATGGAAGAAGCATCCATACCATGGACTGCTTTTCTGGTACCAGGAGGATTATATGAATGGCTAGTTATGCCATTTGGGCTAAAAAATGCCCCGGCAATCTTCCAACGAAAAATGGATCGATGTTTTAGAGGAACGGAAAATTTTATCGCAGTTTACATTGACGACATTTTGGTCTTCTCAGAAAACGAAGAGCAACATAAACACCATTTAAGGATATTGGTTTAAAAGTGCAAAGAATTTGGCCTCGTCCTCTCTCCAACAAAAATGAAGATTGCAGTAACAGAAATAGATTTCCTCGGAGCAGTCGTTGGAAGGCAGAAGCTTAAACTCCAACCACACATAATTAAGAAAATTGCTGATTTCAATGAAGAAAATATGAAGAAAAAAGCAGGCCTACGATCATTCTTAGGAATTCTTAATTACGCAAGAGGATATATCCCAAAGCTTGGTATCTTACTTGGACCCCTATATGAAAAAACAAGCCTGCATGGAGACAAAAGGCTCAAACCTTCAGATTACGAACTGATAAAGAAGATAAAGAGGCAAGTTCAAGAGTTACCAGACCTTCAAATCCCACCAAAAGAAGCCTATTTAATCCTAGAAACGGATGGATGCATGGAAGGATGGGGAGGAATTTGCAAGTGGAAGAACAAGAAAGGAGACCCAAAGTCTCAAGAACAAGTTTGCGCCTATACCAGCGGGAGGTTTAAAACTATACAATCCACCATTGACGCTGAAATCAATGCCTGCATAAACACACTGGAGAAATTGAAGATCCATTACTTAGACAAGAAGGAAATAACCCTCAGAACTGATTGCCAGGCAATAATTAGTTTTTACAACAAAACTAATTCCAACAAAGCCTCAAGAGTCCGGTGGTTAAAGTTTACAGATGCAGTTACAGGAACTGGAGTACAAATCAATATCGAACATATTGATGGGAAACAAAATGTTTTAGCAGACTCCTTATCACGAATGGTAACCTTTTGTTTGCAGGATCACGAGAAGCAGCCAGAGGCCAAGATGATAATGAAAGTAGCCGAAGAAGCAATCCAGGATAAGAGAATTAGTAAAGACCAAAGGATGGAAGAACTCAAGCAAATGCAAAGCCTTTTGGAAGAATTGAAGTTACTACCAAAACCCATAATCAAAACCAAGGACCAACCGCAGGAAGTTACTTACCCTTTAGCCCAAAGATTTACTCAAGAAAGTCCTTCAACCTTAAAACCACAAAGCATGGCAAACATGAATCTGGCCCAATTTCATGAAGCCCATCAAAAGGAGAAAAATTGTAAAACCCAATGGTATGAAGCAGAAACCCATGACGATAGCGGAAGATGGGAATGGTATGGAGCACGTTTTGGAACATACTCAATACGAGCTAATAAAGTTGAAGCCCAAAGCCAAACCAAAGCCCAAGGAAAAGAAATCATAGATCAGGCAAAAAGAGCCCAAAGGCCTAACAATTCCCTGTCAATCAACTACATAACTGAAGAAGAGGAAAATCCCATTTTCAGAAACAACCCGGTCCATGCATACAAGCCTAAAGGAGACTGGACTGATGAATCACAAGACACGAATAAAAAACTAGGCCCATATGAAACTCACAAATATTATCGTACGGGCCTCGGATACGTAAGGGATGACGATTCCACAGGAGACAATAACAAAGAGGAAGAATGTAACTGTACCAGTTACATTCTTGAAGATGACGGATGGGATGACGCTATACTCCATACACTAGGCCTTCTTTCGAAGAGAACCAATATACGTGGAGCCAGATACTGTCGACTCTAAAAAGCAACGTGTTCGGACCACTTTACAGCTGTTTGTCTGTTTGTTTAAATTATTATCCTACTTTGCCTGGTTTGTCAAATTTTCTCTAGAAACCTGCCCCACCTCACAGCAGTCCTGAGAATTATTGAAGCCAGCTGTGAATAAGTTTGAATAATAGGTGGTCCAGCTACCTTATCGTGGGTTTTCTCTATAATTGAGTTGTCCACTTAAAATCTTGTATAAATAAGTGTGTTTATTTTCCGATAGAGAGGCATCGAAAAGCATATACACTTCTCTCTCTATCTCCCTTGTAAGAATCATATTGTGTGAAATATAAGTTGGAAGTTCTTAAACCTTTTTTTTAAATATGTTTGAATATTCTAAGATTTAGTCTTTGTTCTTAGAATAAAAATACTTTCTTACAAGTAAGTTTTAATAAATATGTTTGAATATTCTAAGATTTAGTCTTTGTTCTTAGAATAAAAATACTTTCTTAGAATAAATATACTTTCCTGCAAACCTTGAATGGGCTTTTAAGCTACCATGCTTATAAACGCTTTGTTCATAAGCTCTGATACCAAATAAAAATATTTACCAGGAAAGTATTTTTATTCTAAGAAAGTATTTTTATTCTAAGAACAAAGACTAAATCTTAGAATATTCAAACATGTTTATTAAAACTTACTTGTAAGAAAGTATTTTTATTCTAAGAACAAAGACTAAATCTTAGAATATTCAAACATATTTAAAAAAAAGGTTTAAGAACTTCCAACTTATATTTCACACAATATGATTCTTACAAGGGAGATAGAGAGAAGTGTATATGCTTTTCGATGCCTCTCTATCGGAAAATAAACACACTTATTTATACAAGATTTTAAGTGGACAACTCAATTATAGAGAAAACCCACGATAAGGTAGCTGGACCACCTATTATTCAAACTTATTCACAGCTGGCTTCAATAATTCTCAGGACTGCTGTGAGGTGGGGCAGGTTTCTAGAGAAAATTTGACAAACCAGGCAGAGTAGGATAATAATTTAAACAAACAGACAAACAGCTGTAAAGTGGTCCGAACACGTTGCTTTTTAGAGTCGACAGTATCTGGCTCCACGTATATTGGTTCTCTTCGAAAGAAGGCCTAGTGTATGGAGTATAGCGTCATCCCATCCGTCATCTTCAAGAATGTAACTGGTACAGTTACATTCTTCCTCTTTGTTATTGTCTCCTGTGGAATCGTCATCCCTTACGTATCCGAGGCCCGTACGATAATATTTGTGAGTTTCATATGGGCCTAGTTTTTTATTCGTGTCTTGTGATTCATCAGTCCAGTCTCCTTTAGGCTTGTATGCATGGACCGGGTTGTTTCTGAAAATGGGCTTTTCCTCTTCTTCAGTTATGCAGTTGATTGACAGGGAATTGTTAGGCCTTTGGGCTCTTTTTGCCTGATCTATGATTTCTTTTCCTTGGGCTTTGGTTTGGCTTTGGGCTTCAACTTTATTAGCTCGTATTGAGTATGTTCCAAAACGTGCTCCATACCATTCCCATCTTCCGCTATCGTCATGGGTTTCTGCTTCATACCATTGGGTTTTACAATTTTTCTCCTTTTTATGGGCTTCATGAAATTGGGCCAGATTCATGTTTGCCATGCTTTGTGGTTTTAAGGTTGAAGGACTTTCTTGAGTAAATCTTTGGGCTAAAGGGTAAGTAACTTCCTGCGGTTGGTCCTTGGTTTTCATTATGGGTTTTGGTAGTAACTTCAATTCTTCCAAAAGGCTTTGCATTTGCTTGAGTTCTTCCATCCTTTGGTCTTTACTAATTCTCTTATCCTGGATTGCTTCTTCGGCTACTTTCATTATCATCTTGGCCTTTGGCTGCTTCTCGTGATCCTGCAAACAAAAGGTTACCATTCGTGATAAGGAGTCTGCTAAAACATTTTGTTTCCCATCAATATGTTCGATATTGATTTGTACTCCAGTTCCTGTAACTGCATCTGTAAACTTTAACCACCGGACTCTTGAGGCTTTGTTGGAATTAGTTTTGTTGTAAAAACTAATTATTGCCTGGCAATCAGTTCTGAGGGTTATTTCCTTCTTGTCTAAGTAATGGATCTTCAATTTCTCCAGTGTGTTTATGCAGGCATTGATTTCAGCGTCAATGGTGGATTGTATAGTTTTAAACCTCCCGCTGGTATAGGCGCAAACTTGTTCTTGAGACTTTGGGTCTCCTTTCTTGTTCTTCCACTTGCAAATTCCTCCCCATCCTTCCATGCATCCATCCGTTTCTAGGATTAAATAGGCTTCTTTTGGTGGGATTTGAAGGTCTGGTAACTCTTGAACTTGCCTCTTTATCTTCTTTATCAGTTCGTAATCTGAAGGTTTGAGCCTTTTGTCTCCATGCAGGCTTGTTTTTTCATATAGGGGTCCAAGTAAGATACCAAGCTTTGGGATATATCCTCTTGCGTAATTAAGAATTCCTAAGAATGATCGTAGGCCTGCTTTTTTCTTCATATTTTCTTCATTGAAATCAGCAATTTTCTTAATTATGTGTGGTTGGAGTTTAAGCTTCTGCCTTCCAACGACTGCTCCGAGGAAATCTGTTTCTGTTACTGCAATCTTCATTTTTGTTGGAGAGAGGACGAGGCCAAATTCTTTGCACTTTTGAACCAATATCCTTAAATGGTGTTTATGTTGCTCTTCGTTTTCTGAGAAGACCAAAATGTCGTCAATGTAAACTGCGATAAAATTTTCCGTTCCTCTAAAACATCGATCCATTTTTCGTTGGAAGATTGCTGGGGCATTTTTTAGCCCAAATGGCATAACTAGCCATTCATATAATCCTCCTGGTACCAGAAAAGCAGTCCATGGTATGGATGCTTCTTCCATTGCTACTTGATGGAATCCTGATTTTAAATCAAATCTGGAATAAATCTTGGATCTCCCGATTCTGTGTAGCAACGTGTTAATACCTGGCAGAGAGTATTGATCTTTGTACGTATTGTCATTCAATGTTCGATAATTGAAGACCATACGTTCCTTTCCTTTTATCTCTTCACCAGTTTTGGTGTCGATTGTTGTGCCTGAGTTGACTAACATGGCCATGGTCCTGTGTCTACTTGAACTGTGTCTTATAACTCCTAATTGTAGTAGAGCATCAATGTGCCTTTTGAAGGCGTCTTCCATAGCCGGTGTCACGTGCTTGAGAGGCTTGTCTTGTATTGTGATATCAGGGTTGATGATATCAATTTTGCACAACTCTCCATTCTTTCGCCAGTGTTTCAACGGTTCTTCACCAATATAGCCTTGTTGCTTAAGCTCTTGGATGACTGGGTTGAAATCTTTTGAGAGATTTAGACTAATCTCTGGTATAGCAGGTGAAGTTACATATGCTTCCTGTAACATTTGATGAGCTTCATCGTCGTACCAGTCCCATCCTTGAACTTCTTCGACTGCAGCAACCTCTGCCTGGGGGAAAGATCTTATTTTTGTAACCCTTTTGTACAAGGTTATTTCGTCCCCTTCAATTCGAATTCCTCCATTCATGGCTCTTGTGAAATTCGTTCCGATGAGCATTTGTATCCCATCACTTATGCTCATATCAAGAACATAGATCAGAGGCATTCTGAATTTATTACCTTCAATCACAAAGTAGCCAGGTTTAATTTTGTGATCTGCAGGTTGCCGTGAGTTAACACCATTGAAATAAACAGTTCGTTCAAGTGGTTCTAAGGCTTCTTGTGGTATGACTGCCTTGCTTACACAGCAAGCGGTTGCACCAGTATCTAAAATAGCATTTACTTTGAACATCTGGACGCCTTGGATTTCGAATTCAACGGTGACATTGTATAGTTTGTTTGTCACCTTTCTTACTTTGGGTTCTTCAACTGTATTCATTGAATGGTGGACTTCTGTTTCGATGAACACTTTGGCTGACTTCTGGGTTTCTAAGGGTGGGAATTGTTCATTCGAGTAAGGATTTTGAGAGTCTTGGTATGGGGTTTCTGGTTCGGGCGTGTTTATTTCTTGGAAGCATCTTATCTCTTCCTCTAAATCTTTTATATTTTCTCTTGCCATTCTAAGCTGATCTTTAAGAATATGAACATCCATAATTCTATTATGCAGCTGATGTTCATAGTCTTTCTGCATGTTTGCTATTTCAACTCTTTGCTCCATTAGAGTTTCCTTTAAGCTTCGTATTTCATTTTGCAGTTTTAGAGTGTCAATGTCTCTATTTAAGAGCGCATGCCCTTCAGTCCTGAGTCTTTCTGCATATTCCTTGGCTTGATCTTGGAGGGCTTGTTTGAAATTCTTGTCTTTTTCTTGCAAAAGTTCTTTTAGCAACTGAACCTCTCGTTGGGTACTTTCAGCAATTCTTTCTTCTCTTTTGATTGTTATCCTTTTGCCAAGGTAATTGAAGGCACAAAGAGCACATGTTGTGAGCTTACAGTGTGAGCAATGTAACCTGGACCTATGTGTTGTAGCTATCCCACAATAATAGCACATCACATGGTTTGTCAGACCATTTTCTTCCCATTTATGCTGACAATTTTTGCTATTTTGAGGAAGTTGTTTGTCTGGCCTCCATGAGCCCACTTCCTGTGTTTGCTTTTGAATTTGTGAAGAACTTCCTGGATGGAACATAAAACATGTTTCTTCAAGTGGTGATTCATTGATTAATGTCCCAATGTTCTGATTTGTTTTTCCTTGCTCTCCTTCGGAAAAACTATAAACACTAGAATCATCATTGTCGGCTGAAATGACATCCCATTCATCACCAAGTTCCATATTTTGAAATACGGCGGCTCTAGCCATATTCCCTTTTTCACTTCTGCAGTCTCGTGCAAAGTGTCCTTCCTTTCCACAGATGTAGCACTTGCATTTGGAAATCCTACTCCTATCATCTTTATATTTCCTCTTGAAGACCTTGATGTGGGTTTTGTGGGGTTTACCTTTGTATGTTGTTGATCTTCTGAGGCCGTATTTCTTTGTTGCTTTATAATATCCGGGGATTGGGATGTTAGAACAGAAGTCAAGTGCTCTTAATTCTTTTTGTAGGGCAGCTTCTTTGCACATTTCTGCAACAAAGCTATGTGTGAACTTGATCGCTGGTAGGACTCCTGATCCAAGACCAGGATATTTGGCTCTAAATAATTCTTCAATTTTCTTTGATAATATTGGTGGAAGTTTGGTGAAGAATTTCTCTGTTGTGGATGGGAAGAACATCCTGCCTGATTTTGAAGCCAAAATCCTGAATTCATCAAGGAATTTCCATAGGTCTTTTGTGTGTTCACAGGTGAGTCGTTCAAGATCTCTGTAGGCTGCATCTTGTTCTTCAGTAGATCCTCGGTAGGGGTCTTCCAGAAGAATAATTTGGCGAACTTGTGAAGTAATGTTTTGTGGGTCGTCCGCTATAGCCTCTAGTGTGGTGTAGGCATCAGGGTACATGGTTCGCCATTGTTGCCACATTCTTTTTTCATTTTCTCCAAATAGATTTTCAACAAATGCAAGTTTTGCTTTGTTGTCAGGCCAATCTTGGTCGTTGAGTCTATTAATTGTTATAGACTCCCATCTGGAGATTACGTCTGCCCATAAGCCTGGATCTGCTGGTAGGATTAGTAAAACTCCTGTGCCGAGGTGGGCTGGTGGTAATGTCCACTGCTGATTATAGTATTCACCATATCCTCCTTTAAACACTCTATTGGTTCTTGGATAGTTGAACCCTGTGGGTTGCTGCTGTTGTTGCTGTCTAGCAGGTGGGTAGGTTGGGAGACCCATATTATGATCACTTGGAGGATCATATTGTCCGCTTTCTTCTGTATTTGGGAAGGCTAACTGCTCTAGGTCTCTTCTGAGCTTTCGGATTCTTGGATATTCCATAGCGTCTTCTTAGGTTGTGACGGCAACTGTTTTTTCTGTGTTTATCACACCAAAGGGGTCTTTCTGATCATGTTCATCTTCGTCTTGTTCATCATCCGTCTCCCAGCCGGAAGGTATGATGTCCTCTATTGCAATTGTTTCAGAAGGGGGATCATATTTGACCAGATAGTCAAATTTTCCAGATGGCTCTCCTAGAGTATCCCAATTGTTTTGTTGAATAAATGCCCCAATAAATTCTTCTTCAGGCTCATCTTGCTCAAGGACTTCTCTATCATTATTGTCAATAGAGTATCTTCTAGGTTCTGGCCTTCGTGAGTATCTTGTGAACTTTAAGCTTTGTGATCTGTCAAGCCTGTTATTGACAGCTACTCTGATTGGAACTCTGACTGTTGCTTGAGTTGATGGTTGAAGGTGCCAACTTCTTCCCTCAAGGTCTGATATGCTTAGATTCTCGCCTGGAATTGCTATGATTCCGCTTGTTTCCAGGTGGTCTACTGCATTTTGGACTTCATATTCAAAGCCCATGTAGCTGGTGTTTGATAATCTTCCGGTGAGATTAATGGTTACCAGGAGGTTGCTTTCTCCTCCTTGCCATGCTTCATAGCCATGAGTTTGGATTGCAACTTCAATGTGGTTATGGAAATCTTCTGTGCTTATCATCATATTTGGCACCATATAGATTAACTGCGTTCCTGCAGATAAGTCTATTTCCATTGTCCCTATGATGGCTGTACTGTTTTCCCATCTAGTATAACGGAGTACTGCTAGTGCCATAGTCCCTGCTCCTCTCTTATGGAGTGCATGTATGCGGATCATAATTAATCCCATGTGTACATGTTGCAACCCTGATTCTTGAAGTTGTCTGTAACTTTGATCTTTACAGAGCCTTATATTTGTCTGTTGCCCTTTTGTTACCAGTATCCTTCTTTCTGAATAGTGTTGATACACTCTGTGACGAACTGTGGTTCTGTTGTTGGAGTACAGGACTTCTGCCGGAACGAGACTTGCCCTTCTGCTTCTTAAGAGTTCTAGTTGTCTTTCTGGGCTAACCATGGATTCTAAGGTTCTGTTGTACCTTGTTCCAAACGTCCTCTGAAGACTTCTTCTTGTGTTGTACTGAAGTCGTTGAATCTGTTGATATCCTCGTATCTGATCATCTTGTGTTGGTGGTTGAGTCTGGGTTACAGATTCTCTGTTAAGAACGGCTGCCCTGTGGCTCATTTTCTCGAGTCTTTCTTGTATTCTTCTTTAAATATTATGTTGGGATCTTGGTAAAAGTATATAGGACCTTGTTTTCTTGAAGTGACTGTTTTTTCCGTAATTGAAACTTTGTCTAACCGTTTGGATAAGCTGATGATGGATTCTTCAAGGTCTGCGGGTGTTGCTTCTTTTCCACGACTGACTTCCTTTTGTAGTCTTTCAACCTTTTCTTCTATTTCTGAAAGCTTCTGGTTTTGCTTTATTACTAGATATAATAGGGTGTTGTTTTGTTTAATTATGGCTGCGTTTTGCGCTGCTACACCACTTTTGTAATCAGATGGTTTTGCAAATCCAACTGCAGGTGAATCAAAGTCTTCTGTTGCACCGACGGCTTCCTGATAGTCCGAACTAGCTCTGACACTAGCTAGGCTCATGAGGTTAAGAAGGCTCTTTCTTCATGCAGAAGGCGTTCAACCTTCTGGATCTTCTGATTAAGGTCTTCCGTGAGTTTGAGTGCTTCTTTCTCAACCAATTTTGGTTGCTCGGCTATTCTTTGAACTAGATCGAGAACTTGACTTTTAGTGAGGGGTTGATATTGATGTACTTCAAACGAGATTTGCTGTAGGCTTTTTCTGGTTTCACTCTGGGTTTTTCTTATCAATTCCTCACAGGTTTCTAAACGAAGTTGTAATTCCTTTTGATTTTCAAGTATCTGATGAAAACGTTTGATGCAAACTTTTGCGTGTAAAAGTAGTTTATCATGAATACAGGAAATATTATTACTTAAAACTGGCAGCTTGACCTTTTGAGTTTCTTCAAGGTTGAGATATTCAAGGTTAGCAGTTCGGGAATGTTTATACCAATCTGCTATATCTTGTTCAAAACGATCAGTCATAGAAAATAATAACTTCTGTATTTATACTAAGGGAGTTACTATTCTTATTGGACTTGTGGATGCTAAAATTCTTTGAAAAATGTTCACGTTTCCACACATAATTCCCCCTTCTGGGTACTTGATCGCGTGTACTTTGGCTTTTACATTAGTTTTTGAAAACAGGACCCACATAAATAAGAAATCCAATAACAACCGTTTAGGATAATACAGACGATATTACTTTAAATAACCAAAGATTTTTAAACAAAACTAGAAGAAAGGTACAAATATCCTTTTCCTGCAAACCTTGAATGGGCTTTTAAGCTACCATGCTTATAAACGCTTTGTTCATAAGCTCTGATACCAAATAAAAATATTTACCAGGAAAGTATTTTTATTCTAAGAAAGTATTTTTATTCTAAGAACAAAGACTAAATCTTAGAATATTCAAACATATTTATTGAAACTTACTTGTAAGAAAGTATTTTTATTCTAAGAACAAAGACTAAATCTTAGAATATTCAAACATATTTATTAAAACTTACTTGAAAAAAAAAAGGTTTAAGAACTTCCAACTTATATTTCACACAATATGATTCTTACAAGGGAGATAGAGAGAGAAGTGTATATGCTTTTCGATGCCTCTCTATCGGAAAATAAACACACTTATTTATACAAGATTTTAAGTGGACAACTCAATTATAGAGAAAACCCACGATAAGGTAGCTGGACCACCTATTATTCAAACTTATTCACAGCTGGCTTCAATAATTCTCAGGACTGCTGTGAGGTGGGGCAGGTTTCTAGAGAAAATTTGACAAACCAGGCAAAGTAGGATAATAATTTAAACAAACAGACAAACAGCTGTAAAGTGGTCCGAACACGTTGCTTTTTAGAGTCGACAGTATCTGGCTCCACGTATATTGGTTCTCTTCGAAAGAAGGCCTAGTGTATGGAGTATAGCGTCATCCCATCCGTCATCTTCAAGAATGTAACTGGTACAGTTACATTCTTCCTCTTTGTTATTGTCTCCTATGGAATCGTCATCCCTTACGTATCCGAGGCCCGTACGATAATATTTGTGAGTTTCATATGGGCCTAGTTTTTTATTCGTGTCTTGTGATTCATCAGTCCAGTCTCCTTTAGGCTTGTATGCATGGACCGGGTTGTTTCTGAAAATGGGCTTTTCCTCTTCTTCAGTTATGCAGTTGATTGACAGGGAATTGTTAGGCCTTTGGGCTCTTTTTGCCTGATCTATGATTTCTTTTCCTTGGGCTTTGGTTTGGCTTTGGGCTTCAACTTTATTAGCTCGTATTGAGTATGTTCCAAAACGTGCTCCATACCATTCCCATCTTCCGCTATCGTCATGGGTTTCTGCTTCATACCATTGGGTTTTACAATTTTTCTCCTTTTTATGGGCTTCATGAAATTGGGCCAGATTCATGTTTGCCATGCTTTGTGGTTTTAAGGTTGAAGGACTTTCTTGAGTAAATCTTTGGGCTAAAGGGTAAGTAACTTCCTGCGGTTGGTCCTTGGTTTTGATTATGGGTTTTGGTAGTAACTTCAATTCTTCCAAAAGGCTTTGCATTTGCTTGAGTTCTTCCATCCTTTGGTCTTTACTAATTCTCTTATCCTGGATTGCTTCTTCGGCTACTTTCATTATCATCTTGGCCTCTGGCTGCTTCTCGTGATCCTGCAAACAAAAGGTTACCATTCGTGATAAGGAGTCTGCTAAAACATTTTGTTTCCCATCAATATGTTCGATATTGATTTGTACTCCAGTTCCTGTAACTGCATCTGTAAACTTTAACCACCGGACTCTTGAGGCTTTGTTGGAATTAGTTTTGTTGTAAAATCTAATTATTGCCTGGCAATCAGTTCTGAGGGTTATTTCCTTCTTGTCTAAGTAATGGATCTTCAATTTCTCCAGTGTGTTTATGAAGGCATTGATTTCAGCGTCAATGGTGGATTGTATAGTTTTAAACCTCCCGCTGGTATAGGCGCAAACTTGTTCTTGAGACTTTGGGTCTCCTTTCTTGTTCTTCCACTTGCAAATTCCTCCCCATCCTTCCATGCATCCATCCGTTTCTAGGATTAAATAGGCTTCTTTTGGTGGGATTTGAAGGTCTGGTAACTCTTGAACTTGCCTCTTTATCTTCTTTATCATTTCGTAATCTGAAGGTTTGAGCCTTTTGTCTCCATGCAGGCTTGTTTTTTCATATAGGGGTCCAAGTAAGATACCAAGCTTTGGGATATATCCTCTTGCGTAATTAAGAATTCCTAAGAATGATCGTAGGCCTGCTTTTGTCTTCATATTTTCTTCATTGAAATCAGCAATTTTCTTAATTATGTGTGGTTGGAGTTTAAGCTTCTGCCTTCCAACGACTGCTCCGAGGAAATCTATTTCTGTTACTGCAATCTTCATTTTTGTTGGAGAGAGGACGAGGCCAAATTCTTTGCACTTTTGAACCAATATCCTTAAATGGTGTTTATGTTGCTCTTCGTTTTCTGAGAAGACCAAAATGTCGTCAATGTAAACTGCAATAAAATTTTCCGTTCCTCTAAAACATCGATCCATTTTTCGTTGGAAGATTGCTGGGGCATTTTTTAGCCCAAATGGCATAACTAGCCATTCATATAATCCTCCTGGTACCAGAAAAGCAGTCCATGGTATGGATGCTTCTTCCATTGCTACTTGATGGAATCCTGATTTTAAATCAAATTTGGAATAAATCTTGGATCTCCCGATTCTGTGTAGCAACGTGTTAATACCTGGCAGAGAGTATTGATCTTTGTACGTATTGTCATTCAATGTTCGATAATTGAAGACCATACGTTCCTTTCCTTTTATCTCTTCACCAGTTTTGGTGTCGATTGTTGTGCCTGAGTTGACTAACATGGCCATGGTCCTGTGTCTACTTGAACTGTGTCTTATAACTCCTAATTGTAGTAGAGCATCAATGTGCCTTTTGAAGGCGTCTTCCATGGCCGGTGTCACGTGCTTGAGAGGCTTGTCTTGTATTGTGATATCAGGGTTGATGATATCAATTTTGCACAACTCTCCATTCTTTCGCCAGTGTTTCAACGGTTCTTCACCAATATAGCCTTGTTGCTTAAGCTCTTGGATGACTGGGTTGAAATCTTTTGAGAGATTTAGACTAATCTCTGGTATAGCAGGTGAAGTTACATATGCTTCCTGTAACATTTGATGAGCTTCATCGTCGTACCAGTCCCATCCTTGAACTTCTTTGACTGCAGCAACCTCTGCCTGGGGGAAAGATCTTATTTTTGTAACCCTTTTGTACAAGGTTATTTCGTCCCCTTCAATTCGAATTCCTCCATTCATGGCTCTTGTGAAATTCGTTCCGATGAGCATTTGTATCCCATCACTTATGCTCATATCAAGAACATAGATCAGAGGCATTCTGAATTTATTACCTTCAATCACAAAGTAGCCAGGTTTAATTTTGTGATCTGCAGGTTGCCGTGAGTTAACACCATTGAAATAAACAGTTCGTTCAAGTGGTTCTAAGGCTTCTTGTGGTATGACTGCCTTGCTTACACAGCAAGCGGTTGCACCAGTATCTAAAATAGCATTTACTTTGAACATCTGGACGCCTTGGATTTCGAATTCAACGGTGACATTGTATAGTTTGTTTGTCACCTTTCTTACTTTGGGTTCTTCAACTGTATTCATTGAATGGTGGACTTCTGTTTCGATGAACACTTTGGCTGACTTTTGGGTTTCTAAGGGTGGGAATTGTTCATTCGAGTAAGGATTTTGAGAGTCTTGGTATGGGGTTTCTGGTTCGGGCGTGTTTATTTCTTGGAAGCATCTTATCTCTTCCTCTAAATCTTTTATCTTTTCTCTTGCCATTCTAAGCTGATCTTTAAGAATATGAACATCCATAATTCTATTATGCAGCTGATGTTCATAGTCTTTCTGCATGTTTGCTATTTCAACTCTTTGCTCCATTAGAGTTTCCTTTAAGCTTCGTATTTCATTTTGCAGTTTTAGAGTGTCAATGTCTCTATTTAAGAGCGCATGCCCTTCAGTCCTGAGTCTTTCTGCATATTCCTTGGCTTGATCTTGGAGGGCTTGTTTGAAATTCTTGTCTTTTTCTTGCAAAAGTTCTTTTAGCAACTGAACCTCTCGTTGGGTACTTTCAGCAATTCTTTCTTCTCTTTTGATTGTTATCCTTTTGCCAAGGTAATTCAAGGCACAAAGAGCACATGTTGTGAGCTTACAGTGTGAACAATGTAACCTGGACCTATGTGTTGTAGCTATCCCATAATAATAGCACATCACATGGTTTGTCAGACCATTTTCTTCCCAATTATGCTGACAATTTTTGCTATTTTGAGGAAGTTGTTTGTCTGGCCTCCATGAGCCCACTTCCTGTGTTTGCTTTTGAATTTGTGAAGAACTTCCTGGATGGAACATAAAACATGTTTCTTCAAGTGGTGATTCATTGATTAATGTCCCAATGTTCTGATTTGTTTTTCCTTGCTCTCCTTCGGAAAAACTATAAACACTAGAATCATCATTGTCGGCTGAAATGACATCCCATTCATCACCAAGTTCCATATTTTGAAATACGGCGGCTCTAGCCATATTCCCTTTTTCACTTCTGCAGTCTCGTGCAAAGTGTCCTTCCTTTCCACAGATGTAGCACATGCATTTGGAAATCCTACTCCTATCATCTTTATATTTCCTCTTGAAGACCTTGATGTGGGTTTTGTGGGGCTTACCTTTGTATGTTGTTGATCTTCTGAGGCCGTATTTCTTTGTTGCTTTATAATATCCGGGGATTGGGATGTTAGAACAGAAGTCAAGTGCTCTTAATTCTTTTTGTAGGGCAGCTTCTTTGCACATTTCTGCAACAAAGCTATGTGTGAACTTGATCGCTGCTAGGACTCCTGATCCAAGACCAGGATATTTGGCTCTAAATAATTCTTCAATTTTCTTTGATAATATTGGTGGAAGTTTGGTGAAGAATTTCTCTGTTGTGGATGGGAAGAACATCCTGCCTGATTTTGAAGCCAAAATCCTGAATTCATCAAGGAATTTCCATAGGTCTTTTGTGTGTTCACAGGTGAGTCGTTCAAGATCTCTGTAGGCTGCATCTTGTTCTTCAGTAGATCCTCGGTAGGGGTCTTCCAGAAGAATAATTTGGCGAACTTGTGAAGTAATGTTTTGTGGGTCGTCCGCTATAGCCTCTAGTGTGGTGTAGGCATCAGGGTACATGGTTCGCCATTGTTGCCACATTCTTTTTTCATTTTCTCCAAATAGATTTTCAACAAATGCAAGTTTTGCTTTGTTATCAGGCCAATCTTGGTCGTTGAGTCTATTAATTGTTATAGACTCCCATCTGGAGATTACGTCTGCCCATAAGCCTGGATCTGCTGGTAGGATTAGTAAAACTCCTGTGCCGAGGTGGGCTGGTGGTAATGTCCACTGCTGATTATAGTATTCACCATATCCTCCTTTAAACACTCTATTGGTTCTTGGATAGTTGAACCCTGTGGGTTGCTTTTGTTGTTGCTGTCTAGTAGGTGGGTAGGTTGGGAGACCCATATTATGATCACTTGGAGGATCATATTGTCCGCTTTCTTCTGTATTTGGGAAGGCTAACTGCTCTAGGTCTCTTCTGAGCTTTCGGATTCTTGGATATTCCATAGCGTCTTCTTCGGTTGTGACGACAACTATTTTTTCTGTGTTTATCGCACCAAAGGGGTCTTTCTGATCATGTTCATCTTCGTCTTGTTCATCATCCGTCTCCCAGCCGGAAGGTATGATGTCCTCTATTGCAATTGTTTTAGAAGGGGGATCATATTTGACCAGATAGTCAAATTTTCCAGATGGCTCTCCTAGAGTATCCCAATTGTTTTGTTGAATAAATGCCCCAATAAATTCTTCTTCAGGCTCATCTTGCTCAAGGACTTCTCTATCATTATTGTCAACAGAGTATCTTCTAGGTTCTGGCCTTCGTGAGTATCTTGTGAACTTTAAGCTTTGTGATCTGTCAAGCCTGTTATTGACAGCTACTCCGATTGGAACTCTGACTGTTGCTTGAGTTGATGGTTGAAGGTGCCAACTTCTTCCCTCAAGGTCTGATATGCTTAGATTCTCGCCTGGAATTGCTATGATTCCGCTTGTTTCCAGGTGGTCTACTGCATTTTGGACTTCATATTCAAAGCCCATGTAGCTGGTGTTTGATAATCTTCCGGTGAGATTAATGGTTACCAGGAGGTTGCTTTCTCCTCCTTGCCATGCTTCATAGCCATGAGTTTGGATTGCAACTTCAATGTGGTTATGGAAATCTTCTGTGCTTATCATCATATTTGGCACCATATAGATTAACTGCGTTCCTGCAGATAAGTCTATTTCCATTGTCCCTATGATGGCTGTACTGTTTTCCCATCTAGTATCACGGAGTACTACTAGTGCCATAGTCCCTGCTCCTCTCCTATGGAGTGCATGTATGCGGATCATAATTAATCCCATGTGTACATGTTGCAACCCTGATTCTTGAAGTTGTCTGTAACTTTGATCATTACAGAGCCTTATATTTGTCTGTTGCCTTTCTGTTACCAGTATCCTTCTTTCTGAATAGTGTTGATACACTCTGTGACGAACTGTGGTTCTGTTGTTGGAGTACAGGACTTCTGCCGGAACGAGACTTGCCCTTCTGCTTCTTGAAAGTTCTAGTTGTCTTTCTGGGCTAACCATGGATTCTAAGGTTCTGTTGTACCTTGTTCCAAACGTCCTCTGAAGACTTCTTCTTGTGTTGTACTGAAGTCGTTGAATCTGTTGATATCCTCGTATCTGATCTTCTTGTGTTGGTGGTTGAGTCTGGGTTACAGATTCTCTGTTAAGAACGGCTGCCCTGTGGCTCATTTTCTCGAGTCTTTCTTGTATTCTTCTTTAAATATTATGTTGGGATCTTGGTAAAAGTATATAGGACCTTGTTTTCTTGAAGTGACTGTTTTTTCCGTAATTGAAACTTTGTCTAACCGTTTGGATAAGCTGATGATGGATTCTTCAAGGTCTGCGGGTGTTGCTTCTTTTCCACGACTGACTTCCTTTTGTAGTCTTTCAACCTTTTCTTCTATTTCTGAAAGCTTCTGGTTTTGCTTTATTACTAGATATAATAGGGTGTTTTTTTGTTTAATTATGACTGGGTTTTGCGCTGCTACACCACTTTTGTAATCAGATGGTTTTGCAAATCCAACTGCAGGTGAATCAAAGTCTTCTGTTGCACCGACGGCTTCCTGATAGTCCGAACTAGCTCTGACACTAGCTAGGCTCATGAGGTTAAGAAGGCTCTTACTTCATGCAGAAGGCGTTCAACCTTCTGGATCTTCTGATTAAGGTCTTCCGTGAGTTTGAGTGCTTCTTTCTCAACCAATTTTGGTTGCTCGGCTATTCTTTGAACTAGATCGAGAACTTGACTTTTAGTGAGGGGTTGATATTGATGTACTTCAAACGAGATTTGCTGTAGGCTTTTTCTGGTTTCACTCTGGGTTTTTTTTATCAATTCCTCACAGGTTTCTAAACGAAGTTGTAATTCCTTTTGATTTTCAAGTATCTGATGAAAACGTTTGATGCAACAATGGCGAACCATGTACCCTGATGCCTACACCACACTAGAGGCTATAGCGGACGACCCACAAAACATTACTTCACAAGTTCGCCAAATTATTCTTCTGGAAGACCCCTACCGAGGATCTACTGAAGAACAAGATGCAGCCTACAGAGATCTTGAACGACTCACCTGTGAACACACAAAAGACCTATGGAAATTCCTTGATGAATTCAGGATTTTGGCTTCAAAATCAGGCAGGATGTTCTTCCCATCCACAACAGAGAAATTCTTCACCAAACTTCCACCAATATTATCAAAGAAAATTGAAGAATTATTTAGAGCCAAATATCCTGGTCTTGGATCAGGAGTCCTACCAGCGATCAAGTTCACACATAGCTTTGTTGCAGAAATGTGCAAAGAAGCTGCCCTACAAAAAGAATTAAGAGCACTTGACTTCTATTCTAACATCCCAATCCCCGGATATTATAAAGCAACAAAGAAACGTTCCTCTAAAACATCGATCCATTTTTCGTTGGAAGATTGCTGGGGCATTTTTTAGCCCAAATGGCATAAGTAGCCATTCATATAATCCTCCTGGTACCAGAAAAGCAGTCCATGGTATGGATGCTTCTTCCATTGCTACTTGATGGAATCCTGATTTTAAATCAAATTTGGAATAAATCTTGGATCTCCCGATTCTGTATAGCAACGTGTTAATACCTGGCAGAGAGTATTGATCTTTGTACGTATTGTCATTCAATGTTCGATAATTGAAGACCATACGTTCCTTTCCTTTTATCTCTTCACCAGTTTTGGTGTCGATTGTTGTGCCTGAGTTGACTAACATGGCCATGGTCCTGTGTCTACTTGAACTGTGTCTTATAACTCCTAATTGTAGTAGAGCATCAATGTGCCTTTTGAAGGCGTCTTCCATGGCCGGTGTCACGTGCTTGAGAGGCTTGTCTTGTATTGTGATATCAGGGTTGATGATATCAATTTTGCACAACTCTCCATTCTTTCGCCAGTGTTTCAACGGTTCTTCACCAATATAGCCTTGTTGCTTAAGCTCTTGGATGACTGGGTTGAAATCTTTTGAGAGATTTAGACTAATCTCTGGTATAGCAGGTGAAGTTACATATGCTTCCTGTAACATTTGATGACCTTCATCGTCGTACCAGTCCCATCCTTGAACTTCTTCGACTGCAGCAACCTCTGCCTGGGGGAAAGATCTTATTTTTGTAACCCTTTTGTACAAGGTTATTTCGTCCCCTTCAATTCAAATTCCTCCATTCATGGCTCTTGTGAAATTCGTTCCGATGAGCATTTGTATCCCATCACTTATGCTCATATCAAGAACATAGATCAGAGGCATTCTGAATTTATTACCTTCAATCACAAAGTAGCCAGGTTTAATTTTGTGATCTGCAGGTTGCCGTGAGTTAACACCATTGAAATAAACAGTTCGTTCAAGTGGTTCTAAGGCTTCTTGTGGTATGACTGCCTTGCTTACACAGCAAGCGGTTGCACCAGTATCTAAAATAGCATTACTTTGAACATCTGGACGCCTTGGATTTCGAATTCAACGGTGACATTGTATAGTTTGTTTGTCACCTTTCTTACTTTGGGTTCTTCAACTGTATTCATTGAATGGTGGACTTCTGTTTCGATGAACACTTTGGCTGACTTCTGGGTTTCTAAGGGTGGGAATTGTTCATTCGAGTAAGGATTTTGAGAGTCTTGGTATGGGGTTTCTGGTTCGGGCGTGTTTATTTCTTGGAAGCATCTTATCTCTTCCTCTAAATCTTTTATCTTTTCTCTTGCCATTCTAAGCTGATCTTTAAGAATATGAACATCCATAATTCTATTATGCAGCTGATGTTCATAGTCTTTCTGCATGTTTGCTATTTCAACTCTTTGCTCCATTAGAGTTTCCTTTAAGCTTCGTATTTCATTTTGCAGTTTTAGAGTGTCAATGTCTCTATTTAAGAGCGCATGCCCTTCAGTCCTGAGTCTTTCTGCATATTCCTTGGCTTGATCTTGGAGGGCTTGTTTGAAATTCTTGTCTTTTTCTTGCAAAAGTTCTTTTAGCAACTGAACCTCTCGTTGGGTACTTTCAGCAATTCTTTCTTCTCTTTTGATTGTTATCCTTTTGCCAAGGTAATTGAAGGCATAAAGAGCACATGTTGTGAGCTTACAGTGTGAGCAATGTAACCTGGACCTATGTGTTGTAGCTATCCCACAATAATAGCACATCACATGGTTTGTCAGACCATTTTCTTCCCAATTATGCTGACAATTTTTGCTATTTTGAGGAAGTTGTTTGTCTGGCCTCCATGAGCCCACTTCCTGTGTTTGCTTTTGAATTTGTGAAGAACTTCCTGGATGGAACATAAAACATGTTTCTTCAAGTGGTGATTCATTGATTAATGTCCCAATGTTCTGATTTGTTTTTCCTTGCTCTCCTTCGGAAAAACTATAAACACTAGAATCATCATTGTCGGCTGAAATGACATCCCATTCATCACCAAGTTCCATATTTTGAAATACGGCGGCTCTAGCCATATTCCCTTTTTCACTTCTGCAGTCTCGTGCAAAGTGTCCTTCCTTTCCACAGATGTAGCACTTGCATTTGGAAATCCTGCTCCTATCATCTTTATATTTCCTCTTGAAGACATTGATGTGGGTTTTGTGGGGTTTACCTTTGTATGTTGTTGATCTTCTGAGGCCGTATTTCTTTGTTGCTTTATAATATCCGGGGATTGGGATGTTAGAACAGAAGTCAAGTGCTCTTAATTCTTTTTGTAGGGTAGCTTCTTTGCACATTTCTGCAACAAAGCTATGTGTGAACTTGATCGCTGGTAGGACTCCTGATCCAAGACCAGGATATTTGGCTCTAAATAATTCTTCAATTTTCTTTGATAATATTGGTGGAAGTTTGGTGAAGAATTTCTCTGTTGTGGATGGGAAGAACATCCTGCCTGATTTTGAAGCCAAAATCCTGAATTCATCAAGGAATTTCCATAGGTCTTTTGTGTGTTCACAGGTGAGTCGTTCAAGATCTCTGTAGGCTGCATCTTGTTCTTCAGTAGATCCTTGGTAGGGGTCTTCCAGAAGAATAATTTGGCGAACTTGTGAAGTAATGTTTTGTGGGTCGTCCGCTATAGCCTCTAGTGTGGTGTAGGCATCAGGGTACATGGTTCGCCATTGTTGCCACATTCTTTTTTCATTTTCTCCAAATAGATTTTCAACAAATGCAAGTTTTGCTTTGTTGTCAGGCCAATCTTGGTCGTTGAGTCTATTAATTGTTATAGACTCCCATCTGGAGATTACGTCTGCCCATAAGCCTGGATCTGCTGGTAGGATTAGTAAAACTCCTGTGCCGAGGTGGGCTGGTGGTAATGTCCACTGCTGATTATAGTATTCACCATATCCTTCTTTAAACACTCTATTGGTTCTTGGATAGTTGAACCCTGTGGGTTGCTGCTGTTGTTGCTGTCTAGCAGGTGGGTAGGTTGGGAGACCCATATTATGATCACTTGGAGGATCATATTGTCCGCTTTCTTCTGTATTTGGGAAGGCTAACTGCTCTAGGTCTCTTCTGAGCTTTCGGATTCTTGGATATTCCATAGCGTCTTCTTCGGTTGTGACGGCAACTGTTTTTTCTGTGTTTATCGCACCAAAGGGGTCTTTCTGATCATGTTCATCTTCGTCTTGTTCATCATCCGTCTCCCAGCCGGAAGGTATGATGTCCTCTATTGCAATTGTTTCAGAAGGGGGATCATATTTGACCAGATAGTCAAATTTTCCAGATGGCTCTCCTAGAGTATCCCAATTGTTTTGTTGAATAAATGCCCCAATAAATTCTTCTTCAGGCTCATCTTGCTCAAGGACTTCTCTATCATTATTGTCAACAGAGTATCTTCTAGGTTCTGGCCTTCGTGAGTATCTTGTGAACTTTAAGCTTTGTGATCTGTCAAGCCTGTTATTGACAGCTACACCGATTGGAACTCTGACTGTTGCTTGAGTTGATGGTTGAAGGTGCCAACTTCTTCCCTCAAGGTCTGATATGCTTAGATTCTCGCCTGGAATTGCTATGATTCCGCTTGTTTCCAGGTGGTCTACTGCATTTTGGACTTCATATTCAAAGCCCATGTAGCTGGTGTTTGATAATCTTCCGGTGACTTTAATGGTTACCAGGAGGTTGCTTTCTCCTCCTTGCCATGCTTCATAGCCATGAGTTTGGATTGCAACTTCAATGTGGTTATGGAAATCTTCTGTGCTTATCATCATATTTGGCACCATATAGATTCACTGCGTTCCTGCAGATAAGTCTATTTCCATTGTCCCTATGATGGCTGTATTGTTTTCCCATCTAGTATCACGGAGTACTGCTAGTGCCATAGTCCCTGCTCCTCTCCTATGGAGTGCATGTATGCGGATCATAATTAATCCCATGTGTACATGTTGCAACCCTGATTCTTGAAGTTGTCTGTAACTTTGATCATTACAGAGCCTTATATTTGTCTGTTGCCCTTCTGTTACCAGTATCCTTCTTTCTGAATAGTGTTGATACACTCTGTGACGAACTGTGGTTCTGTTGTTGGAGTACAGGACTTCTGCCGGAACGAGACTTGCCCTTCTGCTTCTTGAAAGTTCTAGTTGTCTTTCTGGGCTAACCATGGATTCTAAGGTTCTGTTGTACCTTGTTCCAAACGTCCTCTGAAGACTTCTTCTTGTGTTGTACTGAAGTCGTTGAATCTGTTGATATCCTCGTATCTGATCTTCTTGTGTTGGTGGTTGAGTCTGGGTTACAGATTCTCTGTTAAGAACGGCTGCCCTGTGGCTCATTTTCTCGAGTCTTTCTTGTATTCTTCTTTAAATATTATGTTGGGATCTTGGTAAAAGTATATAGGACCTTGTTTTCTTGAATTGACTGTTTTTTCCGTAATTGAAACTTTGTCTAACCGTTTGGATAAGCTGATGATGGATTCTTCAAGGTCTGCGGGTGTTGCTTCTTTTCCACGACTGACTTCCTTTTGTAGTCTTTCAACCTTTTCTTCTATTTCTGAAAGCTTCTGGTTTTGCTTTATTACTAGATATAATAGGGTGTTGTTTTGTTTAATTATGGCTGCGTTTTGCGCTGCTACACCACTTTTGTAATCAGATGGTTTTGCAAATCCAACTGCAGGTGAATCAAAGTCTTCTGTTGCACCGACGGCTTCCTGATAGTCCGAACTAGCTCTGACACTAGCTAGGCTCATGAGGTTAAGAAGGCTCTTACTTCATGCAGAAGGCGTTCAACCTTCTGGATCTTCTGATTAAGGTCTTCCGTGAGTTTGAGTGCTTCTTTCTCAACCAATTTTGGTTGCTCGGCTATTCTTTGAACTAGATCGAGAACTTGACTTTTAGTGAGGGGTTGATATTGATGTACTTCAAACGAGATTTGCTGTAGGCTTTTTCTGGTTTCACTCTGGGTTTTTCTTATCAATTCCTCACAGGTTTCTAAACGAAGTTGTAATTCCTTTTGATTTTCAAGTATCTGATGAAAACGTTTGATGCAAACTTTTGCGTGTAAAAGTAGTTTATCATGAATACAGGAAATATTATTACTTAAAACTGGCAGCTTGACCTTTTGAGTTTCTTCAAGGTTGAGATATTCAAGGTTAGCAGTTCGGGAATGTTTATACCAATCTGCTATATCTTGTTCAAAACGATCAGTCATAGAAAATAATAACTTCTGTATTTATACTAAGGGAGTTACTATTCTTATTGGACTTGTGGATGCTAAAATTCTTTGAAAAATGTTCACGTTTCCACACATAATTCCCCCTTCTGGGTACTTGATCGCGTGTACTTTGGCTTTTACATTAGTTTTTGAAAACAGGACCCACATAAATAAGAAATCCAATAACAACCGTTTAGGATAATACAGACGATATTACTTTAAATAACCAAAGATTTTTAAACAAAACTAGAAGAAAGGTACAAATATCCTTTTCCTGCAAACCTTGAATGGGCTTTTAAGCTACCATGCTTATAAACGCTTTGTTCATAAGCTCTGATACCAAATAAAAATATTTACCAGGAAAGTATTTTTATTCTAAGAACAAAGACTAAATCTTAGAATATTCAAACATATTTATTAAAACTTACTTGAAAAAAAAAGGTTTAAGAACTTCCAACTTATATTTCACACAATATGATTCTTACAAGGGAGATAGAGAGAGAAGTGTATATGCTTTTCGATGCCTCTCTATCGGAAAATAAACACACTTATTTATACAAGATTTTAAGTGGACAACTCAATTATAGAGAAAACCCACGATAAGGTAGCTGGACCACCTATTATTCAAACTTATTCACAGCTGGCTTCAATAATTCTCAGGACTGCTGTGAGGTGGGGCAGGTTTCTAGAGAAAATTTGACAAACCAGGCAAAGTAGGATAATAATTTAAACAAACAGACAAACAGCTGTAAAGTGGTCCGAACACGTTGCTTTTTAGAGTCGACAGTATCTGGCTCCACGTATATTGGTTCTCTTCGAAAGAAGGCCTAGTGTATGGAGTATAGCGTCATCCCATCCGTCATCTTCAAGAATGTAACTGGTACAGTTACATTCTTCCTCTTTGTTATTGTCTCCTGTGGAATCGTCATCCCTTACGTATCCGAGGCCCGTACGATAATATTTGTGAGTTTCATATGGGCCTAGTTTTTTATTCGTGTCTTGTGATTCATCAGTCCAGTCTCCTTTAGGCTTGTATGCATGGACCGGGTTGTTTCTGAAAATGGGCTTTTCCTCTTCTTCAGTTATGCAGTTGATTGACAGGGAATTGTTAGGCCTTTGGGCTCTTTTTGCCTGATCTATGATATCTTTTCCTTGGGCTTTGGTTTGGCTTTGGGCTTCAACTTTATTAGCTCGTATTGAGTATGTTCCAAAACGTGCTCCATACCATTCCCATCTTCCGCTCTCGTCATGGGTTTCTGCTTAATACCATTGGGTTTTATAATTTTTCTCCTTTTTATGGGCTTCATGAAATTGGTCCAGATTCATGTTTGCCATGCTTTGTGGTTTTAAGGTTGAAGGACTTTCTTGAGTAAATCTTTGGGCTAAAGGGTAAGTAACTTCCTGCGGTTGGTCCTTGGTTTTGATTATGGGTTTTGGTAGTAACTTCAATTCTTCCAAAAGGCTTTGCATTTGCTTGAGTTCTTCCATCCTTTGGTCTTTACTAATTCTCTTATCCTGGATTGCTTCTTCGGCTACTTTCATTATCATCTTGGCCTCTGGCTGCTTCTCGTGATCCTGCAAACAAAAGGTTACCATTCGTGATAAGGAGTCTGCTAAAACATTTTGTTTCCCATCAATATGTTCGATATTGATTTGTACTCCAGTTCCTGTAACTGCATCTGTAAACTTTAACCACCGGACTCTTGAGGCTTTGTTGGAATTAGTTTTGTTGTAAAAACTAATTATTGCCTGGCAATCAGTTCTGAGGGTTATTTCCTTCTTGTCTAAGTAATGGATCTTCAATTTCTCCAGTGTGTTTATGAAGGCATTGATTTCAGCGTCAATGGTGGATTGTATAGTTTTAAACCTCCCGCTGGTATAGGCGCAAACTTGTTCTTGAGACTTTGGGTCTCCTTTCTTGTTCTTCCACTTGCAAATTCCTCCCCATCCTTCCATGCATCCATCTGTTTCTAGGATTAAATAGGCTTCTTTTGGTGGGATTTGAAGGTCTGGTAACTCTTGAACTTGCCTCTTTATCTTCTTTATCAGTTCGTAATCTGAAGGTTTGAGCCTTTTGTCTCCATGTAGGCTTGTTTTTTCATATAGGGGTCCAAGTAAGATACCAAGCATTTGGGATATATCCTCTTGCGTAATTAAGAATTCCTAAGAATGATCGTAGGCCTGCTTTTGTCTTCATATTTTCTTCATTGAAATCAGCAATTTTCTTAATTATGTGTGGTTGGAGTTTAAGCTTCTGCCTTCCAACGACTGCTCCGAGGAAATCTATTTCTGTTACTGCAATCTTCATTTTTGTTGGAGAGAGGACGAGGCCAAATTCTTTGCACTTTTGAACCAATATCCTTAAATGGTGTTTATGTTGCTCTTCGTTTTCTAAGAAGACCAAAATGTCGTCAATGTAATTCCGTTCCTCTAAAACATCGATCCATTTTTCGTTGGAAGATTGCTGGGGCATTTTTTAGCCCAAATGGCATAACTAGCCATTCATATAATATGTTTGAATATTCTAAGATTTAGTCTTTGTTCTTAGAATAAAAATACTTTCTTACAAGTAAGTTTTAATAAATATGTTTGAATATTCTAAGATTTAGTCTTTGTTCTTAGAATAAAAATACTTTCTTAGAATAAAAATACTTTCCTGGTAAATATTTTTATTTGGTATCAGAGCTTATGAACAAAGCGTTTATAAGCATGGTAGCTTAAAAGCCCATTCAAGGTTTGCAGGAAAAGGATATTTGTACCTTTCTTCTAGTTTTGTTTAAAAATCTTTGGTTATTTAAAGTAATATCGTCTGTATTATCCTAAACGGTTGTTATTGGATTTCTTATTTACGTGGGTCCTGTTTTCAAAAACTAATGTAAAAGCCAAAGTACACGCGATCAAGTACCCAGAAGGGGGAATTATGTGTGGAAACGTGAACATTTTTCAAAGAATTTTAGCATCCACAAGTCCAATAAGAATAGTAACTCCCTTAGTATAAATACAGAAGTTATTATTTTCTATGACTGATCGTTTTGAACAAGATATAGCAGATTGGTATAAACATTCCCGAACTGCTAACCTTGAATATCTCAACCTTGAAGAAACTCAAAAGGTTAAGCTGCCAGTTTTAAGTAATAATATTTCCTGTATTCATGATAAACTACTTTTACACTCAAAAGTTTGCATCAAACGTTTTCATCAGATACTTGAAAATCAAAAGGAATTACAACTTCGTTTAGAAATCTGTGAGGAATTGATAAGAAAAACCCAGAGTGAAACCAGAAAAAGCCTACAACAAATCTCGTTTGAAGTACATCAATATCAACCCCTCACTAAAAGTCAAGTTCTCGATCTAGTTCAAAGAATAGCCGAGCAACCAAAATTGGTTGAGAAAGAAGCACTCAAACTCACGGAAGACCTTAATCAGAAGATCCAGAAGGTTGAACGCCTTCTGCATGAAGTAAGAGCCTTCTTAACCTCATGAGCCTAGCTAGTGTCAGAGCTAGTTCGGACTATCAGGAAGCCGTCGGTGCAACAGAAGACTTTGATTCACCTGCAGTTGGATTTGCAAAACCATCTGATTACAAAAGTGGTGTAGCAGCGCAAAACGCAGCCATAATTAAACAAAACAACACCCTATTATATCTAGTAATAAAGCAAAACCAGAAGCTTTCAGAAATAGAAGAAAAGGTTGAAAGACTACAAAAGGAAGTCAGTCGTGGAAAAGAAGCAACACCCGCAGACCTTGAAGAATCCATCATCAGTTTATCCAACCGGTTAGACAAAGTTTCAATTACGGAAAAAAACAGTCACTTCAAGAAAACAAGGTCCTATATACTTTTACCAAGATCCCAACATAATATTTAAAGAAGAATACAAGAAAGACTCGAGAAAATGAGCCACAGGGCAGCCGTTCTTAACAGAGAATCTGTAACCCAGACTCAACCACCAACACAAGAAGATCAGATACGAGGATATCAACAGATTCAACGACTTCAATACAACACAAGAAGAAGTCTTCAGAGGACGTTTGGAACAAGGTACAACAGAACCTTAGAATCCATGGTTAGCCCAGAAAGACAACTAGAACTTTCAAGAAGCAGAAGGGCAAGTCTCGTTCCGGCAGAAGTCCTGTACTCCAACAACAGAACCACAGTTCGTCACAGAGTGTATCAACACTATTCAGAAAGAAGGATACTGGTAACAGAAGGGCAACAGACAAATATAAGGCTCTGTAATGATCAAAGTTACAGACAACTTCAAGAATCAGGGTTGCAACATGTACACATGGGATTAATTATGATCCGCATACATGCACTCCATAGGAGAGGAGCAGGGACTATGGCACTAGCAGTACTCCGTGATACTAGATGGGAAAACAGTACAGCCATCATAGGGACAATGGAAATAGACTTATCTGCAGGAACGCAGTTAATCTATATGGTGCCAAATATGATGATAAGCACAGAAGATTTCCATAACCACATTGAAGTTGCAATCCAAACTCATGGCTATGAAGCATGTCAAGGAGGAGAAAGCAACCTCCTGGTAACCATTAATCTCACCGGAAGATTATCAAACACCAGCTACATGGGCTTTGAATATGAAGTCCAAAATGCAGTAGACCACCTGGAAACAAGCGGAATCATAGCAATTCCAGGCGAGAATCTAAGCATATCAGACCTTGAGGGAAGAAGTTGGCACCTTCAACCATCAACTCAAGCAACAGTCAGAGTTCCAATCGGAGTAGCTGTCAATAACAGGCTTGACAGATCACAAAGCTTAAAGTTCACAAGATACTCACGAAGGCCAGAACCTAGAAGATACTCTGTTGACAATAATGATAGAGAAGTCATTGAGCAAGATGAGCCTGAAGAAGAATTTATTGGGGCATTTATTCAACAAAACAATTGGGATACTCTAGGAGAGCCATCTGGAAAATTTGACTATCTGGTCAAATATGATCCCCCTTCTGAAACAATTGCAATAGAGGACATCATACCTTCCGGCTGGGAGACGGATGATGAACAAGACGAAGATGAACATGATCAGAAAGACCCCTTTGGTGCGATAAACACAGAAAAAACAGTTACCGTCACAACCGAAGAAGACGCTATGGAATATCCAAGAATCCGAAAGCTCAGAAGAGACCTAGAGCAGTTAGCCTTCCCAAATACAGAAGAAAGCGGACAATATGATCCTCCAAGTGATCATAATATGGGTCTCCCAACCTACCCACCTGCTAGACAGCAACAACAGCAGCAACCCACAGGGTTCAACTATCCAAGAACCAATAGAGTGTTTAAAGGAGGATATGGTGAATACTATAATCAGCAGTGGACATTACCACCAGCCCACCTCGGCACAGGAGTTTTACTAATCCTACCAGCAGATCCAGGCTTATGGGCAGACGTAATCTCCAGATGGGAGTCTATAACAATTAATAGACTCAACGACCAAGATTGGCCTGACAACAAAGCAAAACTTGCATTTGTTGAAAATCTATTTGGAGAAAATGAAAAAAGAATGTGGCAACAATGGCGAACCATGTACCCTGATGCCTACACCACACTAGAGGCTATAGCGGACGACCCACAAAACATTACTTCACAAGTTCGCCAAATTATTCTTCTGGAAGACCCCTACCGAGGATCTACTGAAGAACAAGATGCAGCCTACAGAGATCTTGAACGACTCACCTGTGAACACACAAAAGACCTATGGAAATTCCTTGATGAATTCAGGATTTTGGCTTCAAAATCAGGCAGGATGTTCTTCCCATCCACAACAGAGAAATTCTTCACCAAACTTCCACCAATATTATCAAAGAAAATTGAAGAATTATTTAGAGCCAAATATCCTGGTCTTGGATCAGGAGTCCTACCAGCGATCAAGTTCACACATAGCTTTGTTGCAGAAATGTGCAAAGAAGCTGCCCTACAAAAAGAATTAAGAGCACTTGACTTCTATTCTAACATCCCAATCCCCGGATATTATAAAGCAACAAAGAAATACGGCTTCAGAAGATCAACAACATACAAAGGTAAACCCCACAAAACCCACATCAAGGTCTTCAAGAGGAAATATAAAGATGATAGGAGCAGGATTTCCAAATGCAAGTGCTACATCTGTGGAAAGGAAGGACACTTTGCACGAGACTGCAGAAGTGAAAAAGGGAATATGGCTAGAGCCGCCGTATTTCAAAATATGGAACTTGGTGATGAATGGGATGTCATTTCAGCCGACAATGATGATTCTAGTGTTTATAGTTTTTCCGAAGGAGAGCAAGGAAAAACAAATCAGAACATTGGGACATTAATCAATGAATCACCACTTGAAGAAACATGTTTTATGTTCCATCCAGGAAGTTCTTCACAAATTCAAAAGCAAACACAGGAAGTGGGCTCATGGAGGCCAGACAAACAACTTCCTCAAAATAGCAAAAATTGTCAGCATAATTGGGAAGAAAATGGTCTGACAAACCATGTGATGTGCTATTATTGTGGGATAGCTACAACACATAGGTCCAGGTTACATTGCTCACACTGTAAGCTCACAACATGTGCTCTTTGTGCCTTTAATTACCTTGGCAAAAGGATAACAATCAAAAGAGAAGAAAGAATTGCTGAAAGTACCCAACGAGAGGTTCAGTTGCTAAAAGAACTTTTGTAAGAAAAAGACAAGAATTTCAAACAAGCCCTCCAAGATCAAGCCAAGGAATATGCAGAAAGACTCAGGACTGAAGGGCATGCGCTCTTAAATAGAGACATTGACACTCTAAAACTGCAAAATGAAATACGAAGCTTAAAGGAAACTCTAATGGAGCAAAGAGTTGAAATAGCAAACATGCAGAAAGACTATGAACATCAGCTGCATAATAGAATTATGGATGTTCATATTCTTAAAGATCAGCTTAGAATGGCAAGAGAAAAGATAAAAGATTTAGAGGAAAAGATAAGATGCTTCCAAGAAATAAACACGCCCGAACCAGAAACCCCATACCAAGACTCTCAAAATCCTTACTCGAATGAACAATTCCCACCCTTAGAAACCCAGAAGTCAGCCAAAGTGTTCATCGAAACAGAAGTCCACCATTCAATGAATACAGTTGAAGAACCCAAAGTAAGAAAGGTGACAAACAAACTATACAATGTCACCGTTGAATTCGAAATCCAAGGCGTCCAGATGTTCAAAGTAAATGCTATTTTAGATACTGGTGCAACCGCTTGCTGTGTAAGCAAGGCAGTCATACCACAAGAAGCCTTAGAACCACTTGAACGAACTGTTTATTTCAATGGTGTTAACTCACGGCAACCTGCAGATCACAAAATTAAACCTGGCTACTTTGTGATTGAAGGTAATAAATTCAGAATGCCTCTGATCTATGTTCTTGATATGAGCATAAGTGATGGGATACAAATGCTCATCGGAACGAATTTCACAAGAGCCATGAATGGAGGAATTTGAATTGAAGGGGACGAAATAACCTTGTACAAAAGGGTTACAAAAATAAGATCTTTCCCCCAGGCAGAGGTTGCTGCAGTCGAAGAAGTTCAAGGATGGGACTGGTACGACGATGAAGCTCATCAAATGTTACAGGAAGCATATGTAACTTCACCTGCTATACTAGAGATTAGTCTAAATCTCTCAAAAGATTTCAACCCAGTCATCCAAGAGCTTAAGCAACAAGGCTATATTGGTGAAGAACCGTTGAAACACTGGCGAAAGAATGGAGAGTTGTGCAAAATTGATATCATCAACCCTGATATCACAATACAAGACAAGCCTCTCAAGCACGTGACACCGGCCATGGAAGACGCCTTCAAAAGGCACATTGATGCTCTACTACAATTAGGAGTTATAAGACACAGTTCAAGTAGACACAGGACCATGGCCATGTTAGTCAACTCAGGCACAACAATCGACACCAAAACTGGTGAAGAGATAAAAGGAAAGGAACGTATGGTCTTCAATTATCGAACATTGAATGACAATACGTACAAAGATCAATACTCTCTGCCAGGTATTAACACGTTTCTACACAGAATCGGGAGATCCAAGATTTATTCCAAATTTGATTTAAAATCAGGATTCCATCAAGTAGCAATGGAAGAAGCATCCATACCATGGATTGCTTTTCTGGTACCAGGAGGATTATATGAATGGCTAGTTATGCCATTTGGGCTAAAAAATGCCCCAGCAATCTTCCAACGAAAAATGGATCGATGTTTTAGAGGAACGGAAAATTTTATCGCAGTTTACATTGACGACATTTTGGTCTTCTTAGAAAACGAAGAGCAACATAAACACCATTTAAGGATATTGGTTCAAAAGTGCAAAGAATTTGGCCTCGTCCTCTCTCCAACAAAAATGAAGATTGCAGTAACAGAAATAGATTTCCTCGGAGCAGTCGTTGGAAGGCAGAAGCTTAAACTCCAACCACACATAATTAAGAAAATTGTTGATTTCAATGAAGAAAATATGAAGACAAAAGCAGGCCTACGATCATTCTTAGGAATTCTTAATTACGCAAGAGGATGTATCCCAAAGCTTGGTATCTTACTTGGACCCCTATATGAAAAAACAAGCCTGCATGGAGACAAAAGGCTCAAACCTTCAGATTACGAACTGATAAAGAAGATAAAGAGGCAAGTTCAAGAGTTACCAGACCTTCAAATCCCACCAAAAGAAGCCTATTTAATCCTAGAAACGGATGGATGCATGGAAGGATGGGGAGGAATTTGCAAGTGGAAGAACAAGAAAGGAGACCCAAAGTCTCAAGAACAAGTTTGCACCTATACCAGCGGGAGGTTTAAAACTATACAATCCACCATTGACACTGAAATCAATGCCTGCATAAACACACTGGAGAAATTGAAGATCCATTACTTAGACAAGAAGGAAATAACCCTCAGAACTGATTGCCAGGCAATAATTAGTTTTTACAACAAAACTAATTCCAACAAAGCCTCAAGAGTCCGATGGTTAAAGTTTACAGATGCAGTTATAGGAACTGGAGTACAAATCAATATCGAACATATTGATGGGAAACAAAATGTTTTAGCAGACTCCTTATCACGAATGGTAACCTTTTGTTTGCAGGATCACGAGAAGCAGCCAGAGGCCAAGATGATAATGAAAGTAGCCGAAGAAGCAATCCAGGATAAGAGAATTAGTAAAGACCAAAGGATGGAAGAACTCAAGCAAATGCAAAGCCTTTTGGAAGAATTGAAGTTACTACCAAAACCCATAATCAAAACCAAGGACCAACCGCAGGAAGTTACTTACCCTTTAGCCCAAAGATTTACTCAAGAAAGTCCTTCAACCTTAAAACCACAAAGCATGGCAAACATGAATCTGGCCCAATTTCATGAAGCCCATAAAAAGGAGAAAAATTGTAAAACCCAATGGTATGAAGCAGAAACCCATGACGATAGCGGAAGATGGGAATGGTATGGAGCACGTTTTGGAACATACTCAATACGAGCTAATAAAGTTGAAGCCCAAAGCCAAACCAAAGCCCAAGGAAAAGAAATCATAGATCAGGCAAAAAGAGCCCAAAGGCCTAACAATTCCCTGTCAATCAACTGCATAACTGAAGAAGAGGAAAAGCCCATTTTCAGAAACAACCCGGTCCATGCATACAAGCCTAAAGGAGACTGGACTGATGAATCACAAGACACGAATAAAAAACTAGGCCCATATGAAACTCACAAATATTATCGTACGGGCCTCGGATACGTAAGGGATGACGATTCCACAGGAGACAATAACAAAGAGGAAGAATGTAACTGTACCAGTTACATTCTTGAAGATGACGGATGGGATGACGCTATACTCCATACACTAGGCCTTCTTTCGAAGAGAACCAATATACGTGGAGCCAGATACTGTCGACTCTAAAAAGCAACGTGTTCGGACCACTTTACAGCTGTTTGTCTGTTTGTTTAAATTATTATCCTACTTTGCCTGGTTTGTCAAATTTTCTCTAGAAACCTGCCCCACCTCACAGCAGTCCTGAGAATTATTGAAGCCAGCTGTGAATAAGTTTGAATAATAGGTGGTCCAGCTACCTTATCGTGGGTTTTCTCTATAATTGAGTTGTCCACTTAAAATCTTGTATAAATAAGTGTGTTTATTTTCCGATAGAGAGGCATCGAAAAGCATATACACTTCTCTCTCTATCTCCCTTGTAAGAATCATATTGTGTGAAATATAAGTTGGAAGTTCTTAAACCTTTTTTTTTCAAGTAAGTTTTAATAAATATGTTTGAATATTCTAAGATTTAGTCTTTGTTCTTAGAATAAAAATACTTTCTTACAAGTAAGTTTTAATAAATATGTTTGAATATTCTAAGATTTAGTCTTTGTTCTTAGAATAAAAATACTTTCTTAGAATAAAAATACTTTCCTGGTAAATATTTTTATTTGGTATCAGAGCTTATGAACAAAGCCCCACAAAACCCCACAAAACCCCACAAAACCCACATCAAGGTCTTCAAGAGGAAATATAAAGATGATAGGAGCAGGATTTCCAAATGCAAGTGCTACATCTGTGGAAAGGAAGGACACTTTGCACGAGACTGCAGAAGTGAAAAAGTGAATATGGCTAGAGCCGCCGTATTTCAAAATATGGAACTTGGTGATGAATGGGATGTCATTTCAGCCGACAATGATGATTCTAGTGTTTATAGTTTTTCCGAAGGAGAGCAAGGAAAAACAAATCAGAACATTGGGACATTAATCAATGAATCACCACTTGAAGAAACATGTTTTATGTTCCATCCAGGAAGTTCTTCACAAATTCAAAAGCAAACACAGGAAGTGGGCTCATGGAGGCCAGACAAACAACTTCCTCAAAATAGCAAAAATTGTCAGCATAATTGGGAAGAAAATGGTCTGACAAACCATGTGATGTGCTATTATTGTGGGATAGCTACAACACATAGGTCCAGGTTACATTGCTCACACTGTAAGCTCACAACATGTGCTCTTTGTGCCTTCAATTACCTTGGCAAAAGGATAACAATCAAAAGAGAAGAAAGAATTGCTGAAAGTACCCAACGAGAGGTTCAGTTGCTAAAAGAACTTTTGCAAGAAAAAGACAAGAATTTCAAACAAGCCCTCCAAGATAAAGCCAAGGAATATGCAGAAAGACTCAGGACTGAAGGGCATGCGCTCTTAAATAGAGACATTGACACTCTAAAACTGCAAAATGAAATACGAAGCTTAAAGGAAACTCTAATGGAGCAAAGAGTTGAAATAGCAAACATGCAGAAAGACTATGAACATCAGCTGCATAATAGAATTATGGATGTTCATATTCTTAAAGATCAGCTTAGAATGGCAAGAGAAAAGATAAAAGATTTAGAGGAAGAGATAAGATGCTTCCAAGAAATAAACACGCCCTTTTGTAATCAGATGGTTTTGCAAATCCAACTGCAGGTGAATCAAAGTCTTCTGTTGCACCGACGGCTTCCTGATAGTCCGAACTAGCTCTGACACTAGCTAGGCTCATGAGGTTAAGAAGGCTCTTACTTCATGCAGAAGGCGTTCAACCTTCTGGATCTTCTGATTAAGGTCTTCCGTGAGTTTGAGTGCTTCTTTCTCAACCAATTTTGGTTGCTCGGCTATTCTTTGAACTAGATCGAGAACTTGACTTTTAGTGAGGGGTTGATATTGATGTACTTCAAACGAGATTTGCTGTAGGCTTTTTCTGGTTTCACTCTGGGTTTTTCTTATCAATTCCTCACAGGTTTCTAAACGAAGTTGTAATTCCTTTTGATTTTCAAGTATCTGATGAAAACGTTTGATGCAAACTTTTGCGTGTAAAAGTAGTTTATCATGAATACAGGAAATATTATTACTTAAAACTGGCAGCTTGACCTTTTGAGTTTCTTCAAGGTTGAGATATTCAAGGTTAGGAGTTCGGGAATGTTTATACCAATCTGCTATATCTTGTTCAAAACGATCAGCATAGAAAATAATAACTTCTGTATTTATACTAAGGGAGTTACTATTCTTATTGGACTTGTGGATGCTAAAGTTCTTTGAAAAATGTTCACGTTTCCACACATAATTCCCCCTTCTGGGTACTTGATCGCGTGTACTTTGGCTTTTACATTAGTTTTGGAAAACAGGACCCACATAAATAAGAAATCCAATAACAACCGTTTAGGATAATACAGACGATATTACTTTAAATAACCAAAGATTTTTAAACAAAACTAGAAGAAAGGTACAAATATCCTTTTCCTGCAAACCTTGAATGGGCTTTTAAGCTACCATGCTTATAAACGCTTTGTTCATAAGCTCTGATACCAAATAAAAATATTTACCAGGAAAGTATTTTTATTCTAAGAAAGTATTTTTATTCTAAGAACAAAGACTAAATCTTAGAATATTCAAACATATTTATTAAAACTTACTTGTAAGAAAGTATTTTTATTCTAAGAACAAAGACTAAATCTTAGAATATTCAAACATATTTATTAAAACTTACTTGAAAAAAAAAAGGTTTAAGAACTTCCAACTTATATTTCACACAATATGATTCTTACAAGGGAGATAGAGAGAGAAGTGTATATGCTTTTCGATGCCTCTCTATCGGAAAATAAACACACTTATTTATACAAGATTTTAAGTGGACAACTCAATTATAGAGAAAACCCACGATAAGGTAGATGGACCACCTATTATTCAAACTTATTCACAGCTGGCTTCAATAATTCTCAGGACTGCTGTGAGGTGGGGCAGGTTTCTAGAGAAAATTTGACAAACCAGGCAAAGTAGGATAATAATTTAAACAAACAGACAAACAGCTGTAAAGTGGTCCGAACACGTTGCTTTTTAGAGTCGACAGTATCTGGCTCCACGTATATTGGTTCTCTTCGAAAGAAGGCCTAGTGTATGGAGTATAGCGTCATCCCATCCGTCATCTTCAAGAATGTAACTGGTACAGTTACATTCTTCCTCTTTGTTATTGTCTCGTGTGGAATCGTCATCCCTTACGTATCCGAGGCCCGTACGATAATATTTGTGAGTTTCATATGGGCCTAGTTTTTTATTCGTGTCTTGTGATTCATCAGTCCAGTCTCCTTTAGGCTTGTATGCATGGACCGGGTTGTTTCTGAAAATGGGCTTTTCCTCTTCTTCAGTTATGCAGTTGATTGACAGGGAATTGTTAGGCCTTTGGGCTCTTTTTGCCTGATCTATGATTTCTTTTCCTTGGGCTTTGGTTTGGTTTTGGGCTTCAACTTTATTAGCTCGTATTGAGTATGTTCCAAAACGTGCTCCATACCATTCCCATCTTCCGCTATCGTCATGGGTTTCTGCTTCATACCATTGGGTTTTACAATTTTTCTCCTTTTTATGGGCTTCATGAAATTGGGCCAGATTCATGTTTGCCATGCTTTGTGGTTTTAAGGTTGAAGGACTTTCTTGAGTAAATCTTTGGGCTAAAGGGTAAGTAACTTCCTGCGGTTGGTCCTTGGTTTTGATTATGGGTTTTGGTAGTAACTTCAATTCTTCCAAAAGGCTTTGCATTTGCTTGAGTTCTTCCATCCTTTGGTCTTTACTAATTCTCTTATCCTGGATTGCTTCTTCGGCTACTTTCATTATCATCTTGGCCTCTGGCTGCTTCTCGTGATCCTGCAACCAAAAGGTTACCATTCATGATAAGGAGTCTGCTAAAACATTTTGTTTCCCATCAATATGTTCGATATTGATTTGTACTCCAGTTCCTGTAACTGCATCTGTAAACTTTAACCACCGGACTCTTGAGGCTTTGTTGGAATTAGTTTTGTTGTAAAAACTAATTATTGCCTGGCAATCAGTTCTGAGGGTTATTTCCTTCTTGTCTAAGTAATGGATCTTCAATTTCTCCAGTGTGTTTATGCAGGCATTGATTTCAGCGTCAATGGTGGATTGTATAGTTTTAAACCTCCCGCTGGTATAGGCGCAAACTTGTTCTTGAGACTTTGGGTCTCCTTTCTTGTTCTTCCACTTGTTAATTCCTCCCCATCCTTCCATGCATCCATCCGTTTCTAGGATTAAATAGGCTTCTTTTGGTGGGATTTGAAGGTCTGGTAACTCTTGAACTTGCCTCTTTATCTTCTTTATCAGTTCGTAATCTGAAGGTTTGAGCCTTTTGTCTCCATGCAGGCTTGTTTTTTCATATAGGGGTCCAAGTAAGATACCAAGCTTTGGGATATATCCTCTTGCGTAATTAAGAATTCCTAAGAATGATCGTAGGCCTGCTTTTGTCTTCATATTTTCTTCATTGAAATCAGCAATTTTCTTAATTATGTGTGGTTGGAGTTTAAGCTTCTGCCTTCCAACGACTGCTCCGAGGAAATCTATTTCTGTTACTGCAATCTTCATTTTTGTTGGAGAGAGGACGAGGCCAAATTCTTTGCACTTTTGAACCAATATCCTTAAATGGTGTTTATGTTGCTCTTCGTTTTTTGAGAAGACCAAAATGTCGTGAATGTAAACTGCGATAAAATTTTCCGTTCCTCTAAAACATCGATCCATTTTTCGTTGGAAGATTGCTGGGGCATTTTTTAGCCCAAATGGCATAACTAGCCATTCATATAATCCTCCTGGTACCAGAAAAGCAGTCCATGGTATGGATGCTTCTTCCATTGCTACTTGATGGAATCCTGATTTTAAATCAAATTTGGAATAAATCTTGGATCTCCCGATTCTGTGTAGCAACGTGTTAATACCTGGCAGAGAGTATTGATCTTTGTACGTATTGTCATTCAATGTTCGATAATTGAAGACCATACGTTCCTTTCCTTTTATCTCTTCACCAGTTTTGGTGTCGATTGTTGTGCCTGAGTTGACTAACATGGCCATGGTCCTGTGTCTACTTGAACTGTGTCTTATAACTCCTAATTGTAGTAGAGCATCAATGTGCCTTTTGAAGGCGTCTTCCATGGCCGGTGTCACGTGCTTGAGAGGCTTGTCTTGTATTGTGATATCAGGGTTGATGATATCAATTTTGCACAACTCTCCATTCTTTCGCCAGTGTTTCAACGGTTCTTCACCAATATAGCCTTGTTGCTTAAGCTCTTGGATGACTGGGTTGAAATCTTTTGAGAGATTTAGACTAATCTCTGGTATAGCAGGTGAAGTTACATATGCTTCCTGTAACATTTGATGAGCTTCATCGTCGTACCAGTCCCATCCTTGAACTTCTTCGACTGCAGCAACCTCTGCCTGGGGGAAAGATCTTATTTTTGTAACCCTTTTGTACAAGGTTATTTCGTCCCCTTCAATTCGAATTCCTCCATTCATGGCTCTTGTGAAATTCGTTCCGATGAGCATTTGTATCCCATCACTTATGCTCATATCAAGAACATAGATCAGAGGCATTCTGAATTTATTACCTTCAATCACAAAGTAGCCAGGTTTAATTTTGTGATCTGCAGGTTGCCGTGAGTTAACACCATTGAAATAAACAGTTCGTTCAAGTGGTTCTAAGGCTTCTTGTGGTATGACTGCCTTGCTTACACAGCAAGCGGTTGCACCAGTATCTAAAATAGCATTTACTTTGAACATCTGGACGCCTTGGATTTCGAATTCAACGGTGACATTGTATAGTTTGTTTGTCACCTTTCTTACTTTGGGTTCTTCAACTGTATTCATTGAATGGTGGACTTCTGTTTCGATGAACACTTTGGCTGACTTCTGGGTTTCTAAGGGTGGGAATTGTTCATTCGAGTAAGGATTTTGAGAGTCTTGGTATGGGGTTTCTGGTTCGGGCGTGTTTATTTCTTGGAAGCATCTTATCTCTTCCTCTAAATCTTTTATCTTTTCTCTTGCCATTCTAAGCTGATCTTTAAGAATATGAACATCCATAATTCTATTATGCAGCTGATGTTCATAGTCTTTCTGCATGTTTGCTATTTCAACTCTTTGCTCCATTAGAGTTTCCTTTAAGCTTCGTATTTCATTTTGCAGTTTTAGAGTGTCAATGTCTCTATTTAAGAGCGCATGCCCTTCAGTCCTGAGTCTTTCTGCATATTCCTTGGCTTGATCTTGGAGGGCTTGTTTGAAATTCTTGTCTTTTTCTTGCAAAAGTTCTTTTAGCAACTGAACCTCTCGTTGGGTACTTTCAGCAATTCTTTCTTCTCTTTTGATTGTTATCCTTTTGCCAAGGTAATTGAAGGCACAAAGAGCACATGTTGTGAGCTTACAGTGTGAGCAATGTAACCTGGACCTATGTGTTGTAGCTATCCCACAATAATAGCACATCACATGGTTTGTTAGACCATTTTCTTCCCAATTATGCTGACAATTTTTGCTATTTTGAGGAAGTTGTTTGTCTGGCCTCCATGAGCCCACTTCCTGTGTTTGCTTTTGAATTTGTGAAGAACTTCCTGGATGGAACATAAAACATGTTTCTTCAAGTGGTGATTCATTGATTAATGTCCCAATGTTCTGATTTGTTTTTCCTTGCTCTCCTTCGGAAAAACTATAAACACTAGAATCATCATTGTCGGCTGAAATGACATCCCATTCATCACCAAGTTCCATATTTTGAAATACGGCGGCTCTAGCCATATTCCCTTTTTCACTTCTGCAGTCTCGTGCACAGTGTCCTTCCTTTCCACAGATGTAGCACTTGCATTTGGAAATCCTGCTCCTATCATCTTTATATTTCCTCTTGAAGACGTTGATGTGGGTTTTGTGGGGTTTACCTTTGTATGTTGTTGATCTTCTGAGGCCGTATTTCTTTGTTGCTTTATAATATCCGGGGATTGGGATGTTAGAACAGAAGTCAAGTGCTCTTAATTCTTTTTGTAGGGCAGCTTCTTTGCACATTTCTGCAACAAAGCTATGTGTGAACTTGATCGCTGGTAGGACTCCTGATCCAAGACCAGGATAAATAATTCTTCAATTTTCTTTGATAATATTGGTGGAAGTTTGGTGAAGAATTTCTCTGTTGTGGATGGGAAGAACATCCTGCCTGATTTTGAAGCCAAAATCCTGAATTCATCAAGGAATTTCCATAGGTCTTTTGTGTGTTCACAGGTGAGTCGTTCAAGATCTCTGTAGGCTGCATCTTGTTCTTCAGTAGATCCTCGGTAGGGGTCTTCCAGAAGAATAATTTGGCGAACTTGTGAAGTAATGTTTTGTGGGTCGTCCGCTATAGCCTCTAGTGTGGTGTAGGCATCAGGGTACATGGTTCGCCATTGTTGCCATATTCTTTTTTCATTTTCTCCAAATAGATTTTCAACAAATGCAAGTTTTGCTTTGTTGTCAGGCCAATCTTGGTCGTTGAGTCTATTAATTGTTATAGACTCCCATCTGGAGATTACGTCTGCCCATAAGCCTGGATCTGCTGGTAGGATTAGTAAAACTCCTGTGCCGAGGTGGGCTGGTGGTAATGTCCACTGCTGATTATAGTATTCACCATATCCTCCTTTAAACACTCTATTGGTTCTTGGATAGTTGAACCCTGTGGGTTGCTGCTGTTGTTGCTGTCTAGCAGGTGGGTAGGTTGGGAGACCCATATTATGATCACTTGGAGGATCATATTGTCCGCTTTTTTCTGTATTTGGGAAGGCTAACTGCTCTAGGTCTCTTCTGAGCTTTCGGATTCTTGGATATTCCATAGCGTCTTCTTCGGTTGTGACGGCAACTGTTTTTTCTGTGTTTATCGCACCAAAGGGGTCTTTCTGATCATGTTCATCTTCGTCTTGTTCATCATCCGTCTCCCAGCCGGAAGGTATGATGTCCTCTATTGCAATTGTTTCAGAAGGGGGATCATATTTGACCAGATAGTCAAATTTTCCAGATGGCTCTCCTAGAGTATCCCAATTGTTTTGTTGAATAAATGCCCCAATAAATTCTTCTTCAGGCTCATCTTGCTCAAGGACTTCTCTATCATTATTGTCAACAGAGTATCTTCTAGGTTCTGGCCTTCGTGAGTATCTTGTGAACTTTAAGCTTTGTGATCTGTCAAGCCTGTTATTGACAGCTACTCCGATTGGAACTCTGACTGTTGCTTGAGTTGATGGTTGAAGGTGCCAACTTCTTCCCTCAAGGTCTGATATGCTTAGATTCTCGCCTGAAATTGCTATGATTCCGCTTGTTTCCAGGTGGTCTACTGCATTTTGGACTTCATATTCAAAGCCCATGTAGCTGGTGTTTGATAATCTTCCGGTGAGATTAATGGTTACCAGGAGGTTGCTTTCTCCTCCTTGCCATGCTTCATAGCCATGAGTTTGGATTGCAACTTCAATGTGGTTATGGAAATCTTCTGTGCTTATCATCATATTTGGCACCATATAGATTAACTGCGTTCCTGCAGATAAGTCTATTTCCATTGTCCCTATGATGGCTGTACTGTTTTCCCATCTCGTATCACGGAGTACTGCTAGTGCCATAGTCCCTGCTCCTCTCCTATGGAGTGCATGTATGCGGATCATAATTAATCCCATGTGTACATGTTGCAACCCTGATTCTTGAAGTTGTCTGTAACTTTGATCATTACAGAGCCTTATATTTGTCTGTTGCCCTTCTGTTACCAGTATCCTTCTTTCTGAATAGTGTTGATACACTCTGTGACGAACTGTGGTTATGTTCTGTTGTTACCAGTATCCAATCGGAGTAGCTGTCAATAACAGGCTTGACAGATCACAAAGCTTAAAGTTCACAAGATACTCACGAAGGCCAGAACCTAGAAGATACTCTGTTGACAATAATGATAGAGAAGTCCTTGAGCAAGATGAGCCTGAAGAAGAATTTATTGGGGCATTTATTCAACAAAACAATTGGGATACTCTAGGAGAGCCATCTGGAAAATTTGACTATCTGGTCAAATATGATCCCCCTTCTGAAACAATTGCAATAGAGGACATCATACCTTCCGGCTGGGAGACGGATGATGAACAAGACGAAGATGAACATGATCAGAAAGACCCCTTTGGTGCGATAAACACAGAAAAAACAGTTGTCGTCACAACCGAAGAAGACGCTATGGAATATCCAAGAATCCGAAAGCTCAGAAGAGACCTAGAGCAGTTAGCCTTCCCAAATACAGAAGAAAGCGGACAATATGATCCTCCAAGTGATCATAATATGGGTCTCCCAACCTACCCACCTGCTAGACAGCAACAACAGCAGCAACCCACAAGGTTCAACTATCCAAGAACCAATAGAGTGTTTAAAGGAGGATATGGTGAATACTATAATCAGCAGTGGACATTACCACCAGCCCACCTCGGCACAGGAGTTTTACTAATCCTACCAGCAGATCCAGACTTATGGGCAGACGTAATCTCCAGATGGGAGTCTATAACAATTAATAGACTCAACGACCAAGATTGGCCTGACAACAAAGCAAAACTTGCATTTGTTGAAAATCTATTTGGAGAAAATGAAAAAAGAATGTGGCAACAATGGCGAACCATGTACCCTGATGCCTACACCACACTAGAGGCTATAGCGGACGACCCACAAAACATTACTTCACAAGTTCGCCAAATTATTCTTCTGGAAGACCCCTACCGAGGATCTACTGAAGAACAAGATGCAGCCTACAGAGATCTTGAACGACTCACCTGTGAACACACAAAAGACCTATGGAAATTCCCTGATGAATTCAGGATTTTGGCTTCAAAATCAGGCAGGATGTTCTTCCCATCCACAACAGAGAAATTCTTCACCAAACTTCCACCAATAATATCAAAGAAAATTGAAGAATTATTTAGAGCCAAATATCCTGGTCTTGGATCAGGAGTCCTACCAGCGATCAAGTTCACACATAGCTGTGTTGCAGAAATGTGCAAAGAAGCTGCCCTACAAAAAGAATTAAGAGCACTTGACTTCTGTTCTAACATCCCAATCCCCGGATATTATAAAGCAACAAAGAAATACGGCCTCAGAAGATCAACAACATACAAAGGTAAACCCCACAAAACCCACATCAAGGTCTTCAAGAGGAAATATAAAGATGATAGGAGCAGGATTTCCAAATGCAAGTGCTACATCTGTGGAAAGGAAGGACACTGTGCACGAGACTGCAGAAGTGAAAAAGGGAATATGGCTAGAGCCGCCGTATTTCAAAATATGGAACTTGGTGATGAATGGGATGTCATTTCAGCCGACAATGATGATTCTAGTGTTTATAGTTTTTCCGAAGGAGAGCAAGGAAAAACAAATCAGAACATTGGGACATTAATCAATGAATCACCACTTGAAGAAACATGTTTTATGTTCCATCCAGGAAGTTCTTCACAAATTCAAAAGCAAACACAGGAAGTGGGCTCATGGAGGCCAGACAAACAACTTCCTCAAAATAGCAAAAATTGTCAGCATAATTGGGAAGAAAATGGTCTGACAAACCATGTGATGTGCTATTATTGTGGGATAGCTACAACACATAGGTCCAGGTTACATTGCTCACACTGTAAGCTCACAACATGTGCTCTTTGTGCCTTCAATTACCTTGGCAAAAGGATAACAATCAAAAGAGAAGAAAGAATTGCTGAAAGTACCCAACGAGAGGTTCAGTTGCTAAAAGAACTTTTGCAAGAAAAAGACAAGAATTTCAAACAAGCCCTCCAAGATCAAGCCAAGGAATATGCAGAAAGACTCAGGACTGAAGGGCATGCGCTCTTAAATAGAGACATTGACACTCTAAAACTGCAAAATGAAATACGAAGCTTAAAGGAAACTCTAATGGAGCAAAGAGTTGAAATAGCAAACATGCAGAAAGACTATGAACATCAGCTGCATAATAGAATTATGGATGTTCATATTCTTAAAGATCAGCTTAGAATGGCAAGAGAAAAGATAAAAGATTTAGAGGAAGAGATAAGATGCTTCCAAGAAATAAACACGCCCGAACCAGAAACCCCATACCAAGACTCTCAAAATCCTTACTCGAATGAACAATTCCCACCCTTAGAAACCCAGAAGTCAGCCAAAGTGTTCATCGAAACAGAAGTCCACCATTCAATGAATACAGTTGAAGAACCCAAAGTAAGAAAGGTGACAAACAAACTATACAATGTCACCGTTGAATTCGAAATCCAAGGCGTCCAGATGTTCAAAGTAAATGCTATTTTAGATACTGGTGCAACCGCTTGCTGTGTAAGCAAGGCAGTCATACCACAAGAAGCCTTAGAACCACTTGAACGAACTGTTTATTTCAATGGTGTTAACTCACGGCAACCTGCAGATCACAAAATTAAACCTGGCTACTTTGTGATTGAAGGTAATAAATTCAGAATGCCTCTGATCTATGTTCTTGATATGAGCATAAGTGATGGGATACAAATGCTCATCGGAACGAATTTCACAAGAGCCATGAATGGAGGAATTCGAATTGAAGGGGACGAAATAACCTTGTACAAAAGGGTTACAAAAATAAGATCTTTCCCCCAGGCAGAGGTTGCTGCAGTCGAAGAAGTTCAAGGATGGGACTGGTACGACGATGAAGCTCATCAAATGTTACAGGAAGCATATGTAACTTCACCTGCTATACCAGAGATTAGTCTAAATCTCTCAAAAGATTTCAACCCAGTCATCCAAGAGCTTAAGCAACAAGGCTATATTGGTGAAGAACCGTTGAAACACTGGCGAAAGAATGGAGAGTTGTGCAAAATTGATATCATCAACCCTGATATCACAATACAAGACAAGCCTCTCAAGCACGTGACACCGGCCATGGAAGACGCCTTCAAAAGGCACATTGATGCTCTACTACAATTAGGAGTTATAAGACACAGTTCAAGTAGACACAGGACCATGGCCATGTTAGTCAACTCAGGCACAACAATCGACACCAAAACTGGTGAAGAGATAAAAGGAAAGGAACGTATGGTCTTCAATTATCGAACATTGAATGACAATACGTACAAAGATCAATACTCTCTGCCAGGTATTAACACGTTGCTACACAGAATCGGGAGATCCAAGATTTATTCCAAATTTGATTTAAAATCAGGATTCCATCAAGTAGCAATGGAAGAAGCATCCATACCATGGACTGCTTTTCTGGTACCAGGAGGATTATATGAATGGCTAGTTATGCCATTTGGGCTAAAAAATGCCCCAGCAATCTTCCAACGAAAAATGGATCGATGTTTTAGAGGAACGGAAAATTTTATCGCAGTTTACATTCACGACATTTTGGTCTTCTCAAAAAACGAAGAGCAACATAAACACCATTTAAGGATATTGGTTCAAAAGTGCAAAGAATTTGGCCTCGTCCTCTCTCCAACAAAAATGAAGATTGCAGTAACAGAAATAGATTTCCTCGGAGCAGTCGTTGGAAGGCAGAAGCTTAAACTCCAACCACACATAATTAAGAAAATTGCTGATTTCAATGAAGAAAATATGAAGACAAAAGCAGGCCTACGATCATTCTTAGGAATTCTTAATTACGCAAGAGGATATATCCCAAAGCTTGGTATCTTACTTGGACCCCTATATGAAAAAACAAGCCTGCATGGAGACAAAAGGCTCAAACCTTCAGATTACGAACTGATAAAAAAGATAAAGAGGCAAGTTCAAGAGTTACCAGACCTTCAAATCCCACCAAAAGAGGCCTATTTAATCCTAGAAACGGATGGATGCATGGAAGGATGGGGAGGAATTTGCAAGTGGAAGAACAAGAAAGGAGACCCAAAGTCTCAAGAACAAGTTTGCGCCTATACCAGCGGGAGGTTTAAAACTATACAATCCACCATTGACGCTGAAATCAATGCCTGCATAAACACACTGGAGAAATTGAAGATCCATTACTTAGACAAGAAGGAAATAACCCTCAGAACTGATTGCCAGGCAATAATTAGTTTTTACAACAAAACTAATTCCAACAAAGCCTCAAGAGTCCGGTGGTTAAAGTTTACAGATGCAGTTACAGGAACTGGAGTACAAATCAATATCGAACATATTGATGGGAAACAAAATGTTTTAGCAGACTCCTTATCACGAATGGTAACCTTTTGTTTGCAGGATCACGAGAAGCAGCCAGAGGCCAAGATGATAATGAAAGTAGCCGAAGAAGCAATCCAGGATAAGAGAATTAGTAAAGACCAAAGGATGGAAGAACTCAAGCAAATGCAAAGCCTTTTGGAAGAATTGAAGTTGCTACCAAAACCCATAATCAAAACCAAGGACCAACCGCAGGAAGTTACTTACCCTTTAGCCCAAAGATTTACTCAAGAAAGTCCTTCAACCTTAAAACCACAAAGCATGGCAAACATGAATCTGGCCCAATTTCATGAAGCCCATAAAAAGGAGAAAAATTGTAAAACCCAATGGTATGAAGCAGAAACCCATGACGATAGCGGAAGATGGGAATGGTATGGAGCACGTTTCGGAACATACTCAATACGAGCTAATAAAGTTGAAGCCCAAAGCCAAACCAAAGCCCAAGGAAAAGAAATCATAGATCAGGCAAAAAGAGCCCAAAGGCCTAACAATTCCCTGTCAATCAACTGCATAACTGAAGAAGAGGAAAATCCCATTTTCAGAAACAACCCGGTCCATGCATACAAGCCTAAAGGAGACTGGACTGATGAATCACAAGACACGAATAAAAAACTAGGCCCATATGAAACTCACAAATATTATCGTACGGGCCTCGGATACGTAAGGGATGACGATTCCACACGAGACAATAACAAAGAGGAAGAATGTAACTGTACCAGTTACATTCTTGAAGATGACGGATGGGATGACGCTATACTCCATACACTAGGCCTTCTTTCGAAGAGAACCAATATACGTGGAGCCAGATACTGTCGACTCCAAAAAGCAACGTGTTCGGACCACTTTACAGCTGTTTGTCTGTTTGTTTAAATTATTATCCTACTTTGCCTGGTTTGTCAAATTTTCTCTAGAAACATGCCCCACCTCACAGCAGTCTTGAGAATTATTGAAGCCAGCTATGAATAAGTTTGAATAATAGGTGGTCCAGCTACCTTATCGTGGGTTTTCTCTATAATTGAGTTGTCCACTTAAAATCTTGTATAAATAAGTGTGTTTATTTTCCGATAGAGAGGCATCGAAAAGCATATACACTTCTCTCTCTATCTCCCTTGTAAGAATCATATTGTGTGAAATATAAGTTGGAAGTTCTTAAACCTTTTCTTTTTCAAGTAAGTTTTAATAAATATGTTTGAATATTCTAAGATTTAGTCTTTGTTCTTAGAATAAAAATACTTTCTTACAAGTAAGTTTTAATAAATATGTTTGAATATTCTAAGATTTAGTCTTTGTTCTTAGAATAAAAATACTTTCTTAGAATAAAAATACTTTCCTGGTAAATATTTTTATTTGGACCTATGTGTTGTAGCTATCCCACAATAATAGCACATCACATGGTTTGTCAGACCATTTTCTTCCCAATTATGCTGACAATTTTTGCTATTTTGAGGAAGTTGTTTGTCTGGCCTCCATGAGCCCACTTCCTGTGTTTACTTTTGAATTTGTGAAGAACTTCCTGGATGGAACATAAAAGATGTTTCTTCAAGTGGTGATTCATTGATTAATGTCCCAATGTTCTGATTTGTTTTTCCTTGCTCTCATTCGGAAAAACTATAAACACTAGAATCATCATTGTCGGCTGAAATGACATCCCATTCATCACCAAGTTCTATATTTTGAAATACGGCGGCTCTAGCCATATTCCCTTTTTCACTTCTGCAGTCTCGTGCAAAGTGTCCTTCCTTTCCACAGATGTAGCACTTGCATTTGGAAATCCTGCTCCTATCATCTTTATATTTCCTCTTGAAGACCTTGATGTGGGTTTTGTGGGGTTTACCTTTGTATGTTGTTGATCTTCTGAGGCCGTATTTCTTTGTTGCTTTATAATATCTGGGGATTGGGATGTTAGAACAGAAGTCAAGTGCTCTTAATTCTTTTTGTAGGGCAGCTTCTTTGCACATTTCTGCAACAAAGCTATGTGTGAACTTGATCGCTGGTAGGACTCCTGATCCAAGACCAGGATATTTGGCTCTAAATAATTCTTTAATTTTCTTTGATAATATTGGTGGAAGTTTGGTGAAGAATTTCTCTGTTGTGGATGGGAAGAACATCCTGCCTGATTTTGAAGCCAAAATCCTGAATTCATCAAGGAATTTCCATAGGTCTTTTGTGTGTTCACAGGTGAGTCGTTCAAGATCTCTGTAGGCTGCATCTTGTTCTTCAGTAGATCCTCGGTAGGGGTCTTCCAGAAGAATAATTTGGCGAACTTGTGAAGTAATGTTTTGTGGGTCGTCCGCTATAGCCTCTAGTGTGGTGTAGGCATCAGGGTACATGGTTCGCCATTGTTGCCATATTCTTTTTTCATTTTCTCCAAATAGATTTTCAACAAATGCAAGTTTTGCTTTGTTGTCAGGCCAATCTTGGTCGTTGAGTCTATTAATTGTTATAGACTCCCATCTGGAGATTACGTCTGCCCATAAGCCTGGATCTGCTGGTAGGATTAGTAAAACTCCTGTGCCGAGGTGGGCTGGTGGTAATGTCCACTGCTGATTATAGTATTCACCATATCCTCCTTTAAACACTCTATTGGTTCTTGGATAGTTGAACCCTGTGGGTTGCTGCTGTTGTTGCTATCTAGCAGGTGGGTAGGTTGGGAGACCCATATTATGATCACTTGGAGGATCATATTGTCCGCTTTCTTCTGTATTTGGGAAGGCTAACTGCTCTAGGTCTCTTCTGAGCTTTCGGATTCTTGGATATTCCATAGCGTCTTCTTCGGTTGTGACGGCAACTGTTTTTTCTGTGTTTATCGCACCAAAGGGGTCTTTCTGATCATGTTCATCATCCGTCTCCCAGCCGGAAGGTATGATGTCCTCTATTGCAATTGTTTCAGAAGGGGGATCATATTTGACCAGATAGTCAAATTTTCCAGATGGCTCTCCTAGAGTATCCCAATTGTTTTGTTGAATAAATGCCCCAATAAATTCTTCTTCAGGCTCATCTTGCTCAAGGACTTCTCTATCATTATTGTCAACAGAGTATCTTCTAGGTTCTGGCCTTCGTGAGTATCTTGTGAACTTTAAGCTTTGTGATCTGTCAAGCCTGTTATTGACAGCTACTCCGATTGGAACTCTGACTGTTGCTTGAGTTGATGGTTGAAGGTGCCAACTTTTTCCCTCAAGGTCTGATATGCTTAGATTCTCGCCTGGAATTGCTATGATTCCGCTTGTTTCCAGGTGGTCTACTGCATTTTGGACTTCATATTCAAAGCCCATGTAGCTGGTGTTTGATAATCTTCCGGTGACTTTAATGGTTACCAGGAGGTTGCTTTCTCCTCCTTGCCATGCTTCATAGCCATGAGTTTGGATTGCAACTTCAATGTGGTTATGGAAATCTTCTGTGCTTATCATCATATTTGGCACCATATAGATTCACTGCGTTCCTGCAGATAAGTCTATTTCCATTGTCCCTATGATGGCTGTACTGTTTTCCCATCTAGTATCACGGAGTACTGCTAGTGCCATAGTCCCTGCTCCTCTCCTATGGAGTGCATGTATGCGGATCATAATTAATCCCATGTGTACATGTTGCAACCCTGATTCTTGAAGTTGTCTGTAACTTTGATCATTACAGAGCCTTATATTTGTCTGTTGCCCTTCTGTTACCAGTATCCTTCTTTCTGAATAGTGTTGATACACTCTGTGACGAACTGTGGTTCTGTTGTTGGAGTACAGGACTTCTGCCGGAACGAGACTTGCCCTTCTGCTTCTTGAAAGTTCTAGTTGTCTTTCTGGGCTAACCATGGATTCTAAGGTTCTGTTGTACCTTGTTCCAAACGTCCTCTGAAGACTTCTTCTTGTGTTGTACTGAAGTCGTTGAATCTGTTGATATCCTCGTATCTGATCTTCTTGTGTTGGTGGTTGAGTCTGGGTTACAGATTCTCTGTTAAGAACGGCTGCCCTGTGGCTCATTTTCTCGAGTCTTTCTTGTATTCTTCTTTAAATATTATGTTGGGATCTTGGTAAAAGTATATAGGACCTTGTTTTCTTGAAGTGACTGTTTTTTCCGTAATTGAAACTTTGTCTAACCGTTTGGATAAGCTGATGATGGATTCTTCAAGGTCTGCGGGTGTTGCTTCTTTTCCACGACTGACTTCCTTTTGTAGTCTTTCAACCTTTTCTTCTATTTCTGAAAGCTTCTGGTTTTGCTTTATTACTAGATATAATAGGGTGTTGTTTTGTTTTATTATGGCTGCGTTTTGCGCTGCTACACCACTTTTGTAATCAGATGGTTTTGCAAATCCAACTGCAGGTGAATCAAAGTCTTCTGTTGCACCGACGGCTTCCTGATAGTCTGAACTAGCTCTGACACTAGCTAGGCTCATGAGGTTAAGAAGGCTCTTACTTCATGCAGAAGGCGTTCAACCTTCTGGATCTTCTGATTAAGGTCTTCCGTGAGTTTGAGTGCTTCTTTCTCAACCAATTTTGGTTGCTCGGCTATTCTTTGAACTAGATCGAGAACTTGACTTTTAGTGAGGGGTTGATATTGATGTACTTCAAACGAGATTTGCTGTAGGCTTTTTCTGGTTTCACTCTGGGTTTTTCTTATCAATTCCTCACAGGTTTCTAAACGAAGTTGTAATTCCTTTTGATTTTCAAGTATCTGATGAAAACGTTTGATGCAAACTTTTGCGTGTAAAAGTAGTTTATCATGAATACAGGAAATATTATTACTTAAAACTGGCAGCTTGACCTTTTGAGTTTCTTCAAGGTTGAGATATTCAAGGTTAGCAGTTCGGGAATGTTTATACCAATCTGCTATATCTTGTTCAAAACGATCAGTCATAGAAAATAATAACTTCTGTATTTATACTAAGGGAGTTACTATTCTTATTGGACTTGTGGATGCTAAAATTCTTTGAAAAATGTTCACGTTTCCACACATAATTCCCCCTTCTGGGTACTTGATCGCGTGTACTTTGGCTTTTACATTAGTTTTTGAAAACAGGACCCACATAAATAAGAAATCCAATAACAACCGTTTAGGATAATACAGACGATATTACTTTAAATAACCAAAGATTTTTAAACAAAACTAGAAGAAAGGTACAAATATCCTTTTCCTGCAAACCTTGAATGGGCTTTTAAGCTACCATGCTTATAAACGCTTTGTTCATAAGCTCTGATACCAAATAAAAATATTTACCAGGAAAGTATTTTTATTCTAAGAAAGTATTTTTATTCTAAGAACAAAGACTAAATCTTAGAATATTCAAACATATTTATTAAAACTTACTTGTAAGAAAGTATTTTTATTCTAAGAACAAAGACTAAATCTTAGAATATTCAAACATATTTATTAAAACTTACTTGTAAGAAAGTATTTTTATTCTAAGAACAAAGACTAAATCTTAGAATATTCAAACATATTTATTAAAACTTACTTGAAAAAAAAAGGTTTAAGAACTTCCAACTTATATTTCACACAATATGATTCTTACAAGGGAGATAGAGAGAGAAGTGTATATGCTTTTCGATGCCTCTCTATCGGAAAATAAACACACTTATTTATACAAGATTTTAAGTGGACAACTCAATTATAGAGAAAACCCACGATAAGGTAGCTGGACCACCTATTATTCAAACTTATTCACAGCTGGCTTCAATAATTCTCAGGACTGCTGTGAGGTGGGGCAGGTTTCTAGAGAAAATTTGACAAACCAGGCAAAGTAGGATAATAATTTAAACAAACAGACAAACAGCTGTAAAGTGGTCCGAACACGTTGCTTTTTAGAGTCGACAGTATCTGGCTCCACGTATATTGGTTCTCTTCGAAAGAAGGCCTAGTGTATGGAGTATAGCGTCATCCCATCCGTCATCTTCAAGAATGTAACTGGTACAGTTACATTCTTCCTCTTTGTTATTGTCTCCTGTGGAATCGTCATCCCTTACGTATCCGAGGCCCGTACGATAATATTTGTGAGTTTCATATGGGCCTAGTTTTTTATTCGTGTCTTGTGATTCATCAGTCCAGTCTCCTTTAGGCTTGTATGCATGGACCGGGTTGTTTCTGAAAATGGGCTTTTCCTCTTCTTCAGTTATGCAGTTGATTGACAGGGAATTGTTAGGCCTTTGGGCTCTTTTTGCCTGATCTATGATTTCTTTTCCTTGGGCTTTGGTTTGGCTTTGGGCTTCAACTTTATTAGCTCGTATTGAGTATGTTCCAAAACGTGCTCCATACCATTCCCATCTTCCGCTATCGTCATGGGTTTCTGCTTCATACCATTGGGTTTTACAATTTTTCTCCTTTTTATGGGCTTCATGAAATTGGGCCAGATTCATGTTTGCCATGCTTTGTGGTTTTAAGGTTGAAGGACTTTCTTGAGTAAATCTTTGGGCTAAAGGGTAAGTAACTTCCTGCGGTTGGTCCTTGGTTTTGATTATGGGTTTTGGTAGTAACTTCAATTCTTCCAAAAGGCTTTGCATTTGCTTGAGTTCTTCCATCCTTTGGTCTTTACTAATTCTCTTATCCTGGATTGCTTCTTCGGCTACTTTCATTATCATCTTGGCCTCTGGCTGCTTCTCGTGATCCTGCAACCAAAAGGTTACCATTCATGATAAGGAGTCTGCTAAAACATTTTGTTTCCCATCAATATGTTCGATATTGATTTGTACTCCAGTTCCTGTAACTGCATCTGTAAACTTTAACCACCGGACTCTTGAGGCTTTGTTGGAATTAGTTTTGTTGTAAAAACTAATTATTGCCTGGCAATCAGTTCTGAGGGTTATTTCCTTCTTGTCTAAGTAATGGATCTTCAATTTCTCCAGTGTGTTTATGCAGGCATTGATTTCAGCGTCAATGGTGGATTGTATAGTTTTAAACCTCCCGCTGGTATAGGCGCAAACTTGTTCTTGAGACTTTGGGTCTCCTTTCTTGTTCTTCCACTTGCAAATTCCTCCCCATCCTTCCATGCATCCATCCGTTTCTAGGATTAAATAGGCTTCTTTTGGTGGGATTTGAAGGTCTGGTAACTCTTGAACTTGCCTCTTTATCTTCTTTATCAGTTCGTAATCTGAAGGTTTGAGCCTTTTGTCTCCATGCAGGCTTGTTTTTTCATATAGGGGTCCAAGTAAGATACCAAGCTTTGGGATATATCCTCTTGCGTAATTAAGAATTCCTAAGAATGATCGTAGGCCTGCTTTTGTCTTCATATTTTCTTCATTGAAATCAGCAATTTTCTTAATTATGTGTGGTTGGAGTTTAAGCTTCTGCCTTCCAACGACTGCTCCGAGGAAATCTATTTCTGTTACTGCAATCTTCATTTTTGTTGGAGAGAGGACGAGGCCAAATTCTTTGCACTTTTGAACCAATATCCTTAAATGATGTTTATGTTGCTCTTCGTTTTCTGAGAAGACCAAAATGTCGTCAATGTAAACTGCAATAAAATTTTCCGTTCCTCTAAAACATCGATCCATTTTTCGTTGGAAGATTGCTGGGGCATTTTTTAGCCCAAATGGCATAACTAGCCATTCATATAATCCTCCTGGTACCAGAAAAGCAGTCCATGGTATGGATGCTTCTTCCATTGCTACTTGATGGAATCCTGATTTTAAATCAAATTTGGAATAAATCTTGGATCTCCCGATTCTGTGTAGCAACGTGTTAATACCTGGCAGAGAGTATTGATCTTTGTACGTATTGTCATTCAATGTTCGATAATTGAAGACCATACGTTCCTTTCCTTTTATCTCTTCACCAGTTTTGGTGTCGATTGTTGTGCCTGAGTTGACTAACATGGCCATGGTCCTGTGTCTACTTGAACTGTGTCTTATAACTCCTAATTGTAGTAGAGCATCAATGTGCCTTTTGAAGGCGTCTTCCATGGCCGGTGTCACGTGCTTGAGAGGCTTGTCTTGTATTGTGATATCAGGGTTGATGATATCAATTTTGCACAACTCTCCATTCTTTCGCCAGTGTTTCAACGGTTCTTCACCAATATAGCCTTGTTGCTTAAGCTCTTGGATGACTGGGTTGAAATCTTTTGAGAGATTTAGACTAATCTCCGGTATAGCAGGTGAAGTTACATATGCTTCCTGTAACATTTGATGAGCTTCATCGTCGTACCAGTCCCATCCTTGAACTTCTTCGACTGCAGCAACCTCTGCCTGGGGGAAAGATCTTATTTTTGTAACCCTTTTGTACAAGGTTATTTCGTCCCCTTCAATTCGAATTCCTCCATTCATGGCTCTTGTGAAATTCGTTCCGATGAGCATTTGTATCCCATCACTTATGCTCATATCAAGAACATAGATCAGAGGCATTCTGAATTTATTACCTTCAATCACAAAGTAGCCAGGTTTAATTTTGTGATCTGCAGGTTGCCGTGAGTTAACACCATTGAAATAAACAGTTCGTTCAAGTGGTTCTAAGGCTTCTTGTGGTATGACTGCCTTGCTTACACAGCAAGCGGTTGCACCAGTATCTAAAATAGCATTTACTTTGAACATCTGGACGCCTTGGATTTCGAATTCAACGGTGACATTGTATAGTTTGTTTGTCACCTTTCTTACTTTGGGTTCTTCAACTGTATTCATTGAATGGTGGACTTCTGTTTCGATGAACACTTTGGCTGACTTCTGGGTTTCTAAGGGTGGGAATTGTTCATTCGAGTAAGGATTTTGAGAGTCTTGGTATGGGGTTTCTGGTTCGGGCGTGTTTATTTCTTGGAAGCATCTTATCTCTTCCTCTAACAGAGAAATTCTTCACCAAACTTCCACCAATATTATCAAAGAAAATTGAAGAATTATTTAGAGCCAAATATCCTGGTCTTGGATCAGGAGTCCTACCAGCGATCAAGTTCACACATAGCTGTGTTGCAGAAATGTGCAAAGAAGCTGCCCTACAAAAAGAATTAAGAGCACTTGACTTCTGTTCTAACATCCCAATCCCCGGATATTATAAAGCAACAAAGAACTACGGCCTCAGAAGATCAACAACATACAAAGGTAAACCCCACAAAACCCACATCATGGTCTTCAAGAGGAAATATAAAGATGATAGGAGCAGGATTTCCAAATGCAAGTGCTACATCTGTGGAAAGGAAGGACACTTTGCACGAGACTGCAGAAGTGAAAAAGGGAATATGGCTAGAGCCGCCGTATTTCCCTTTTTCACTTCTGCAGTCTCGTGCAAAGTGTCCTTCCTTTCCACAGATGTAGCACTTGCATTTGGAAATCCTGCTCCTATCATCTTTATATTTCCTCTTGAAGACCTTGATGTGGGTTTTGTGGGGTAGCTACAACACATAGGTCCAGGTTACATTGCTCACACTGTAAGCTCACAACATGTGCTCTTTGTGCCTTCAATTACCTTGGCAAAAGGATAACAATCAAAAGAGAAGAAAGAATTGCTGAAAGTACCCAACGAGAGGTTCAGTTGCTAAAAGAACTTTTGCAAGAAAAAGACAAGAATTTCAAACAAGCCCTCCAAGATCAAGCCAAGGAATATGCAGAAAGTCTCAGGACTAAAGGGCATGCGCTCTTAAATAGAGACATTGACACTCTAAAACTGCAAAATGAAATACGAAGCTTAAAGGAAACTCTAATGGAGCAAAGAGTTGAAATAGCAAACATGCAGAAAGACTATGAACATCAGCTGCATAATAGAATTATGGATGTTCATATTCTTAAAGATCAGCTTAGAATGGCAAGAGAAAAGATAAAAGATTTAGAGGAAGAGATAAGATGCTTCCAAGAAATAAACACGCCCGAACCAGAAACCCCATACCAAGACTCTCAAAATCTTTACTCGAATGAACAATTCCCACCCTTAGAAACCCAGAAGTCAGCCAAAGTGTTCATCGAAACAGAAGTCCACCATTCAATGAATACAGTTGAAGAACCCAAAGTAAGAAAGGTGACAAACAAACTATACAATGTCACCGTTGAATTCGAAATCCAAGGCGTCCAGATGTTCAAAGTAAATGCTATTTTAGATACTGGTGCAACCGCTTGCTGTGTAAGCATGGCAGTCATACCACAAGAAGCCTTAGAACCACTTGAACGAACTGTTTATTTCAATGGTGTTAACTCACGGCAACCTGCAGATCACAAAATTAAACCTGGCTACTTTGTGATTGAAGGTAATAAATTCAGAATGCCTCTGATCTATGTTCTTGATATGAGCATAAGTGATGGGATACAAATGCTCATCGGAACGAATTTCACAAGAGCCATGAATGGAGGAATTCGAATTGAAGGGGACGAAATAACCTTGTACAAAAGGGTTACAAAAATAAGATCTTTCCCCCAGGCAGAGGTTGCTGCAGTCGAAGAAGTTCAAGGATGGGACTGGTACGACGATGAAGCTCATCAAATGTTACAGGAAGCATATGTAACTTCACCTGCTATACCAGAGATTAGTCTAAATCTCTCAAAAGATTTCAACCCAGTCATCCAAGAGCTTAAGCAACAAGGCTATATTGGTGAAGAACCGTTGAAACACTGGCGAAAGAATGGAGAGTTGTGCAAAATTGATATCATCAACCCTGATATCACAATACAAGACAAGCCTCTCAAGCACGTGACACCGGCCATGGAAGACGCCTTCAAAAGGCACATTGATGCTCTACTACAATTAGGAGTTATAAGACACAGTTCAAGTAGACACAGGACCATGGCCATGTTAGTCAACTCAGGCACAACAATCGACACCAAAACTGGTGAAGAGATAAAAGGAAAGGAACGTATGGTCTTCAATTATCGAACATTGAATGACAATACGTACAAAGATCAATACTCTCTGCCAGGTATTAACACGTTGCTTTATAATATCCGGGGATTGGGATGTTAAAACAGAAGTCAAGTGCTCTTAATTCTTTTTGTAGGGCAGCTTCTTTGCACATTTCTGCAACAAAGCTATGTGTGAACTTGATCGCTGGTAGGACTCCTGATCCAAGACCAGGATATTTGGCTCTAAATAATTCTTCAATTTTCTTTGATAATATTGGTGGAAGTTTGGTGAAGAATTTCTCTGTTGTGGATGGGAAGAACATCCTGCCTGATTTTGAAGCCAAAATCCTGAATTCATCAAGGAATTTCCATAGGTCTTTTGTGTGTTCACAGGTGAGTCGTTCAAGATCTCTGTAGGCTGCATCTTGTTCTTCAGTAGATCCTCGGTAGGGGTCTTCCAGAAGAATAATTTGGCGAACTTGTGAAGTAATGTTTTGTGGGTCGTCCGCTATAGCCTCTAGTGTGGTGTAGGCATCAGGGTACATGGTTCGCCATTGTTGCCATATTCTTTTTTCATTTTCTCCAAATAGATTTTCAACAAATGCAAGTTTTGCTTTGTTGTCAGGCCAATCTTGGTCGTTGAGTCTATTAATTGTTATAGACTCCCATCTGGAGATTACGTCTGCCCATAAGCCTGGATCTGCTGGTAGGATTAGTAAAACTCCTGTGCCGAGGTGGGCTGGTGGTAATGTCCACTGCTGATTATAGTATTCACCATATCCTCCTTTAAACACTCTATTGGTTCTTGGATAGTTGAACCCTGTGGGTTGCTGCTGTTGTTGCTGTCTAGCAGGTGGGTAGGTTGGGAGACCCATATTATGATCACTTGGAGGATCATATTGTCCGCTTTCTTCTGTATTTGGGAAGGCTAACTGCTCTAGGTCTCTTCTGAGCTTTCGGATTCTTGGATATTCCATAGCGTCTTCTTCGGTTGTGACGGCAACTGTTTTTTCTGTGTTTATCGCACCAAAGGGGTCTTTCTGATCATGTTCATCTTCGTCTTGTTCATCATCCGTCTCCCAGCCGGAAGGTATGATGTCCTCTATTGCAATTGTTTCAGACGGGGGATCATATTTGACCAGATAGTCAAATTTTCCAGATGGCTCTCCTAGAGTATCCCAATTGTTTTGTTGAATAAATGCCCCAATAAATTCTTCTTCAGGCTCATCTTGCTCAAGGACTTCTCTATCATTATTGTCAACAGAGTATCTTCTAGGTTCTGGCCTTCGTGAGTATCTTGTGAACTTTAAGCTTTGTGATCTGTCAAGCCTGTTATTGACAGCTACTCCGATTGGAACTCTGACTGTTGCTTGACCTGATGGTTGAAGGTGCCAACTTCTTCCCTGAAGGTCTGATACGCTTAGATTCTCGCCTGGAATTGCTATGATTCCGCTTGTTTCCAGGTGGTCTACTGCATTTTGGACTTCATATTCAAAGCCCATGTAGCTGGTGTTTGATAATCTTCCGGTGAGATTAATGGTTACCAGGAGGTTGCTTTCTCCTCCTTGCCATGCTTCATAGCCATGAGTTTGGATTGCAACTTCAATGTGGTTATGGAAATCTTCTGTGCTTATCATCATATTTGGCACCATATAGATTAACTGCGTTCCTGCAGATAAGTCTATTTCCATTGTCCCTATGATGGCTGTACTGTTTTCCCATCAAGTATCACGGAGTACTGCTAGTGCCATAGTCCCTGCTCCTCTCCTATGGAGTGCATGTATGCGGATCATAATTAATCCTATGTGTACATGTTGCAACCCTGATTCTTGAAGTTGTCTGTAACTTTGATCATTACAGAGCCTTATATTTGTCTGTTGCCCTTCTGTTACCAGTATCCTTCTTTCTGAATAGTGTTGATACACTCTGTGACGAACTGTGGTTCTGTTGTTGGAGTACAGGACTTCTGCCGGAACGAGACTTGCCCTTCTGCTTCTTGAAAGTTCTAGTTGTCTTTCTGGGCTAACCATGGATTCTAAGGTTCTGTTGTACCTTGTTCCAAACGTCCTCTGAAGACTTCTTCTTGTGTTGTACTGAAGTCGTTGAATCTGTTGATATCCTCGTATCTGATCTTCTTGTGTTGGTGGTTGAGTCTGGGTTACAGATTCTCTGTTAAGAACGGCTTCCCTGTGGCTCATTTTCTCGAGTCTTTCTTGTATTCTTCTTTAAATATTATGTTGGGATCTTGGTAAAAGTATATAGGACCTTGTTTTCTTGAAGTGACTGTTTTTTCCGTAATTGAAACTTTGTCTAACCGTTTGGATAAGCTGATGATGGATTCTTCAAGGTCTGCGGGTGTTGCTTCTTTTCCACGACGGACTTCCTTTTGTAGTCTTTCAACCTTTTCTTCTATTTCTGAAAGCTTCTGGTTTTGCTTTATTACTAGATATAATAGGGTGTTGTTTTGTTTTATTATGGCTGCGTTTTGCGCTGCTACACCACTTTTGTAATCAGATGGTTTTGCAAATCCAACTGCAGGTGAATCAAAGTCTTCTGTTGCACCGACGGCTTCCTGATAGTCCGAACTAGCTCTGACACTAGCTAGGCTCATGAGGTTAAGAAGGCTCTTACTTCATGCAGAAGGCGTTCAACTTTCTGGATCTTCTGATTAAGGTCTTCCGTGAGTTTGAGTGCTTCTTTCTCAACCAATTTTGGTTGCTCGGCTATTCTTTGAACTAGATCGAGAACTTGACTTTTAGTGAGGGGTTGATATTGATGTACTTCAAACGAGATTTGCTGTAGGCTTTTTCTGGTTTCACTCTGGGTTTTTCTTATCAATTCCTCACAGGTTTCTAAACGAAGTTGTAATTCCTTTTGATTTTCAAGTATCTGATGAAAACGTTTGATGCAAACTTTTGCGTGTAAAAGTAGTTTATCATGAATACAGGAAATATTATTACTTAAAACTGGCAGCTTGACCTTTTGAGTTTCTTCAAGGTTGAGATATTCAAGGTTAGCAGTTCGGGAATGTTTATACCAATCTGCTATATCTTGTTCAAAACGATCAGTCATAGAAAATAATAACTTCTGTATTTATACTAAGGGAGTTACTATTCTTATTGGACTTGTGGATGCTAAAATTCTTTGAAAAATGTTCACGTTTCCACACATAATTCCCCCTTCTGGGTACTTGATCGCGTGTACTTTGGCTTTTACATTAGTTTTTGAAAACAGGACCCACATAAATAAGAAATCCAATAACAACCGTTTAGGATAATACAGACGATATTACTTTAAATAACCAAAGATTTTTAAACAAAACTAGAAGAAAGGTACAAATATCCTTTTCCTGCAAACCTTGAATGGGCTTTTAAGCTACCATGCTTATAAACGCTTTGTTCATAAGCTCTGATACCAAATAAAAATATTTACCAGGAAAGTATTTTTATTCTAAGAAAGTATTTTTATTCTAAGAACAAAGACTAAATCTTAGAATATTCAAACATATTTATTAAAACTTACTTGTAAGAAAGTATTTTTATTCTAAGAACAAAGACTAAATCTTAGAATATTCAAACATATTTATTAAAACTTACTTGAAAAAAAAGGTTTAAGAACTTCCAACTTATATTTCACACAATATGATTCTTACAAGGGAGATAGAGAGAGAAGTGTATATGCTTTTCGATGCCTCTCTATCGGAAAATAAACACACTTATTTATACAAGATTTTAAGTTGACAACTCAATTATAGAGAAAACCCACGATAAGGTAGCTGGACCACCTATTATTCAAACTTATTCACAGCTGGCTTCAATAATTCTCAGGACTGCTGTGAGGTGGGGCAGGTTTCTAGAGAAAATTTGACAAACCAGGCAAAGTAGGATAATAATTTAAACAAACAGACAAACAGCTGTAAAGTGGTCCGAACACGTTGCTTTTTAGAGTCGACAGTATCTGGCTCCACGTATATTGGTTCTCTTCGAAAGAAGGCCTAGTGTATGGAGTATAGCGTCATCCCATCCGTCATCTTCAAGAATGTAACTGGTACAGTTACATTCTTCCTCTTTGTTATTGTCTCCTGTGGAATCGTCATCCCTTACGTATCCGAGGCCCGTACGATAATATTTGTGAGTTTCATATGGGCCTAGTTTTTTATTCGTGTCTTGTGATTCATCAGTCCAGTCTCCTTTAGGCTTGTATGCATGGACCGGGTTGTTTCTGAAAATGGGCTTTTCCTCTTCTTCAGTTATGCAGTTGATTGACAGGGAATTGTTAGGCCTTTGGGCTCTTTTTGCCTGATCTATGATTTCTTTTCCTTGGGCTTTGGTTTGGCTTTGGGCTTCAACTTTATTAGCTCGTATTGAGTATGTTCCAAAACGTGCTCCATACCATTCCCATCTTCCGCTATCGTCATGGGTTTCTGCTTCATACCATTGGGTTTTACAATTTTTCTCCTTTTTATGGGCTTCATGAAATTGGGCCAGATTCATGTTTGCCATGCTTTGTGGTTTTAAGGTTGAAGGACTTTCTTGAGTAAATCTTTGGGCTAACGGGTAAGTAACTTCCTGCGGTTGGTCCTTGGTTTTGATTATGGGTTTTGGTAGTAACTTCAATTCTTCCAAAAGGCTTTGCATTTGCTTGAGTTCTTCCATCCTTTGGTCTTTACTAATTCTCTTATCCTGGATTGCTTCTTCGGCTACTTTCATTATCATCTTGGCCTCTGGCTACTTCTCGTGATCCTGCAAACAAAAGGTTACCATTCGTGATAAGGAGTCTGCTAAAACATTTTGTTTCCCATCAATATGTTCGATATTGATTTGTACTCCAGTTCCTGTAACTGCATCTGTAAACTTTAACCACCGGACTCTTGAGGCCTTGTTGGAATTAGTTTTGTTGTAAAAACTAATTATTGCCTAGCAATCAGTTCTGAGGGTTATTTCCTTCTTGTCTAAGTAATGGATCTTCAATTTCTCCAGTGTGTTTATGCAGGCATTGATTTCAGCGTCAATGGTGGATTGTATAGTTTTAAACCTCCCGCTGGTATAGGCGCAAACTTGTTCTTGAGACTTTGGGTCTCCTTTCTTGTTCTTCCACTTGCAAATTCCTCCCCATCCTTCCATGCATCCATCCGTTTCTAGGATTAAATAGGCTTCTTTTGGTGGGATTTGAAGGTCTGGTAACTCTTGAACTTGCCTCTTTATCTTCTTTATCAGTTCGTAATCTGAAGGTTTGAGCCTTTTGTCTCCATGCAGGCTTGTTTTTTTCATATAGGGGTCCAAGTAAGATACCAAGCTTTGGGATATATCCTCTTGCGTAATTAAGAATTCCTAAGAATGATCGTAGGCCTGCTTTTGTCTTCATATTTTCTTCATTGAAATCAGCAATTTTCTTAATTATGTGTGGTTGGAGTTTAAGCTTCTGCCTTCCAACGACTGCTCCGAGGAAATCTATTTCTGTTACTGCAATCTTCATTTTTGTTGGAGAGAGGACGAGGCCAAATTCTTTGCACTTTTGAACCAATATCCTTAAATGGTGTTTATGTTGCTCTTCGTTTTCTGAGAAGACCAAAATGTCGTCAATGTAAACTGCGATAAAATTTTCCGTTCCTCTAAAACATCGATCCATTTTTCGTTGGAAGATTGCTGGGGCATTTTTTAGCCCAAATGGCATAACTAGCCATTCATATAATCCTCCTGGTACCAGAAAAGCAGTCCATGGTATGGATGCTTCTTCCATTGCTACTTGATGGAATCCTGATTTTAAATCAAAATTGGAATAAATCTTGGATCTCCCGATTCTGTGTAGCAACGTGTTAATACCTGGCAGAGAGTATTGATCTTTGTACGTATTGTCATTCGATGTTCGATAATTGAAGACCATACGTTCCTTTCCTTTTATCTCTTCACCAGTTTTGGTGTCGATTGTTGTGCCTGAGTTGACTAACATGGCCATGGTCCTGTGTCTACTTGAACTGTGTCTTATAACTCCTAATTGTAGTAGAGCATCAATGTGCCTTTTGAAGGCGTCTTCCATGGCCGGTGTCACGTGCTTGAGAGGCTTGTCTTGTATTGTGATATCAGGGTTGATGATATCAATTTTGCACAACTCTCCATTCTTTCGCCAGTGTTTCAACGGTTCTTCACCAATATAGCCTTGTTGCTTAAGCTCTTGGATGACTGGGTTGAAATCTTTTGAGAGATTTAGACTAATCTCTGGTATAGCAGGTGAAGTTACATATGCTTCATGTAACATTTGATGAGCTTCATCGTCGTACCAGTCCCATCCTTGAACTTCTTCGACTGCAGCAACCTCTGCCTGGGGGAAAGATCTTATTTTTGTAACCCTTTTGTACAAGGTTATTTCGTCCCCTTCAATTCGAATTCCTCCATTCATGGCTCTTGTGAAATTCGTTCCGATGAGCATTTGTATCCCATCACTTATGCTCATATCAAGAACATAGATCAGAGGCATTCTGAATTTATTACCTTCAATCACAAAGTAGCCAGGTTTAATTTTGTGATCTGCAGGTTGCCGTGAGTTAACACCATTGAAATAAACAGTTCGTTCAAGTGGTTCTAAGGCTTCTTGTGGTATGACTGCCTTGCTTACACAGCAAGCGGTTGCACCAGTATCTAAAATAGCATTTACTTTGAACATCTGGACGCCTTGGATTTCGAATTCAACGGTGACATTGTATAGTTTGTTTGTCACCTTTCTTACTTTGGGTTCTTCAACTGTATTCATTGAATGGTGGACTTCTGTTTCGATGAACACTTTGGCTGACTTCTGGGTTTCTAAGGGTGGGAATTGTTCATTCGAGTAAGGATTTTGAGAGTCTTGGTATGGGGTTTCTGGTTCGGGCGTGTTTATTTCTTGGAAGCATCTTATCTCTTCCTCTAAATCTTTTATCTTTTCTCTTGCCATTCTAAGCTGATCTTTAAGAATATGAACATCCATAATTCTATTATGCAGCTGATGTTCATAGTCTTTCTGCATGTTTGCTATTTCAACTCTTTGCTCCATTAGAGTTTCCTTTAAGCTTCGTATTTCATTTTGCAGTTTTAGAGTGTCAATGTCTCTATTTAAGAGCGCATGCCCTTCAGTCCTGAGTCTTTCTGCATATTCCTTGGCTTGATCTTGGAGGGCTTGTTTGAAATTCTTGTCTTTTTCTTGCAAAAGTTCTTTTAGCAACTGAACCTCTCGTTGGGTACTTTCAGCAATTCTTTCTTCTCTTTTGATTGTTATCCTTTTGCCAAGGTAATTGAAGGCACAAAGAGCACATGTTGTGAGCTTACAGTGTGAGCAATGTAACCTGGACCTATGTGTTGTAGCTATCCCACAATAATAGCACATCACATGGTTTGTCAGACCATTTTCTTCCCAATTATGCTGACAATTTTTGCTATTTTGAGGAAGTTGTTTGTCTGGCCTCCATGAGCCCACTTCCTGTGTTTGCTTTTGAATTTGTGAAGAACTTCTTGGATGGAACATAAAACATGTTTCTTCGAGTGGTGATTCATTGATTAATGTCCCAATGTTCTGATTTGTTTTTCCTTGCTCTCCTTCGGAAAAACTATAAACACTAGAATCATCATTGTCGGCTGAAATGACATCCCATTCATCACCAAGTTCCATATTTTGAAATACGGCGGCTCTAGCCATATTCCCTTTTTCACTTCTGCAGTCTCGTGCAAAGTGTCCTTCCTTTCCACAGATGTAGCACTTGCATTTGGAAATCCTGCTCCTATCATCTTTATATTTCCTCTTGAAGACCTTGATGTGGGTTTTGTGGGGTTTACCTTTGTATGTTGTTGATCTTCTGAGGCCGTATTTCTTTGTTGCTTTATAATATCCGGGGATTGGGATGTTAGAACAGAAGTCAAGTGCTCTTAATTCTTTTTGTAGGGCAGCTTCTTTGCACATTTCTGCAACAAAGCTATGTGTGAACTTGATCGCTGGTAGGACTCCTGATCCAAGACCAGGATATTTGGCTCTAAATAATTCTTCAATTTTCTTTGATAATATTGGTGGAAGTTTGGTGAAGAATTTCTCTGTTGTGGATGGGAAGAACATCCTGCCTGATTTTGAAGCCAAAATCCTGAATTCATCAAGGAATTTCCATAGGTCTTTTGTGTGTTCACAGGTGAGTCGTTCAAGATCTCTGTAGGCTGCATCTTGTTCTTTAGTAGATCCTCGGTCATCTTCTCTCTCTATCTCCCTTGTAAGAATCATATTGTGTGAAATATAAGTTGGAAGTTCTTAAACCTTTTTTTTTCAAGTAAGTTTTAATAAATATGTTTGAATATTCTAAGATTTAGTCTTTGTTCTTAGAATAAAAATACTTTCTTACAAGTAAGTTTTAATAAATATGTTTGAATATTCTAAGATTTAGTCTTTGTTCTTAGAATAAAAATACTTTCTTAGAATAAAAATACTTTCCTGGTAAATATTTTTATTTGGTATCAGAGCTTATGAACAAAGCGTTTATAAGCATGGTAGCTTAAAAGCACATTCAAGGTTTGCAGGAAAAGGATATTTGTACCTTTCTTCTAGTTTTGTTTAAAAATCTTTGGTTATTTAAAGTAATATCGTCTGTATTATCCTAAACGGTTGTTATTGGATTTCTTATTTATGTGGGTCCTGTTTTCAAAAACTAATGTAAAAGCCAAAGTACACGCGATCAAGTACCCAGAAGGGGGAATTATGTGTGGAAACGTGAACATTTTTCAAAGAATTTTAGCATCCATAAGTCCAATAAGAATAGTAACTCCCTTAGTATAAATACAGAAGTTATTATTTTCTATGACTGATCGTTTTGAACAAGATATAGCAGATTGGTATAAACATTCCCGAACTGCTAACCTTGAATATCTCAACCTTGAAGAAACTCAAAAGGTCAAGCTGCCAGTTTTAAGTAATAATATTTCTTGTATTCATGATAAACTACTTTTACACGCAAAAGTTTGCATCAAACGTTTTCATCAGATACTTGAAAATCAATAGGAATTACAACTTCGTTTAGAAACCTGTGAGGAATTGATAAGAAAAACCCAGAGTGAAACCAGAAAAAGCCTACAGCAAATCTCGTTTGAAGTACATCAATATCAACCCCTCACTAAAAGTCAAGTTCTCGATCTAGTTCAAAGAATAGCCGAGCAACCAAAATTGGTTGAGAAAGAAGCACTCAAACTCACGGAAGACCTTAATCAGAAGATCCAGAAGGTTGAACGCCTTCTGCATGAAGTAAGAGCCTTCTTAACCTCATGAGCCTAGCTAGTGTCAGAGCTAGTTCGGACTATCAGGAAGCCGTCGGTGCAACAGAAGACTTTGATTCACCTGCAGTTGGATTTGCAAAACCATCTGATTACAAAAGTGGTGTAGCAGCGCAAAACGCAGCCATAATTAAACAAAACAACACCCTATTATATCTAGTAATAAAGCAAAACCAGAAGCTTTCAGAAATAGAAGAAAAGGTTGAAAGACTACAAAAGGAAGTCAGTCGTGGAAAAGATCAATACTCTCTGCCAGGTATTAACACGTTGCTACACAGAATCGGGAGATCCAAGATTTATTCCAATTTTGATTTAAAATCAGGATTCCATCAAGTAGCAATGGAAGAAGCATCCATACCATGGACTACTTTTCTGGTACCAGGAGGATTATATGAATGGCTAGTTATGCCATTTGGGCTAAAAAATGCCCCAACAATCTTCCAACGAAAAATGGATCGATGTTTTAGAGGAACGGAAAATTTTATCGCAGTTTACATTGACGACATTTTGGTCTTCTCAGAAAACGAAGAGCAACATAAACACCATTTAAGGATATTGGTTCAAAAGTGCAAAGAATTTGGCCTCGTCCTCTCTCCAACAAAAATGAAGATTGCAGTAACAGAAATAGATTTCCTCGGAGCAGTCGTTGGAAGGCAGAAGCTTAAACTCCAACCACACATAATTAAGAAAATTGCTGATTTCAATGAAGAAAATATGAAGACAAAAGCAGGCCTACGATCATTCTTAGGAATTCTTAATTACGCAAGAGGATATATCCCAAAGCTTGGTATCTTACTTGGACCCCTATATGAAAAAACAAGCCTGCATGGAGACAAAAGGCTCAAACCTTCAGATTACGAACTGATAAAGAAGATAAAGAGGCAAGTTCAAGAGTTACCAGACCTTCAAATCCCACCAAAAGAAGCCTATTTAATCCTAGAAACGGATGGATGCATGGAAGGATGGGGAGGAATTTGCAAGTAGAAGAACAAGAAAGGAGACCCAAAGTCTCAAGAACAAGTTTGCGCCTATACCAGCGGGAGGTTTAAAACTATACAATCCACCATTGACGCTGAAATCAATGCCTGCATAAACACACTGGAGAAATTGAAGATCCATTACTTAGACAAGAAGGAAATAACCCTCAGAACTGATTGCCAGGCAATAATTAGTTTTTACAACAAAACTAATTCCAACAAAGCCTCAAGAGTCCGGTGGTTAAAGTTTACAGATGCAGTTACAGGAACTGGAGTACAAATCAATATCGAACATATTGATGGGAAACAAAATGTTTTAGCAGACTCCTTATCACGAATGGTAACCTTTTGTTTGCAGGATCACGAGAAGCAGCCAGAGGCCAAGATGATAATGAAAGTAGCCGAAGAAGCAATCCAGGATAAGAGAATTAGTAAAGACCAAAGGATGGAAGAACTCAAGCAAATGCAAAGCCTTTTGAAAGAATTGAAGTTACTACCAAAACCTATAATCAAAACCAAGGACCAACCGCAGGAAGTTACTTACCCTTTAGCCCAAAGATTTACTCAAGAAAGTCCTTCAACCTTAAAACCACAAAGCATGGCAAACATGAATCTGGCCCAATTTCATGAAGCCCATAAAAAGGAGAAAAATTGTAAAACCCAATGGTATGAAGCAGAAACCCATGACGATAGTGGAAGATGGGAATGGTATGGAGCACGTTTTGGAACATACTCAATACGAGCTAATAAAGTTGAAGCCCAAAGCCAAACCAAAGCCCAAGGAAAAGAAATCATAGATCAGGCAAAAGGAGCCCAAAGGCCTAACAATTCCCTGTCAATCAACTGCATAACTAAAGAAGAGGAAAAGCCCATTTTCAGAAACAACCCGGTCCATGCATACAAGCCTAAAGGAGACTGGACTGATGAATCACAAGACACGAATAAAAAACTAGGCCCATATGAAACTCACAAATATTATCGTACGGGCCTCGGATACGTAAGGGGTGACGATTCCACAGGAGACAATAACAAAGAGGAAGAATGTAACTGTACCAGTTACATTCTTGAAGATGACGGATGGGATGACGCTATACTCCATACACTAGGCCTTCTTTCGAAGAGAACCAATATACGTGGAGCCAGATATTGTCGACTCTAAAAAGCAACGTGTTCGGACCACTTTACAGCTGTTTGTCTGTTTGTTTAAATTATTATCCTAATTTGCCTGGTTTGTCAAATTTTCTCTAGAAACCTGCCCCACCTCACAGTAGTCCTGAGAATTATTGAAGCCAGCTGTGAATAAGTTTGAATAATAGGTGGTCCAGCTACCTTATCGTGGGTTTTCTCTATAATTGAGTTGTCCACTTAAAATCTTGTATAAATAAGTGTGTTTATTTTCCGATAGAGAGGCATCGAAAAGCACATACACTTCTCTCTCTATCTCCCTTGTAAGAATCATATTGTGTGAAATATAAGTTGGAAGTTCTTAAACCTTTTTTTTTCAAGTAAGTTTTAATAAATATGTTTGAATATTCTAAGATTTAGTGTTTGTTCTTAGAATAAAAATACTTTCTTACAAGTAAGTTTTAATAAATATGTTTGAATATTCTAAGATTTAGTCTTTGTTCTTAGAATAAAAATACTTTCTTAGAATAAAACTACTTTCCTGGTAAATATTTTTATTTGGTATCAGAGCTTATGAACAAAGCGTTTATAAGCATGGTAGCTTAAAAGCCCATTCAAGGTTTGCAGGAAAAGGATATTTGTACCTTTCTTCTAGTTTTGTTTAAAAATCTTTGGTTATTTAAAGTAATATCGTCTGTATTATCCTAAACGGTTGTTATTGGATTTCTTATTTATGTGGGTCCTGTTTTCAAAAACTAATGTAAAAGCCAAAGTACACGCGATCAAGTACCCAGAAGGGGGAATTATGTGTGGAAACGTGAACATTTTTCAAAGAATTTTAGCATCCATAAGTCCAATAAGAATAGTAACTCCCTTAGTATAAATACAGAAGTTATTATTTTCTATGACTGATCGTTTTGAACAAGATATAGCAGATTGGTATAAACATTCCCGAACTGCTAACCTTGAATATCTCAACCTTGAAGAAACTCAAAAGGTCAAGCTGCCAGTTTTAAGTAATAATATTTCCTGTATTCATGATAAACTACTTTTACACGCAAAAGTTTGCATCAAACGTTTTCATCAGATACTTGAAAATCAAAAGGAATTACAACTTCGTTTAGAAACCTATGAGGAATTGATAAGAAAAACCCAGAGTGAAACCAGAAAAAGCCTACAGCAAATCTCGTTTGAAGTACATCAATATCACCCCCTCACTAAAAGTCAAGTTCTCGATCTAGTTCAAAGAATAGCCGAGCAACCAAAATTGGTTGAGAAAGAAGCACTCAAACTCACGGAAGACCTTAATCAGAAGATCCAGAAGGTTGAACGCCTTCTGCATGAAGTAAGAGCCTTCTTAACCTCATGAGCCTAGCTAGTGTCAGAGCTAGTTCGGACTATCAGGAAGCCGTCGGTGCAACAGAAGACTTTGATTCACCTGCAGTTGGATTTGCAAAACCATCTGATTACAAAAGTGGTGTAGCAGCGCAAAACGCAGCCATAATTAAACAAAACAACACCCTATTATATCTAGTAATAAAGCAAAACCAGAAGCTTTCAGAAATAGAAGAAAAGGTTGAAAGACTACAAAAGGAAGTCAGTCGTGGAAAAGAAGCAACACCCGCAGACCTTGAAGAATCCATCATCAGCTTATCCAAACGGTTAGACAAAGTTTCAATTACGGAAAAAAAACAGTCACTTCAAGAAAACAAGGTCCTATATACTTTTACCAAGATCCCAACATAATATTTAAAGAAGAATACAAGAAAGACTCGAGAAAATGAGCCACAGGGGAGCCGTTCTTAACAGAGAATCTGTAACCCAGACTCAACCACCAACACAAGAAGATCAGATACGAGGATATCAACAGATTCAACGACTTCAGTACAACACAAGAAGAAGTCTTCAGAGGACGTTTGGAACAAGGTACAACAGAACCTTAGAATCCATGGTTAGCCCAGAAAGACAACTAGAACTTTCAAGAAGCAGAAGGGCAAGTCTCGTTCCGGCAGAAGTCCTGTACTCCAACAACAGAACCACAGTTCGTCACAGAGTGTATCAACACTATTCAGAAAGAAGGATACTGGTAACAGAAGGGCAAAAGACAAATATAAGGCTCTGTAATGATCAAAGTTACAGACAACTTCAAGAATCAGGGTTGCAACATGTACACATGGGATTAATTATGATCCGCATACATGCACTCCATAGGAGAGGAGCAGGGACTATGGCACTAGCAGTACTCCGTGATACTAGATGGGAAAACAGTACAGCCATCATAGGGACAATGGAAATAGACTTATCTGCAGGAACGCAGTTAATCTATATGGTGCCAAATATGATGATAAGCACAGAAGATTTCCATAACCACATTGAAGTTGCAATCCAAACTCATGGCTATGAAGCATGGCAAGGAGGAGAAAGCAACCACCTGGTAACCATTAATCTCACCGGAAGATTATCAAACACCAGCTACATGGGCTTTGAATATGAAGTCCAAAATACAGTAGACCACCTGGAAACAAGCGGAATCATAGCAATTCCAGGCGAGAATCTAAGCATATCAGACCTTGAGGGAAGAAGTTGGCACCTTCAACCATCAACTCAAGCAACAGTCAGAGTTCCAATCGGAGTAGCTGTCAATAACAGGCTTGACAGATCACAAAGCTTAAAGTTCACAAGATACTCACGAAGGCCAGAACCTAGAAGATACTCTGTTGACAATAATGATAGAGAAGTCCTTGAGCAAGATGAGCCTGAAGAAGAATTTATTGGGGCATTTATTCAACAAAACAATTGGGATACTCTAGGAGAGCCATCTGGAAAATTTGACTATCTGGTCAAATATGATCCCCCTTCTGAAACAATTGCAATAGAGGACATCATACCTTCCGGCTGGGAGACGGATGATGAACAAGACGAAGATGAACATGATCAGAAAGACCCCTTTGGTGCGATAAACACAGAAAAAACAGTTGTCGTCACAACCGAAGAAGACGCTATGGAATATCCAAGAATCCGAAAGCTCAGAAGAGACCTAGAGCAGTTAGCCTTCCCAAATACAGAAGAAAGCGGACAATATGATCCTCCAAGTGATCATAATATGGGTCTCCCAACCTACCCACCTGCTAGACAGCAACAACAGCAGCAACCCACAGGGTTCAACTATCCAAGAACCAATAGAGTGTTTAAAGGAGGATATGGTGAATACTATAATCAGCAGTGGACATTACCACCAGCCCACCTCGGCACAGGAGTTTTACTAATCCTACCAGCAGATCCAGGCTTATGGGCAGACGTAATCTCCAGATGGGAGTCTATAACAATTAATAGACTCAACGACCAAGATTGGCCTGACAACAAAGCAAAACTTGCATTTGTTGAAAATCTATTTGGAGAAAATGAAAAAAGAATGTGGCAACAATGGCGAACCATGTACCCTGATGCTTACACCACACTAGAGGCTATAGCGGACGACCCACAAAACATTACTTCACAAGTTCGCCAAATTATTCTTCTGGAAGACCCCTACCGAGGATCTACTGAAGAACAAGATGCAGCCTACAGAGATCTTGAATGACTCACCTGTGAACACACAAAAGACCTATGGAAATTCCTTGATGAATTCAGGATTTTGGCTTCAAAATCAGGCAGGATGTTCTTCCCATCCACAACAGAGAAATTCTTCACCAAACTTCCACCAATATTATCAAAGAAAATTGAAGAATTATTTAGAGCCAAATATCCTGGTCTTGGATCAGGAGTCCTACCAGCGATCAAGTTCACACATAGCTTTGTTGCAGAAATGTGCAAAGAAGCTGCCCTACAAAAAGAATTAAGAGCACTTGACTTCTGTTCTAACATCCCAATCCCCGGATATTATAAAGCAACAAAGAAATACGGCCTCAGAAGATCAACAACATACAAAGGTAAACCCCACAAAACCCACATCAAGGTCTTCAAGAGGAAATATAAAGATGATAGGAGCAGGATTTCCAAATGCAAGTGCTACATCTGTGGAAAGGAAGGACACTTTGCACGAGACTGCAGAAGTGAAAAAGGGAATATGGCTAGAGCCGCCGTATTTCAAAATATGGAACTTGGTGATGAATGGGATGTCATTTCAGCCGACAATGATGATTCTAGTGTTAATAGTTTTTCCGAAGGAGAGCAAGGTAAAACAAATCAGAACATTGGGACATTAATCAATGAATCACCACTTGAAGAAACATGTTTTATGTTCCATCCAGGAAGTTCTTCACAAATTCAAAAGCAAACACAGGAAGTGGGCTCATGGAGGCCAGACAAACAGCTTCCTCAAAATAGCAAAAATTGCCAGCATAATTGGGAAGAAAATGGTCTGAAAAACCATGTGATGTGCTATTATTGTGGGATAGCTACAACACATAGGTCCAGGTTACATTGCTCACACTGTAAGCTCACAACATGTGCTCTTTGTGCCTTCAATTACCTTGGAAAAAGGATAACAATCAAAAGAGAAAAAAGAATTGCTGAAAGTACCCAACGAGAGGTTCAGTTGCTAAAAGAACTTTTGCAAGAAAAAGACAAGAATTTCAAACAAGCCCTCCAAGATCAAGCCAAGGAATATGCAGAAAGACTCATGACTGAAGGGCATGCGCTCTTAAATAGAGACATTGACACTCTAAAACTGCAAAATGAAATACGAAGCTTAAAGGAAACTCTAATGGAGCAAAGAGTTGAAATAGCAAACATGCAGAAAGACTATGAACATCAGCTGCATAATAGAATTATGGATGTTCATATTCTTAAAGATCAGCTTAGAATGGCAAGAGAAAAGATAAAAGATTTAGAGGAAGAGATAAGATGCTTCCAAGAAATAAACACGCCCGAACCAGAAACCCCATACCAAGACTCTCAAAATCCTTACTCGAATGAACAATTCCCACCCTTAGAAACCCAGAAGTCAGCCAAAGTGTTCATCGAAACAGAAGTCCACCATTCAATGAATACAGTTGAAGAACCCAAAGTAAGAAAGGTGACAAACAAACTATACAATGTCACTGTTGAATTCGAAATCCAAGGCGTCCAGATGTTCAAAGTAAATGCTATTTTAGATACTGGTGCAACCGCTTGCTGTGTAAGCAAGGCAGTCATACCACAAGAAGCCTTAGAACCACTTGAACGAACTGTTTATTTCAATGGTGTTAACTCACGGCAACCTGCAGATCACAAAATTAAACCTGGCTACTTTGTGATTGAAGGTAATAAATTCAGAATGCCTCTGATCTATGTTCTTGATATGAGCATAAGTGATGGGATACAAATGCTCATCGGAACGAATTTCACAAGAGCCATGAATGGAGGAATTCGAATTGAAGGGGACGAAATAACCTTGTGCAAAAGGGTTACAAAAATAAGATCTTTCCCCCAGGCAGAGGTTGCTGCAGTCGAAGAAGTTCAAGGATGGGACTGGTACGACGATGAAGCTCATCAAATGTTACAGGAAGCATATGTAACTTCACCTGCTATACCAGAGATTAGTCTAAATCTCTCAAAAGATTTCAACCCAGTCATCCAAGAGCTTAAGCAACAAGGCTATATTGGTGAAGAACCGTTGGCGAACTTGTGAAGTAATGTTTTGTGGGTCGTCCGCTATAGCCTCTAGTGTGGTGTAGGCATCAGGGTACATGGTTTGCCATTGTTGCCACATTCTTTTTTCATTTTCTCCAAATAGATTTTCAACAAATGCAAGTTTTGCTTTGTTGTCAGGCCAATCTTGGTCGTTGAGTCTATTAATTGTTATAGACTCCCATCTGGAGATTACGTCTGCCCATAAGCCTGGATCTGCTGGTAGGATTAGTAAAACTCCTATGCCGAGGTGGGCTGGTGGTAATGTCCACTGCTGATTATAGTATTCACCATATCCTCCTTTAAACACTCTATTGGTTCTTGGATAGTTGAACCCTATGGGTTGCTGCTGTTGTTGCTGTCTAGCAGGTGGGTAGGTTGGGAGACCCATATTATGATCACTTGGAGGATCATATTGTCCGCTTTCTTCTGTATTTGGGAAGGCTAACTGCTCTAGGTCTCTTCTGAGCTTTCGGATTCTTGGATATTCCATAGCGTCTTCTTCGGTTGTGACGGCAACTGTTTTTTCTGTGTTTATCGCACCAAAGGGGTCTTTCTGATCATGTTCATCTTCGTCTTGTTCATCATCCGTCTCCCAGCCGGAAGGTATGATGTCCTCTATTGCAATTGTTTCAGAAGGGGGATCATATTTGACCAGATAGTCAAATTTTCCAGATGGCTCTCCTAGAGTATCCCAATTGTTTTGTTGAATAAATGCCCCAATAAATTCTTCTTCAGGCTCATCTTGCTCAAGGACTTCTCTATCATTATTGTCAACAGAGTATCTTCTAGGTTCTGGCCTTCGTGAGTATCTTGTGAACTTTAAGCTTTGTGATCTGTCAAGCCTGTTATTGACAGCTACTCCGATTGGAACTCTGATTGTTGCTTGAGTTGATGGTTGAAGGTGCCAACTTCTTCCCTCAAGGTCTGATATGCTTAGATTCTCGCCTGGAATTGCTATGATTCCGCTTGTTTCCAGGTGGTCTACTGCATTTTGGACTTCATATTCAAAGCCCATGTAGCTGGTGTTTGATAATCTTCCGGTGAGATTAATGGTTACCAGGAGGTTGCTTTCTCCTCCTTGCCATGCTTCATAGCCATGAGTTTGGATTGCAACTTCAATATGGTTATGGAAATCTTCTGTGCTTATCATCATATTTGGCGCCATATAGATTAACCGCGTTCCTGCAGATAAGTCTATTTCCATTGTCCCTATGATGGATGTACTGTTTTCCCATCTAGTATCACGGAGTACTGCTAGTGCCATAGTCCCTGCTCCTCTCCTATGGAGTGCATGTATGCGGATCATAATTAATCCCATGTGTACATGTTGCAACCCTGATTCTTGAAGTTGTCTGTAACTTTGATCATTACAGAGCCTTATATTTGTCTGTTGTCCTTCTGTTACCAGTATCCTTCTTTCTGAATAGTGTTGATACACTCTGTGACGAACTGTGGTTCTGTTGTTGGAGTACAGGACTTCTGCCGGAACGAGACTTGCCCTTCTGCTTCTTGAAAGTTCTAGTTGTCTTTCTGGGCTAACCATGGATTCTAAGGTTCTGTTGTACCTTGTTCCAAACGTCCTCTGAAGACTTCTTCTTGTGTTGTACTGAAGTCGTTGAATCTGTTGATATCCTCGTATCTGATCTTCTTGTGTTGGTGGTTGAATAAAAATATTTACCAGGAAAGTATTTTTATTCTAAGAAAGTATTTTTATTCTAAGAACAAAGACTAAATCTTAGAATATTCAAACATATTTATTAAAACTTACTTGTAAGAAAGTATTTTTATTCTAAGAACAAAGACTAAATCTTAGAATATTCAAACATATTTATTAAAACTTACTTGAAAAAAAAAGGTTTAAGAACTTCCAACTTATATTTCACACAATATGATTCTTACAAGGGAGATAGAGAGAGAAGTGTATATGCTTTTCGATGCCTCTCTATCGGAAAATAAACACACTTATTTATACAAGATTTTAAGTGGACAACTCAATTATAGAGAAAACCCACGATAAGGTAGCTGGACCACCTATTATTCAAACTTATTCACAGCTGGCTTCAATAATTCTCAGGACTGTTGTGAGGTGGGGCAGGTTTCTAGAGAAAATTTGACAAACCAGGCAAAGTAGGATAATAATTTAAACAAACAGACAAACAGCTGTAAAGTGGTCCGAACACGTTGCTTTTTAGAGTCGACAGTATCTGGCTCCACGTATATTGGTTCTCTTCGAAAGAAGGCCTAGTGTATGGAGTATAGCGTCATCCCATCCGTCATCTTCAAGAATGTAACTGGTACAGTTACATTCTTCCTCTTTGTTATTGTCTCCTGGGGAATCGTCATCCCTTACGTATCCGAAGACCGTACGATAATATTTGTGAGTTTCATATGGGCCTAGTTTTTTATTTGTGTCTTGTGATTCATCAGTCCAGTCTCCTTTAGGCTTGTATGCATGGACCGGGTTGTTTCTGAAAATGGGCTTTTCCTCTTCTTCAGTTATGCAGTTGATTGACAGGGAATTGTTAGGCCTTTGGGCTCTTTTTGCCTGATCTATGATTTCTTTTCCTTGGGCTTTGGTTTGGCTTTGGGCTTCAACTTTATTAGCTCGTATTGAGTATGTTCCAAAACGTGCTCCATACCATTCCCATCTTCCGCTATCGTCATGGGTTTCTGCTTCATACCATTGGGTTTTACAATTTTTCTCCTTTTTATGGGCTTCATGAAATTGGGCCAGATTCATGTTTGCCATGCTTTGTGGTTTTAAGGTTGAAGGACTTTCTTGAGTAAATCTTTGGGCTAAAGGGTAAGTAACTTCCTGCGGTTGGTCCTTGGTTTTGATTATGGGTTTTGGTAGTAACTTCAATTCTTCCAAAAGGCTTTGCATTTGCTTGAGTTCTTCCATCCTTTGGTCTTTACTAATTCTCTTATCCTGGATTGCTTCTTCGGCTACTTTCATTATCATCTTGGCCTCTGGCTGCTTCTCGTGATCCTGCAAACAAAAGGTTACCATTCGTGATAAGGAGTCTGCTAAAACATTTTGTTTCCCATCAATATGTTCGATATTGATTTGTACTCCAGTTCCTGTAACTGCATCTGTAAACTTTAACCACCGGACTCTTGAGGCTTTGTTGGAATTAGTTTTGTTGTAAAAACTAATTATTGCCTGGCAATCAGTTCTGAGGGTTATTTCCTTCTTGTCTAAGTAATGGATCTTCAATTTCTCCAGTGTGTTTATGCAGGCATTGATTTCAGCGTCAATGGTGGATTGTATAGTTTTAAACCTCCCGCTGGTATAGGCGCAAACTTGTTCTTGAGACTTTGGGTCTCCTTTCTTGTTCTTCCACTTGCAAATTCCTCCCCATCCTTCCATGCATCCATCCGTTTCTAGGATTAAATAGGCTTCTTTTGGTGGGATTTGAAGGTCTGGTAACTCTTGAACTTGCCTCTTTATCTTCTTTATCAGTTCGTAATCTGAAGGTTTGAGCCTTTTGTCTCCATGCAGGCTTGTTTTTTCATATAGGGGTCCAAGTAAGATACCAAGCTTTGGGATATATCCTCTTGCGTAATTAAGAATTCCTAAGAATGATCGTAGGCCTGCTTTTGTCTTCATATTTTCTTCATTGAAATCAGCAATTTTCTTAATTATGTGTGGTTGGAGTTTAAGCTTCTGCCTTCCAACGACTGCTCCGAGGAAATCTATTTCTGTTACTGCAATCTTCATTTTTGTTGGAGAGAGGACGAGGCCAAATTCTTTGCACTTTTGAACCAATATCCTTAAATGGTGTTTATGTTGCTCTTCGTTTTCTGAGAAGACCAAAATGTCGTCAATGTAAACTGCGATAAAATTTTCCGTTCCTCTAAAACATCGATCCATTTTTCGTTGGAAGATTGCTGGGGCATTTTTTAGCCCAAATGGCATAACTAGCCATTCATATAATCCTCCTGGTACCAGAAAAGCAGTCCATAGTATGGATGCTTCTTCCATTGCTACTTGATGGAATCCTGATTTTAAATAAAATTTGGAATAAATCTTGGATCTCCCGATTCTGTGTAGCAACGTGTTAATACCTGGCAGAGAGTATTGATCTTTGTACGTATTGTCATTCAATGTTCGATAATTGAAGACCATACGTTCCTTTCCTTTTATCTCTTCACCAGTTTTGGTGTCGATTGTTATGCCTGAGTTGAATAACATGGCCATGGTCCTGTGTCTACTTGAACTGTGTCTTATAACTCCTAATTGTAGTAGAGCATCAATGTGCCTTTTGAAGGCGTCTTCCATGGCCGGTGTCACGTGCTTGAGAGGCTTGTCTTGTATTGTGATATCAGGGTTGATGATATCAATTTTGCACAACTCTCCATTCGTTCGCCAGTGTTTCAACGGTTCTTCACCAATATAGCCTTGTTGCTTAAGCTCTTGGATGACTGGGTTGAAATCTTTTGAGAGATTTAGACTAATCTCTGGTATAGCAGGTGAAGTTACATATGCTTCCTGTAACATTTGATGAGCTTCATCGTCGTACCAGTCCCATCCTTGAACTTCTTCGACTGCAGCAACCTCTGCCTGGGGGAAAGATCTTATTTTTGTAACCCTTTTGTACAAGGTTATTTCGTCCCCTTCAATTCGAATTCCTCCATTCATGGCTCTTGTGAAATTCGTTCCGATGAGCATTTGTATCCCATCACTTATGCTCATATCAAGAACATAGATCAGAGGCATTCTGAATTTATTACCTTCAATCACAAAGTAGCCAGGTTTAATTTTGTGATCTGCAGGTTGCCGTGAGTTAACACCATTGAAATAAACAGTTCGTTCAAGTGGTTCTAAGGCTTCTTGTGGTATGACTGCCTTGCTTACACAGCAAGCGGTTGCACCAGTATCTAAAATAGCATTTACTTTGAACATCTGGACGCCTTGGATTTCGAATTCAACGGTGACATTGTATAGTTTGTTTGTCACCTTTCTTACTTTGGGTTCTTCAACTGTATTCATTGAATGGTGGACTTCTGTTTCGATGAACACTTTGGCTGACTTCTGGGTTTCTAAGGGTGGGAATTGTTCATTCGAGTAAGGATTTTGAGAGTCTTGGTATGGGGTTTCTGGTTCGGGCGTGTTTATTTCTTGGAAGCATCTTATCTCTTCCTCTAAATCTTTTATCTTTTCTCTTGCCATTCTAAGCTGATCTTTAAGAATATGAACATCCATAATTCTATTATGCAGCTGATGTTCATAGTCTTTCTGCATGTTTGCTATTTCAACTCTTTGCTCCATTAGAGTTTCCTTTAAGCTTCGTATATCATTTTGCAGTTTTAGAGTGTCAATGTCTCTATTTAAGAGCGCATGCCCTTCAGTCCTGAGTCTTTCTGCATATTCCTTGGCTTGATCTTGGAGGGCTTGTTTGAAATTCTTGTCTTTTTCTTGCAAAAGTTCTTTTAGCAACTGAACCTCTCGTTGGGTACTTTCAGCAATTCTTTCTTCTCTTTTGATTGTTATCCTTTTGCCAAGGTAATTGAAGGCACAAAGAGCACATGTTGTGAGCTTACAGTGTGAGCAATGTAACCTGGACCTATGTGTTGTAGCTATCCCACAATAATAGCACATCACATGGTTTGTCAGACCATTTTCTTCCCAATTATGCTGACAATTTTTGCTATTTTGAGGAAGTTGTTTGTCTGGCCTCCATGAGCCCACTTCCTGTGTTTGCTTTTGAATTTGTGAAGAACTTCCTGGATGGAACATAAAACATGTTTCTTCAAGTGGTGATTCATTGATTAATGTCCCAATGTTCTGATTTGTTTTTCCTTGCTCTCCTTCGGAAAAACTATAAACACTAGAATCATCATTGTCGGCTGAAATGACATCCCATTCATCACCAAGTTCCATATTTTGAAATACGGCGGCTCTAGCCATATTCCCTTTTTCACTTCTGCAGTCTCGTGCAAAGTGTCCTTCCTTTCCACAGATGTAGCACTTGCATTTGGAAATCCTGCTCCTATCATCTTTATATTTCCTCTTGAAGACCTTGATGTGGGTTTTGTGGGGTTTACCTTTGTATGTTGTTGATCTTCTGAGGCCGTATTTCTTTGTTGCTTTATAATATCCGGGGATTGGGATGTTAGAACAGAAGTCAAGTGCTCTTAATTCTTTTTGTAGGGCAGCTTCTTTGCACATTTCTGCAACAAAGCTATGTGTGAACTTGATCGCTGGTAGGACTCCTGATCCAAGACCAGGATATTTGGCTCTAAATAATTCTTCAATTTTCTTTGATAATATTGGTGGAAGTTTGGTGAAGAATTTCTCTGTTGTGGATGGGAAGAACATCCTGCCTGATTTTGAAGCCAAAATCCTGAATTCATCAAGGAATTTCAATAGGTCTTTTGTGTGTTCACAGGTGAGTCGTTCAAGATCTCTGTAGGCTGCATTTTGTTCTTCAGTAGATCCTCGGTAGGGGTCTTCCAGAAGAATAATTTGGCGAACTTGTGAAGTAATGTTTTGTGGGTCGTCCGCTATAGCCTCTAGTATGGTGTAGGCATCAGGGTACATGGTTCGCCATTGTTGCCACATTCTTTTTTCATTTTCTCCAAATAGATTTTCAACAAATGCAAGTTTTGCTTTGTTGTCAGGCCAATCTTGGTCGTTGAGTCTATTAATTGTTATAGACTCCCATCTGGAGATTACGTCTGCCCATAAGCCTGGATCTGCTGGTAGGATTAGTAAAACTCCTGTGCCGAGGTGGGCTGGTGGTAATGTCCACTGCTGATTATAGTATTCACCATATCCTCCTTTAAACACTCTATTGGTTCTTGGATAGTTGAACCCTGTGGGTTGCTGCTGTTGTTGCTGTCTAGCAGGTGGGTAGGTTGGGAGACCCATATTATGATCACTTGGAGGATCATATTGTCCGCTTTCTTCTGTATTTGGGAAGGCTAACTGCTCTAGGTCTCTTCTGAGCTTTCGGATTCTTGGATATTCCATAGCGTCTTCTTCGGTTGTGACGGCAACTGTTTTTTCTGTGTTTATCGCACCAAAGGGGTCTTTCTGATCATGTTCATCTTCGTCTTGTCCATCATCCGTCTCCCAGCCGGAAGGTATGATGTCCTCTATTGCAATTGTTTCAGAAGGGGGATCATATTTGACCAGATAGTCAAATTTTCCAGATGGCTCTCCTAGAGTATCCCAATTGTTTTGTTGAATAAATGCCCCAATAAATTCTTCTTCAGGCTCATCTTGCTCAAGGACTTCTCTATCATTATTGTCAACAGAGTATCTTCTAGGTTCTGGCCTTCGTGAGTATCTTGTGAACTTTAAGCTTTGTGATCTGTCAAGCCTGTTATTGACAGCTACTCCGATTGGAACTCTGACTGTTGCTTGAGTTGATGGTTGAAGGTGCCAACTTCTTCCCTCAAGGTCTGATATGCTTAGATTCTCGCCTGGAATTGCTATGATTCCGCTTGTTTCCAGGTGGTCTACTGCATTTTGGACTTCATATTCAAAGCCCATGTAGCTGGTGTTTGATAATCTTCCGGTGAGATTAATGGTTACCAGGAGGTTGCTTTCTCCTCCTTGCCATGCTTCATAGCCATGATTTTGGATTGCAACTTCAATGTGGTTATGGAAATCTTCTGTGCTTATCATCATATTTGGCACCATATAGATTAACTACGTTCCTGCAGATAAGCTGATGATGGATTCTTCAAGGTCTGCGGGTGTTGCTTCTTTTCCACGACTGACTTCCTTTTGTGGTCTTTCAACCTTTTCTTCTATTTCTGAAAGCTTCTGGTTTTGCTTTATTACTAGATATAATAGGGTGTTGTTTTGTTTAATTATGGCTGCGTTTTGCGCTGCTACACCACTTTTGTAATCAGATGGTTTTGCAAATCCAACTGCAGGTGAATCAAAGTCTTCTGTTGCACCGACGGCTTCCTGATAGTCCGAACTAGCTCTGACACTAGCTAGGCTCATGAGGTTAAGAAGGCTCTTACTTCATGCAGAAGGCGTTCAACCTTCTGGATCTTCTGATTAAGGTCTTCCGTGAGTTTGAGTGCTTCTTTCTCAACCAAAATATGGAATATGGCTAGAGCCTAAACGGTTGTTATTGGATTTCTTATTTATGTGGGTCCTGTTTTCAAAAACTAATGTAAAAGCCAAAGTACACGCGATCAAGTACCCAGAAGGGGGAATTATGTGTGGAAACGTGAACATTTTTCAAAGAATTTTAGCATCCACAAGTCCAATAAGAATAGTAACTCCCTTAGTATAAATACAGAAGTTATTATTTTCTATGACTGATCGTTTTGAACAAGATATAGCAGATTGGTATAAACATTCCCGAACTGCTAACCTTGAATATCTCAACCTTGAAGAAACTCAAAAGGTCAAGCTGCCAGTTTTAAGTAATAATATTTCTTGTATTCATGATAAACTACTTTTACACGCAAAAGTTTGCATCAAACGTTTTCATCAGATACTTGAAAATCAAAAGGAATTACAACTTCGTTTAGAAACCTGTGAGGAATTGATAAGAAAAACCCAGAGTGAAACCAGAAAAAGCCTACAGCAAATCTCGTTTGAAGTACATCAATATCAACCCCTCACTAAAAGTCAAGTTCTCGATCTAGTTCAAAGAATAGCCGAGCAACCAAAATTGGTTGAGAAAGAAGCACTCAAACTCACGGAAGACCTTAATCAGAAGATCCAGAAGGTTGAACGCCTTCTGCATGAAGTAAGAGCCTTCTTAACCTCATGAGCCTAGCTAGTGTCAGAGCTAGTTCGGACTATCAGGAAGCCGTCGGTGCAACAGAAGACTTTGATTCACCTGCAGTTGGATTTGCAAAACCATCTGATTACAAAAGTGGTGTAGCAGCGCAAAACGCAGCCATAATTAAACAAAACAACACCCTATTATATCTAGTAATAAAGCAAAACCAGAAGCTTTCAGAAATAGAAGAAAAGGTTGAAAGACTACAAAAGGAAGTCAGTCGTGGAAAAGAAGCAACACCCGCAGACCTTGAAGAATCCATCATCAGCTTATCCAAACGGTTAGACAAAGTTTCAATTACGGAAAAAATAGTCACTTCAAGAAAACAAGGTCCTATATACTTTTACCAAGATCCCAACATAATATTTAAAGAAGAATACAAGAAAGACTCGAGAAAATGAGCCACAGGGCAGCCGTTCTTAACAGAGAATCTGTAACCCAGACTCAACCACCAACACAAGAAGATCAGATACGAGGATATCAACAGATTCAACGACTTCAGTACAACACAAGAAGAAGTCTTCAGAGGACGTTTGGAACAAGGTACAACAGAACCTTAGAATCCATGGTTAGCCCAGAAAGACAACTAGAACTTTCAAGAAGCAGAAGGGCAAGTCTCGTTCCGGCAGAAGTCCTGTACTCCAACAACAGAACCACAGTTCGTCACAGAGTGTATCAACACTATTCAGAAAGAAGGATACTGGTAACAGAAGGGCAACAGACAAATATAAGGCTCTGTAATGATCAAAGTTACAGACAACTTCAAGAATCAGGGTTGCAACATGTACACATGGGATTAATTATGATCCGCATACATGCACTCCATAGGAGAGGAGCAGGGACTATGGCACTAGCAGTACTCCGTGATACTAGATGGGAAAACAGTACAGCCATCATAGGGACAATGGAAATAGACTTATCTGCAGGAACGCAGTTAATCTATATGGTGCCAAATATGATGATAAGCACAGAAGATTTCCATAACCACATTGAAGTTGCAATCCAAACCCATGGCTATGAAGCATGGCAAGGAGGAGAAAGCAACCTCCTGGTAACCATTAATCTCACCGGAACATTATCAAACACCAGCTACATGGGCTTTGAATATGAAGTCCAAAATGCAGTAGACCACCTGGAAACAAGCGGAATCATAGCAATTCCAGGCGAGAATCTAAGCATATCAGACCTTGAGGGAAGAAGTTGGCACCTTCAACCATCAACTCAAGCAACAGTCAGAGTTCCAATCGGAGTAGCTGTCAATAACAGGCTTGACAGATCACAAAGCTTAAAGTTCACAAGATACTCACGAAGGCCAGAACCTAGAAGATACTCTGTTGACAATAATGATAGAGAAGTCCTTGAGCAAGATGAGCCTGAAGAAGAATTTATTGGGGCATTTATTCAACAAAACAATTGGGATACTCTAGGAGAGCCATCTGGAAAATTTGACTATCTGGTCAAATATGATCCCCCTTCTGAAACAATTGCAATAGAGGACATCATACCTTCCGGCTGGGAGACGGATGATGAACAAGACGAAGATGAACATGATCAGAAAGACCCCTTTGGTGCGATAAACACAGAAAAAACAGTTGTCGTCACAACCGAAGAAGACGCTATGGAATATCCAAGAATCCGAAAGCTCAGAAGAGACCTAGAGCAGTTAGCCTTCCCAAATACAGAAGAAAGCAGACAATATGATCCTCCAAGTGATCATAATATGGGTCTCCCAACCTACCCACCTGCTAGACAGCAACAACAGCAGCAACCCACAGGGTTCAACTATCCAAGAACCAATAGAGTGTTTAAAGGAGGATATGGTGAATACTATAATCAGCAGTGGACATTACCACCAGCCCACCTCGGCACAGGAGTTTTACTAATCCTACCAGCAGATCCAGGCTTATGGGCAGACGTAATCTCCAGATGGGAGTCTATAACAATTAATAGACTCAACGACCAAGATTGGCCTGACAACAAAGCAAAACTTGCATTTGTTGAAAATCTATTTGGAGAAAATGAAAAAAGAATGTGGCAACAATGGCGAACCATGTACCCTGATGCCTACACCACACTAGAGGCTATAGCGGACGACCCACAAAACATTACTTCACAAGTTCGCCAAATTATTCTTCTGGAAGGCCCCTACCAAGGATCTACTGAAGAACAAGATGCAGCCTACAGAGATCTTGAACGACTCACATGTGAACACACAAAAGACCTATGGAAATTCCTTGATGAATTCAGGATTTTGGCTTCAAAATCAGGCAGGATGTTCTTCCCATCCACAACAGAGAAATTCTTCACCAAACTTCCACCAATATTATCAAAGAAAATTGAAGAATTATTTAGAGCCAAATATCCTGGTCTTGGATCAGGAGTCCTACCAGCGATCAAGTTCACACATAGCTTTGTTGCAGAAATGTGCAAAGAAGCTGCCCTACAAAAAGAATTAAGAGCACTTGACTTCTGTTCTAACATCCCAATCCCCGGATATTATAAAGCAACAAAGAAATACGGCCTCAGAAGATCAACAACATACAAAGGTAAACCCCACAAAACCCACATCAAGGTCTTCAAGAGGAAATATAAAGATGATAGGAGCAGGATTTCCAAATGCAAGTGCTACATCTGTGGAAAGGAAGGACACTTTGCACGAGACTGCAGAAGTGAAAAAGGGAATATGGCTAGAGCCGCCGTATTTCAAAATATGGAACTTGGTGATGAATGGGATGTCATTTCAGCCGACAATGATGATTCTAGTGTTTATAGTTTTTCCGAAGGAGAGCAAGGAAAAACAAATCAGAACATTGGGACATTAATCAATGAATCACCACTTGAAGAAACATGTTTTATGTTCCATCCAGGAAGTTCTTCACAAATTCAAAAGCAAACACAGGAAGTGGGCTCATGGAGGCCAGACAAACAACTTCCTCAAAATAGCAAAAATTGTCAGCATAATTGGGAAGAAAATGGTCTGACAAACCATGTGATGTGCTATTATTGTGGGATAGCTACAACACATAGGTCCAGGTTACATTGCTCACACTGTAAGCTCACAACATGTGCTCTTTGTGCCTTCAATTACCTTGGCAAAAGGATAACAATCAAAAGAGAAGAAAGAATTGCTGAAAGTACCCAACGAGAGGTTCAGTTGCTAAAAGAACTTTTGCAAGAAAAAGACAAGAATTTCAAACAAGCCCTCCAAGATCAAGCCAAGGAATATGCAGAAAGACTCAGGACTGAAGGGCATGCGCTCTTAAATAGAGACATTGACACTCTAAAACTGCAAAATGAAATACGAAGCTTAAAGGAAACTCTAATGGAGCAAAGAGTTGAAATAGCAAACATGCAGAAAGACTATGAACATCAGCTGCATAATAGAATTATGGATGTTCATATTCTTAAAGATCAGCTTAGAATGGCAAGAGAAAAGATAAAAGATTTAGAGGAAGAGATAAGATGCTTCCAAGAAATAAACACGCCCGAACCAGAAACCCCATACCAAGACTCTCAAAATCCTTACTCGAATGAACAATTCCCACCCTTAGAAACCCAGAAGTCAGCCAAAGTGTTCATCGAAACAGAAGTCCACCATTCAATGAATACAGTTGAAGAACCCAAAGTAAGAAAGGTGACAAACAAACTATACAATGTCACCGTTGAATTCGAAATCCAAGGCGTCCAGATGTTCAAAGTAAATGCTATTTTAGATACTGGTGCAACCGCTTGCTGTGTAAGCAAGGCAGTCATACCACAAGAAGCCTTAGAACCACTTGAACGAACTGTTTATTTCAATGGTGTTAACTCACGGCAACCTGCAGATCACAAAATTAAACCTGGCTACTTTGTGATTGAAGGTAATAAATTCAGAATGCCTCTGATCTATGTTCTTGATATGAGCATAAGTGATGGGATACAAATGCTCATCGGAACGAATTTCACAAGAGCCATGAATGGAGGAATTCGAATTGAAGGGGACGAAATAACCTTGTACAAAAGGGTTACAAAAATAAGATCTTTCCCCCAGGCAGAGGTTGCTGCAGTCGAAGAAGTTCAAGGATGGGACTGGTACGACGATGAAGCTCATCAAATGTTACAGGAAGCATATGTAACTTCACCTGCTATACCAGAGATTAGTCTAAATCTCTCAAAAGATTTCAACCCAGTCATCCAAGAGCTTAAGCAACAAGGCTATATTGGTGAAGAACCATTGAAACACTGGCGAAAGAATGGAGAGTTGTGCAAAATTGATATCATCAACCCTGATATCACAATACAAGACAAGCCTCTCAAGCACGTGACACCGGCCATGGAAGACGCCTTCAAAAGGCACATTGATGCTCTACTACAATTAGGAGTTATAAGACACAGTTCAAGTAGACACAGGACCATGGCCATGTTAGTCAACTCAGGCACAACAATCGACACCAAAACTGGTGAAGAGATAAAAGGAAAGGAACGTATGGTCTTCAATTATCGAACATTGAATGACAATACGTACAAAGATCAATACTCTCTGCCAGGTATTAACACGTTGCTACACAGAATCGGGAGATCCAAGATTTATTCCAAATTTGATTTAAAATCAGGATTCCATCAAGTAGCAATGGAAGAAGCATCCATACCATGGACTGCTTTTCTGGTACCAGGAGGATTATATGAATGGCTAGTTATGCCATTTGGGCTAAAAAATGCCCCAGCAATCTTCCAACGAAAAATGGATCGATGTTTTAGAGGAACGGAAAATTTTATCGCAGTTTACATTGACGACATTTTGGTCTTCTCAGAAAACGAAGAGCAACATAAACACCATTTAAGGATATTGGTTCAAAAGTGCAAAGAATTTGGCCTCGTCCTCTCTCCAACAAAAATGAAGATTGCAGTAACAGAAATAGATTTCCTCGGAGCAGTCGTTGGAAGGCAGAAGCTTAAACTCCAACCACACATAATTAAGAAAATTGCTGATTTCAATGAAGAAAATATGAAGACAAAAGCAGGCCTACGATCATTCTTAGGAATTCTTAATTACCCAAGAGGATATATCCCAAAGCTTGGTATCTTACTTGGACCCCTATATGAAAAAACAAGCCTGCATGGAGACAAAAGGCTCAAACCTTCAGATTACGAACTGATAAAGAAGATAAAGAGGCAAGTTCAAGAGTTACCAGACCTTCAAATCCCACCAAAAGAAGCCTATTTAATCCTAGAAACGGATGGATGCATGGAAGGATGGGGGGTAATTTGCAAGTGGAAGAACAAGAAAGGAGACCCAAAGTCTCAAGAACAAGTTTGCGCCTATACCAGCGGGAAGTTTAAAACTATACAATCCACCATTGACGCTGAAATCAATGCCTGCATAAACACACTGGAGAAATTGAAGATCCATTACTTAGACAAGAAGGAAATAACCCTCAGAACTGATTGCCAGGCAATAATTAGTTTTTACAACAAAACTAATTCCAACAAAGCCTCAAGAGTCCGGTGGTTAAAGTTTACAGATGCAGTTACAGGAACTGGAGTACAAATCAATATCGAACATATTCATGGGAAACAAAATGTTTTAGCAGACTCCTTATCACGAATGGTAACCTTTTGTTTGCAGGATCACGAGAAGCAGCCAGAGGCCAAGATGATAATGAAAGTAGCCGAAGAAGCAATCCAGGATAAGAGAATTAGTAAAGACCAAATGATGGAAGAACTCAAGCAAATGCAATGCCTTTTGGAAGAATTGAAGTTACTACCAAAACCCATAATCAAAACCAAGGACCAACCGCAGGAAGTTACTTACCCTTTAGCCCAAAGATTTACTCAAGAAAGTCCTTCAACCTTAAAACCACAAAGCATGGCAAAAATGAATCTGGCCCAATTTCATGAAGCCCATAAAAAGGAGAAAAATTGTAAAACCCAATGGTATGAAGCAGAAACCCATGACGATATCGGAAGATGGGAATGGTATGGAGCACGTTTTGGAACATAGTCAATACGAGCTAATAAAGTTGAAGCCCAAAGCCAAACCAAAGCCCAAGGAAAAGAAATCATAGATCAGGCAAAAAGAGCCCAAAGGCCTAACAATTCCCTGTCAATCAACTGCATAACTGAAGAAGAGGAAAAGCCCATTTTCAGAAACAACCCGGTCCATGCATACAAGCCTAAAGGAGACTGGACTGATGAATCACAAGACACGAATAAAAAACTAGGCCCATATGAAACTCACAAATATTATCGTACGGGCCTCGGATACGTATGGGGTGACGATTCCACAGGAGGCAATAACAAAGAGGAAGAATGTAACTGTACCAGTTACATTCTTGAAGATGACGGATGGGATGACGCTATACTCCATACACTAGGCCTTCTTTCGAAGAGAACCAATATACGTGGAGCCAGATACTGTCGACTCTAAAAAGCAACGTGTTCGGACCACTTTACAGCTGTTTGTCTGTTTGTTTAAATTATTATCCTACTTTGTCTGGTTTGTCAAATTTTCTCTAGAAACCTGCCCCACCTCACAGCAGTCCTGAGAATTATTGAAGCCAGCTGTGAATAAGTTTGAATAATAGGTGGTCCAGCTACCTTATCGTGGGTTTTCTCTATAATTGAGTTGTCCACTTAAAATCTTGTATAAATAAGTGTGTTTATTTTCCGATAGAGAGGCATCGAAAAGCATATACACTTCTCTCTCTATCTCCCTTGTAAGAAACATATTGTGTGAAATATAAGTTGGAAGTTCTTAAACCTTTTTTTTTCAAGTAAGTTTTAATAAATATGTTTGAATATTCTAAGATTTAGTCTTTGTTCTTAGAATAAAAATACTTTCTTACAAGTAAGTTTTAATAAATATGTTTGAATATTCTAAGATTTAGTCTTTGTTCTTAGAATAAAAATACTTTCTTAGAATAAAAATACTTTCCTGGTAAATATTTTTATTTGGAACGTATGGTCTTCAAAAGTGGTGGGTAACAACCGTGGCTCATTTTGGTAGAATAAAAATGCGGTAGACCACCTGGAAACATTTTCTCGAGTCTTTCTTATATTCTTCTTTAAATATTATGTTGGGATCTTGGTAAAAGTATATAGGACCTTGTTTTCTTGAAGTGACTGTTTTTTCCGTAATTGAAACTTTGTCTAACCGTTTGGATAAGCTGATGATGGATTCTTCAAGGTCTGCGGGTGTTGCTTCTTTTCCACGACTGACTTCCTTTTGTAGTCTTTCAACCTTTTCTACTATTTCTGAAAGCTTCTGGTTTTGCTTTATTACTAGATATAATAGGGTGTTGTTTTGTTTAATTATGGCTGCGTTTTGCGCTGCTACACCACTTTTGTAATCAGATGGTTTTGCAAATCCAACTGCAGGTGAATCAAAGTCTTCTGTTGCACCGACGGCTTCCTGATAGTCCGAACTAGCTCTGACACTAGCTAGGCTCATGAGGTTAAGAAGGCTCTTACTTCATGCAGAAGGCGTTCAACCTTCTGGATCTTCTGATTAAGGTCTTCCGTGAGTTTGAGTGCTTCTTTCTCAACCAATTTTGGTTGCTCGGCTATTCTTTGAACTAGATCGAGAACTTGACTTTTAGAGAGGGGTTGATATTGATGTACTTCAAACGAGATTTGCTGTAGGCTTTTTCTGGTTTCACTCTGGGTTTTTCTTATCAATTCCTCACAGGTTTCTAAACGAAGTTGTAATTCCTTTTGATTTTCAAGTATCTGATGAAAACGTTTGATGCAAACTTTTGCGTGTAAAAGTAGTTTATCATGAATACAGGAAATATTATTACTTAAAACTGGTAGCTTGACCTTTTGAGTTTCTTCAAAAGTACCCAACGAGAGGTTCAGTAGCTAAAAGAACTTTTGCAAGAAAAAGACAAGAATTTCAAACAAGCCCTCCAAGATCAAGCCAAGGAATATGCAAAAAGACTCAGGACTGAAGGGCATGCGCTCTTAAATAGAGACATTGACACTCTAAAACTGCAAAATGAAATATGAAGCTTAAAGGAAACTCTAATGGAGCAAAGAGTTGAAATAGCAAACATGCAGAAAGACTATGAACATCAGCTGCATAATAGAATTATGGATGTTCATATTCTTAAAGATCAGCTTAGAATGGCAAGAGAAAAGATAAAAGATTTAGAGGAAGAGATAAGATGCTTCCAAGAAATAAACACGCCCGAACCAGAAACCCCATACCAAGACTCTCAAAATCCTTACTCGAATGAACAATTCCCACCCTTAGAAACCCAGAAGTCAGCCAAAGTGTTCATCGAAACAGAAGTCCACCATTCAATGAATATAGTTGAAGAACCCAAAGTAAGAAAGGTGACAAACAAACTATACAATGTCACCGTTGAATTCGAAATCCAAGGCGTCCAGATGTTCAAAGTAAATGCTATTTTAGATACTGGTGCAACCGCTTGCTGTGTAAGCAAGGCAGTCATACCACAAGAAGCCTTAGAACCACTTGAACGAACTGTTTATTTCAATGGTGTTAACTCACGGCAACCTGCAGATCACAAAATTAAACCTGGCTACTTTGTGATTGAAGGTAATAAATTCATAATGCCTCTGCTAACCTTGAATGGCCTGACAACATTCCCGAACTGCTAACCTTGAATATCTCAACCTTGAAGAAACTCAAAAGGTCAAGCTGCCAGTTTTAAGAAATAATATTTCCTGTATTCATGATAAACTACTTTTACACGCAAAAGTTTGCATCAAACGTTTTCATCGGATACTTGAAAATCAAAAGGAAATACAACTTCGTTTAGAAACCTGTGAGGAATTGATAAGAAAAACCCAGAGTGAAACCAGAAAAAGCCTACAGCAAATCTCGTTTGAAGTACATCAATATCAACCCCTCACTAAAAGTCAAGTTCTCGATCTAGTTCAAAGAATAGCCGAGCAACCAAAATTGGTTGAGAAAGAAGCACTCAAACTCACGGAAGACCTTAATCAGAAGATCCAGAAGGTTGAACGCCTTCTGCATGAAGTAAGAGCCTTCTTAACCTCATGAGCCTAGCTAGTGTCAGAGCTAGTTCGGACTATCAGGAAGCCGTCGGTGCAACAGAAGACTTTAATTCACCTGCAGTTGGATTTGCAAAACCAGAAGCTTTCAGAAATAGAAGAAAAGGTTGAAAGACTACAAAAGGAAGTCAGTCGTGGAAAAGAAGCAACACCCGCAGACCTTGAAGAATCCATCATCAGCTTATCCAAACGGTTAGACAAAGTTTCAATTACGGAAAAAACAGTCACTTCAAGAAAACAAGGTCCTATATACTTTTACCAAGATCCCAACATAATATTTAAAGAAGAATACAAGAAAGACTCGAGAAAATGAGCCACAGGGCAGCCGTTCTTAATAGAGAATCTGTAACCCAGACTCAACCACCAACACAAGAAGATCAGATACGAGGATATCAACAGATTCAACGACTTCAGTACAACACAAGAAGAAGTCTTCAGAGGACGTTTGGAACAAGGTACAACAGAACCTTAGAATCCATGGTTAGCCCAGAAAGACAACTAGAACTTTCAAGAAGCAGAAGGGCAAGTCTCGTTCCGGCAGAAGTCCTGTACTCCTACAACAGAACCACAGTTCGTCACAGAGTGTATCAACACTATTCAGAAAGAAGGATACTGGTAACAGAAGGGCAACAGACAAATATAAGGCTCTGTAATGATCAAAGTTACAGACAACTTCAAGAATCAGGGTTGCAACATGTACACATGGGATTAATTATGATCCGCATACATGCACTCCATAGGAGAGGAGCAGGGACTATGGCACTAGCAGTACTCCGTGATACTAGATGGGAAAACAGTACAGCCATCATAGGGACAATGGAAATAGACTTATCTGCAGGAACGCAGTTAATCTATATGGTGCCAAATATGATGATAAGCACAGAAGATTTCCATAACCACATTGAAGTTGCAATCCAAACTCATGGCTATGAAGCATGGCAAGGAGGAGAAAGCAACCTCCTGGTAACCATTAATCTCACCGGAAGATTATCAAACACCAGCTACATGGGCTTTGAATATGAAGTCCAAAATGCAGTAGACCACCTGGAAACAAGCGGAATCATAGCAATTCCAGGCGAGAATCTAAGCATATCAGACCTTGAGGGAAGAAGTTGGCACCTTCAACCATCAACTCAAGCAACAGTCAGAGTTCCAATCGGAGTAGCTATCAATAACAGGCTTGACAGATCACAAAGCTTAAAGTTCACAAGATACTCACGAAGGCCAGAACCTAGAAGATACTCTGTTGACAATAATGATAGAGAAGTCCTTGAGCAAGATGAGCCTGAAGAAGAATTTATTGGGGCATTTATTCAACAAAACAATTGGGATACTCTAGGAGAGCCATCTGGAAAATTTGACTATCTGGTCAAATATGATCCCCCTTCTGAAACAATTGCAATAGAGGACATCATACCTTCCGGCTGGGAGACGGATGATGAACAAGACGAAGATGAACATGATCAGAAAGACCCCTTTGGTGCGATAAACACAGAAAAAACAGTTGTCGTCACAACCGAAGAAGACGCTATGGAATATCCAAGAATCCGAAAGCTCAGAAGAGACCTAGAGCAGTTAGCCTTCCCAAATACAGAAGAAAGCGGACAATATGATCCTCCAAGTGATCATAATATGGGTCTCCCAACCTACCCACCTGCTAGACGGCAACAACAGCAGCAACCCACAGGGTTCAACTATCCAAGAACCAATAGAGTGTTTAAAGGAGGATATGGTGAATACTATAATCAGCAGTGGACATTACCACCAGCCCACCTCGGCACAGGAGTTTTACTAATCCTACCAGCAGATCCAGGCTTATGGGCAGGCGTAATCTCCAGATGGGAGTCTATAACAATTAATATACTCAACGACCAAGATTGGCCTGACAACAAAGCAAAACTTGCATTTGTTGAAAATCTATTTGGAGAAAATGAAAAAAGAATGTGGCAACAATGGCGAACCATGTACCCTGATGCCTACACCACACTAGAGGCTATAGCGGACGACCCACAAAACATTACTTCACAAGTTCGCCAAATTATTCTTCTGGAAGACCCCTACCGAGGATTCTACTGAAGAACAAGATGCAGCCTACAGAGATCTTGAACGACTCACATGTGAACACACAAAAGACCTATGGAAATTCCTTGATGAATTCAGGATTTTGGCTTCAAAATCAGGCAGGATGTTCTTCCCATCCACAACAGAGAAATTCTTCACCAAACTTCCACCAATATTATCAAAGAAAATTGAAGAATTATTTAGAGCCAAATATCCTGGTCTTGGATCAGGAGTCCTACCAGCGATCAAGTTCACACATAGCTTTGTTGCAGAAATGTGCAAAGAAGCTGCCCTACAAAAAGAATTAAGAGCACTTGACTTCTGTTCTAACATCCCAATCCCCGGATATTATAAAGCAACAAAGAAATACGGCCTCAGAAGATCAACAACATACAAAGGTAAACCCCACAAAACCCACATCAAGGTCTTCAAGAGGAAATATAAAGATGATAGGAGCAGGATTTCCAAATGCAAGTGCTACATCTGTGGAAAGGAAGGACACTTTGCACGAGACTGCAGAAGTGAAAAAGGGAATATGGCTAGAGCCGCCGTATTTCAAAATATGGAACTTGGTGATGAATGGGATGTCATTTCAGCCGACAATGATGATTCTAGTGTTTATAGTTTTTCCGAAGGAGAGCAAGGAAAAACAAATCAGAACATTGGGACATTAATCAATGAATCACCACTTGAAGAAACATGTTTTATGTTCCATCCAGGAAGTTCTTCACAAAATCGAAAAGCATATACACTTCTCTCTCTATCTCCCTTGTAAGAATCATATTGTGTGAAATATAAGTTGGAAGTTCTTAAACCTTTTTTTTTCAAGTAAGTTTTAATAAATATGTTTGAATATTCTAAGATTTAGTCTTTGTTCTTAGAATAAAAATACTTTCTTACAAGTAAGTTTTAATAAATATGTTTGAATATTCTAAGATTTAGTCTTTGGTATCAGAGCTTATGAACAAAGCGTTTATAAGCATGGTAGCTTAAAAGCCCATTCAAGGTTTGCAGGAAAAGGATATTTGTACCTTTCTTCTAGTTTTGTTTAAAAATCTTTGGTTATTTAAAGTAATATCGTTTGTATTATCCTAAATGGTTGTTATTGGATTTCTTATTTATGTGGATCCTGTTTTCAAAAACTAATGTAAAAGCCAAAGTACACGCGATCAAGTACCCAGAAGGGGGAATTATGTGTGGAAACGTGAACATTTTTCAAAGAATTTTAGCATCCACAAGTCCAATAAGAATAGTAACTCCCTTAGTATAAATACAGAAGTTATTATTTTCTATGACTGATCGTTTTGAACAAGATATAGCAGATTGGTATAAACATTCCCGAACTGCTAACCTTGAATATCTCAACCTTGAAGAAACTCAAAAGGTCAAGCTGCCAGTTTTAAGTAATAATATTTCCTGTATTCATGATAAACTACTTTTACACGCAAAAGTTTGCATCAAACGTTTTCATCAGATACTTGAAAATCAAAAGGAATTACAACTTCGTTTAGAAACCTGTGAGGAATTGATAAGAAAAACCCAGAGTGAAACCAGAAAAAGCCTACAGCAAATCTCGTTTGAAGTACATCAATATCAACCCCTCACTAAAAGTCAAGTTCTCGATCTAGTTCAAAGAATAGCCGAGCAACCAAAATTGGTTGAGAAAGAAGCACTCAAACTCACGGAAGACCTTAATCAGAAGATCCAGAAGGTTGAACGCCTTCTGCATGAAGTAAGAGCCTTCTTAACCTCATGAGCCTAGCCAGTGTCAGAGCTAGTTCGGACTATCAGGAAGCCGTCGGTGCAACAGAAGACTTTGATTCACCTGCAGTTGGATTTGCAAAACCATCTGATTACAAAAGTGGTGTAGCAGCGCAAAACGCAGCCATAATTAAACAAAACAACACCCTATTATATCTAGTAATAAAGCAAAACCAGAAGCTTTCAGAAATAGAAGAAAAGGTTGAAAGACTACAAAAGGAAGTCAGTCGTGGAAAAGAAGCAACACCCGCAGACCTTGAAGAATCCATCATCAGCTTATCCAAACGGTTAGACAAAGTTTCAATTACGGAAAAAACAGTCACTTCAAGAAAACAAGGTCCTATATACTTTTACCAAGATCCCAACATAATATTTAAAGAAGAATACAAGAAAGACTCGAGAAAATGAGCCACAGGGCAGCCGTTCTTAACAGAGAATCTGTAACCCAGACTCAACCACCAACACAAGAAGATCAGATACGAGGATATCAACAGATTCAACGACTTCAGTACAACACAAGAAGAAGTCTTCAGAGGACGTTTGGAACAAGGTACAACAGAACATTAGAATCCATGGTTAGCCCAGAAAGACAACTAGAACTTTCAAGAAGCAGAAGGACAAGTCTCGTTCCGGCAGAAGTCCTGTACTCCAACAACAGAACCACAGTTCGTCACAGAGTGTATCAACACTATTCAGAAAGAAGGATACTGGTAACAGAAGGGCAACAGACAAATATAAGGCTCTGTAATGATCAAAGTTACAGACAACTTCAAGAATCAGGGTTGCAACATGTACACATGGGATTAATTATGATCCGCATACATGCACTCCATAGGAGAGGAGCAGGGACTATGGCACTAGCAGTACTCCGTGATACTAGATGGGAAAACAGTACAGCCATCATAGGGACAATGGAAATAGACTTATCTGCAGGAACGCAGTTAATCTATATGGTGCCAAATATGATGATAAGCACAGAAGATTTCCATAACCACATTGAAGTTGCAATCCAAACTCATGGCTATGAAGCATGGCAAGGAGGAGAAAGCAACCTCCTGGTAACCATTAATCTCACCGGAAGATTATCAAACACCAGCTACATGGGCTTTGAATATGAAGTCCAAAATGCAGTAGACCACCTGGAAACAAGCGGAATCATAGCAATTCCAGGCGAGAATCTAAGCATATCAGACCTTGAGGGAAGAAGTTGGCACCTTCAACCATCAACTCAAGCAACAGTCAGAGTTCCAATCGGAGTAGCTGTCAATAACAGGCTTGACAGATCACAAAGCTTAAAGTTCACAAGATACTCACGAAGGCCAGAACCTAGAAGATACTCTGTTGACAATAATGATAGAGAAGTCCTTGAGCAAGATGAGCCTGAAGAAGAATTTATTGGGGCATTTATTCAACAAAACAATTGGGATACTCTAGGAGAGCCATCTGGAAAATTTGACTATCTGGTCAAATATGATCCCCCTTCTGAAACAATTGCAATAGAGGACATCATACCTTCCGGCTGGGAGACGGATGATGAACAAGACGAAGATGAACATGATCAGAAAGACCCCTTTGGTGCGATAAACACAGAAAAAACAGTTGTCGTCACAACCGAAGAAGACGCTATGGAATATCCAAGAATCCGAAAGCTCAGAAGAGACCTAGAGCAGTTAGCCTTCCCAAATACAGAAGAAAGCGGACAATATGATCCTCCAAGTGATCATAATATGGGTCTCCCAACCTACCCACCTGCTAGACAGCAACAACAGCAGCAACCCACAGGGTTCAACTATCCAAGAACCAATAGAGTGTTTAAAGGAGGATATGGTGAATACTATAATCAGCAGTGGACATTACCACCAGCCCACCTCGGCACAGGAGTTTTACTAATCCTACCAGCAGATCCAGGCTTATGGGCAGACGTAATCTCCAGATGGGAGTCTATAACAATTAATAGACTCAACGACCAAGATTGGCCTGACAACAAAGCAAAACTTGCATTTGTTGAAAATCTATTTGGAGAAAATGAAAAAAAGAATGTGGCAACAATGGCGAACCATGTACCCTGATGCCTACACCACACTAGAGGCTATAGCGGACGACCCACAAAACATTACTTCACAAGTTCGCCAAATTATTCTTCTGGAAGACCCCTACCGAGGATCTACTGAAGAACAAGATGCAGCCTACAGAGATCTTGAACGACTAACCTGTGAACACACAAAAGACCTATGGAAATTCCTTGATGAATTCAGAATTTTGGCTTCAAAATCAGGCAGGATGTTCTTCCCATCCACAACAGAGAAATTCTTCACCAAACTTCCACCAATATTATCAAAGAAAATTGAAGAATTATTTAGAGCCAAATATCCTGGTCTTGGATCAGGAGTCCTACCAGCGATCAAGTTCACACATAGCTTTGTTGCAGAAATGTGCAAAGAAGCTGCCCTACAAAAAGAATTAAGAGCACTTGACTTCTGTTCTAACATCCCAATCCCCGGATATTATAAAGCAACAAAGAAATACGGCCTCAGAAGATCAACAACATACAAAGGTAAACCCCACAAAACCCACATCAAGGTCTTCAAGAGGAAATATAAAAATGATAGGAGCAGGATTTCCAAATGCAAGTGCTACATCTGTGGAAAGGAAGGACACTTTGCACGAGACTGCAGAAGTGAAAAAGGGAATATGGCTAGAGCCGCCGTATTTCAAAATATGGAACTTGGTGATGAATGGGATGTCATTTCAGCCGACAATGATGATTCTAGTGTTTATAGTTTTTCCGAAGGAGAGCAAGGAAAAACAAATCAGAACATTGGGACATTAATCAATGAATCACCACTTGAAGAAACATGTTTTATGTTCCATCCAGGAAGTTCTTCACAAATTCAAAAGCAAACACAGGAAGTGGGCTCATGGAGGCCAGACAAACAACTTCCTCAAAATAGCAAAAATTGTCAGCATAATTGGGAAGAAAATGGTCTGACAAACCATGTGATGTGCTATTATTGTGGGATAGCTACAACACATAGGTCCAGGTTACATTGCTCACACTGTAAGCTCACAACATGTGCTCTTTGTCCCTTCAATTACCTTGGCAAAAGGATAACAATCAAAAGAGAAGAAAGAATTGTTGAAAGTACCCAACGAGAGGTTCAGTTGCTAAAAGAACTTTTGCAAGAAAAAGACAAGAATTTCAAACAAGCCCTCCAAGATCAAGCCAAGGAATATGCAGAAAGACTCAGGACTGAAGGGCATGCGCTCTTAAATAGAGACATTGACACTCTAAAACTGCAAAATGAAATACGAAGCTTAAAGGAAACTCTAATGGAGCAAAGAGTTGAAATAGCAAACATGCAGAAAGACTATGAACATCAGCTGCATAATAGAATTATGGATGTTCATATTCTTAAAGATCAGCTTAGAATGGCAAGAGAAAAGATAAAAGATTTAGAGGAAGAGATAAGATGCTTCCAAGAAATAAACACGCCCGAACCAGAAACCCCATACCAAGACTCTCAAAATCCTTACTCGAATGAACAATTCCCACCCTTAGAAACCCAGAAGTCAGCCAAAGTGTTCATCGAAACAGAAGTCCACCATTCAATGAATACAGTTGAAGAACCCAAAGTAAGAAAGGTGACAAACAAACTATACAATGTCACCGTTGAATTCGAAATCCAAGGCGTCCAGATGTTCAAAGTAAATGCTATTTTAGATACTGGTGCAACCGCTTGCTGTGTAAGCAAGGCAGTCATACCACAAGAAGCCTTAGAACCACTTGAACGAACTGTTTATTTCAATGGTGTTAACTCACGGCAACCTGCAGATCACAAAATTAAACCTGGCTACTTTGTGATTGAAGGTAATAAATTCAGAATGCCTCTGATCTATGTTCTTGATATGAGCATAAGTGATGGGATACAAATGCTCATCGGAACGAATTTCACAAGAGCCATGAATGGAGGAATTCGAATTGAAGGGGACGAAATAACCTTGTACAAAAGGGTTACAAAAATAATATCTTTCCCCCAGGCAGAGGTTGCTGCAGTCGAAGAAGTTCAAGGATGGGACTGGTACGACGATGAAGCTCATCAAATGTTACAGGAAGCATATGTAACTTCACCTGCTATACCAGAGATTAGTCTAAATCTCTCAAAAGATTTCAACCCAGTCATCCAAGAGCTTAAGCAACAAGGCTATATTGGTGAAGAACCGTTGAAACACTGGCGAAAGAATGGAGAGTTGTGCAAAATTGATATCATCAACCCTGATATCACATAACAAGACAAGCCTCTCAAGCACGTGACACCGGCCATGGAAGACGCCTTCAAAAGGCACATTGATGCTCTACTACAATTAGGAGTTATAAGACACAGTTCAAGTAGACACAGGACCATGGCCATGTTAGTCAACTCAGGCACAACAATCGACACCAAAACTGGTGAAGAGATAAAAGGAAAGGAACGTATGGTCTTCAATTATCGAACATTGAATGACAACACGTACAAAGATCAATACTCTCTTCCAGGTACTAACACGTTGCTACACAGAATCGGGAGATCCAAGATTTATTCCAAATTTGATTTAAAATCAGGATTCCATCAAGTAGCAATGGAAGAAGCATCCATACCATGGACTGCTTTTCTTGTACCAGGAGGATTATATGAATGGCTAGTTATGCCATTTGGGCTAAAAAATGCCCCAGCAATCTTCCAACGAAAAATGGATCGATGTTTTAGAGGAACGGAAAATTTTATCGCAGTTTACATTGACGACATTTTGGTCTTCTCAGAAAACGAAGAGCAACATAAACACCATTTAAGGATATTGGTTCAAAAGTGCAAAGAATTTGGCCTCGTCCTCTCTCCAACAAAAATGAAGATTGCAGTAACAGAAATAGATTTCCTCGGAGCAGTCGTTGGAAGGCAGAAGCTTAAACTCCAACCACACATAATTAAGAAAATTGCTGATTTCAATGAAGAAAATATGAAGACAAAAGCAGGCCTACGATCATTCTTAGGAATTCTTAATTACGCAAGAGGATATATCCCAAAGCTTGGTATCTTACTTGGACCCCTATATGAAAAAACAAGCCTGCATGGAGACAAAAGGCTCAAACCTTCAGATTACGAACTGATAAAGAAGATAAAGAGGCAAGTTCAAGAGTTACCAGACCTTCAAATCCCACCAAAAGAAGCCTATTTAATCCTAGAAACGGATGGATGCATGGAAGGATGGGGAGGAATTTGCAAGTGGAAGAACAAGAAAGGAGACCCAAAGTCTCAAGAACAAGTTTGCGCCTATACCAGTGGGAGGTTTAAAACTATACAATCCACCATTGACGCTGAAATCAATGCCTGCATAAACACACTGGAGAAATTGAAGATCCATTACTTAGACAAGAAGGAAATAACCCTCAGAACTGATTGTCAGGCAATAATTAGTTTTTACAACAAAACTAATTCCAACAAAGCCTCAAGAGTCCGGTGGTTAAAGTTTACGGATGCAGTTACATGAACTGGAGTACAAATCAATATCGAACATATTGATGGGAAACAAAATGTTTTAGCAGACTCCTTATCACGAATGGTAACCTTTTGTTTGCAGGATCACGAGAAGCAGCCAGAGGCCAAGATGATAATGAAAGTAGCCGAAGAAGCAATCCAGGATAAGAGAATTAGTAAAGACCAAAGGATGGAAGAACTCAAGCAAATGCAAAGCCTTTTGGAAGAATTGAAGTTACTACCAAAACCCATAATCAAAACCAAGGACCAACCGCAGGAAGTTACTTACCCTTTAGCCCAAAGATTTACTCAAGAAAGTCCTTCAACCTTAAAACCACAAAGCATGGCAAACATGAATCTGGCCCAATTTCATGAAGCCCATAAAAAGGAGAAAAATTGTAAAACCCAATGGTATGAAGCAGAAACCCACGACGATAGCGGAAGATGGGAATGGTATGGAGCACGTTTTGGAACATACTCAATACGAGCTAATAAAGTTGAAGCCCAAAGCCAAACCAAAGCCCAAGGAAAAGAAATCATAGATCAGGCAAAAAGAGCCCAAAGGCCTAACAATTCCCTGTCAATCAACTGCATAACTGAAGAAGAGGAAAAGCCCATTTTCAGAAACAACCCGGTCCATGCATACAAGCCTAAAGGAGACTGGACTGATGAATCACAAGACACGAATAAAAAACTAGGCCCATATGAAACTCACAAATATTATCGTACGGGCCTCGGATACGTAAGGGATGACGATTCCACAGGAGACAATAACAAAGAGGAAGAATGTAACTGTACCAGTTACATTCTTGAAGATGACGGATGGGATGACGCTATACTCCATACACTAGGCCTTCTTTCGAAGAGAACCAATATACGTGGAGCCAGATACTGTCGACTCTAAAAAGCAACGTGTTCGGACCACTTTACAGCTGTTTGTCTGTTTGTTTAAATTATTATCCTACTTTGCCTGGTTTGTCAAATTTTCTCTAGAAACCTGCCCCACCTCACAGCAGTCCTGAGAATTATTGAAGCCAGCTGTGAATAAGTTTGAATAATAGGTGGTCCAGCTACCTTATCGTGGGTTTTCTCTATAATTGAGTTGTCCACTTAAAATCTTGTATAAATAAGTGTGTTTATTTTCCGATAGAGAGGCATCGAAAAGCATATACACTTCTCTCTCTATCTCCCTTGTAAGAATCATATTGTGTGAAATATAACTTGGAAGTTCTTAAACCTTTTTTTTTTCAAGTAAGTTTTAATAAATATGTTTGAATATTCTAAGATTTAGTCTTTGTTCTTAGAATAAAAATACTTTCTTACAAGTAAGTTTTAATAAATATGTTTGAATATTCTAAGATTTAGTCTTTGTTCTTAGAATAAAAATACTTTCTTAGAATAAAAATACTTTCCTGGTAAATATTTTTCAAGGATCACGAATGGTAACCTTTTGTTTGAATATCCTTATCACGAATGGTAACCTTTTGTTTGCAGGATCACGAGAAGCAGCCAGAGGCCAAGATGATAATGAAAGTAGCCGAAGAAGCAATCCAGGATAAGAGAATTAGTAAAGACCAAAGGATGGAAGAACTCAAGCAAATGCAAAGCCTTTTGGAAGAATTGAAGTTACTACCAAAACCCATAATCAAAACCAAGGACCAACCGCAGGAAGTTACTTACCCTTTAGCCCAAAGATTTACTCAAGAAAGTCTTTTTTTTTCAAGTAAGTTTTAATAAATATGTTTGAATATTCTAAGATTTAGTCTTTGTTCTTAGAATAAAAATACTTTCTTACAAGTAAGTTTTAATAAATATGTTTGAATATTCTAAGATTTAGTCTTTGTTCTTAGAATAAAAATACTTTCTTAGAATAAAAATACTTTCCTGGTAAATATTTTTATTTGGTATCAGAGCTTATGAACAAAGCGTTTATAAGCATGGTAGCTTAAAAGCCCATTCAAGGTTTGCAGGAAAAGGATATTTGTACCTTTCTTCTAGTTTTGTTTAAAAATCTTTGGTTATTTAAAGTAATATCGTCTGTATTATCCTAAACGGTTGTTATTGGATTTCTTATTTATGTGGGTCCTGTTTTCAAAAACTAATGTAAAAGCCAAAGTACACGCGATCAAGTACCCAGAAGGGGAATTATGTGTGGAAACGTGAACATTTTTCAAAGAATTTTAGCATCCACAAGTCCAATAAGAATAGTAACTCCCTTAGTATAAATACAGAAGTTATTATTTTCTATGACTGATCGTTTTGAACAAGATATAGCAGATTGGTATAAACATTCCCGAACTGCTAACCTTGAATATCTCAACCTTGAAGAAACTCAAAAGGTCAAGCTGCCAGTTTTAAGTAATAATATTTCCTGTATTCATGATAAACTACTTTTACACGCAAAAGTTTGCATCAAACGTTTTCATCAGATACTTGAAAATCAAAAGGAATTACAACTTCGTTTAGAAACCTGTGAGGAATTGATAAGAAAAACCCAGAGTGAAACCAGAAAAAGCCTACAGCAAATCTCGTTTGAAGTACATCAATATCAACCCCTCACTAAAAGTCAAGTTCTCGATCTAGTTCAAAGAATAGCCGAGCAACCAAAATTGGTTGAGAAAGAAGCACTCAAACTCACGGAAGACCTTAATCAGAAGATCCAGAAGGTTGAACGTCTTCTGCATGAAGTAAGAGCCTTCTTAACCTCATGAGCCTAGCTAGTGTCAGAGCTAGTTCGGACTATCAGGAAGCCGTCGGTGCAACAGAAGACTTTGATTCACCTGCAGTTGGATTTGCAAAACCATCTGATTACAAAAGTGGTGTAGCAGCGCAAAACGCAGCCATAATTAAACAAAACAACACCCTATTATATCTAGTAATAAAGCAAAACCAGAAGCTTTCAGAAATAGAAGAAAAGGTTGAAAGACTACAAAAGGAAGTCAGTCGTGGAAAAGAAGCAACACCCGCAGACCTTGAAGAATCCATCATCAGCTTATCCAAACGGTTAGACAAAGTTTCAATTACGGAAAAAACAGTCACTTCAAGAAAACAAGGTCCTATATACTTTTACCAAGATCCCAACATAATATTTAAAGAAGAATACAAGAAAGACTCGAGAAAATGAGCCACAGGGCAGCCGTTCTTAACAGAGAATCTGTAACCCAGACTCAACCACCAACACAAGAAGATCAGATACGAGGATATCAACAGATTCAACGACTTCAGTACAACACAAGAAGAAGTCTTCAGAGGACGTTTGGAACAAGGTACAACAGAACCTTAGAATCCATGGTTAGCCCAGAAAGACAACTAGAACTTTCAAGAAGCAGAAGGGCAAGTCTCGTTCCGGCAGAAGTCCTGTACTCCAACAACAGAACCACAGTTCGTCACAGAGTGTATCAACACTATTCAGAAAGAAGGATACTGGTAACAGAAGGGCAACAGACAAATATAAGGCTCTGTAATGATCAAAGTTACAGACAACTTCAAGAATCAGGGTTGCAACATGTACACATGGGATTAATTATGATCCGCATACATGCACTCCATAGGAGAGGAGCAGGGACTATGGCACTAGCAGTACTCCGTGATACTAGATGGGAAAACAGTACAGCCATCATAGGGACAATGGAAATAGACTTATCTGCAGGAACGCAGTTAATCTATATGGTGCCAAATATGATGATAAGCACAGAAGATTTCCATAACCACATTGAAGTTGCAATCCAAACTCATGGCTATGAAGCATGGCAAGGAGGAGAAAGCAACCTCCTGGTAACCATTAATCTCACCGGAAGATTATCAAACACCAGCTACATGGGCTTTGAATATGAAGTCCAAAATGCAGTAGACCACCTGGAAACAAGCGGAATCATAGCAATTCCAGGCGAGAATCTAAGCATATCAGACCTTGAGGGAAGAAGTTGGCACCTTCAACCATCAACTCAAGCAACAGTCAGAGTTCCAATCGGAGTAGCTGTCAATAACAGGCTTGACATATCACAAAGCTTAAAGTTCACAAGATACTCACGAAGACCAGAACCTAGAAGATACTCTGTTGACAATAATGATAGAGAAGTCCTTGAGCAAGATGAGCCTGAAGAAGAATTTATTGGGGCATTTATTCAACAAAACAATTGGGATACTCTAGGAGAGCCATCTGGAAAATTTGACTATCTGGTCAAATATGATCCCCCTTCTGAAACAATTGCAATAGAGGACATCATACCTTCCGGCTGGGAGACGGATGATGAACAAGACGAAGATGAACATGATCAGAAAGACCCCTTTGGTGCGATAAACACAGAAAAAACAGTTGCCGTCACAACCGAAGAAGACGCTATGGAATATCCAAGAATCCGAAAGCTCAGAAGAGACCTAGAGCAGTTAGCCTTCCCAAATACAGAAGAAAGCGGACAATATGATCCTCCAAGTGATCATAATATGGGTCTCCCAACCTACCCACCTGCTAGACAGCAACAACAGCAGCAACCCACAGGGTTCAACTATCTAAGAACCAATAGAGTGTTTAAAGGAGGATATGGTGAATACTATAATCAGCAGTGGACATTACCACCAGCCCACTTCGGCACAGGAGTTTTACTAATCCTACCAGCAGATCCAGGCTTATGGGCAGACGTAATCTCCAGATGGGAGTCTATAACAATTAATAGACTCAACGACCAAGATTGGCCTGACAACAAAGCAAAACTTGCATTTGTTGAAAATCTATTTGGAGAAAATGAAAAAAGAATGTGGCAACAATGGCGAACCATGTACCCTGATGCCTACACCACACTAGAGGCTATAGCGGACGACCCACAAAACATTACTTCACAAGTTCGCCAAATTATTCTTCTGGAAGACCCCTACCGAGGATCTACTGAAGAACAAGATGCAGCCTACAGAGATCTTGAACGACTCACATGTGAACACACAAAAGACCTATGGAAATTCCTTGATGAATTCAGGATTTTGGCTTCAAAATCAGGCAGGATGTTCTTCCCATCCACAATAGAGAAATTCTTCACCAAACTTCCACCAATATTATCAAAGAAAATTGAAGAATTATTTAGAGCCAAATATCCTGGTCTTGGATCAGGAGTCCTACCAGCGATCAAGTTCACACATAGCTTTGTTGCAGAAATGTGCAAAGAAGCTGCCCTACAAAAAGAATTAAGAGCACTTGACTTCTGTTCTAACATCCCAATCCCCGGATATTATAAAGCAACAAAGAAATACGGCCTCAGAAGATCAACAACATACAAAGGTAAACCCCACAAAACCCACATCAAGGTCTTCAAGAGGAAATATAAAGATGATAGGAGCAGGATTTCCAAATGCAAGTGCTACATCTGTGGAAAGGAAGGACACTTTGCACGAGACTGCAGAAGTGAAAAAGGGAATATGGCTAGAGCCGCCGTATTTCAAAATATGGAACTTGGTGATGAATGGGATGTCATTTCAGCCGACAATGATGATTCTAGTGTTTATAGTTTTTCCGAAGGAGAGCAAGGAAAAACAAATCAGAACATTGGGACATTAATCAATGAATCACCACTTGAAGAAACATGTTTTATGTTCCATCCAGGAAGTTCTTCACAAATTCAAAAGCAAACACAGGAAGTGGGCTCATGGAGGCCAGACAAACAACTTCCTCAAAATAGCAAAAATTGTCAGCATAATTGGGAAGAAAATGGTCTGACAAACCATGTGATGTGCTATTATTGTGGGATAGCTACAACACATAGGTCCAGGTTACATTGCTCACACTGTAAGCTCACAACATGTGCTCTTTGTGCCTTCAATTACCTTGGCAAAAGGATAACAATCAAAAGAGAAGAAAGAATTGCTGAAAGTACCCAACGAGAGGTTCAGTTGCTAAAAGAACTTTTGCAAGAAAAAGACAAGAATTTCAAACAAGCCCTCCAAGATCAAGCCAAGGAATATGCAGAAAGACTCAGGACTGAAGGGCATGCGCTCTTAAATAGAGACATTGACACTCTAAAACTGCAAAATGAAATACGAAGCTTAAAGGAAACTCTAATGGAGCAAAGAGTTGAAATAGCAAACATGCAGAAAGACTATGAACATCAGCTGCATAATAGAATTATGGATGTTCATATTCTTAAAGATCAGCTTAGAATGGCAAGAGAAAAGATAAAAGATTTAGAGGAAGAGATAAGATGCTTCCAAGAAATAAACACGCCCGAACCAGAAACCCCATACCAAGACTCTCAAAATCCTTACTCGAATGAACAATTCCCACCCTTAGAAACCCAGAAGTCAGCCAAAGTGTTCATCGAAACAGAAGTCCACCATTCAATGAATACAGTTGAAGAACCCAAAGTAAGAAAGGTGACAAACAAACTATACAATGTCACCGTTGAATTCGAAATCCAAGGCGTCCAGATGTTCAAAGTAAATGCTATTTTAGATACTGGTGCAACCGCTTGCTGTGTAAGCAAGGCAGTCATACCACAAGAAGCCTTAGAACCACTTGAACGAACTGTTTATTTCAATGGTGTTAACTCACGGCAACCTGCAGATCACAAAATTAAACCTGGCTACTTTGTGATTGAAGGTAATAAATTCAGAATGCCTCTGATCTATGTTCTTGATATGAGCATAAGTGATGGGATACAAATGCTCATCGGAACGAATTTCACAAGAGCCATGAATGGAGGAATTCGAATTGAAGGGGACGAAATAACCTTGTACAAAAGGGTTACAAAAATAAGATCTTTCCCCCAGGCAGAGGTTGCTGCAGTCGAAGAAGTTCAAGGATGGGACTGGTACGACGATGAAGCTCATCAAATGTTACAGGAAGCATATGTAACTTCACCTGCTATACCAGAGATTAGTCTAAATCTCTCAAAAGATTTCAACCCAGTCATCCAAGAGCTTAAGCAACAAGGCTATATTGGTGAAGAACCGTTGAAACACTGGCGAAAGAATGGAGAGTTGTGCAAAATTGATATCATCAACCCTGATATCACAATACAAGACAAGCCTCTCAAGCACGTGACACCGGCCATGGAAGACGCCTTCAAAAGGCACATTGATGCTCTACTACAATTAGGAGTTATAAGACACAGTTCAAGTAGACACAGGACCATGGCCATGTTAGTCAACTCAGGCACAACAATCGACACCAAAACTGGTGAAGAGATAAAAGGAAAGGAACGTATGGTCTTCAATTATCGAACATTGAATGACAATACGTACAAAGATCAATACTCTCTGCCAGGTATTAACACGTTGCTACACAGAATCGGGAGATCCAAGATTTATTCCAAATTTGATTTAAAATCAGGATTCCATCAAGTAGCAATGGAAGAAGCATCCATACCATGGACTGCTTTTCTGGTACCAGGAGGATTATATGAATGGCTAGTTATGCCATTTGGGCTAAAAAATGCCCCAGCAATCTTCCAACGAAAAATGGATCGATGTTTTAGAGGAACGGAAAATTTTATCGCAGTTTACATTCACGACATTTTGGTCTTCTCAAAAAACGAAGAGCAACATAAACACCATTTAAGGATATTGGTTCAAAAGTGCAAAGAATTTGGCCTCGTCGTCTCTCCAACAAAAATGAAGATTGCAGTAACAGAAATAGATTTCCTCGGAGCAGTCGTTGGAAGGCAGAAGCTTAAACTCCAACCACACATAATTAAGAAAATTGCTGATTTCAATGAAGAAAATATGAAGACAAAAGCAGGCCTACGATCATTCTTAGGAATTCTTAATTACGCAAGAGGATATATCCCAAAGCTTGGTATCTTACTTGGACCCCTATATGAAAAAACAAGCCTGCATGGAGACAAAAGGCTCAAACCTTCAGATTACGAACTGATAAAAAAGATAAAGAGGCAAGTTCAAGAGTTACCAGACCTTCAAATCCCACCAAAAGAGGCCTATTTAATCCTAGAAACGGATGGATGCATGGAAGGATGGGGAGGAATTTGCAAGTGGAAGAACAAGAAAGGAGACCCAAAGTCTCAAGAACAAGTTTGCGCCTATACCAGCGGGAGGTTTAAAACTATACAATCCACCATTGACGCTGAAATCAATGCCTGCATAAACACACTGGAGAAATTGAAGATCCATTACTTAGACAAGAAGGAAATAACCCTCAGAACTGATTGCCAGGCAATAATTAGTTTTTACAACAAAACTAATTCCAACAAAGCCTCAAGAGTCCGGTGGTTAAAGTTTACAGATGCAGTTACAGGAACTGGAGTACAAATCAATATCGAACATATTGATGGGAAACAAAATGTTTTAGCAGACTCCTTATCACGAATGGTAACCTTTTGTTTGCAGGATCACGAGAAGCAGCCAGAGGCCAAGATGATAATGAAAGTAGCCGAAGAAGCAATCCAGGATAAGAGAATTAGTAAAGACCAAAGGATGGAAGAACTCAAGCAAATGCAAAGCCTTTTGGAAGAATTGAAGTTACTACCAAAACCCATAATCAAAACCAAGGACCAACCGCAGGAAGTTACTTACCCTTTAGCCCAAAGATTTACTCAAGAAAGTCCTTCAACCTTAAAACCACAAAGCATGGCAAACATGAATCTGGCCCAATTTCATGAAGCCCATAAAAAGGAGAAAAATTGTAAAACCCAATGGTATGAAGCAGAAACCCATGACGATAGCGGAAGATGGGAATGGTATGGAGCACGTTTTGGAACATACTCAATACGAGCTAATAAAGTTGAAGCCCAAAGCCAAACCAAACCCAAGGAAAAGCAATCATAGATCAGGCAAAAAGAGCCCAAAGGCCTAACAATTCCCTGTCAATCAACTGCATAACTGAAGAAGAGGAAAAGCCCATTTTCAGAAACAACCAGGTCCATGCATACAAGCCTAAAGGAGACTGGACTGATGAATCACAAGACACGAATAAAAAACTAGGCCCATATGAAACTCACAAATATTATCGTACGGGCCTCGGATACGTAAGGGATGACGATTCCACAGGAGACAATAACAAAGAGGAAGAATGTAACTGTACCAGTTACATTCTTGAAGATGACGGATGGGATGACGCTATACTCCATACACTAGGCCTTCTTTCGAAGAGAACCAATATACGTGGAGCCAGATATTGTCGACTCTAAAAAGCAACGTGTTCGGACCACTTTACAGCTGTTTGTCTGTTTGTTTAAATTATTATCCTACTTTGCCTGGTTTGTCAAATTTTCTCTAGAAACCTGCCCCACCTCACAGCAGTCCTGAGAATTATTGAAGCCAGCTGTGAATAAGTTTGAATAATAGGTGGTCCAGCTACCTTATCGTGGGTTTTCTCTATAATTGAGTTGTCCACTTAAAATCTTGTATAAATAAGTGTGTTTATTTTCCGATAGAGAGGCATCGAAAAGCATATACACTTCTCTCTCTATCTCCCTTGTAAGAATCATATTGTGTGAAATATAAGTTGGAAGTTCTTAAACCTTTTTTTTCAAGTAAGTTTTAATAAATATGTTTGAATATTCTAAGATTTAGTCTTTGTTCTTAGAATAAAAATACTTTCTTACAAGTAAGTTTTAATAAATATGTTTGAATATTCTAAGATTTAGTCTTTGTTCTTAGAATAAAAATACTTTCTTAGAATAAAAATACTTTCCTGGTAAATATTTTTATTTGGTATCAGAGCTTATGAACAAAGCGTTTATAAGCATGGTAGCTTAAAAGCCCATTCAAGGTTTGCAGGAAAAGGATATTTGTACCTTTCTTCTAGTTTTGTTTAAAAATCTTTGGTTATTTAAAGTAATATCGTCTGTATTATCCTAAACGGTTGTTATTGGATTTCTTATTTATGTGGGTCCTGTTTTCAAAAACTAATGTAAAAGCCAAAGTACACGCGATCAAGTGCCCAGAAGGGGGAATTATGTGTGGAAACGTGAACATTTTTCAAAGAATTTTAGCATCCACAAGTCCAATAAGAATAGTAACTCCCTTAGTATAAATACAGAAGTTATTATTTTCTATGACTGATCGTTTTGAACAAGATATAGCAGATTGGTATAAACATTCCCGAACTGCTAACCTTGAATATCTCAACCTTGAAGAAACTCAAAAGGTCAAGCTGCCAGTTTTAAGTAATAATATTTCCTGTATTCATGATAAACTACTTTTACACGCAAAAGTTTGCATCAAACGTTTTCATCAGATACTTGAAAATCAAAAGGAATTACAACTTCGTTTAGAAACCTGTGAGGAATTGATAAGAAAAACCCAGAGTGAAACCAGAAAAAGCCTACAGCAAATCTCGTTTGAAGTACATCAATATCAACCCCTCACTAAAAGTCAAGTTCTCGATCTAGTTCAAAGAATAGCCGAGCAACCAAAATTGGTTGAGAAAGAAGCACTCAAACTCACGGAAGACCTTAATCAGAAGATCCAGAAGGTTGAACGCCTTCTGCATGAAGTAAGAGCCTTCTTAACCTCATGAGCCTAGCTAGTGTCAGAGCTAGTTCGGACTATCAGGAAGCCGTCGGTGCAACAGAAGACTTTGATTCACCTGCAGTTGGATTTGCAAAACCATCTGATTACAAAAGTGGTGTAGCAGCACAAAACGCAGCCATAATTAAACAAAACAACACCCTATTATATCTAGTAATAAAGCAAAACCAGAAGCTTTCAGAAATAGAAGAGAAGGTTGAAAGACTACAAAAGGAAGTCAGTCGTGGAAAAGAAGCAACACCCGCAGACCTTGAAGAATCCATCATCAGCTTATCCAAACGGTTAGACAAAGTTTCAATTACGGAAAAAACAGTCACTTCAAGAAAACAAAGTCCTATATACTTTTACCAAGATCCCAACATAATATTTAAAGAAGAATACAAGAAAGACTCGAGAAAATGAGCCACAGGGCAGCCGTTCTTAACAGAGAATCTGTAACCCAGACTCAACCACCAACACAAGAAGATCAGATACGAGGATATCAACAGATTCAACGACTTCAGTACAACACAAGAAGAAGTCTTCAGAGGACGTTTGGAACAAGGTACAACAGAACCTTAGAATCCATGGTTAGCCCAGAAAGACAACTAGAACTTTCAAGAAGCAGAAGGGCAAGTCTCGTTCCGGCAGAAGTCCTGTACTCCAACAACAGAACCACAGTTCGTCACAGAGTGTATCAACACTATTCAGAAAGAAGGATACTGGTAACAGAAGGGCAACAGACAAATATAAGGCTCTGTAATGATCAAAGTTACAGACAACTTCAAGAATCAGGGTTGCAACATGTACACATGGGATTAATTATGATCCGCATACATGCACTCCATAGGAGAGGAGCAGGGACTATGGCACTAGCAGTACTCCGTGATACTAGATGGGAAAACAGTACATCCATCATAGGGACAATGGAAATAGACTTATCTGCAGGAACGCAGTTAATCTATATGGTGCCAAATATGATGATAAGCACAGAAGATTTCCATAACCACATTGAAGTTGCAATCCAAACTCATGGCTATGAAGCATGGCAAGGAGGAGAAAGCAACCTCCTGGTAACCATTAATCTCACCGGAAGATTATCAAACACCAGCTACATGGGCTTTGAATATGAAGTCCAAAATGCAGTAGACCACCTGGAAACAAGCGGAATCATAGCAATTCCAGGCGAGAATCTAAGCATATCAGACCTTGAGGGAAGAAGTTGGCACCTTCAACCATCAACTCAAGCAACAGTCAGAGTTCCAATCGGAGTAGCTGTCAATAACAGGCTTGACAGATCACAAAGCTTAAAGTTCACAAGATACTCACGAAGGCCAGAACCTAGAAGATACTCTGTTGACAATAATGATAGAGAAGTCCTTGAGCAAGATGAGCCTGAAGAAGAATTTATTGGGGCATTTATTCAACAAAACAATTGGGATACTCTAGGAGAGCCATCTGGAAAATTTGACTATCTGGTCAAATATGATCCCCCTTCTGAAACAATTGCAATAGAGGACATCATACCTTCCGGCTGGGAGACGGATGATGAACAAGACGAAGATGAACATGATCAGAAAGACCCCTTTGGTGCGATAAACACAGAAAAAACAGTTGCCGTCACAACCGAAGAAGACGCTATGGAATATCCAAGAATCCGAAAGCTCAGAAGAGACCTAGAGCAGTTAGCCTTCCTAAATACAGAAGAAAGCGGACAATATGATCCTCCAAGTGATCATAATATGGGTCTCCCAACCTACCCACCTGCTAGACAGCAACAACAGCAGCAACCCACAGGGTTCAACTATCCAAGAACCAATAGAGTGTTTAAAGGAGGATATGGTGAATACTATAATCAGCAGTGGACATTACCACCAGCCCACCTCGGCACAGCAGTTTTACTAATCCTACCAGCAGATCCAGGCTTATGGGCAGACGTAATCTCCAGATGGGAGTCTATAACAATTAATAGACTCAACGACCAAGATTGGCCTGACAACAAAGCAAAACTTGCATTTGTTGAAAATCTATTTGGAGAAAATGAAAAAAGAATGTGGCAACAATGGCGAACCATGTACCCTGATGCCTACACCACACTAGAGGCTATAGCGGACGACCCACAAAACATTACTTCACAAGTTCGCCAAATTATTCTTCTGGAAGACCCCTACCGAGGATCTACTGAAGAACAAGATGCAGCCTACAGAGATCTTGAACGACTCACCTGTGAACACACAAAAGACCTATGGAAATTCCTTGATGAATTCAGGATTTTGGCTTCAAAATCAGGCAGGATGTTCTTCCCATCCACAACAGAGAAATTCTTCACCAAACTTCCACAAATATTATCAAAGAAAATTGAAGAATTATTTAGAGCCAAATATCCTGGTCTTGGATCAGGAGTCCTACCAGCGATCAAGTTCACACATAGCTTTGTTGCAGAAATGTGCAAAGAAGCTGCCCTACAAAAAGAATTAAGAGCACTTGACTTCTGTTCTAACATCCCAATCCCCGGATATTATAAAGCAACAAAGAAATACGGCCTCAGAAGATCAACAACATACAAAGGTAAACCCCACAAAACCCACATCAAGGTCTTCAAGAGGAAATATAAAGATGATAGGAGCAGGATTTCCAAATGCAAGTGCTACATCTGTGGAAAGGAAGGACACTTTGCACGAGACTGCAGAAGTGAAAAAGGGAATATGGCTAGAGCCGCCGTATTTCAAAATATGGAACTTGGTGATGAATGGGATGTCATTTCAGCCGACAATGATGATTCTAGTGTTTATAGTTTTTCCGAAGGAGAGCAAGGAAAAACAAATCAGAACATTGGGACATTAATCAATGAATCACCACTTGAAGAAACATGTTTTATGTTCCATCCAGGAAGTTCTTCACAAATTCAAAAGCAAACACAGGAAGTGGGCTCATGGAGGCCAGACAAACAACTTCCTCAAAATAGCAAAAATTGTCAGCATAATTGGGAAGAAAATGGTCTGACAATCCATGTGATGTGCTATTATTGTGGGATAGCTACAACACATAGGTCCAGGTTACATTGCTCACACTGTAAGCTCACAACATGTGCTCTTTGTGCCTTCAATTACCTTGGCAAAAGGATAACAATCAAAAGAGAAGAAAGAATTGCTGAAAGTACCCAACGAGAGGTTCAGTTGCTAAAAGAACTTTTGCAAGAAAAAGACAAGAATTTCAAACAAGCCCTCCAAGATCAAGCCAAGGAATATGCAGAAAGACTCAGGACTGAAGGGCATGCGCTCTTAAATAGAGACATTGACACTCTAAAACTGCAAAATGAAATACGAAGCTTAAAGGAAACTCTAATGGAGCAAAGAGTTGAAATAGCAAACATGCAGAAAGACTATGAACATCAGCTGCATAATAGAATTATGGATGTTCATATTCTTAAAGATCAGCTTAGAATGGCAAGAGAAAAGATAAAAGATTTAGAGGAAGAGATAAGATGCTTCCAAGAAATAAACACGCCCGAACCAGAAACCCCATACCAAGACTCTTAAAATCCTTACTCGAATGAACAATTCCCACCCTTAGAAACCCAGAAGTCAGCCAAAGTGTTCATCGAAACAGAAGTCCACCATTCAATGAATACAGTTGAAGAACCCAAAGTAAGAAAGGTGACAAACAAACTGTACAATGTCACCGTTGAATTCGAAATCCAAGGCGTCCAGATGTTCAAAGTAAATGCTATTTTAGATACTGGTGCAACCGCTTGCTGTGTAAGCAAGGCAGTCATACCACAAGAAGCCTTAGAACCACTTGAACGAATTGTTTATTTCAATGGTGTTAACTCACGGCAACCTGCAGATCACAAAATTAAACCTGGCTACTTTGTGATTGAAGGTAATAAATTCATAATGCCTCTGATCTATGTTCTTGATATGAGCATAAGTGATGGGATACAAATGCTCATCGGAACGAACTTCACAAGAGCCATGAATGGAGGAATTCGAATTGAAGGGGACGAAATAACCTTGTACAAAAGGGTTACAAAAATAAGATCTTTCCCCCAGGCAGAGGTTGCTGCAGTCGAAGAAGTTCAAGGATGGGACTGGTACGACGATGAAGCTCATCAAATGTTACAGGAAGCATATGTAACTTCACCTGTTATACCAGAGATTAGTCTAAATCTCTCAAAAGATTTCAACCCAGTCATCCAAGAGCTTAAGCAACAAGGCTATATTGGTGAAGAACCGTTGAAACACTGGCGAAAGAATGGAGAGTTGTGCAAAATTGATATCATCAACCCTGATATCACAATACAAGACAAGCCTCTCAAGCACGTGACACCGGCCATGGAAGACGCCTTCAAAAGGCACATTGATGCTCTACTACAATTAGGAGTTATAAGACACAGTTCAAGTAGACACAGGACCATGGCCATGTTAGTCAACTCAGGCACAACAATCGACACCAAAACTGGTGAAGAGATAAAAGGAAAGGAACGTATGGTCTTCAATTATCGAACATTGAATGACAATACGTACAAAGATCAATACTCTCTGCCAGGTATTAACACGTTGCTACACAGAATCGGGAGATCCAATATTTATTCCAAATTTGATTTAAAATCAGGATTCCATCAAGTAGCAATGGAAGAAGCATCCATACCATGGACTGCTTTTCTGGTACCAGGAGGATTATATGAATGGCTAGTTATGCCATTTGGGCTAAAAAATGCCCCAGCAATCTTCCAACGAAAAATGGATCGATGTTTTAGAGGAACGGAAAATTTTATCGCAGTTTACATTGACGACATTTTGGTCTTCTCAGAAAACGAAGAGCAACATAAACACCATTTAAGGATATTGGTTCAAAAGTGCAAAGAATTTGGCCTCGTCCTCTCTCCAACAAAAATGAAGATTGCAGTAACAGAAATAGATTTCCTCGGAGCAGTCGTTGGAAGGCAGAAGCTTAAACTCCAACCACACATAATTAAGAAAATTGCTGATTTCAATGAAGAAAATATGAAGACAAAAGCAGGCCTACGATCATTCTTAGGAATTCTTAATTACGCAAGAGGATATATCCCAAAGCTTGGTATCTTACTTGGACCCCTATATGAAAAAACAAGCCTGCATGGAGACAAAAGGCTCAAACCTTCAGATTACGAACTGATAAAGAAGATAAAGAGGCAAGTTCAAGAGTTACCAGACCTTCAAATCCCACCAAAAGAAGCCTATTTAATCCTAGAAACGGATGGATGCATGGAAGGATGGGGAGGAATTTGCAAGTGGAAGAACAAGAAAGGAGACCCAAAGTCTCAAGAACAAGTTTGCGCCTATACCAGCGGGAGGTTTAAAACTATACAATCCACCATTGACGCTGAAATCAATGCCTGCATAAACACACTGGAGAAATTGAAGATCCATTACTTAGACAAGAAGGAAATAACCCTCAGAACTGATTGCCAGGCAATAATTAGTTTTTACAACAAAACTAATTCCAACAAAGCCTCAAGAGTCCGGTGGTTAAAGTTTACAGATGCAGTTACAGGAACTGGAGTACAAATCAATATCGAACATATTGATGGGAAACAAAATGTTTTAGCAGACTCCTTATCACGAATGGTAACCTTTTGTTTGCAGGATCACGAGAAGCAGCCAGAGGCCAAGATGATAATGAAAGTAGCCGAAGAAGCAATCCAGGATAAGAGAATTAGTAAAGACCAAAGGATGGAAGAACTCAAGCAAATGCAAAGCCTTTTGGAAGAATTGAAGTTACTACCAAAACCCATAATCAAAACCAAGGACCAACCGCAGGAAGTTACTTACCCTTTAGCCCAAAGATTTACTCAAGAAAGTCCTTCAACCTTAAAACCACAAAGCATGGCAAACATGAATCTGGCCCAATTTCATGAAGCCCATAAAAAGGAGAAAAATTGTAAAACCCAATGGTATGAAGCAGAAACCCATGACGATAGCGGAAGATGGGAATGGTATGGAGCACGTTTTGGAACATACTCAATACGAGCTAATAAAGTTGAAGCCCAAAGCCAAACCAAAGCCCAAGGAAAAGAAATCATAGATCAGGCAAAAAGAGCCAAAAGGCCTAACAATTCCCTGTCAATCAACTGCATAACTGAAGAAGAGGAAAAGCCCATTTTCAGAAACAACCCGGTCCATGCATACAAGCCTAAAGGAGACTGGACTGATGAATCACAAGACACGAATAAAAAACTAGGCCCATATGAAACTCACAAATATTATCGTACGGGCCTCGGATACGTAAGGGATGACGATTCCACAGGAGACAATAACAAAGAGGAAGAATGTAACTGTACCAGTTACATTCTTGAAGATGACGGATGGGATGACGCTATACTCCATACACTAGGCCTTCTTTCGAAGAGAACCAATATACGTGGAGCCAGATACTGTCGACTCTAAAAAGCAACGTGTTCGGACCACTTTACAGCTGTTTGTCTGTTTGTTTAAATTATTATCCTACTTTGCCTGGTTTGTCAAATTTTCTCTAGAAACCTGCCCCACCTCACAGCAGTCCTGAGAATTATTGAAGCCAGCTGTGAATAAGTTTGAATAATAGGTGGTCCAGCTACCTTATCGTGGGTTTTCTCTATAATTGAGTTGGAACAAAGACTAAATCTTAGAATATTCAAACATATTTATTAAAACTTACTTGTAAGAAAGTATTTTTATTCTAAGAACAAAGACTAAATCTTAGAATATTCAAACATATTTATTAAAACTTACTTGAAAAACAAAAGGTTTAAGAACTTCCAACTTATATTTCACACAATATGATTCTTACAAGGGAGATAGAGAGAGAAGTGTATATGCTTTTCGATGCCTCTCTATCGGAAAATAAACACACTTATTTATACAAGATTTTAAGTGGACAACTCAATTATAGAGAAAACCCACGATAAGGTAGCTGGACCACCTATTATTCAAACTTATTCACAGCTGGCTTCAATAATTCTCAGGACTGCTGTGAGGTGGGGCAGGTTTCTAGAGAAAATTTGACAAACCAGGCAAAGTAGGATAATAATTTAAACAAACAGACAAACAGCTGTAAAGTGGTCCGAACACGTTGCTTTTTAGAGTCGACAGTATCTGGCTCCACGTATATTGGTTCTCTTCGAAAGAAGGCCTAGTGTATGGAGTATAGCGTCATCCCATCCGTCATCTTCAAGAATGTAACTGGTACAGTTACATTCTTCCTCTTTGTTATTGTCTCCTGTGGAATCGTCATCCCTTACGTATCTGAGGCCCGTACGATAATATTTGTGAGTTTCATATGGGCCTAGTTTTTTATTCGTGTCTTGTGATTCATCAGTCCAGTCTCCTTTAGGCTTGTATGCATGGACCGGGTTGTTTCTGAAAATGGGATTTTCCTCTTCTTCAGTTATGCAGTTGATTGACAGGGAATTGTTAGGCCTTTGGGCTCTTTTTGCCTGATCTATGATTTCTTTTCCTTGGGCTTTGGTTTGGCTTTGGGCTTCAACTTTATTAGCTCGTATTGAGTATGTTCCAAAACGTGCTCCATACCATTCTCATCTTCCGCTATCGTCATGGGTTTCTGCTTCATACCATTGGGTTTTACAATTTTTCTCCTTTTTATGGGCTTCATGAAATTGGGCCAGATTCATGTTTGCCATGCTTTGTGGTTTTAAGGTTGAAGGACTTTCTTGAGTAAATCTTTGGGCTAAAGGGTAAGTAACTTCCTGCGGTTGGTCCTTGGTTTTGATTATGGGTTTTGGTAGTAACTTCAATTCTTCCAAAAGGCTTTGCATTTGCTTGAGTTCTTCCATCCTTTGGTCTTTACTAATTCTCTTATCCTGGATTGCTTCTTCGGCTACTTTCATTATCATCTTGGCCTCTGGCTGCTTCTCGTGATCCTGCAAACAAAAGGTTACCATTCGTGATAAGGAGTCTGCTAAAACATTTTGTTTCCCATCAATATGTTCGATATTGATTTGTACTCCAGTTCCTGTAACTGCATCTGTAAACTTTAACCACCGGACTCTTGAGGCTTTGTTGGAATTAGTTTTGTTGTAAAAACTAATTATTGCCTGGCAATCAGTTCTGAGGGTTATTTCCTTCTTGTCTAAGTAATGGATCTTCAATTTCTCCAGTGTGTTTATGCAGGCATTGATTTCAGCGTCAATGGTGGATTGTATAGTTTTAAACCTCCCGCTGGTATAGGCGCAAACTTGTTCTTGAGACTTTGGGTCTCCTTTCTTGTTCTTCCACTTGCAAATTCCTCCCCATCCTTCCATGCATCCATCCGTTTCTAGGATTAAATAGGCTTCTTTTGGTGGGATTTGAAGGTCTGGTAACTCTTGAACTTGCCTCTTTATCTTCTTTATCAGTTCGTAATCTGAAGGTTTGAGCCTTTAGTCTCCATGCAGGCTTGTTTTTTCATATAGGGGTCCAAGTAAGATACCAAGCTTTGGGATATATCCTCTTGCGTAATTAAGAATTCCTAAGAATGATCGTAGGCCTGCTTTTGTCTTCATATTTTCTTCATTGAAATCAGCAATTTTCTTAATTATGTGTGGTTGGAGTTTAAGCTTCTGCCTTCCAACGACTGCTCCGAGGAAATCTATTTCTGTTACTGCAATCTTCATTTTTGTTGGAGAGAGGACGAGGCCAAATTCTTTGCACTTTTGAACCAATATCCTTAAATGGTGTTTATGTTGCTCTTCGTTTTCTGAGAAGACCAAAATGTCGTCAATGTAAACTGCGATAAAATTTTCCGTTCCTCTAAAACATCGATCCAGTTTTCGTTGGAAGATTGCTGGGGCATTTTTTAGCCGAAATGGCATAACTAGCCATTCATATAATCCTCCTGGTACCAGAAAAGCAGTCCATGGTATGGATGCTTCTTCCATTGCTACTTGATGGAATCCTGATTTTAAATCAAATTTGGAATAAATCTTGGATCTCCCGATTCTGTGTAGCAACGTGTTAATACCTGGCAGAGAGTATTGATCTTTGTACGTATTGTCATTCAATGTTCGATAATTGAAGACCATACGTTCCTTTCCTTTTATCTCTTCACCAGTTTTGGTGTCGATTGTTGTGCCTGAGTTGACTAACATGGCCATGGTCCTGTGTCTACTTGAACTGTGTCTTATAACTCCTAATTGTAGTAGAGCATCAATGTGCCTTTTGAAGGCGTCTTCCATGGCCGGTGTCACGTGCTTGAGAGGCTTGTCTTGTATTGTGATATCAGGGTTGATGATATCAATTTTGCACAACTCTCCATTCTTTCGCCAGTGTTTCAACGGTTCTTCACCAATATAGCCTTGTTGCTTAAGCTCTTGGATGACTGGGTTGAAATCTTTTGAGAGATTTAGACTAATCTCCGGTATAGCAGGTGAAGTTACATATGCTTCCTGTAACATTTGATGAGCTTCATCGTCGTACCAGTCCCATCCTTGAACTTCTTCGACTGCAGCAACCTCTGCCTGGGGGAAAGATCTTATTTTTGTAACCCTTTTGTACAAGGTTATTTCGTCCCCTTCAATTCGAATTCCTCCATTCATGGCTCTTGTGAAATTCGTTCCGATGAGCATTTGTACGCCATCACTTATGCTCATATCAAGAACATAGATCAGAGGCATTCTGAATTTATTACCTTCAATCACAAAGTAGCCAGGTTTAATTTTGTGATCTGCAGGTTGCCGTGAGTTAACACCATTGAAATAAACAGTTCGTTCAAGTGGTTCTAAGGCTTCTTGTGGTATGACTGCCTTGCTTACACAGCAAGCGGTTGCACCAGTATCTAAAATAGCATTTACTTTGAACATCTGGACGCCTTGGATTTCGAATTCAACGGTGACATTGTATAGTTTGTTTGTCACATTTCTTACTTTGGGTTCTTCAACTGTATTCATTGAATGGTGGACTTCTGTTTCGATGAACACTTTGGCTGACTTCTGGGTTTCTAAGGGTGGGAATTGTTCATTCGAGTAAGGATTTTGAGAGTCTTGGTATGGGGTTTCTGGTTCGGGCGTGTTTATTTCTTGGAAGCATCTTATCTCTTCCTCTAAATCTTTTATCTTTTCTCTTGCCATTCTAAGCTGATCTTTAAGAATATGAACATCCATAATTCTATTATGCAGCTGATGTTCATAGTCTTTCTGCATGTTTGCTATTTCAACTCTTTGCTCCATTAGAGTTTCCTTTAAGCTTCGTATTTCATTTTGCAGTTTTAGAGTGTCAATGTCTCTATTTAAGAGCGCATGCCCTTCAGTCCTGAGTCTTTCTGCATATTCCTTGGCTTGATCTTGGAGGGCTTGTTTGAAATTCTTGTCTTTTTCTTGCAAAAGTTCTTTTAGCAACTGAACCTCTCGTTGGGTACTTTCAGCAATTCTTTCTTCTCTTTTGATTGTTATCCTTTTGCCAAGGTAATTGAAGGCACAAAGAGCACATGTTGTGAGCTTACAGTGTGAGCAATGTAACCTGGACCTATGTGTTGTAGCTATCCCACAATAATAGCACATCACATGGTTTGTCAGACCATTTTCTTCCCAATTATGCTGACAATTTTTGCTATTTTGAGGAAGTTGTTTGTCTGGCCTCCATGAGCCCACTTCCTGTGTTTGCTTTTGAATTTGTTAAGAACTTCCTGGATGGAACATAAAACATGTTTCTTCAAGTGGTGATTCATTGATTAATGTCCCAATGTTCTGATTTGTTTTTCCTTGCTCTCCTTCGGAAAAACTATAAACACTAGAATCATCATTGTCGGCTGAAATGACATCCCATTCATCACCAAGTTCCATATTTTGAAATACGGCGGCTCTAGCCATATTCCCTTTTTCACTTCTGCAGTCTCGTGCAAAGTGTCCTTCCTTTCCACAGATGTAGCACTTGCATTTGGAAATCCTGCTCCTATCATCTTTATATTTCCTCTTGAAGACCTTGATGTGGGTTTTGTGGGGTTTACCTTTGTATGTTGTTGATCTTCTGAGGCCGTATTTCTTTGTTGCTTTATAATATCCGGGGATTGGGATGTTAGAACAGAAGTCAAGTGCTCTTAATTCTTTTTGTAGGGCAGCTTCTTTGCACATTTCTGCAACAAAGCTATGTGTGAACTTGATCGCTGGTAGGACTCCTGATCCAAGACCAGGATATTTGGCTCTAAATAATTCTTCAATTTTCTTTGATAATATTGGTGGAAGTTTGGTGAAGAATTTCTCTGTTGTGGATGGGAAGAACATCCTGCCTGATTTTGAAGCCAAAATCCTGAATTCATCAAGGAATTTCCATAGGTCTTTTGTGTGTTCACAGGTGAGTCGTTCAAGATCTCTGTAGGCTGCATCTTGTTCTTCAGTAGATCCTCGGTAGGGGTCTTCCAGAAGAATAATTTGGCGAACTTGTGAAGTAATGTTTTGTGGGTCGTCCGCTATAGCCTCTAGTGTGGTGTAGGCATCAGGGTACATGGTTCGCCATTGTTGCCACATTCTTTTTTCATTTTCTCCAAATAGATTTTCAACAAATGCAAGTTTTGCTTTGTTGTCAGGCCAATCTTGGTCGTTGAGTCTATTAATTGTTATAGACTCCCATCTGGAGATTACGTCTGCCCATAAGCCTGGATCTGCTGGTAGGATTAGTAAAACTGTTGTGCCGAGGTGGGCTGGTGGTAATGTCCACTGCTGATTATAGTATTCACCATATCCTCCTTTAAACACTCTATTGGTTCTTGGATAGTTGAACCCTGTGGGTTGCTGCTGTTGTTGCTGTCTAGCAGGTGGGTAGGTTGGGAGACCCATATTATGATCACTTGGAGGATCATATTGTCCGCTTTCTTCTGTATTTAGGAAGGCTAACTGCTCTAGGTCTCTTCTGAGCTTTCGGATTCTTGGATATTCCATAGCGTCTTCTTCGGTTGTGACGGCAACTGTTTTTTCTGTGTTTATCGCACCAAAGGGGTCTTTCTGATCATGTTCATCTTCGTCTTGTTCATCATCCGTCTCCCAGCCGGAAGGTATGATGTCCTCTATTGCAATTGTTTCAGAAGGGGGATCATATTTGACCAGATAGTCAAATTTTCCAGATGGCTCTCCTAGAGTATCCCAATTGTTTTGTTGAATAAATGCCCCAATAAATTCTTCTTCAGGCTCATCTTGCTCAAGGACTTCTCTATCATTATTGTCAACAGAGTATCTTCTAGGTTCTGGCCTTCGTGAGTATCTTGTGAACTTTAAGCTTTGTGATCTGTCAAGCCTGTTATTGACAGCTACTCCGATTGGAACTCTGACTGTTGCTTGAGTTGATGGTTGAAGGTGCCAACTTCTTCCCTCAAGGTCTGATATGCTTAGATTCTCGCCTGGAATTGCTATGATTCCGCTTGTTTCCAGGTGGTCTACTGCATTTTGGACTTCATATTCAAAGCCCATGTAGCTGGTGTTTGATAATCTTCCGGTGAGATTAATGGTTACCAGGAGGTTGCTTTCTCCTCCTTGCCATGCTTCATAGCCATGAGTTTGGATTGCAACTTCAATGTGGTTATGGAAATCTTCTGTGCTTATCATCATATTTGGCACCATATAGATTAACTGCGTTCCTGCAGATAAGTCTATTTCCATTGTCCCTATGATGGATGTACTGTTTTCCCATCTAGTATCACGGAGTACTGCTAGTGTCATAGTCCCTGCTCCTCTCCTATGGAGTGCATGTATGCGGATCATAATTAATCCCATGTGTACATGTTGCAACCCTGATTCTTGAAGTTGTCTGTAACTTTGATCATTACAGAGCCTTATATTTGTCTGTTGCCCTTCTGTTACCAGTATCCTTCTTTCTGAATAGTGTTGATACACTCTGTGACGAACTGTGGTTCTGTTGTTGGAGTACAGGACTTCTGCCGGAACGAGACTTGCCCTTCTGCTTCTTGAAAGTTCTAGTTGTCTTTCTGGGCTAACCATGGATTCTAAGGTTCTGTTGTACCTTGTTCCAAACGTCCTCTGAAGACTTCTTCTTGTGTTGTACTGAAGTCGTTGAATCTGTTGATATCCTCGTATCTGATCTTCTTGTGTTGGTGGTTGAGTCTGGGTTACAGATTCTCTGTTAAGAACGGCTGCCCTGTGGCTCATTTTCTCGAGTCTTTCTTGTATTCTTCTTTAAATATTATGTTGGGATCTTGGTAAAAGTATATAGGACCTTGTTTTCTTGAAGTGACTGTTTTTTCCATAATTGAAACTTTGTCTAACCGTTTGGATAAGCTGATGATGGATTCTTCAAGGTCTGCGGGTGTTGCTTCTTTTCCACGACTGACTTCCTTTTGTAGTCTTTCAACCCTTTGATGTACTTCAAACGAGATTTGCTGTAGGCTTTTTTTGGTTTCACTCTGGGTTTTTCTTATCAATTCCTCACAGGTTTCTAAACGAAAATCATACGATGCATGTGGCTTTTTCGCCACAAATTTCACGCTGATGGTACCTTACAACGATACAAAGCTCGCCTCGTGGTCAACGGTAAATCACAAACGGTTGGTATTGATTGTGACGAGACATTTAGCCCGGTTGTTAAACCAACCACCATTCGCACCGTCTTAAGCCTGGCTGTTTCCCGAGCATGGCCGATCCACCAATTAGATGTTAAGAATGCATTTCTACATGGGGATCTTCATGAAACTGTCTATATGCACCAACCACCGGGATTTGTTGACACTACTGCCCCACATCAAGTGTGTCGTCTTCGTAAGTCTCTATACGGCCTGAAACAAGCTACGCGCGCCTGGTACCATCGCTTTGCTATGTTTATTATTGCCAATGGTTTTCGCAGCAGCGTATGTGATAACTCATTATTTGTATATCGTCATCGAGCACACACTACTTATCTACTTTTATATGTTGACGACATAGTTTTAACTGCATCTGATCCAGGATTTCTCAAGTCCATAATTACCACTTTATCTCGGGAATTTGCAATGTCAGATCTCGGGGCCCTACACCATTTTTTGGGTATTTCAGTCACTCGCACCTCTCAGGGGTTGTTCTTATCCCAAGCACAGTATACTCGAGAAATTCTGAAACGAGCTTCCATGGACACTTGTAATCCGTCCACCACGCCAGTTGATACGTCTTCCAAATTGAGTGTCACGACTGGTGAGCCTCTTCCAGACGGAAATCTCTACCGTCGCTTAGCCGGTGCCCTCCAATATCTCACTTTTACACGACCGGATATCGCATATACCGTCCAACAAGTTTGTCTCTTCATGCATGCTCCACGAGAACCACACTTTCACTTCATGAAGCGTATTCTTCGATATATCAAGGGAACTATTGATTTCGGTCTCAACATCCAAAGTTCTCCATGCTATAATCTCACAGCTTACTCTGACGCCGACTGGGGGGGATGCCCTGATTCTCGTCGATCCACATCAGGTTATTGCGTCTTTCTTGGCGATAATTTGGTTTCATGGTCCTCTAAAAGACAACCGACCATCTCCAGATCCAGTACCGAGGCTGAATATAGAGGGGTCGCTAACACAGTGGCTGAAACCTGCTGGATTCGTAATCTGCTACTTGAGCTACATGTTCCGGTTCGACAATCTACTCTGATATATTGTGATAACATCTCAGCAGTTTACCTTTCAGGTAATCCCGTCCAGCATCACCGAACAAAACACGTAGAAATGGACATTCACTTTGTTAGAGAGAAAGTTCGGGTCGGGGATATACGTGTTCTCCATGTACCCTCCGCTTACCAATACGCAGACATATTTACTAAGGGCCTTCCACGTAACTTGTTTGAGACCTTCCGATCCGGTTTAAGCGTCTACAAAGCTCCCGCTTCAACTGCAGGGGACTATTAGTATTAGTATATATTGTTATATGGTAAATATTGTACATATCTTATATTTTTAGGATAGATAATTACCTCCTATTTGTCAGGCTATTAGTTAGGCTTGATTATTGTTTTTTTGTATATATATATATATATATATATATATATATATATATATATATATATATATATATGTTTCGGTATTATTAATAGGAGGCAAGGAATTCTATCCTCTCATACACCTACTTCATCATACATTCTTTGGAATTCTTTTTTCATTCCTATATCATACCCTTCCTCAATCATATGTCCTAGACTGATTATGTTGCTATGTGTGGCTGGGATGTAGTACACATCTCGATTGATAAATTGATCTCCATTTTTGCAATTGAACACCATTTCCTTTGATGGGAACCTTAGAGCCATCTCTAAATCATACCTGCCCATTTACCTTTTCATCAAGCTCTGCAAATAGAACCTTGGAACCGGTCATATGGCTACTAGCCCCGTTGTCTAAGTACCACATGTTGTCATCATCACTCTCTTTTAGCTTGCTGGGGTACACCTTTTCTTCGTTCAAGAGAACCATATATATGTTCCTTTCTCCACATGTGTTCAACATCAGTGTTGTTTCATCTTCATCTGAAGCCAAATTCACCTCCTGGTCCTGTTGCTTCTTTGCTTTGCATTCAGAGGCAAAGTGACCAAACTCTTGGCACTCGAAGCATTTTATGTGACTCTTGTCGCAAGCCTACCTTTTGGAACTGTTTGTTCCTTGTCGTGAATCGCCACCCCAGTGCCCACCTCTATCACAATTCGACCTTCGTCCTCAACCTCGTGAGTTGCCTCTTCAACCTCTGTTGTTACTTCCACCTCTTCATCGACCCTGTAGTGTTTGACTTGCTTGGACTTCGATGACCAAAGGAACTTTCTATCTTGGCAAGTAGCAAAGCATTATTTGAATGTGTGCTTGCCTTCTAGAGTCGAAGTCGATCTTCATATGCCTTTAGATGCCCAATTGCTTCTTCGAATGGCATGGATTCCATATCTGAACTTTGTTCAATTGATGCCACCAGGTTTACGAATCTTTTCATTTGAAGTGCCTCAAATTCACTTTTCAATACTCGTAATCTTGCTTTCTAGACTCGTTCTGCAGCCACATACCGTGACTTTAGAGAGCCCACACTTCCTTAGTTGTCTTCTTCTTGGAAACTTGTGCAAGCATCTCTTCTGGGATCGATTGGAAGATGAAGGCTTGAGCTTGCATGCTCTTTTTCATGATTAACTTATGTACTTAGGTAATTTACTTTAGATCAAAATAGAAAATTACTAATATAAGTGCGATTAAAATTTAATCTTTTTGTAATTAAACAAAATGCATCTGTTAAGGTTTATCGTTTTAAAATTTATAACTACTGTTGACAAAGTTTGTAAATCATTTTTTCTTTTCCAAAATTGATGAACAATTCATTATTATATGGTGGGAAAAGGTACCTACATAAGTATGTTAAACATGAAAAAAACATGAAAAAACGTAAATAGAAACATAAAAGAGTTTGGGAAAAAAGTTGTAAAATTTGTAAAAAAAAAAAACAATTAAAAAGGTAAATTTCTAAAGGGAAAAACTAAATTTTGGGAAAAAATTTGCAAAAAAAAAACGTTTGCACCAAATCCAGAACAAAATTTAAACTTTCGTCAAACTTGATAAAAGAAAGTTGATAACCTGATGTGTTTGGACCTATAGCAGAGGAGGTCATGTGGACCATTTTATAGTTTGTTAACTCTTGATAGTAACTTTCTCAGAAACAATGTTAACTCTGTATAATTGACAACAGTTTTAGGGTTGATCGTAATTTTTACTCAACATAACTTTTATACAGGACCCAAATAATATCATTACTATTTTCATGGGTAGATTTGAATATGATTGAATGATTTTATTAAGAAACCTGTTCGTTCTTGTAAACTGAAATGAATTTGATTGTAAGGATAAGCCAAATAAGATTTTTAAAAGTCAGTCATACTTGTTCTGATTATTGAAATTTTTTTCTTTCAGATTAATATCAATGACATGATTTTCTTAAATTTTATAAATGAGTACAACAAAGTGATAGAGGTGAAAGGAGTGGAGCTTCCAGAAGCTACAAATTATTGTTCAGAAAACAAAGTTGCAAAACTAGAGACTTGCTCAGTCAAACAGCCATATGATGGGGGTTTGTACATTTTTATTAAATAAATTGTAAATGAAGTAATTTATTTTTTATTTTTTTTAGACTTAGACTGACTTTAACGTGTGATATTTAATTTGCAGGAGCTTAATTTAGGAAAACAGAAGGTAAGATATTTCAGATGCTCAATTTTTGTTGCAAAAAACAAACTTCTATGTCTCTTATATATAATTTTGAGTAACTAACATTTTTTGTTCCATTAGTATAGTTGCTTTTTGCAATTTTGGTCCTTATTTGAGGTCTTTGTAACATTTTTGGCCCATGTTCCATGTAAAACAACTATGTTTCGTCCCCAATTTGAAATATAGTCATTTTATTTTGGAACACGGACCAAAATTACAAGATTAACCTTTTTGAGACCAAATATGAAAAAAAATCAGCTATAATCACAGGCCAAAATTGTAATTTATTCTTGGGGAATCTTCAAAAAAATCCTAATATTTCACCCTAATTTACGAAAATGTCCCAAACTAAAATTGGTTTATGAAAAAGCCCTAATTTCCGGAAAAAATGACGATTTGACTATTTTTTTCCGATTTATCGGTTTCAATACTTACCCGGTTTCATTAAAGTCTCATTATTTTACCATAATTTTCATTAAAGTCCCATTATTTTACCATAATTTGGGACTTATTCGTAAATTATGGTAAAATAATAGGACTTTATTAAAACCGGATAAGTAATGAAACCGGTAAACCAGGAAAAATGGGCCAAATCGTCATTTTTACAGGTAATTTGGACTTTTTCGTAAACAAATTTTAGTTTGGGACTTTTTCATAAATTAGGGTAAATATTGGAACTTTTCCGGAGATTTCCCTTTATTCTATATATTTTTTCTTCATAACAGATCAAAACGCCAAAAATAGACATATTCATCCAAAAAGAAGCCAATGTAAATACTATAAAAACTAAAGGCTGAATTTTGGATAAATTAGGTTTTTTAGTTTTTGTTATTGAGTTGTCTTTCATATTTGGAGCACATGGCCCCTGGATGACTACAAAAGAACAAGTTTATGAGAAAGAAACAGTTGAGAATACCATATGAACTTGCATTATTTTCGAATTCTTCTAAAAGAAGGAAAAATATATTACTTTTTATTTATTAATGTTCCAAAGTTACTATGAAATCTTTATTCAATACGAATTCTCCTAAAAGAAGGAAAAATATATTACTTTTTATTTATTAATGTTCCAAAGTTACTATGAAATCTTTATTCAATACGTGCTAGGAGTGTAGAATGTTTAGAATTAGAGTAACATTTTTGGCCCCTAAGTATACACCAGACAATTTTCTCTTGCAATTTGCTCCTTATTAGAGGTTCTTCGAATGTTCTTTGTCTTTCAAAGTAAAATACTATATTGGTCCCCGAGTATAACTGATTTTTGCAATTTTGATCCCAAAAATCAGGAACGGAACATGACCACTACGAGTAGGGGGCCGAAACCGAAACATTAAACGAAATTATATAAACAATTTTTTCTATCGGCTCTTAATAACATGTTAACTAAACTTAGGGATATTTTCATCCAAAAACATTGTTGATGGCTATTTGGGATATTGAAACAAAGTTTGCATGTGTTTTCTTATAAAAACCTTTCTCAACAGTTGCATTGCTTCTTTTTTTTTTTTTTTAATTAATGTTTGTGCAATACATAACAAAATTAATTGACAATTAAAAAGTAGTAAATAAATGTTACTAACAAATACATTTTGACAAGTAACTAAGCTTTTTAAGAAAATACAAGCTCCATCAACATAATTAAAAAAATTAAAATTTGTGACATAAGTTTCCAACTTATGCTCTAATCTTGTAATTATAACATATTATAATAAATTTTTTATTTATTTGCTTCTATACCTTATACAACGTATTTTAGTGTTAAAAACACAATATGATTTTAATGGTTTCACTGTCTTACGAATAAATTTTAATATGAATTTTATTTTATTTATTTATTTATTTTAGAACTCTTTTTTACATTTAGTTACTAGAATAAAAAATTGTTTTTTCAGCTTTTGCAGCCTTTCATCTTGAAGTTTTGAAGTATAGTCTTTTCAGTTTTCTTATAGATATGTGGGATATCCCATTACAATATTATTTATTAGTAGTGAGAGAAAGAAAGATACAGAGACGGGAGAAAGACAACTTACATCTTATGAGAGAGGAGACAAGAGAGAAAGTGGCAGCAGACAAAGCTTCAAGATGAGTAAACCGGTGACCACCGGAGAGGAGAAAGGGCGTACGGAGAAGGAAATCGATCCAGCGACCGGCAGAGAGGAGAGAAAGAAGATTTTGGTTTGAGAAATTCTTTCCGACGAACAACAACCGACACATGGAGAAAAATTAGGAGATGGACTGTTCTACAACCGTGTTATTCTTCACGTAGGTTTGAGAAATTAGTTTTTGACGGTAGCATTGATTTTTTAGGGTTTACTGATTTCAAAAACTCAAAGTTCGATTTAAATGTAAATTAAGATTTCGGTTTTTCATAGAGTTTAATATTTATATATTTCCCTTAAATAGTTGAAAGAAAGATAGTTTTGATTTAGTTACCGATTTTCCGATTTTATTGAAATTTTGTTAATGAGTTATATATATCCTACTGATTTGGTTGATAACTTACATATATATGCCGGTAAAGCTTAAAATCAAGGGGGCTATTAGTCATTTTTATGAATATTTTATTGCTAAATAACCATATATGCAGGTATTCGAACCCATAAAACCAGGGGCCATGGCCCCCCGGGCCCCTAAGAGCATCCGCCACTGCCAAAAATAGTCATCTTTTACTTGCTATAGGAACAAAAACGCTATAACAACTTCAAATAAAGACCAAATTTACAAGAGAAAACTTTTGGGGACCAAAACTGATAAGATCAGCTATAACCAGGGACCAAAAACGTAATTTACTCTTGAATTATTAAAATCATATGATGATGCGAAGTAAAAGAGTGACGCATAAAGGTTGATTTCTGGTATTATAGAAAATTTTTGGATTTTTCACTTTGTGTGATTATTTTGTATATATTTATTTGCTATTGATATGGTGAATAGAAAATAATTATCTTTTTTTTTTTTGGGTTCAGACGTTGTATGGCTAGATTTAGATTCAAGAAAATGAAAACTTATTTGAGATTGAAGTTGTTAAGATGGACGAAGATGGTTAAGCATTAAGCTTGATCAGTTGACCAAAAAAGTTGACAAAGAATCACAAAGAATTGCATTTGGTCCGCATAGGGCAGCTGAAAATATCTGGTCTTATAAGGAAACTCCTCTCAGCATAAAAATAACATATATATATATATATATATATATATATATATATATATATATATATATATATATATTACCAAGACAGCTACTTGGTCTACTATTTAACTTGTGTGATTTTGATATTTATAAGATTTAATGTCACTATTTTGGCCATGAACTATTGGCGTTTTGTTGTTTAAGTCTCCAATCATCTAAGTGTATTGATTGTAATCTAATGTTTTTAATCGAGTGATTATCAATCAGGGTAGCATGGTAATATCATTTTTATCAATGAAAAAGACCACAATTAAGTAATGCATGGATAAACTCTTAGGAATCGGACCGGGTACACGCAGCGGAAACACACTATCACACACTCACAAACGAAACGAGAAAATAAAGCAAGAAGAACACAAGGATTTTACGTGGTTCGGATTCGGTGTAAATCCTACGTCCACGGGCTGCAACTAGTTTTCTTATTAACTCAATAAGATTACAATTTATAACTCTACAAGTTATATTTGATGCACACTTTCTCTGCTACACAACACACATATATATAGCTGTATATGTGCATAAACTTCCAAATATATATTATTATATATATATTGCTTTACGCCAATAAAAAAAGAGAAAAGTAAGAGCAGACAAATGTTAAACATTTGTTGGAAATTGACGTTCACCAATTCTATGGCCATCTTCTTTGACCACCTTTTCCTCTACCAATTTTCTCCACCAACCAACAATCTCCCACTTGGAGAAAATAACCCAACAATTCTCCAGTAATCTTAAAACAACCAAGTCTTCCAAGCCTCCAGTTCCCAAGAACAAGCTAAACTTAGTCCAATTTTTCTAATTGCAGCCGCCCCTCATCATCATCTAGAAGGGCCAGTTGAAGTTCCCACTAGCTCCAACTCAGTCGTGGCTAATCCCACCACCGACTCATCCTCTGTCTCAACCGGTTTGGACACTCCACCAGATCCAGAGATACACCGAGGACCACTAACACTCTCCAAACATAGCAAACATCCAACAGGAGAGAATTTTTCAGTCTTAGTCTTTAAAACCCAATGGCTCTTTGTAACTTTACCCGAAACACGTCCCGTGCTCCCATTGTCACCAAATCCCCTGAATGGTTTAGACTTTCGAACTCGTTCAGCTAACATCTCTTTGGCTCCAGAGTTCATGTTTGCAAAATGAACTCTCTTAGCACCAGATTTAGCGAACCAGATTTTGTCATTCTTAACCGCGACGGTCATACTTCCCTCAGCAGGTACCTCAACCATATACAATGACCCACACTTCATACCATGAGCAATCACCGAATTACCATTGACCACCTTCCATTTACCACCACCAACCCTTACTTCCAGTCCTTGTTTATCCAGCTGACCAACAGAAATCAATTTCTTTTTCAGCTCCGGAATCACCCTGACATTCTTCAGGTTCCATTTAGTTCCCAATGAAGTAACCAGATCAATATCTCCTATGCCCGTTACTTGAAGCATCTCGTCATTTGCCAACCGTACCTTCCCAAAATTTCCTTCTTTTAGATTCACCATCGTTTCCCCGTTGTCCATGGCGTGAAACGAAGCCCCTGAATCCATGACCCAAGAGTCTACAGAACTTTCCATACTGAGTAACAATGCATCATCCCCAGAAAAATTCTCAGCATCAGCAATGTTCAATTCTTTCTTTGGACATTGACTCTTAACATGTCCCACTTCTTGACAGTTCCAACATTTCACATTCTTCAAAGTTCTAGAAGAACTTTTTCCCCGACTCCCACTGCTCCCACTATTCCTGCTATTCCCTCTACCTCTTCCGACATTTAATAAATCAGAAGAGGAAGATCCACCTTGATTCTTGCGTCTGATATCCTCGCCTAGAACCAAATCTCTAACCCCTTCAAAAGTCATACCACTGGTCCCCACGGAACTTGTAACAGCAGTAACTGTTCCGGACCAGCTATCAGTGTTGAACACGACTCTTTGTATGGGAAACAAAAAGACTTTTATTAAGACACTTAAGAAGACCTTACACTTTGTGAGACTACTACACACTTTGCTCTCTTTGAGGCTTTCTTGGATGGTTTGGAGCAAATGAGCTCCACACCTATTTATAGGCCTCTTAGGAAGTTTCTAGATACTAGTATACACTTACTACCTACTAGATAACTCTAGAACTATCTAACATACTCTATATGCTTCCATATGTTTCTAGAATATTCTACCATGTTCTGGAGAAGTCTAGGTTGCTCCAGTGTCTTCTAGAATGATCCATAACCTTCCAGGGTCTTCCATGTCGTTCTAGAGTATTCTAGACTCTTCCGGTATATTCCGGAGTCTTCCATAGTCTTCCATAATGTTCTAGAATCTTCTAGAGCGTTCTAGAACAAGCTAAAGTCTTCTAGATAATATTTGTTCTATTGGGCTAGTGATGATCTTTAACACTCCCCCTCAGCACTAGCCCTCATTCTTCGTACCATGTTAAGCTGACAACGAAAACCTTCACATTTTCCAATACTCAGTCCTTTGGTGAACAAGTCTGCTATTTGGTCATCGGTCTTGATCTGTTGCATCTCAATTTCTTCCATCAAGACTTTCTCTCTGATAAAGTGATAATGCACTTCCACATGCTTTGTTCTAGCATGAAATACTGGATTTTCTGCCAGCCGAATTGCAGATTGGTTATCGCAGTGAAGTGGTACCGCATAGTCAACTTTTTGATGTAAGTCCTCCATTAGGAGTACCAACCATGTACTTTCTTGAGCTGCTACGGCCGCTGCTTTGTACTCCGCTTCTGTGGTTGACAATGATACGGTTGGTTGTCTTTTACTACACCATGATATTGGCCCCGACCCAAGCTTGAACACATACCCAGTGGTTGATCTTCGGGTATCATGGTCTCCTGCATAGTCAGCATCACAATATCCAACCAACTTGCAGTCTTCTCCTTTTTTATACAAGAGACCATAGTCAATTGTACCTTTGACATATCTTAAGATCCGTCGGGCAGCATCCAAATGAGGTTTCTTCGGATTTTGCATGTATCGACTCATAACTCCAACTGCATAAGCAATGTCAGGCCGAGATAAAGTTAGGTAGATAAGACTACCTACTAGTTGTCGATACATCGTTCCATCGTCCAACTCTTTTCCTTCATTAGCACATATCTTGGTATTTGGCTCTATTGGTGTTGATACTGGCTTACACTCCAACATGCCAAACTTTTGAAGTATATCTCTTGTATACTTTTGTTGGCAGAGGAACAACCCTTCCTTTGTACGATCAACTTCTAACCCCAAGAAGTGTTTAAGCTCCCCCAGCTCTTTCATTTGGAATCGCACCGATAGATTTTCTCTTGTTTGATGGATTTCTCTTTCGTCATCCCCGGTGATGATCAAGTCATCCACATAAACCAACATAATTGCCAACTTCCCTTCTTTTTCTTTGACGAACAGGCTTGAGTCTGCATGTGCAACTGAATAACCACTTCGGGTAAGAAATTCAGCAATCTTACCATACCAGGCTCTTGGTGCCTGCTTCAATCCGTAAAGAGCTTTTCTCAGCTTGCACACATGAGTGGGATTAACTGCATCCTCAAATCCCTTTGGTTGGTTCATGTAGATCTCCCGATCTAATTCTCCATGCAGGAAAGCATTCTTCACATCCATCTGCCATAATTTCCAGTCTTTACTAGCTGCAAGAGCTAGCAGCACCCGTACAGTAGTTATCTTCGCCACTGGACTAAATGTTTCATCATAGTCCAGTCCATATTGTTGTGAGAACCCTCGAGCCACCAAACGAGCCTTGTATCTTTCAATTGATCCATCTGTGCGTCGCTTTAATTTATAAACCCACTTGCAGGAAATGGGTTTTATATCTCTTGGTCTTGGTACCAGTTCCCACGTTTGATTCTGCTTTAAGGCTGTAACTTCTTCTTCCATTGCCTTCTGCCAAGCTTTATTCTTAATTGCTTCTTCATATGTCTCCGGCTCTTTAACACCGTCTTCTAAAATAGCCGCATTAGCATACTTGGGATTAGGCTTTCGGATTCTTTCCGTCCTTCGAAGTTGTGGAGGCGGCGTCTCCCTTTCACCGGCATTACTTGTTTGAGTTACTTCTTGCTCAATGACATCAGTGTCGCTCGGATCTTCAGGTGTATCAACACTTGACCAAATGTGTGCAGTTTGCTCCCCCATCTTTTGTTTTAAAACTTCTTCAATATTTTCCGAGTCTGGTAATACTTTCTTCTCTAAGGACCACCATGAAGATGCTTCATCGAACACTACATCTCTTGAAGTGTAGCATCTTCCGCTTGTTGGATCACAACACCTCCATCCTTTTCTTTGATTGTCATATCCAACAAATATACACCTGACTGCTTTCTTGTCAAACTTGCTACGTAAATGACTAGGTACAAATACGTAGCAGACACAACCAAATACTCGAAAGTAGCTAACAGTAGGTTTCATGTTCCATAGTGTCTCAAATGGTGAGATGAAACCTAACCTTGGTTGGGGAAGTTTATTGATCACATGGGCAGCAGTTCGCATTGCTTCAGCCCAAATCTTCCTGGGACATTCTTCGCGTGTAGCATGCTTCGACAAATTTCTGCAAGATGTCGATTCTTTCTCTCAGCTACACCATTTTGTTGAGGTGTGTTGGCACATGTGAATTGATGACGTATACCACATTCTTTTAGATAGCTATTGAATTCTTCCGAGGTGTATTCTCCTCCATTGTCTGAGCGTAGACACCGAATCTTCTTTCTCACTTCTCCTTCGATCGTTGTCTTGAATTCTAGAAACTTTGAGAATGTTTCAGATTTTTCTTTCATGAAGAAAACCCACACATATCTCGAATAATCATCAATGAATGTCACCATGTACCGCATCCCGCTAATTGATGTCTGCTTGACTGGACCGAACACATCCGAGTGAATTAACTCTAGTGGCTTCTTTGCTCTAAAATTTGACTCCTTGTATGGTAATTGATGAGCTTTACCATACTGACATCCAGCACAAACAACATCTGTTTTAACTTCAAGTTGAGGTAAGCCACTGAGCATGGATTTCTCCATTATTACCTTCAACTTGTGATAACCAACATGTCCCAGCCGTGCATGCCATAGATCTGCTGTCTCGTTCTTACGAGTCTTATCTACATAGGCAGACTCTGCGGAGAGAACATAGACGGACTCCACTCTCCGTCCTTCCATTGTTGGCTTTTCTGATATTTTAAGATCTCGATAGACCTTCACATCTTGTGGGCCAAACAAGACGTAGTTTCCTGATGATGTTAGTTGCGATACCGATAACAAGTTCTTCTTCATACCTGGCACGTGATAGACATTATGTAGTGACACCATGTCAGATTTATTACCAGGCATGATCGTTGTTTTGCCAATCTGAGCAATTGGAAGTCGTGCATTGTTGGCTGTAAGTACCATGCGACTCCCTTTGTACTCCTTCACGTCTTGTAGTTTGTTCTGATCACCAGTCATGTGATTGGAGCATCCTGAATCAATGATCCAGTCATTCTCATAGTTGATACGCTCTCCCATCATTGCCATGAGCGCCAACTCGTTTTCTTCTATGGCGCATAATGCCTCAGCATCCCATTCATCCTCTATTTCCTTTTTGGAAGTTACGACATTGCTTTCCACAGACTTTTTCTTTGACCAACAATCTTTGGACATGTGGCCCCACTTTCCACAATTGTTGCAGTTGCCTTCGAACCTCCTCCCCCGAGAACTCTTATTGTCGGTCTTTTGAGATCTCCATGGTTGTGAGGTTCCTGGCTGACTCTTCCCTTTGTCAGCATTTTTGTATCCTTCTTTAGAAGGTGGCTTGAAATTTCTCCGACTTTTACTTGTGTAGAGTGCTTCTTCTTCACTCTTCAGCGTGATGCCTCCCATTTGCTTAGCCATAGCTTCTTGGCTGGCCAACAAATTCTCAAACTCTACAAGTGATGGTTGAACGGGCCATCCTTGTACAGCAGTAACGAAGCTTCTATATTCCGGCCTCAGTCCATGGATGATGATCCTCTTCATTCGAGCTTCTGTAATGACGGATTGCGGATCTAGTTCAGTAATCTCCCGACATATCGACTTGACCTTGTGGAAATATTGAGCAATCGTCATGTCACGTTGTGAGATTGATAATAGCTCGTTCTCCAAAAGTTGTAGTCTTGTATCATTCTTCTTTGAGAAAAGCGTCACAAACGTGTCCCAAGCTTCTTTCGGTGTGTTCTCGTCCCGAATATGCTCCAACATCTCTTCTTCGATTGTGGTCTTCAAGGCAAACATTGCTTTGCCTGCTTTGATTTTCCATTTGCGTAGAGCGCCATTAACATCTTCCTCCGGAGGCGTGGTTTCGCTTCCGCCAACGACCTCCCATAGATCTTGTCCTTGTAAGTAGGACTTCATACATGTTTCCCATGTTTTGTAGTTGTTGTTGTTGAGTTTCTTGATTCCTCCGACGACTTGGAGATCACCCATCGTGTTGGCAGTACCTCGGTAATACCAAACAAGCTAGTTTCGACACTAAACTTGCAGAGTCACAAACTACTCACGATACAACGAGAATCACTCGTTCTCACTATCAAGAAACCTTGCTCTGATACCAGATTGTTGAACACGACTCTTTGTATGGGAAACAAAAAGACTTTTATTAAGACACTTAAGAAGACCTTACACTTTGTGAGACTACTACACACTTTGCTCTCTTTGAGGCTTTCTTGGATGGTTTGGAGCAAATGAGCTCCACACCTATTTATAGGCCTCTTAGGAAGGTTCTAGATACTAGTATACACTTACTACCTACTAGATAACTCTAGAACTATCTAACATACTCTATATGCTTCCATATGTTTCTAGAATATTCTACCATGTTCTAGAGAGGTCTAGGTTGCTCCAGTGTCTTCTAGAATGATCCATAACCTTCCAGGGTCTTCCATGTCGTTCTAGAGTATTCTAGACTCTTCCGGTATATTCCGGAGTCTTCCATAGTCTTCCATAATGTTCTAGAATCTTCTAGAGCGTTCTAGAACAAGCTAAAGTCTTCTAGATAATATTTGTTCTATTGGGCTAGTGATGATCTTTAACAATCAGGTAGAGAAGCTAGTAGCAGCGAAGCTTGAGTCTCATTATCAAATTTAATTCTCACAGATGATAATCTGGACAGAATTGAATTTAGATTGTTAATGTGAACCGTAACTGAGCCTTCCTCATTCATCCTTGTAGTGAACAGCTCCTTCATCAAGAACACCTTGTTAGCCGCCGATGGTTTCTCATACATATTTGACAGAGCCTCCTGCATACCACGCGCCGTGGTTTCATTCATGATGTTGAAAGCAACGCTCTTCGTCAACGACAATGTAATAACCGTCTTGGCTTTCTTGTCCTTTGAGTTCCACGCATCTTCAGCAGCTTTTTCCATTTTCTCCGGTTTGTCTCCGAGTACCACGTCCAAGTCTTTCTGACATAGCAATGCTTCTAATTGCATTTTCCACCAGCTAAAATCAGAACCATTGAACCTTTCGATTATAACCTTGTCTTCAGCCATTACGGCAAACAAAAAAAAAATAAGGTACACTCGTGTGTGACAGAAAAACGATCGTACCCTCCAAAACCTCGCTAACCAGGCTCTGATACCAATTGTTAGGAATCGGACCGGGTACACGCAGCGGAAACACACTATCACACACTCACAAACGAAACGAGAAAATAAAGCAAGAAGAACACAAGGATTTTACGTGATTCGGATTCGGTGTAAATCCTACGTCCACGGGCTGCAACTAGTTTTCTTATTAACTCAATAAGATTACAATTTATAACTCTACAAGTTATATTTGATGCACACTTTCTCTGCTACACAACACACATATATATATAGCTGTATATGTGCATAAACTTCCAAATATATATTATTATATATATTGCTTTACGCCAATAAAAAAAGAGAAAAGTAAGAGCAGACAAATGTTAAACATTTGTTGGAAATTGACGTTCACCAATTCTATGGCCATCTTCTTTGACCACCTTTTCCTCTACCAATTTTCTCCACCAACCAACATAAACTTGGTTTCATTCATATATGTTTATAATTTAGTTGCTGGAAATTACAAAAATTCATTTCATACTCATTAGATTCTTCTTAGACCCAAATAATATAATTACTATTTTAATGGGTAGATTTATATTTGATTGAATGATTTGATTAGTTTTACATTTTGGGATTTATATCACATGCATAAAAATATCACAAGATGGGAATAGGTATATATCTACAATAAATCCAAATTTTGAAGCAATTTATTTCAACGCGTCATCTTTCATTTGTCTTATAGTTTGGTTCCAGTTTCAACGAAATTAAGTATTGTATGCCCCACACAAGTAGGCCTGCAATTTGAGGCCACACACTTACTAAGCAATGATTTTCACATCAAGACTATAAAACGCTGATGGGGGCAGTTCATATAAGCATCAATACAATCCAAAAATCACCAAGATTTTCCATTTACATTATGAATCTTTTTGTTTTTATAATCATCTCGATTCTCTTGCTACTCACGACTACAACTGCCAGCCAATTGGTAGCAGGGGGAGAAGAAGGAGGAGATGATAGAAATGGTGCTAATATGAACAAGTGTCTGGAAAAGGAGAGACTTGCTCTCCTTCTTTTCAAAGCTCCCCTTTATGATCGCCGAGGCATTCTCACTACATGGAGAGCTGACGATCATGACTGCTGCAAATGGAGAGGAGTCACGTGCAGCAACCAAACAGGTCATGTCACAGGGCTTGATATCAGTAATTTTGATCTTGGAGGTGAGATTAGCCATACGTTTCTTAACTTAACCTACTTGAATCATCTTGATCTTTCCTACAATTCTTTGTTGAATGGAACCATTCCCAGGTCAATTGGTTCATTGACTCGATTAAGGTATCTTGATCTTTCCTACAATCATCTTAATGGAACCATTCCCAGGTCCATTGGTTCATTGACAGAATTAAGGCACCTTGGCCTTTCCGATAACTCTTTTTATGGAACCATTCCTCCAGAGTTTGGAAACCTCACCAACTTGCAATACCTTAACCTTGGATCCATTGGAAGGTATAGAGTTGAAAACCTAGAGTGGTTGTCACATCTCTCACATTTGGAGTGGCTAAGAATGGATGGGATTTCCCTAGCCAAACAAAATTACTGGGTAGATGTAATTCTGAGTCTCCGAAAACTCTCATATTTATCTTTAGAGGGATGTGAGCTATCACAGATCATATATCCATATTCTTCGTTTCTCAACTCCTCTTTTTCATCTGTTGAGTCACTATATCTCGGTGACAACAATCTCACCTCATCCATGTATCGTTGGTTGTTCCCATTAACCAGCAATAAGCTTCGTTTTCTTTATCTCTCTAGCAACATGTTAGATGGGATACCCAAATATGTTGGTAATCTCTGTAGTCTGGAAACTTTGTACTTCAATAACAACTCTGCAGTGGTCAAATTTCCTGATTTTCTCAAAAACTTGTCCGGATGCACATCGCATACATTACAACTGTTGTATGCTATTGGAAGCCAATTTACAGATTCAGTTTCCGATGAGATCCAAAAGCTTTCATCCCTAAAGTCTTTGGACCTGTCTCATAATCACTTAAATGGAAGTATAAGTGAGAAACTGTGGGAGCTACCCAGGCTTCAAACTCTTGACGTTTCTTTTAATAATCTTAGAGTTCCTTCCACATATCACTTGTCAAGCCTTTCTTACTTACAGTCTATTGATATGAGGTCTTGCAAGCTGTTAGGGCCTCGCTTCCCCAAATGGATTCGGACATTCAAACGTCTCACCCGTCTTGATATTTCCAATGCTGGTATTTCAGACACAACTCCTCTGGGGTTTTGGGACATATGGCCTTATCAATTAGATTATCTAAATCTTTCTTCCAACAACATTAACGGGAAAGTACCAGATTTATTATCAAATTTTGCCAGAGATTCAGCGATAGATTTGAGTTCAAACAACTTTTATGGTCCAATAACAAATGTTTCTTCCACTTTGTTATCATTAAATCTTTCCAAAAACAATTTCTCTGGAGGAATCGCATTTATATGCCAAATTTTTGATGGGTTATTATTTCTTGACCTCTCTGATAACTCATTTATCGGACAACTCCCGGATTGTTTGTGGCATTTCAAACGACTAAAAGTTCTTAATCTCAGACACAATAATCTATTTGGAAGACTTCCTCCCTCTGTTGGATCTATGACAGAACTTGAGGTGTTATATTTATCCAAGAACAACTTCTATGGAGAATTGCCTTTGTCATTAAAAAATTGCACCAGCTTAAAGTCCTTGAATTTTGGGGCCAACAAGTTTTCTGGTAATGTGCCTGTCTGGATTGGGGAAAACTTAACAGGGTTGTATGTTCTTATCCTAAAATCAAACAACTTCTTTGGAACCATCCCACTACAGTTATGTCAATTATCCAATCTTCAAATTCTAGACTTGTCAATGAACAATCTCCATGGAATCATCCCCTCATGTTTGGGTAATCTTACAAGCATGGTTCAACAAGAATTCTTACAAGGTGTAGAGTTTTATAAAACTTCAGTAAATTATTCTTATGAAATTGAGACATATGTTGACCATGCGATAATTCAGTGGCAAGGAGATGAACGAGAATTCTTTAGCACACTGAAATTGTTAAAGAGCATTGACCTGTCAAGCAACAGTCTAACAGGAAATATCCCATATGAAATTACTAATCTCTATGACTTGATTGCCCTGAACTTGTCAAAGAACAATCTATCTGGAGAAATTCCATGGACAATTGGTGAGATGAAAAAGCTTTTGACTTTAGATTTATCCAAAAACAGTTTTTCAGGGCAGATACCATCAAGCATGTCTCATATGAGTTTACTGAATTACCTAGACTTGTCATTTAATAACTTGTCGGGGAGAATCCCATTTAGCACTCAACTTCAGTCCTTTGACCCTTCAAGATATGACGGAAACACAGGACTATGTGGACTTCCCCTTCCCAAGAATTGCCCTGTAGATGAAAAATCAAAAGTACCACCTCTTGTTGGTAAAAGTGAGGGTGATGAGGAAGACATAGATGAAATTCAAAGATGGTTTTATATTGGTGGGGGCATGGGTATTGCTACTGGATTTTGGATAGCATGTGGGGCTTTACTTCTCAACCGTCATGGGAGACATTTTTTTTTATTTCTTATTTTTTTAATTTTATGATAGCTTCAAAGATTGGATTTATGTGAAGGTGGTGGTATTCAATTATTCATTGCAAATTTGTAATGGGTATTCATTGTAATTTGGAAGAGGTTTTTAAGTCCCCATATCAATAAATTTGCTAGTAACATCATGAGTGGCTATTTTCCACGTGTTGTATGAAATTAGACATCCATAACACTTTATATGTTCGGTATTGTACCATATAAAAACAAGATGAAAATTAGAGGTGTAAAAAAACCGCTTTGAAAAAGAATGGAAACCAAACCGGAAATGTTTAGGAAAAAACCAAGCGGTTTAGTATTCTTTTGATATATTATACATGTAACCGTTTTTTTTTCCTATAAAAAACCCGAATTATATAATATACTAAATCTAAACCCCCTTAGGGAACAGTAAATTGATTTCATTGGCTCTTTTTTTTTCCCTTAATTTCTTTTTTTGTTTTCCCTTTTCTCTTTTTGGAGACAGTGGATTACACGTGGTGTCAAGTACACAGAAACCGTCTACGTGTTGGGTGCTCTTCGTTTCTTCCGTTGACTCAGCTGATTTCACCGACTCTTAGCCTCGGTTTTCCTTCTGTTTTCACTTCATCGTCTCCATTGAATTCTGGATGCTTCCCACCGCCTCTCCAAAACCCTCCGTCTCTCCCTTGAACGCATCGGCATCCCTTCTATGTAACCTCCAAAACCCGATGTCTCTCCCTGAACGCATCGGCATCCCTTCTATCTAACCCTGGAAACTGCTGCCTCTGAATGCTCCATCGATTATCACCCCATCGTCGGTGTCAGGACGCGGCCACCGACTGAACGTCGGCCATGGGCCCTGGTAAAACGAGGATGACCGGTGATGCCCAACAAAAACCCACCAGAAGAGAGCTTCAGTTCAAGTGTTCGACCGATTTCATTTTCTGGCCCTACCGTCATAACGTCATAACCAGCACGCTGTTGTGTTCCAGCCTCCAAAGCTACAGTAGCCATCATTGTTGACAAAATGAAACCTACGGGACAAGTTTTTCTTCCCACCCTATGATGAACACAATTAACAGACGCAACTACAATGGTGGCTGCCAAGACTATAAATAGAGACTTCATTCTTCAGTTGTATGCATCCCAAAAACACACAGAGAAACAGATAGTATAACACTTAGAGTGAGAGTGTTAGTGAAAGGGTTGGTTTTTTGTAATAGTTGAGTGTGAGAGTTGCTCCTCCTATTGTAATTCTATTTTCGTGTTTAATAGAAGAGTTTTCCGACCCCAACAACTGGTATCAGAGCCCCGTTTGGTGTCCAGGGAATTCTTTACGAATTTCTCTGTTTTTTCGTCAAATTTTTTTTTGTCTCAAAATCCATTTTTGAGTACACCGTTGGAAAGGGCTTGTTTCAAGGATTCCGAAAATATATTTTTCGTTATTTTTTGACCACGGGAAGACATTCCAAAACGTCGGTCAAAGTTTGGTCAAAATCGCCGGAAAATATCGCCGGAAAAACCAGTCGCCGGAAAGCCTAGCCGGAGAAGAAGGAGTGACGTCATCAGTGACGTCATCATTGACCAGAGTTTCAGATATTTTCAGTTTAGCCCCTGAAGTTTCCGAAAATTTCAAACAGGTCCCTCTGTTTCTAAAACACTACAGTTCGGTCCCTGTTTGTTCCGAAAGTAACCTGTTTGCTCCCTAGACTTCAGAAAAGTTTCAGAAAGGTCCCTGGTTGGCAGAAACGTTTCAGATTAGTCCCTGTAAGCTGCGAAAATTACAGTTTAGTCCCTATAATTCTGAAAAGTTACAAATTAATCCATAACTTTTCAAGAAAGTATATTTTGAGCCCGAAAAATTCTACCCCACCATTTTTGACACTTCCGAATCCAACCGAGAGCTCGGTTTTATCTAATTTTTCCTCGAAGTATTTGTAAAATAAATTTTCAATTATTTTCAATGGAATCTACAAGTACGATTACGATGGTTCGACTTACGCCCACAAATTACAACATGTGGAAGCCAAGGATGGAAGATTTGCTTAATCTGAAAGATTTAGCAGAGCCTATAGAAAAGCAAGGCGTCAAACCCAACACAAAGACAGACGAAGTTTGGACGAGAATAAACAGGAAAACGGTGGCACAAATTCGACAGTGGATCGACCACAGTGTTTTTCATCATGTCTCTCAAGAGACAGACGCGTACAAACTTTGGGAGAAGCTCGAGAATATGTATCAGGCAAAGACGGCACGCAACAAGACCTTGCTGATGAGGCGCCTTGTAAACCACAAGTTACGAAGTGGTACATCCATAACCGAGCATACAAGTCAGTTCCAGGATCTCGTAAACCAGCTCGGTGCTGCTGATTGGGTTCTCAAAGACGAGGAACAAGCCATATTGCTCTTGAGTTCTCTACCAGATAATTGGGAGACGCTTGTTGTGACTCTCAGCAATTCTGCCCCCGATGGTAAAGTGACAATGGAGATGGTCACAGATGCCCTAATGAACGAGGAAGCCAGAAGGAAAGAAGCTGGTACAGACCAGTCTTTTGCCCTCGTGTCAGATAACAAAGAAAGAGGCGGAGGCAGAACTGGAGGCCGAGGTCGAGGTAGAGGCAGAGGTAGACATGGTCAAAGTAGAGGAAGATCCCAAGATCGTGGGAAATCACGAGATCGAGGGAAATCGCGAGAGCGAGGTAAATCTTCAAATACATGGTTCGAAGGCTATTGCAATCATTGTAATTATTATGGCCACAAAAGGAGTGATTTCCGAAGGTTCTTACGAGAGCAGCCCGAGACAAGCCAGAATCCAAGCAGGGAGAATGGTGAAACCATGGTCACCATAACACAAGACGTTGCCCTTGTTACATACGAGGAGGAAGCATGCCTACATGTTGAAACTCATGATGATGAGTGGGTGATTGATAGCGCTGCATCATATCATTCGACTCAAACCGGGATTTATTCAGTACTTATAAACCCGGAGACCATGGTACCGTGAAGATGGGAAACACCAGTTTCTCAAGCATTGCTGGTATTGGTGATGTGCATTTAAAGACCAATGTTGGATGTACATTGGTGTTGAAAGATGTTCGGCATGTCCCAGAGCTGCGAATGAATCTTATCTCAGTTGGAGCTCTTGACATCCAAGGATATGATAATCAATTCAAAAATGGCACCTGGAAGTTGTTGAAAGGTGTTATGGTTGTTGCAAGGGGAAAACTTGATGGTACTCTTTATAAAAGTCATGCAAAGTTGCTTCAACCAAGTCTCAATGTTGTTAAAGAAGAGACATCACCAAACTTGTGGCATAGAAGACTAGGCCACATGAGCGAGAAGGGATTGACGACTCTTGCAAAGAAGGAGTCCATTTCAATGGCAAAAGATGTTGCCTTGGATCCTTATAAATACTGCCTATTCGAGAAACAACACAGAGTTTCCTTTAGCTCCACAAGAAATAACCGCTCTGAGTTGCTGAGCCTTGTCCACTCCGACGTATGTGGACCCATTGAAGTAGAATCTCTTGGTGGAAGCCGGTATTTTGTGACATTCATTGACAATGCGTCACGAAAGGTATGGGCATACTGTTTGAGAACGAAGGACCAAGTATTGGACCGCTTCAAAGCTTTTCATGCAATGGTGGAAAGACAAACATGCAAGAAGCTAAAATGTCTCCGATCAGATAATGGAGGCGAATACTATTCCCGTGAGTTCTCTAAATACTGCACGGAACATGGTATCAGACATGAAAAGACTGTCCCACGAACCCCACAACACAATGGTGTAGCAGAACGGATGAATCGCACCATTGTTGAGAAAGTTCGATGCATGCTCAGCATGACTAAACTCCCAAAGCCATTCTGGGGTGAAGCTGTATTGACATCTTGCTATCTAATAAATAGGTCACCTTCCGCTCCATTGAATTTTGAAGTTCCGGAGAAGATATGGACGGGTAAAGACATATCATATTCTCACTTGAGAGTATTTGGGTGCAAGGCGTTTGCACATGTATCAAGTGAACTGCGGAAGAAGTTGGACCTCAAATCCACTCCATGCATCTTTATTGGATATGGAGATGAAGAGTTCGGGTACAGGCTATGGGACCCAGAACTAAAGAAGGTTATTCGAAGTAGAGATGTGGTTTTCTATGAAAACCAGTATTATGATTTCAAGGCACCGGTTAACAAGCAACAAAGCTCCAAAGTTTCAGATATAATATCTGAAAATAAAGAAGATGTTTCCGCTGAAGAAGTGGATGAAGAAGTCGATGATGCATATCAAGAAGGTGTTGATGAGGGGGAGCTTCCACCCCTGGATAATTCAGATCCACTGCCAGAAGTTGCAAACGAAGGAACTCAAGTTAGACGGTCCGAACGAGTACGTGCTCCATCAACAAGATATCCGACTTCAAACTACATCCTTCTTACTAGTGAGGGGGAGCCAGAGAGTTTTCAAGAAGCTCAATCTCATATTGACAAAGCAAATTGGCAGAAGGCCATGGAAGAAGAAATGAATTCTTTGCAGAAGAATCAAACATATGAGTTGGTAAACCTCCCCAAAGGAAAGAAAGCCTTGAAAAACAAGTGGGTTTTCAAGTTGAAGAAAGACGGCAAGGGAAATACTATGAAGTATAAGGCGAGACTCGTTGTCAAAGGTTTCCAACAAAAAGAAGGAATCGACTTTGATGAAATTTTTTCGCCAGTTGTGAAGATGATGTCTATCCGAGTTGTACTCGGATTAGTTGCCAGTCTAGATCTTGAACTTGAGCAGATGGATGTGAAAACAGCCTTTCTCCATGGTGATTTGGATGAAGAAATATACATGGAGCAACCTGATGGCTTTAAAGTCCCAAAGAAAGAGCATCTCATCTGTAAATTAAAGAAGAGCCTTTATGGTCTTAAGCAAGCCCCAAGGCAGTGGTACAAGAAGTTTGATTCATTTATGATGAATCATGAGTACAAGAGAAGTGTTGCAGACCATTGTGTCTATCTGAAGAAGTTTCCAGATGGGAAATTTGTCATCCTTTTGCTCTACGTGGATGATATGTTGATAGTAGGCCAAGATGCAATGATGATCAACAACTTGAAGAAGGATTTGTCTAAGTTCTTTGATATGAAAGACTTAGGCCAAGCACAACAGATATTGGGCATGAAAATTATCCGTGATAGAAAATCAAGAAAATTGTTCTTATCACAGGAAGAGTATGTTGAACGTGTGATCAAAAGGTTCAACATGGAAAATGCCAAGCCCGTTGGTATGCCCTTGGCTAACCACTTTAAGTTGAGTAAGAAAAATTATCCATCTTCTGAGAAAGAAAAAGAAGAGATGAAGGCAGTCCCCTATTCCTCAGCCGTAGGAAGTCTTATGTATGCAATGGTGTGTACAAGACCAGATATTGCTCATGCTGTCGGTGTTGTGAGTAGATATCTAGCTAATCCGGGAAAACAACATTGGGAAGCAGTCAAATGGATACTTCGATACCTGAAGGGTAGTTCGAAAGTATGTTTATGCTATGGGGGAGCAAAGCCAATCGTGGAAGGTTATACAGATGCCGATATGGCAGGAGATCTTGATAGTAGGAAATCTACATCAAGTTACATTTTTACTTTGGCAGGGGGAGCTATCTCGTGGCAATCCAAGTTACAGAAGTGTGTCGCACTGTCAACAACAGAAGCCGAGTATATTGCTGCCGTTGAAGCTGGGAAGGAGCTTATATGGATGAAACGGTTTCTTCAAGAATTAGGCTTTCCACAAGAAGAGTACATCATTCATTGCGATAGTCAGAGTGCTATGGACCTGAGTAAGAACTCGATGTACCATTCCCATACAAAACATATTGATATACGTTATCACTGGCTTAGAGAAGCAATTGAGGGACGAGAATTGAAGTTGTTAAAGATCAACACCAATAACAATCCTGCAGACATGTTGACAAAGGTGGTGACAGAAGAGAAACACAGACTATGTGCTGACATAGTTGGGATGAGGATTGTTGGACGGAGACTGGAGGGGGAGATTTGTTGTGTTCCAGCCTCCAAAGCCTCCAAAGCTACAGTAGCCATCATTGTTGACAAAATGAAACCTACGGGACAAGTTTTTCTTCCCACCCTATGATGAACACAATTAACAGACGCAACTACAATGGTGGCTGCCAAGACTATAAATAGAGACTTCATTCTTCAGTTGTATGCATCCCAAAAACACAGAGAAACAGATAGTATAACACTTAGAGTGAGAGTGTTAGTGAAAGGGTTGGTTTTTTGTAATAGTTGAGTGTGAGAGTTGCTCCTCCTATTGTAATTCTATTTTCGTGTTTAATAGAAGAGTTTTCCGACCCCAACACACGCCACCGTCCGGGCCGTCTCCACTGACTACTCAAAAATGGCGGTGATGAACTCCATTCGTATCGACGCTGCCAAGATGACATCGATTAACGATATTGCCTCCAGGTATCTGTTTTTCTCTTTTCTATGAACGAATCGAAGTCAAGTCTCTGTTTTTTTCGAAACTTATCAATTTCTTTTATGATTCATAGGATTTTGGGTAGAAGCTATTACGATTTCAAGACCTAACCATCATATTCAGAAACTACCATTCTACATTCAAGGTAAGCAATGATTTCATCCCCTACACCTTATTCTTGATCTATATTTTAAGCCCTAAACCTCAATCTTCCATTTCATTGATTACAACAACTTGATTGTTTTGGTTAGTAATTTGATATCATTTTCTTTTGTTTTGATCATATGGATGGCGGTAGCAATGCATGTAAAAGTTGATATGAGGAAGATGAGAAGCTGAACACCAGTAGCATATGGATTTTGTATGGTTTACCTTTTGTAGTGATTTTTTTCATCAAATTCTAGGGTTTTGTTGTCAATTGTTTTGGTTTGGTTATTAATTTCTGGCTCACAATTTGATAGGACTTACTTAATTTTCTTTTTTAATTATTCGCAACTCTCATTTCCAGGTGATTAAAAATCACTTTTTATTTCCTTTTAGTAATTTTTTTTATGCCCACTACCATTTTTTGGGTTGGTTGTTTTTGCAGGTTTACTATGATTTTCACCCGATGTTCATGCTTACGGAGCCACCAATCGACCCGATCTGATACCAGGCTTTATCCATCTGGAACTCTAAATTTGCAATTCTATAAAAAAGGTATAATAATACTCTTCTTTTCTTGTAACATTATTAACCACAATAAGTATTGAAGAACATGAACATATCCAGGTGAATAGGTTTTTAATAGTATTTGATATTTTGGTATGTCAGATGGTTATCCACAAATCCTAATTGCTTTTCAATTTCAACCATATAGGTGTGATTTTCGATTTTGGTTTGATCTTGACTTGCAATTCGATCTAAGGAATGTGTGTGTTTGATTTTTTAAGCCTGCAACCAAGGTCAGATTTCCTAAACATAGGAGAGGAAAGAAGGGTAGTTCTAGAGTCCCCTTTTGGAGAAGAGATGCACAGTCAAAAGTCAAAAAAGAAGGGTCGTGGTATATTAAATTTCCATAGTTTTTGTTTTCATTTAAAATTTGATCATTGTAGGTCATAGATAAATTGGGTGAAAAAAGCCCTTCCAAGTCCAAAACTGTTATCGTGAGCATGTGATTGTATGTAAGTGGTTATATTAGAAAATTTTTGTGTACGCGACAATTTATTGATGGAAAAAAATCTTGAAGAATTTGTTTTCCTGTAATTTTCTTGCAGCTCTGCTAAGATGAAAGACATTCTTGAACCTAAAACACATGAGGAAGGAGCAAAGGACGCAACAAAATGGCAAGAGTGTTGTTGATTTGTTTAGATGACAAAGAAAAGGTGCTTTTGCAAGAGTTATCTTTATGGTGAAATCAGAACCTGATCAAATATTATCAAAAGGGAAAGGTATAACATTGTTTGAAAGTATAATTTTATAATGCATAAATTAAGGCACCTTTTTGTTTATTTGATAAAGGTTTAAATACATAAAGGTAGCAACATAGGTATTTTTGTAAGAAAATGGAAGTATGTTGCTCTTATTGCATTGTTGCTTTATTGGTAATAATACCAATGCACTTACATTTATCTACCAGTATGGGTATTGTACCTTATCACGGAAGTATGTTTCTCTTAACTCTTAAGTGCATTGTTATAATGGATTAATAACTATAAGTACGCTGCTATTTTTTTATAAAGAAATGCAACTATGTTGCTCTTATTGGTGCATATTTGTATTGATAATAGTTTGTGGTTTTGTTTATTAGAGCTTTAAATGCTCAAATGTTTGGTATCTTGGCATGTTATTATATGTCATTTTTGTTTGGTCTAGTGTAATTATCCAAGGCAAAAAGAAGATAGGGTGTACAAAACAAAAAGAACAATAAAAGAAGGAACTGCTATGTTTAAAAAAAATAGCTCTTTTTTTAAATGCATGATATTTTTAGAGTATGTAGACTGTTGGAAAAGCAGGCCCTCAACTCCCACACAAACTAAAAAAAAATACCCTGTGTTTAATATACGAGAAATATATAGAGAAAAGAAGTAATTGTGACTCAAAAACTGCCCTATAATCAGAAAATAAAAGGCTTTAAATAGCCTGCACATACCAACGGAAGTAAAACAAAACAACCTAGAACCTAGCTACTACTCCTAGATTATAGGACACATTCAATGACCAAGTATAACACGTGCATCTCCTAAATACTTAGTCTACTATCCCTTATTCAAAACTAAAATCCCACACTTGACCCAACAACCCAACCCGACTTGAACCATCAAGATTATCCAAACCCAACATAGACCTGATATGCTCAACCGTTTTATGATCATATGTTTTGATATTTTTGTGATTGTGATTTTGTAAATGGTTTTATGCATCTGCTTTTTTTTTGTAGTTTGTTTATGGTTAATTGACGTCAACAGTCTTGGCAGCTCTGCTGTTTGTTGGGCTATCTTAGATTTGTATATTACAATTTGATTTAGCTATAATTGGGTGGATTTTTCTGTATTTTTACTTTTGCTGGACTGTTATACATCTCAACCCAATAACATTTTCGATTTTACCCTTGTGTTTGGAGCAGCTAACCCCGCAAAGCGGGGATTCTTCACTAGTTTTATGTAAAACACAAATCCGTTTCCGTCTATCACTTTTTTAAATTGCTGTTGATAAACATTTAAAAAAAAAACCACCTAGGAAAATGCCATTTGAACACCTAAACGTTCCTGAATGGTTTGAAGTAGTTGTTTTAGATGCTATCTAGCTACTTTCGATGCATTCTAATGATAAATGTTTTTAGGGAAGGTAAAATGCAGTATGATTGTATTTTTTTTATTGTGTTATGGCAATTACTTATTCTTGGTTTTGGTCCTCATGTAGTAAATTTAAAGGTTCTTAAGCCAAACATTTTTTTTTACCGTTATTCTTTCATCGTCATCTCAAAGCAGTCATCACAAAGCACATATTATAAAAAGCCATTATAAATACACATCTATTACTAGGTATCTCCAATTGCTCAATCCAAATATCTGAATGGTTACAAATTACAAGAAAAAAAATGCAAAATGAAAAAATAAAAAATAAGAATACTTTCAATTGTGCACCCTTTAATGTATATTGCACGCCCACCTTCACCAAAAGGACCACATGATAAATAAATACAACCTACTTTTATTTATGTGTATTATAGCATCCCACTTGAACTTCCTTCTATCAGAACGTTCTACTTTCAAATGTTGTGCGGTTAGGAAAGGTCAAGACACAACATATAATGTTGTTGGGATATATGTAATAAACAACATACTTTCATTTATTTCATATTAACTTATTATGGCTTCCTATTTCCATTTCTTTCTATTACGTTTTATAAAGACATTGTACTTTCAAAATCTACAACATTCTAGGAGTGAAAATTGGTTTTATTAGTTTATATTGTTTTTGCTATGTTCTGTATAGTGTGTATAGTGTATGGACCCTAGTGTAATGACCTAAATTCTCAAATAAAGTTTTCATTTTTAATTAACCAAAACATTCCCATAGAATATAAAGTAATAATGACAATTGTTTTTAAAATTCATAACATTAACATTTTATTTCAAATAATCCATATTAGCTATAAAAGCATACCCCACACACTCCACACAACATACCCCACACAATCCACATAATCACATAATCTATATTAGCTATAAAAGTTACATAAACCACATAAGTCGTGCATACAAACATAGAGGGAAGCCTTGGAAACCCTCTAGGGTCTTACTCAGGGTGCCATGGGAACCCCCACATGGTCTTAGCCCAATGCTTCGGGAACCCCCGAGGTCTAGATTAAGGATGCCCTGGAAACCCTCCAGGGTCTTATACCCTAATGCCTCGGGAACCCCTGAGGTCTTTACCTAGGATGCCATGGAAACCCTCCAAGGTCTTTACCTAGGATGCCGTGGAAACCCTCCAATGTCTTACACCTACGTGCCCCGGGAACCCCACGAGGTCTTCCATGCAAGTATCATAGATACAACTAGCATACCACATATCACGTAATCAACTAGCACAACACATAGCAAGTAATGGGTCGGCCTTGGTGCCTTCGACCCATTGGTATGGTGAGGAGACTCACCTCTCAAGAAATGATGAGTTGATAAGATAAGTCCCAACTTGCAGATCCAACTCAAATGTATACAATCATCATGTGATAAACTTGTCAAAATCTCGAAATACCAGAAATACCCTTAAGGTCAAACTTGGTCAACCCTGTTCGAAGTCCAAGTCAAAGTGTTGACCCCAACTCGTTGAGTGCATCTAGCAACTCGTCGAGTTCCTTCAGAGTCTAGAAAACCGGGACAAAACCCTAGCCAACTCGCCAAGTTGTCTCATCAACTCGTTGAGTTCACTCAATATACAGTAGACGAGGAAACCTGATCCAACTCTACCAGTTGCCAGAGCAATTCGTCGAGTTTTCCCCCTGTTTTCACATTCGGATGATACGTTGATTGCAACGACTCAAGGGCTTAGATCTAAAATCTAAAGGTGTCTAGAAGGATAAAGTTTCCAACTTTATCCTCTAGAACCACTCTGAATGCTCTAAAGCCCTTAACAAAGGTTGGAAAGCTGAAAAGCTTAGCCATATGGTTCAAGACTCTAGTGATCTGGAATTCCTCATTTCCAGAAGAGGTTCTAATCCTCAAAACGTTCCAAAGATGGAGACTTTATGGACATGCATGTCCAATGCATGTATTGAAGTCAAAATGACCAAAGAGGGAAATTATACCCTAAAATCCATGCATGGCACCCATGCTTGACCAAAAGCTAGATCTAGCCCACTATGGGACCATTTTGCCCTCGAGACTCATAAAGTTGCAAACTTTATGAAGCCAATGTATGCAATCGACAAGAATGATAGGAAATAAAGAGTAACTCAAGATCTAGCCATACTCTAAGATAAAAATCGAATCTCGAGTGCTTACAATAGTCCACAAGATGGTCAAGCTCAAGAGTAAGGGCTTTGTTTGCTGAATCTTCTCCTTCTTCTCACTATCTTCTTCTTCTTAAGCTCCAAAAGTCACTCTAGCTCACAATATGAGAGAAAATAAAGATTAGGGTTTTGCACTGACGTTCTTAGGGTTTGGAGACTGATGGAAGTTCAGCCTCAAGGTTTTAAGGAGATTATATAGGATGCAAACCCCTAAAAATTAGGGTTTTCCTTTACAGCACCTACTCGTCGAGTTGGGTCTTCCAACTCGTCGAGTAGATCCTAAAATCTGTGTCCCACAAATGATCTCTACTCCACGAGTTGGAGCTCCCCAACTCGTCGAGTTCCAGCCTAAAACCCTAAAATTTTGAAAAGTAATTCGATACCTGAAACGAGCGTTACAAATCTCCCCCACTTGAACTAGACTTCGTCCTCGAAGTCTACTGATGCGAATGAATCTAGGTAGTGCTCCCGCATCTCATCCTCCGACTCCCATGTCCATTCAGAGCCCTTTCGGTGCTGGCATTGCACCTTTACTAGCTTCACCTCTTTATTGCGAAGTGCCTTGACTTTCCTATCCAAAACCGCCACATGCCGCTCAATGTAGTTCAGGCTCTCATCCACCTGAATGTCATCCAAAGATATAACTGCAACCTCGACTGTGACACACTTCCGAAGCTGAGACACATGGAAGGTGTTGTGAATTTGGCTAAGCTCATCCGACAGATCCAAACGATAAGCCACCTTACCCACCCGGGCCGAAATCCTGAACGGGCCAATATGTCGTGGCCCTAACTTGCCCCTCTTCCGGAACCTGATGACTCCCTTCCATGGAGACACTTTCAGTAACACAAAGTCCCCCACCGGGAACTCAAGATCTAATCGACGTCAATCAGCATAACTTTTATGACGGCTCTATGTGACTCACAGCCGGTCGCGCACCTGCTGAATCAACCCGTTAGTCTTGAGCACTACCTCGGGGCTCCCCATGACTCGGTGTCCAACCTCGCCCCAGCAAACCGGGGTCCTACATCTTCGACCATACAACATCTCAAACGGAGGTCAGTCAATACTAGCATGATAACTATTGTTATATGAATACTCTGGTAGTGGGAGGTATGAATCCCAACTTCCTCTAAAATCCAACACGCATGCCCGAAGCATATCCTCGAGTGTCTGGATCGTCCTCTTGCTCTGGCCATCTGTCTGAGGGTGGTATACCCTGCTGAAATGCAACTGAGTACCCAGTTCCTCGTGGACTTCTTCCAGAATCCTGATGTGAATTGAACATCCTGGTCGAAGATTACTAACACTGGCACCCCGTGCCTAACCACCACCTCTCGCACGTAAATATCCGCTAATTTCTCCATGGAGATGCTCTCGGAGATCGGAATAAGGTGGGCACTCTTCGTCAATCTATACACACTAAGCTATATGGCATCCACACCCCTCGCTGTCCTTGGTAACTTTGTGATTTATGTCTTTGGTGATCTCTTCCTATTTCCACATGGGAATGGGTAGCAGCTGAACCTTGTCATAAGGCCGCTGATGCTCGGCCTTGACCTTCCGGCAGGTCGCGCACCGCTCCACAAACCAGGCGATCTCCCGCTTCGTGCAGGGCCACCAGTAACTCAGTCTTAGGTCTCTATACATTTTTGTAGCCCCTGGATGTATAGAGAACTTGGACTTGTGTGCCTCCCCCAATATCTTCTGCCTCACTCCTCCAGATGTTAGAACCTACACTCGGCCACACTAGGTCAAGAGACCCCGACCATCTCGAACAAACAAAGGAATCTAACCCCGTATCTGCTCTAACTTCCAATTTTCTCTCTTCAAACCCTCCACTTGAGCCTCCTTGATCATATCCAACAATGGAGAGATCACTATCATCCTCAAACAAACGTTCCCAATCGGGGAACCCGCCGTCTTGCAGCTTAAAGCATCGGCCACCACGTTGGCCTTCCCTGGATGGTATAAGATATCATAGTTATAATCCTTCAGTACATCCACCCACCTCCTCTGCCGCATGTTGAGGTTCTGTTGATCCATCAATTACTTCAAACTTTTGTGGTCAGTAAAGATGGTGCACCGTACTCCATAAAAGTAATGCCTCCAGATTTTAAAGGAAAACACCGCTGCCCCCAATTCTAAGTCGTGAATGGGGTAATTTGCCTCATGAGGCTTCAACTGCCTCGAGGCGTACGAGATCACATGCCCCCTCTACATCAGTACCGCCCCTAACCCTAAGATCGATGCATCGCAATACACTACCAAATCATCCAGCCCTTCTTGTAGTACTAGAATCGGGGCCTCACATAACCTCTGCCTCAAGGTCTCAAAAGTCGACTGTCGGTCCGGGCCCCACCGGAAAGTCACACTCTTCTTGGTCAAACGGGTCAATGACACAACGATCTTGGAGAAATCGTGGATGAATCTCCGATAATAGCCCGCTAAACCCAAGAAGCTACGGATCTCAACTGCATTATTCGGTACTTCCCACCACATCACTGCCTCAACCTTGGCTGGATCAACCGAAATACCCTCCTGGTTGATGATGTGCCCCAAAAACTGCACCTCTCACAACCATAAATCACACTTTGAAAACTTGGCATATAGCCTTTCCATTCCTTGTGTCTCAAATACCTCCCTCAGATGCTGCTCGTGCTGCTCCTTGGTCTTAGAATAGACAAGGATATCATCAATGAAAACGATCACCGACCGATCCAACATCGGTATATACACCCTGTTCATGAGATCCATGAATGCTATTGGGGCATTGCTGAGCCCGAATGGCATCACCACAAACTCATAGTGCCTGTACCGAGTCTTGAAAGTTGTCTTTGGTATATCCTCATCCCGAATCCTCATTTGATGTTACCCTGACCGAAGATCAATCTTGGAAAACCAAGATGCACTCTGTAGCTGATTGAACAAATCATCGATCCTCGGGAACAGATAACGGTTTTTCACCGTTCACTTGTTTAGCTCCCGATAATCAATACACATCCTATATGACACGTCCTTCTTTTTCACGAACAGGATCGGTGCACCCCACGGGGAACTGCTCAGACGGATAAACCCTCGATCTAGTAGCTCCTGAAGCTGTGTAGATAGCTCTTGTATCTCGGGCGGAGCTAGCCGGTACGATGCCTTGGCTATCGGAGCGGCACCCGGCACCAAATCAATGCGAAACTCCACTTGCCTCTCCGGAGGCACTCCACGTAACTCCTCGGGAAAGACATCCTGAAACTCCGAACAACCCTGTTGAAGAAGTCTCCTAGCCCTCGCAGTTGAATAGATGGTTGGCCCCTACGAGGCCCTCTCTCCATGAATAACCAATTCTCCCCCACTTGGGGTTTGTGCAGGGTTTTGAGCATTCTAACACTCCTAAGGTGTTCATGCAACCCTAGAAACCGTGGATCTATGTTTGACTAAGATACATACAAAATGGATTTTCAAGGGTTCATAATCCAATCTAGCATACATGGGGAACTTTTAAACATAAAACTAAGCTAGAAAACATACCTTGTAGTAGTTTGGATTCCTTGAAAACCTTGTGAGCCTAGCACCCCAAGTGTGATGCCTCAAATGTCTCACACAACACCAAATGCTATTGGAATGACTTGAGAGAAATGTAGAACACTTCTAAAATCGGCTTGCCCTCTCTATTCTTTCTAGTGTCTGATTTTTGTGAGCTTTATGTTGCTTATATAGTGTGTTACAATTAGGGTTACACCATGTAAACCCTAATTGTCATGACCTTTCATTTCCATGACCCATGGGTTCTATAACCACCATGGAGCATCCTATGGGTTTTAGCCCAACTTGATAATCCATGGAGCATTAGCCCACTATACAAGTATGGATGATTTGCACAATCAACCCATATATTTAATTAGTCACCTTTTGATCACTTAATTTATTCTAAATTAATTCTTGATCAATACTAATTAAATAATATTATTAATATATTAGAACTTATAATATATTAATAAACCATAAGTGTTATTTCTCTCATTTTTAGTCTATCCAAATGCATGATGACATGCAACCCAAATGGACCACGCCAAATCGGGTCAAGTACATACCAGAAATAGTTATGGACTTAGACACCTTATCCAACAGTCTCCCACTTTGATAAGTCTAATAACTATAACTGCAAGTATGACTTCAGGAACCAATCAGCAATCGTAGCTCTTTCAAGGTCTCTCGGAACTGAGATGATGATGATACGCCATTTAAGATAAGTGATCATATAATCCTCTGTTCTAGATATCAGCCGGACAAATACATGGAACAATGTCTTACTTATTATCCATCAGTTTGTTTCTCGATTTCCGATTTGTTTGACAAAGAACTTAATTGAACACATCAATTTAGTTCTGACTGAGCTCGGTACATAGGTCAAAACAAAATCATCGAGGGGTCCAGATATCGCTTCTAATCCAAGAAGGAGCAGATAAACTTCGACTCATATGCTTGTTCTATTACTTGTTGAATCACACACAAAAGCACGTTTTATAACATCGAGTTACCAATGCGTTTTCGTACAATCAATGTATAACCAACTCATAGGCAACAAGTCATATCTCTAGGTTTGAATACTTATATGATATTACCGTCTCACGATCACTCGAGATAAATTCCATGAAGTGATACCAGTGAGCATGGGTTGAATCCAATACTCAGCACTTATGAGCACTCATGAGTGTTGTAGCTATGTCCAACATCTTAGACCTCTACAAGCCAACCCATGACAGTCTTAATTCATACCTACTTCCAACATATGACCGACTGTGGAGAATTTGAATAATATGTAATCCATACCATAAATATTCTGGAAGTCAAAACATGCAAAAGAAATAATAGTAAACGATTGACAAGAGATAGCAGCACTTTGCTCATAAATAAACACAACTTTTATTCATCATCAAATGTCAATTACACTTTACAAATTTCTGAGCTATCTAACTACTAAAACTAATATCACCCTTCAGCCCTATGCGCCTCGCATGCTGGAGATGCTTAACGCTACCCAGTCCCTTCGTGAGGGGATCTGCTGGGTTCTCATCTGATGATACCCTCTTTGCCACGAGGAGTCCTTCTATTCGATGTCTGATGAAATGGTATTTTCTATCGATGTGTCTGGATCTCCCATGATCCCTTGGTTCTTTCGCTAAGGCAACTGCACTTTCACTATCACAGAAAATTTCCATAGGCTCCTTTATAGCTAGTACAACTCCAAGATCTCCAATGAAGTTCTTCAGCCATATTGCCTCCTTTGTTGCCTCGCTTGCCGCTATATACTCTGATTCACAAGTTGAATCAGCCACTGTCTCTTTCTTGGAACTTTTCCAAGTAATTGCTATTGGATAAGGTGTCTAAGTCCATAACTTATTTGGTATATACTTGACCCGACCCGGCATGGTCCATTTGGGTTGCACTTCACCCAAACTATTTATGGATAATTTTATGAGAATTGTATACTTACGATTTATTAATATATTATAAGTTATAATATATTAATATAAAGTCATGTTATTTAATTAGTTTTAATCTTGAATTAATTATGAATTAATTTAGTGATTAAAAGGAAGACTAATTAAATCATGGGCTATTATATTTATATGGTGTGGGCTAATACTCATTTGTTAATGGGCTAAGCTTATATGGAAGTCCATGGATGATCCATGGAGCTTTTAACCCATGGATCCTTGGAAAGGAAAAGACATGGGTTATTAGGGTTTCACCCTAACCATGCACACTATATAAACAAGCTTATGTTGCATGAAATAGCACCCTAGTGTGTGTGTGTAAGGTGTGGCCGATTTCTAAGAGTGTGTATACTCTCTCATAAAGTTTTCCAAGTTTGTGGTGATTTGTGATTTCCATTTGAGTCATTCACATTATTGGTGCTTGGCTCTCAAACTCCAAGGAATCAACACTCACAAATGATATGTAATTCATCTAGTTCCTTTTATGTTTAAAAGTTCCCCATGCCATGGTAGATAAGTTATAAACCTTGGAAAACAAATTTTGTATGTATTTAGATAAACATAGATCCAAGGTTTATTAGGGTTGCATGTACACTTAGGAAGTGTTAGAACGCTCAAAACCCAATAGTGGTATCAGAGCCTAGGCTTGTTTGTTTGATACTTGATGCAAAATAGTGGAAAAAAGTCGATTTTTTGCTGTCTGCCTGATGAACTCGCCGATTCCATGGGGGGACTCGCCGAGTTCATGTGTAAACTCATCCTACTCGCCGAGTAGGTTCGTGCACTCGACGAGTAGGAGCCTCAGAATGCAGATTTTCGACTTTTGCTGCTGGAAATGGACTAGAAACATTACCCTAAACTGTTTTGGTGTTTTAAAACTTGTTTTAGTTGGTGTAATGGTTGTTCTAATCCATTTACAATAGCCTATATCAAAATTTCATGCTTTGTATGTGTTCATATAATTCTTGAAACTTTGATGATCATGTTCATGTTCTTATGAATTTAGAAGATGATAGGAATTATTTGCTGAATTGTTTAGGATTAATTCTTGATCATTTATGTGTTTTAATGGAGTCCATAATTTGTCATAACTGGATATCCAAAGGTCACTTCTTTTAAACACACATTTAAAACACATAAGTTACATAAAAATGAAGAGTCTTCATTTTTATGAACCTTTAATTCATAAGTTATGAAATGAAAAGTTTTGAATAGTTACAAAACTTTCCCTCAAGTTTTGGAATGTGTAAAGTTTCACACACTTTAATAAATTTTAATTCCAACCCTTAGAGTTTTAATAGTTAAAATTCAACACTTATACTATTTATAACATTAATGGTTAATTATTATATATGTATAAGAATAAGTCGTTCTACCGTTAGTAGGCCTCATTCACGAAGTCGGTCTATAAGGGGGGGTATAAGGTTGCTGCCTATAAAATGGCAGCTTAATGGGTGTCCACTCTCACCCACCGCTTCCTTGATCGGTGGAGGGTCGTTAGCCGAACGAGTAGGACAATGACTTTAAATTCTCATTAAAAGTATAATGATTATTATAAAGTAACTAAATATTTTAATTCCCAATCTTAGTTACTTTAGGAAAAATGTGAACATGGTGCTAGCCCATGGAATTCACACTTTGTACCTTACCAAGTCATTGGTGGAGCGTGTGTGGTTAACCGACACACTAACTTGGACTAGTAAGGATCACGAAGGGTGACTTAATGTTTGTCATAGATCAATGGAGCGTGTGTGGTTAACCGGCACATTGATTAGGTGATAATATTAAGGGTACCAAGTGAATTAGTATGATTATTCACACCTTGTTTTGTAATCCTCGGCATCCCAGTCACAAAATTTGAGAGGGCACACTCGAGATTGAAACATGCCATTGAAAAGTTCAATGAATCTCAAAAGATCTAGGAGTTTCAAATCCAATTAAAACCTAATATTTTATTTCGTTTTTCATGGTGGAAATTGGTGAATCGTCATTCGCCTACCTTCAAATATTTTATAGCTTGGATTACGGCATCCCTCTTCCAAGTTATAAAATATTGTGTTGGGTCCTAGCCTTAATATTTCATATTGGGTGTTATATTAAGGATTTTGTTAAGGATTTTGAATCAACTAACTTGATTATCTCCCATTATAGATGTCTGGTTCAGACAACTATGATCTTCCCAAATCTCTTGGAACAAGCTTTCCTCTTAAAGATGATGTCCCTCAACATCATGCTTCTCTTCCTCCACCTCCTCTATTTATTCTCCCTAACCCACAAGTTTAAGGTCACTCAAGCCCTATTGGCAAGCATAGTCTATGTGTGCTCACATCTTGGAGATAAAGTCACATATTGACAAGCCGGGAGAGTTGGGTGTCAAAGTCTTGTGAAAGTTGGATGTTCAATCACTTTCTTGGTAACATAGTGAGTCCCTTTGGGACTACTATGAGACAGACTATGACATGGCCCTTAGTGATCTTATCTATTTGCTTGGTGCTGCAGAATCATCAATGATTTGGAACACTAGTATAGCAAATTTTGAAGATCAACTTCCCAAACCTTAAATGGACATTGACAATGGTAGCATTAGATATCTAGAAAAGGATTTCTCTTCCCAATGGAAAAGGATCGGCCATAGTCAACCAAATGGTAAAGAGAAAGGTTAAGTCTGAGACAGTCTCATGTGCCATTACCAAAGGGTCCATATGTTTTATTGCCAAAGGGAGGGACACTGATTGCGAAGCTGCCATATTTACCTGAAAGATCATAAGATTGATCAAGTCAAGAAGTTTGACTCTACTTCAGTTAAAGTCCACTGTCTAACTCTATTAAGTTCCTATTTGGAGATTCTTATTACATAATGTGAATGGGTCACATGTTGATGTTTCTAAGAATCAAAGAAAAGATAGGAAGCTTAAAGGAAGTATATGCTGATTCTGATTGCGAAGATGGGTTTCGATCGCATGGTTCGGTGATCGGAATTTTGAGCGGTTGCTTGACAGTTATGATATATTACTTAGGAATAGATAACACAAGGTTTTCATATGGATTGTAAGGATAAGTTTTTCCGCAAAGTTTTTTAAAATAATAAAAAAAAGGGGTTTTAATTTTATTTATTTTAAAAACATCCTTACAATGGCATTTGTGAAAAATTGTTGCTTATATGTTTCCAGTAATAGCAATATTGGAAAGTGGATTTGATTCTTTCATTTGTGGTAGTGTCTGAATTTACCAAATGAGGAAAGGTTCTCATCACCCAAGTTTCAATTGGACCGAAACTTGGAATCATACAAGCTGTATTGTATGATGGACGAGAATTTTCATCTTTGGAAAATTAAGACTAATTCCTTATGTGAAAAAGGATAGGACTAAAGGGATCGAGTACACATGCTTGTGCACTGGTCAAGTGCACCACAAAGATTGATAAGACTATTCGTCATGATTTGCTAAAGCTTAGTAAATATGGTTATACTTACAAGTTTAAGTATAATTCTGAAGCATTGAAAAGTTTTCAATGTGTGATAGAACGAATGGGAAAGAATCAAATTAGGCAGAAAGATAAAAGTTTCTCAAATCTGAAAAGATGGGAGAGTACTTTAGTATCGTGTTTTATGATCATCTTAATGATTAAGATACCATATCACAAATTCATACTCTAAGGACATCTTAGTGCATTGTTATGACTAAGAAGAGGGATCATGAATTGTTGGAATGGTTAAAATCAAGAGAATGAGTCATACTTCGTCCCAAAAAAACTCTTAGAGTCATACTCCAAGATTGTAACATTGAGTGACATAAAGTAAGGTTTAAAACACTTATCAAATGTAGTGTAAAATGTTTTCTACTCCTGTACATTTGAAATTGGTAAGTTGTGATGTCTTGGATAAGACAAAGACCAACTAAGACCAATTGTGTGAAGTGTTTGTCTTGATAAGAATCCGCACTATCCCTTGAATATTTGTTTTTTCAAGGAATGGTCCTTGACTAGGGAAACTTATATGTCAAGAGGACAGTGGGAGTCTTAAAGATCCTGAAAGGATTTCAAGATTTAATCAAGAGTATAACCTGAGTTTTATCACTAGCACACGACTTAAGGTTTGCAACCTATTAAGTTGACATAATTCTTGTTTCTGTGTCTGTTCCTATTAAGTTGACTATGCATGTGAGTTCTGTTAGTTCTAAACTGTGTGCATAACAGCTTGGAAGCATTGGTGGGCCTTGTGCTACCAGGTGACAAGAAATTAAGATTGAACAAGTTCAATCCATGTAAGGCTGAATTTGTCACTAACCTTGTCTTGTGATTATGGTTTTGACAAATTCACATGGATAGAAACTCATACACTATAAAATCTAAGTGTCATAAGGTTTCTCTCCGATTCATGAAAATGATGGTGAGGAAATGCTTTCACTAAGAAGATTTTAAGTAGATAGCAATTGTGATGTTTGCATCCTCAAAGTCGTTAGTGGAGCGTGTGTGGTTAACCGGCACACTAACATGGACTTGTGAGAAATGGCAAAGGTCTAAACAATTAAGACTATGATTACGGCATCCCTTTTCATAGTTCTGGAAATTGTTTAGACACACATGTGAGCTATCTACGGAAAGGTATATGAATCTAAAATTTAGAAGTCCAACCGATTTCTGAATACATGTCAAAGCTAGTGGGAGCATAAGTGTTATGCTAATAATCATCATGTTAGTGGGAGCATGACAATTATGATTATTATTATTGCAAACTAGCAATGTTAATTATAGAATAACAAAAGTTTCAATTCGTGAAGTTGCAGGGGTTGAAAAATTGTTCTGCTATAATTAAGGGAGAGGAAATTATACTTCATTTCAATTCTAAAAGCTTAGATTGAGGTTTTAATCATCTTTAGTCAAGGATATATATATGTATTTTATGTTGGAATGGTTCAACTTAAAGAAATTCTATATATATTGCATTTTCAAAAATTCGATTATGATTACGGCATCCCTCTTCATAGTTAAATTTTGAAAACATGGCAAATAAAAAATATTGTAGCAAAAGACTGGTCTAGTATCATGTCTTTATGTGAGACATCATGAATCGTGTCCCATATGCTTCGGATATAGGATCGATTGCATGTGCTATAATATTCATCCTTTCTAAATTTTCCAAATGCTCAGGGCATTGAGAAGGGAAAATTCTAGAATTGGATATGACTAAAGTGATTAAGCAATTGTCGAGGACAATCTGAGGTTCGCCAAAGATTGGTTGCTCGGGGACAGTTGGAAGTAGGATATAAATTGTTGGAAAGGACCATATTGACAGATTCTGAAAGGAGGTAACTCTTGTTCGGAAATGATAGTCAAAATGGGACTATGGAAATGTCTCCATAGGTGGAAGTTATTCAATCTGTGTAAGATTAGGAAAACCTTAATGCAAGAAGGATGTTCAAAGCAATGTACTTTGAATATGAGACTTCGTTTCCATAGAGTTGATCTCCTTTGGAATCCTCTGTAATGACTGATGACAAGGTTTTGGTGACCTTGTGCATAATCATTATGAGAGGATCAGTGCATATAAGTTTAAAATCTAACAGATTTTTGGTAAATGGTAGGAATTAGGAATTCTTACATTTACAATAAGGATTTGGGATTGTGAAATGAGCATCATTGGAATCATGTTCAATTGATCTATTTCACAAAGTAAAGATCATATACAAACATAGTGTGCATACTTGGAGTATGGCATAACTATTGTTTAGAAAAACAAAGTGTACATGCTAGGAGCATGGGACAACTGTTGTTTTTTTATTCAAGTATTAAGTTGATTATTTGAAACATTATACAATGAATAATGTGTAATCAATATGGTGATAAATAAAAGGTGGTTCTATTTATATTCAAAAGGGTTCTGAGACCATATTGGATTCGATTATTATTGTGTTTCACTTTGCATGTTTTGACTTCCAGAATAGCTAGGTTATTCTTTCCGAATAACTAAGTTATTTAAACACTCCACAGTCATTCATATGTTGGAAGTAGGTATGAATTAAGACTGTCATGAATCGAGTTTGTAGATGGATAAATGTGTTTAGACATAGCAATGGTTGCTACAACATTCATGAGTGCTCATAAGTTATGAGTATTGGAATTAACCCACGCTCACTTGTATCACTTCATGGAATTTATCTCGAGTGATCGTGAGACGGTAATATCATATAAGTCTTCAAACCTAGAGATATGAGTTGTTGCCTATGAGTTGGTTGTGCATTGATGGCACGTAAACGCATCAGTAACTTGATGTTATAAAACGTGCCTTTGTGTACAATTCAACAAGTAGTAGAACAAGCATATGAGTCGAAGTTTATCTGTTCCTTCTAGAAATAGAAGCGATATCTGGGCCCCTCGATGATTTTGTTTTGACCTATGTACCGGGCCCGGTCAGAACCTAATTGATGTGTTCAATTTAGTTCTTTGTCAAACAAATCGGAAATCGGGAAACAAACTGCTGGACAATAAGTACGACGTTGTTCCATGTATTTGTCCGGCTGATATCATGAGAACAGAGGATTATATGATCACTTATCTAAAATGGCGCTTCATAGTTCAACAGAGTTTTCGAGAGCTACGATTGCCGGTTGGTTCCTGAAGTAATATAGGCAAATACAGTTATTAGACTTATCCAAGTGGGAGACTGTTGGATAAGGTGTCTAAGTCCATAACTTATTTGGTATATACTTGACCCGACCCGGCATGGTCCATTTGGGTTGCACTTCACCCAAACTATTTATGGATAATTTTATGAGAATTGTATACTTACGATTTATTAATATATTATAAGTTTTAATCTTGAATTAATTATGAATTAATTTAGTGATTAAAAGGAAGACTAATTAAATCATGGGCTATTATATTTATATGTTGTGGGCTAATACTCATTTGTTAATGGGCTAAGCTTATATGGAAGTCCATGGATGATCCATGGAGCTTTTAACCCATGGATCCTTGGAAAGGAAAAGACATGGGTTATTAGGGTTTCACCCTAACCATGCACACTATATAAACAAGCTTATGTTGCATGAAATAGCACCCTAGTGTGTGTGTGTAAGGTGTGGCCGATTTCTAAGAGTGTGTATACTCTCTCATAAAGTTTTCCAAGTTTGTGGTGATTTGTGATTTCCATTTGAGGCATTCACATTATTGGTGCTTGGCTCTCAAACTCCAAGGAATTAACACTCATCAAAAGGTATGTAATTCATCTAGTTCCTTTTATGTTTAAAAGTTCCCCATGCCATGCTAGATAAGTTATAAACCTTGGAAAACAAATTTTGTATGTATTTAGACAAACATAGATCCAAGGTTTATTAGGGTTGCATGTACACTTAGGAAGTGTTAGAACGCTCAAAACCCAACAATTTCTCCTCCGTTTAAGGTAAAGATCCAGCCTGACTGAGAGCGGAAATTATCCCTATCAGCCTGGAAGCTAGCATCACTATACCCTACAACTCTCAAGTCATCACTCCCACCGAGGGTAAGGACCCAGTCCTTAGTCCTCCGCAGGTACTTGAGGATATTCTTTACCGCGGTCCAGTGAGCCTTGTCAGGATTCCCTTGATATCTGCTAACCATGCTCAAAGCAAAGGCTACATCAGGACGAGTACAAGTCATAGCATACATGATCGAGCCTACAGCAGAAGCATAAGGTACTCAACTCATTTATGCTATCTCAGCCTCGGTACTCGGACTCTGAGTCTTACTTAATCAGGCGTTACTCTGGATGGGTAACTCTCCTTTCTTGGAATCTTGCATGTTGAATCTCTTCAGCACCTTATCCAAGTAGGTACTCTGACTATGTCCAATTAGTCTTTTACTTCGGTCTCTTAGAATCCTTATCCCTAGAATATAGCCAGCTTCTCCTAGGTCTTTCATAGCGAAACATTTCCCAAGCCAGGACTTCACTTCCTGCAAGGTTGGGATATCATTTCCTATGAGTAGTATGTCATCCACATACAGTACCAAAAAGCTCACTATACTCCCACTAGCCTTGACATATACACAAGATTCATCTTCACTCCTCGAAAAGCGAAACTCTTTGACTTTCTCATCGAAACAAAGATTTCATCTGCGAGGTGCTTGTTTCAATCCATAGATGGATTTCTCAAGCTTGCACACTCTATTAGGGTATTCTGTACTGACAAAACCCTCTGGCTGACACATGTAAACATCTTCAGCCAAACTTCCATTAATGAAGGCGGTTTTGACATCCATTTGCCATATTTCATAATCATGAAATGCAGCAATGGCTAACAGGACCCTAATGGACTTAATCTTTGCTACTGGTGAAAAGGTGTGACAACTGTCAAATTCAGGTCATTCTCGGACTCATGCATCTTTATAAAAACCATTCATGCACAACATACCATGACCTAGTAGTATAGATTAGGTCAAAGTCTTGCATAAACTAGGATCCAACTAAGATCTAGGACTGATATACTTGACACTTACAATTCTAGTAAGTTGCTCAACTACAATAGGAAATGCCAATGCGATAAATTGAATGAAACTTTCAAGCTTTGTTATAATTGGAAAAAGGGTGTAAAACCCTAAAAATAAATTAAAGTATTCTAATTATACTTCATTATGATGATAAATATCAAGCAATATTCCAAAACCCTAAAAGAGTTAAAAATCCAAATTTGTAAATTATAAAGCTTAAAAACTTTATAAAATTTGGCTAAAAACTCTCTAATATCAAATTTTTATTAATCAAATGATGAATTATGTTCAATAAAATAGAAATTAAATTATCAAATATTAATCATAATTTATTAGTTAAAAACAAGATTTTTAAATAAATCAAATTTGCTTAAGAAATATTTTTATAAAAGTTAGGGTTTTTATAAAAATGTTGGAGGGAGTTTTATAAAATTTGAAATTAGGAGAGAGGAGGCCTAACCCACTCAATGGCCGGCCATCTCCCCTCTCCCCATGCTCTCTCTTCCCAAAAACTCCATCATTAGGCTCATTCCCTCACTCCATATCTTCTCTCTTCACTCTCTTCACTCTCTCTTCACTTCCACTCACAAGCTCTCCTCTCTCTCTCTAACCCACGAAAATCCTCTCATTCTCAGCCATAGTTTCGAAAATTTGAAGGCTTGGAGTGCTCTTACTTCCTTCAAGATCAAAACCAAGGTAAACAACATCTTCTTCCATGGTTTCAAGTTCTACTTCTTCATCTTCTTAGTTTTCTCTTCTTTTTCGGATTCTATGCCTTTCCATGGCTAGAAATCTTTATTTTCCTCTTGTGGTTTGTAGATTCTCACCATAACACAATGCATGTGTTTGAAATGGTGAACCCATGCAAGGAGTGAAAATGATGCATGCATGTTCATATGACTTCAAAAACTAGTGTTACATCTTCTTCTCAATTTCTTTGGTGTTCTTGCATGATTAAAAGCATTTACAACATTTATAGTACATCTTGGATGCTCATTCACTCCATGCATGTGCTAGAAATCGGACCTTAACAAAGGCATGCATGGTGTTCTTGTTAAATGTCCTAAAAATGCACTCAAGCAAACATGCAATCTGCCAGAATACTTTGTTCAACTTTGAACGGCCATAACTCGGTCATTTCTTAACCAAATCCCGATATTCTTTTTGTGCTGGATAGTTCCATGGGTTAACTTTCAAACCCAACTGGTCTCAGTGTAAAATATTAAATATCCGATTTTTGGCAAGTTTTACAAAATGGTTGCGCAAACAGCTCTTTTTCTATGATTACCATTTTTGTCTTGCATGAACAATGGCTTTAAACCCAACCATAAATCTGGGGAAAAATACCTTGGAAACTTAACATATCCAGTGAATGATGGTTAAAATTTCGTGGCTTAAAACCCTACTGATTGGGCTACACAAATTCATGAACTTTAGCCACCTTTACACCTCATGCATCATTGCATGCTACTTTTCTTAACTTATTTGGGTTCAATACCCCTATTTCCCTTCTGAATAAATTCTGGATATTTTTCCTTTTGAAAGCCCTCACATGCATGTGATAATCTGTAAAATACCAAAAGCTTTTATTATTTCTTTGATTTTTTAAAATTATTGCTAGAAACCAAGGGCATAAATCACCTAAAATACTTCCAGAGGTCAATAAATCCGGAATAAATTCATGGATGACCCTTATGGTGAATAATGACCCCTCACTAAATTTCATCAGTTTTTGTTGCTGTTTGATATGATTTCCGATTTTCTTTTTGTTTGGGTATAATAAATCACAAAACCACTTTAGAGAGTGAGAAAATTGTACCTAACAATTTTCGCATACCTTACCTGTGATGGGTGACTCAGAAAAATAATTTCAACATTTTTCATCATGCCTTTCTATTTTTCCCAATTTTTGGTAATTATAATGGTCTAAAAATAGGAAAAATAGTTCTGATTATCCAAAATTCATGAACATTTACCAGAACATCATGTTGAACAGTAGGAGGTTACATAAAAATTTTGAGGATTTTTCTCCACTGTAAACTATTTTTCCCTTAATTTCCAATGTTAATCACACTTAAATACACATAAATACCCAAAACCAGATTTGACAATATGAAAACCACTTTTGGCATTTTTCCCAGGTTAATTGTATTGTAAATGATGTTACAAAAAATTTTGGTAATTTATTTTAACTGTTTAATATTTATTCTTCAATTAATGATTATTTAGAGGAATAAAACAAGGAAAAATAGAAATACCCACTGAAAAATATGTTTTATATTTTTCCCAGCCTAGTTATGTATAATAACAGCTAAATAAAAAGTTTGGGTAATTTTGGAAACTGTTTTTTATTTATTTCAATTTTTATTGAAATAAAGGCTCAAAAATCATAAAATATAATTAAACAGCTTGGAAATCCATTTTTATATTTTTCCCAGCTTAATATTGTGTAATAACAGTTAAATAAAAAGTTTGAGAATTTTTATCCTTTGAATGCTATTTTTCGTGAATTTATGTTGTAATAAGGATTTAAATTTGGAAAATTTATATTCCAATGTTGTAATTAATCGCACGATTTGTAGAATTGTATTATTCAGAAAAAGTGTAACCAATTGATACAAAATCAAATACTAAAATGTAAATTGGCATTTCACTATATGTAGGATTTAGTATATTAGCATTAGATTCGACATGGAAACTCACTAGCGTGTGTTTGATGTCGTAGGATCCCGGTAGTAAGACGTTGGTGCATTCCGAAGCATTACTTGTATCTTCTCGAAACATTGTGAGTATTCACGCACTCCCCTATTTTCAGTTTTTATGTTTTGGGGTGGAAAAGCATGTCCAGAAAAACTATTATTTGCATGTTGTATTTAAATTGAATTGTATCAAACATGATTGCTATTGTATTGCTATGTTTCTTTATGTATGTCTATGCAACACGGAACATGAGAACTTATCGTACTAAGGCCCTTCCTGTATCTCTAACCATTAACTCTTTGAGCCAATGGTCATTATGGATAGCGCTATTAGGAATTGACAACTCCTCACTCGCCCGAATCGCTGGAGTGCATGATACCATATTCATCTATGGAACGATAAGCATAGATCTCGATAGGGCTTCAGTCATAGGTTTGGTTGAGACTCATTGTTTGCTCATACACATACAAAACTCGATTCTCGTTATAGCAATAAACTTGTATTCTTTAATAGCAATCCACTTGGTTTATCATTCAAGCAATGTACTTGTATTACGAAAAGCTTTGTTTCAAGCTCGATTTTATATACTTGTGAACTCACCAACTATTTTCATAGTTGACGATCGTTTTACATGCTTTTTCAGGAAATAATTAGTAAGTGGATGTAAAGATTCATCATCATAGAGCATGATGCATCGTGTTGAAGCTATTATGAAGTTTTATTTTGAACAATGTTGTTTGGAAAACTTGTATTTTGTTTCTATTTAAGCTATGGGTTGTAAACTTTTAAATACTGCTATGGTGATGTATCTTTATCTTTTGCAATGAAACCGTTATCGCTGTCATACCTTGCGTTTCCGCTTTAGCGGGGTGTGACAAAAGGTCTCATCATAATTAACTCCCGGAGTTTGCGAAAAGCCCTTTCCAACCAGTCGTGCCTTATACATGTGTACATTACCATCCATGTCGGTCTTCTTCTTGAAGATCCATTTTCACCCAACTGTCTTACAACCTGGTACATTGTCAACCAAGTTCCAAACTTGATTGTCATACATGGACTGTATCTCGTTGTCCATTGCCTCTTTCCATTTAGCAGACTCGGGGCCTGCCATGGCTTCCGCATAGCTGTTAGGTTCATCCAGACTTACCAGTGTCCCATCACTGATAAGTGTCTCACCTTCCACAGTAATATGGAAACCATAGCAATGCTCAGGTGCATTCCTAACCCTTGTGGAACACCTCAGAGGTACAGACTCGTCAATTGGATCAACAGGAGTTTCCTCCTCAGGATGACTGCTAGGGTTTGAAGTTCCTTCACCACTTGACTCTTGAATTTCTTCGAGGTCAATTAGCCTCCCACTATTTCCTTGGATTATGAACTCTCTCTCTCTCTCAATAGACACCCCTCCTTACTACAAAGACCACATTCTCATTGGGTCTGTAGAAGAGGTAACCAAAGGATTTTTGTGGGTAGCCGATGAAAATACACCTCTCACTTTGAGGTTCGAGCTTATCGTGAGTCTCACGCCTCACGAAAGCCTCGCAACCCCAAATCTTGATGTGGTCTAGATTAGGTACTTTTCCAGTCCACATCTCATGAGGAGTTTTGGCAACTTTCTTTGTAGGGACTAGATTAAGGATATGGGCGGCATTCTCTAAGGCATACCCCCAGAATGAGATTGGTAGCGAAGCTCGACTCATCATGGAATGAACCATATCCAACAAGGTTCGATTATGCCTCTCAGCCACACCATTCAACTGTGGTGTCCTGGGAGGTGTCAATTGTGAGACAATCCCACATTCCTTAAGATAGTCGAGGAACTCTACTAAGATACTCACCACCACGATCGGATCGAAACATCTTAATGTTCCTGCCCAATTGATTCTCGACTTCTTATTTAAACTCTTTAAACCTGTCAAAAGTCTCTGACTTATGCTTGATTAAGTAGACATATCCATATCTACTATAATCATCTGTAAAAGTCACATAATAACGATTAGCATCCCTTGTGGCAGATTTGAAGGGTCCACACACATCTGTGTGCACTAGATCCAACAAACCTTCACCCCTTGCACAAGAACCAGTAAAAGGTGACTTTGTCATTTTTCCAAGTAAGCATGATTCACAACTATCATCTGACTTTAGGTCAAATGACTCCAAGACTCCATCCTTTTGGAGTTGGCCTATGTGTTTCTTGCTTACATGTCCAAGACGACAATGCCATAATGATGCTTTATCCAAGTTATTATTATCAGAATAATCAATACACAACACATTATTTCCTAGGTTATCTACAACAAACACAGCTTCATACACACCATCACAAGGTAATGCTTTAAAATAAAGAACATTATTAAAGAAAGCATTTATTCCACCAACTCCATTATCAAAAGAAAAGGTAAACCCTTGTTTGTACAAAGCATGAAAGGAAATAATATTTCTCTCCATTTCAGGCGAGTAACAACATTTATTCAAATCTAATGTAAACCCACTACTTAGCAACAAAGAATAAACTCCAATCTTGGTGACAGGTGAAGCTTTCCTATTCCCCATGATCAAGTTTATCTTTCCATGCTCCACATTCTCACTTCTTCTTAGTCCCTGCAAATCAGAACATATGTGAATTCCACATCCTGTATAAAGAACCCAAGAGTTAGAATAGGGTGAGTTATTAGACAATATTATGTAAATACCTGCATGAGTGGGTTTCACTTTCCCATCCTTAATATCTTGCTGGTACTTTGGGCAGTTCTGCTTCCAATGCGACTTTTCATGGCAATAGAAGCATTCAGCCTCTTTTGGGTCAGAAGAAGGAGTGACGAAACCTTTCTTAGTTCCACTTGAAGAGGAGCCATCAAGGGTCTTACCCTCAGTACCCTTCGAAGGGTTCTTCCTCTTTTTCCCTCTACCTTTCCCGATTTCCAGGACAGGGGTGGAGTTTGGAGTATTAGTAGGACTGCTAACAACCGACTTACCTTTAAGACCTGTTTCAGCGGTCTTTAGGAGTCCTTGAAGCTTGTTAAGGGTAACTTCCTCCTTGTTCATGTGGTATGTCATGCGGAATTGATCATAACACGATGGTAAGGAGTGCAAAATGATATCTATTGCTAACTCCTCGGGGAAGTTCACATTTAGCTTCAGCAAACGGTCCACATACCTTTGCATTTTCTGCATGTGGCTTGTGATGGGTTCATTATCCTTCATTCGGGTTGCTATCATAGAGGAGATGATTTCATATCGCTCTTGACGAGCACTCTGATGGTAGCGGTCCATCAAATCATAGTGCATCTCAAAAGGATAGTAGTCCTCATAGGACTTTTGGAGCTCGGCTGTCATAGTGGCCATCATGATGCATGCCACTTTGGTAGCATGTCTTTCATGTGCCTCATATTCAGCGACCTCCTCAGGAGAAGCAGACGGCTCCGACACCTTAAGTTCCTTGTCGAGGACATATTCCTTGTCCTCATACCGAGTGACCATCCTGATGTTCCTGATCCAATCCATAAAGTTGGATCCATCAAAGATGACTCTCCCACAAAGGTTCATGAGAGAAAAGGAGCCGGTAGGGTTTGAGCCAGAAGCAACATTGCTGATTGACATCTGAAAGAAGAAAAACAATTATAGATTAGATATAAAGATAGTCCTTAATAAAACACCCAAATGTAATACTAAGGCTAGGATCCAATCACAATATATTATAACTTAGAAGAGGGATGTCGTAATCTAAGTTATAACATATCTGAAAGGTAAGTGAATGACGATTCACCAATTTCCACCATGAAAAACAAAATATAAATTATTAGGTTTTAATTTGTTTTTAGAAACTCCTAGATTCTTTTGAGATTCATTGAACTTTTCAACGGCATGTTTCAATCTCGAGTGTGCCCTTCATGTTTTGTGACGGGGATGCCGAAGATCACAAAACAAGGTGTGAAGTAACCATGCAAATTACTTAGCGCTCCATCGACCTATGAAAAACCTTAAGTCACCCTTTGCCTACCTTGTTAAGTCCAAGTTAGTGTGCCAGTTAACCACACACGCTCCACTAATGACTTAATCAAAGTGCAAAGTGTAATTTCATGGGTGAGCACCTTATTCACATTTTCCTAAAGTAACTAAGATTGGGAATTTATAAAAACATTTAGTTACTTTATAATAATCATTATACTTTTAATGAGAATTTTTAAGTCATTCTTCTACCCGTTCGACTAACGACCCTCCACCAATCAAGGAAGTGGTGGGTGAGAGTGGACACCCATTAAGCTGCCATTTTATAGGCAGCAACCTTATACCCCCCTTATAGACCGGCTTCGTGAATGAGGCCTACTAACGGTAAAACGACTTGATCTTATATATATATATATATATATATATATATATATATATATATATATATATATATATATATATATATATTAACTTATAATATCATAAGTATAAGGGTTGAATTTTAACTTTTAAAATTCTAGGGGTTGGAACTAAAGTTTACTAGATTACTTTACATGTTCCAAAACTTGAGGGCAAGTTTTGTAACTTTACAAAACTTTTCAATTCATAACTTATGAGTTATTGTTTATTAAAAATGAAGACTCTTCATTTTTTTGTAACTTATGTGTTCTTTTAATGGATTTATTACAAAGTGAATTTTGGCTAACTATAACTTGAGGACATGTTATGGACTCCATTAAAACACATCATGATCATGAATTAACTACCAATCAATAGCACATATTTCCTATGATCTTGCAAGAACTCATAAGAACATGAACATTTATATCAAAATTTCATTAACATATGAACACATATAAACATGGAATTTTGATATTAGCCATTGTAAATGGATTAGAACAACCATCGCACCATCTAAAACAAGTTTTAAAACACCAAAACAATTTAGGGTAATGTTTCTAGTCCATTTCCAGCAGCAAAAATCGAAACTCTGCACTCTGCTTGGCCAACTCGCCGAGTGCAAGAACTGACTCGCCGAGTTGGTTGCAGATACGCTTGGACTCGTCGAGTCCCCTAATGGACTCGGCGAGTCCCCTGTGCAGACAGCAAGAATTTTGACTTTTTCAGCTATTTTTCATCAAGTATCAAACAAACAAGCCTAGGCTCTGATACCACTGTAGGGTTTTGAGCATTCTAACACTCCTAAGGTGTTCATGCAACCCTAGAAACCTTGGATCTATGTTTGACAAAGATACATGCAAAATTGATTTTCCAAGGTTCATAATCCTGTCTAGCATACATGGGGAACTTTTAAACATAAAAGTAAGCTAGAAAACATACCTTGTAGTAGTTTGGATTCCTTGAAAACCTTGTGAGCCTAGCACCCCAAGTGTGATGCCTCAAATGTCTCACACAACACCAAATGCAATTGGAATGACTTGAGAGAAATGTAGAACACTTCTAAAATCAGCTTGCCCTCTCTATTCTTTCTAGTGTCCGATTTTTGTGAGCTTTATGTTGCTTATATAGTGTGTTATAATTAGGGTTACACCATGTAAACCCTAATTGTCATGACCTTTCATTTCCATGACCCATGGGTTCTATAACCACCATGGAGCATCCTATGGGTTTTAGCCCAACTTGATAACCCATGGAGCATTAGCCCACTATACAAGTATGGAAGATTTACACAATCAACCCATATATTTAATTAGTCACCTTTTGATCACTTAATTAATTCTAAATTAATTCTTGATCAATACTAATTAAATAATATTATTAATATATTAGAACTTATAATATATTAATAAACCATAAGTGTTATTTCTCTCATTTTTAGTGTATCCAAATGCGTGATGCCATGCAACCCAAATGGACCATGCCAAATCGGGTCAAGTACATACCAGAAATAGTTATGGACTTAGACACCTTATCTAACAGTTTGAACCCTCACCAGCTGGCGCTCGCAATTTATCATGGCCCCATTGTCCCCCAACAAGTCCATCCCGACGATCACTGTTAGCCCTCGCAATGGTATCGGGACTAGATCAACACAAAACCTCTCCCCAAGCACATTCATGACACAGTCCCAATACACCCTCGCAGCACTCATGGTGCGGTCATCTGCAATCTCAACCTCAAGCGGGGAATCCAAAGTCCCTGGCGCATCCCAGAACTTCTTGCTAAGCGCAAGAGATACAAACGATCGAGTAGCACCCAAGTCGAATAGAATGTGAGTCGACATACCATTGACCAAAAAGGTCCATATACATGAGTACAAATGTATACACATAAGCAATGCAAATCAATATAGAGTGGAAGATAAATACGTACCAGCCACAACATTTGGCGCTACCCGAGCCTCCTCGGTAGTCAACTAGAATGTGCGGCTCTTCACTGCTGGAGCATCTGCCTTGGCAGGGCGGACATCCGTGATCCTCATCGTGGCAGGCGCAGGTGCCACCACCGACCGCTCCTCCTCCACCTTGCAACCTTGGACAATCGGCCTTTTATGGCCATTCTAGTTGCAGTGAAAACTAATCAAGCCTTTCTTGGGGCAATCCCTGCTCATGTGGCCCGACAGACCACACGTATAACATACCGGGCCCGTTACCCAGAAAGCTCCACCATGAGATCTCCCACACTTGGCACACCGGCCACGACCCTGCTAGCCCCCACCAGAAGAATCAGAGGTCTTAGGCTTTTTAGCCTGACCTACAGCTATTTGTGCCTGCTCTGGTTTCCGCTTGGTACGGAACTCCAACTCCATCTCCCGCTCACGGGCCTTCTCCACCATCTCGTTCAGAGTTTTGCACCCTGTAAAGCTCACAAACTCTCAAATATCATCCCTCAGCATTGAATGATACCTCGTCCTCCTCATGTCCTCATCGGTAGCATACTATGGGATCAACAATGCTCGTTCCCGAAACTTGGTGGTGATCTCTGCCACAGTCTCGGTGGTCTGCTGGAGCTCATGAAACTCCCTCACTAGTCGTTGCACCTCAACAGATTGTGCAAAATCCAAATCAAATTGCCTGAAAAACTCTGCCCATGTCATCTCTACTACTCCGACTGACCCCACCTGACTGGTCACCTATCCCCACCAGTCACGGGCTCGGTCCATCAGCATACACGAAGCGAATCCCACCTTTTCTACATCAGGGCAACAACTAGTGCGTTGGGCGGTCTCCATATCTGCCACCCAGCGTCGACTAACTATGGGGCCCCTGATCCCAAAGAACTATGGCACCCCGCATGCCTTCAACTCCCGGAACGAGGGAGTTCAGGTCCCGACCTGGCCCGCAACAATCTCGGTTGTGAATCCCTTCCTTGACCGTCCCAAAAATCACTGGAGTGCCATCAAGGATTCCCCTTGTAACCTCGGCTGCAATAAGCTCGTGCAACCTCTCATTAATGGGCTCGGTAGTGTCACCCGATCCAGACCTGGATTCTGATCCTGATCCTGATCCTGATCCTGATCCCCTTGCTCCAAACCGTGTCACCACCATTCTGATTTAAAATACCACGAGACAAAATTATCAAAATGTCCAAAAAGGGATCCTCCCACAACGGTTCTCCTTAGAACTTCCAGGTCTAACATTGGTTCGGGTACAGATCTTGTGTTTTCAGTAGTATGGGCCCAATACTACCTTCCACACCTACTTGTACCTTCCCCAAGGCTCTACCTGATAACTCCAATTCATCCCATAATAGATCATATCTCACAGGCTACCGCATAGCTCAAATCCTAGGCTATCTTAAGATTTACTCCATCTATATCAACCCAGAACTCAATCAAAACAGGTTGCCTTATGCATGAAAATTATACACAGAACAAGATCAAATAGACTTTCAAATAGACTTTCAAATAACAAACTCTACCCTAAGACCACAACCAGACAAGGAACTGGAAATAAGGCCAAATTAATCATTCTAAGGCTATAAGACGCTAACCGTATACAATTTTGAAGGCATACACATAGCAAGATTCATGCGGTTATCATAACTCAAATATCAATATAGCATGGCTAACATATTAGGGAACTACTTACTTGGCTCTATCAATCACGCGTATTACATTCTCCTCCTTTTCCATTTTAAGAAGTTTTTAACTTTATTTTTGAAAACAATTTTACCATTTCCTTAGTTTGAGTCCTGACACACCCAAGAATGTGTCGAATCCCTCAAACCAAGGCTCTGATACCAATTTCTAATGACCCAAATTCTCAAGTAAAATATTCATTTTTAATTAACCCAAACATTCCTATAGAATATAAAGTAATAATGACAATTGTTTTAAAAATTCATAACATCAACATTTTATTTCAAATATCAGAGCGTCTCATCAAATCAAATACAAGAGAGCGTATACTACGCCATCAAACCTTGCCCTTGCCCTTAGGATCTCAAGTACCTGAAACCTACAACAAATTGTAAGCTAATGCTTAGTGAGTTCCCCAGAGCATACCCTACACGATCCACATAATCACATAATCTATATTAGCTATAAAATCTACATAAACCACATAAGCTATGCATACAAACATATAGGGAAGCCCTAGAAACCCTCTAGGGTCTTACTCCGGGTGTCATGGGAGCCCCCACATGGTCTTAGCCTAATGCCTCGGGAACCCCACGAGGTATTGATTAAGGATGCCCTAGAAAGACACCAGGGTCTTATACCCTAATGCCTTGGGAACCCCCCGATGTCTTTACCTAGGATGCCATGGAAACCCTCCAATGTCTTACACCTAAATGCCTCGGGAACCCCCCCCCCCCCCCCCCCCGAGGTCTTTACCTAGGATGCCGTCGAAACCCTCCAAGTTCTTACATCTACGTTCCCCGGGAACCCCCCGAGGTCTTCCATACAAGTATCATAGATACAACTAGCATACCACATATCACATAATCAACTAGCACAACACATATCAAGTAATGGTCCGGCCTTGGAGCCTTCGATCCATTGGTATGGTGAGGAGACTCACCTCTCAAGGAATGTTAAACTGATAAGATAAGTCCCAACTTGCAGATCCAACTCAAATGTCTACAATCATCATGTGATAACTTGTCAAAATCCCGAAATACCATAAATACCCTTAAGGTCAAACTTGGTCAACCCTGGTCAAAGTCCAAGTCAACAGTCAAGGTCAACAGTCCGTGTTGACCCCGAGTCGTCGAGTGCATCTAGCAACTTGTCGAGTTCCTTCAGAGTCCAGAAAACCGGGAAAAACCCTAGCCAACTCGCCGAGTTGTCTCATCAACTCGTCGAGTTCACTCAATGTCCAGTAGATAGGGAAACCAGATCCAACTCTACGAGTTGCCAGAGCAACTTGTCGAGTTTTCCCCCTGTTTGAACATTCAGATGATACGTTGATTGTAGGGACTCAAGGGCTTAGATCTGAAATCTAAAGGTGTCTAGAAGGATAAAGTTTCCAACTTTATCCACTAGAACCACTCCGAATGCTCTAAAGCCCTTAACAAAGGTTGGAACGCTCAAAAGATTAGCCATATGGTTCAAGACTCTAGGGATCTGGAATTCCTCCTTTCCAGAAGAGGATCTAATCCTCAAAAGGTTCCAAAGATGGAGACTTTATGGACATACATGTCCAATGCATGTCTTGAATTCAAAATGGCCAAAGAGGGAAATTATACCCTAAAATCCATGCATGGCACCCACGCTTGACCAAAAGCTAGATCTAGACCACTGTGGGACCATTTTGCCCTGAAGATTCATAAAGTTGCAAACTTTATGAAACACATGCATGCAATCGACAAGAATGATAGGAAATGAAGAGTAAACTCAAGATCTAGCCATACTCTAAGATAAAAATCGAATCTCAAGTGCTTACAATAGTCCACAAGATGGTCAAGCTCAAGAGGGAGGGCTTTGTTTGCTGGATCTTCTCCTTCTTCTCACAATCTTCTTCTTCTTATGCTTCAAAAGTCACTCTAGTTCACAATATGAGAGAAAATAGAGAATAGGGTTTTTCACTGATGTTCTTAGGGTTTGGAGGCTGATGGATGGTCAGTCTCAAGGTTTTAAGGAGATTATATAGGGTGCAAACCCCTGAAAAATTAGGGTTTTCCTTTACAGCACATACTAGTCGAGTTGGGCCTTCCAACTCCTCGAGTAGATCCTAAATTACGCGTCCCACAAATGATCTCTACTCGACGATTTGGAGCTCCCCAACTCGTCGAGTTCCAGCCTAAAACCCTAAAATTCTGAAAAGTAATTTGGTACCTGAAACGAGCGTTACACCTAGTGTAACTTTCCTTTGTATAAATATATTATTCGATGTACTCCTCTGATTGATGAGGCTTTTGCCACAATTAGTGTTGGCGTCATTTTTTTTTCTCAACCATCAACCATATTGTTGCATTCTTCATGGCGTTTCTTTCTTTCAACATGCCTCTCTTTTGGCAGCCTTCTGTTTTTGTTCTCATCGATTGGGATTGAATGCTCCCAGAGGTATCAGCTACATGTCTACCCCCGTTAATCCTTTACTACTACCTTATCGAAGTTAAGTCTTGTTTGCATTCTTCCTGGCGTTTCTTTCTTACAATCAATTTAGCTTCAAACTAAATGTTGCCATTAGAATATAAATTGCAGCGACAAATTTTTTCACACATGTCAAGGAAATCAACACCAACCAGGAATGGTGATGAAGAACAGTATTCGGTTGATGCACGCATCAAGTCCTGGTCTTATAGTATATGTGATCCCGGGTTACTTCAAATTACCTTCAGTGATCTTTAGGACAAGTTAGATGATTTTTTCCGGTAAAACAAAATGTCTCGAATGTTACAATAACAGGATCAATTTCGTAACACGGAGAAGGATTCAAGCTCCCTTACTGAGTTTTGCCACACACTCAAGAATCTTATAGATGACCTCAAAGATGTTGATTCAACCATCACTGAAATTTAGCTAGTAATGTAAATATAATTAATATTACCACCCTCCTATCATAGTATTGTGGATTTCATCACCAACACAAAGCCCTTTTCCAACTTTTCTTGAGGCTAAAAACATCATTTTGTTGTACGAGTCTCTAAAGGCAACTCTGATTCATTCATTGACTCATCCATGTCTCAACGTGCAACTATTTTTCTTCATCCAACAATTCAGGAAAATAAAAATATTGGTGGTCCAAAAAAAAAGAACAATGCTAGAAGCACCTCAAAAAATAGCGCTCATGGAAACTCTTTGGACCGGCAGCCACACTTTGCGGGAGTTCTGGGAAACACTCTGTTTCCCTAGCAATTTGTTTCCCTAGCAAATTGTTGCCTTCAGTCAAGTGGCATCTGGCCTAATTACTCTAAGCCTCATACGAGCCTGCTGCCTCTCCCGCTTATCCTTACGTGTCCTTCTCTCCAAACCACCCGCCTCTTACTCCACTGCCAGCGTGTCAGCAGGCTCAACTTAGCAACACGGCTACCATCAGCAACCTTCTTGCATGGTGTAACTATCATCATCATCTTTTCCTTTTGGCTATGCTCCTCCACAGCTACATCAGGTGCATTCTGGTCCCTATCTGTAGCAGCCTTTGGGTCAATTTTCGTAGCCATGTTATTTTGGTAGAGCCTCTTTTGGTGGTGATGTTCAGTCCACTCCTCAACAGTACACATATCTAGCATCCTTTTTTCAGTCCATGTCAGTTCAACCATCAAACGACAACATCCTTTACATGGATTCTAGTGCCAACTCGCACATTTCCTTTAACTTAGGTAACATGCTTTCCTTAACACTATGTACATCTAGATCTATAATGGCTGTTAATGGTGTTACACTTCCAGTAACTCACAATGGTCAAACTTTTTTTACATTTACGCAACCGTTTAACATTATATAATGTACTTGTTTCGAGTAAAATTGTTAAAAATCTTGTCTTTATTTGTCAGCCACTGTTGATAACTATGTTTCTATCACTTTTGAGCCATTTGGTTTCACTTTCAAGGACTTTAAAATACATGATTTTATTTAAGGATGTGACAGTGTCGATGATCTCTAATTCTCTATCATACCCTCCCTTCGTCCGCTCCTCCTCGCTCCAATAATGCTTGCATTGTTGTTTCTCTCCCTACTTGGGATCAACATCTTGGACATCATGGCTCATCTTTTTTGAGTTTTTACCTTCTTGAAAATTTATTTCTAGCAGTACTAATAAACTTCCCACTTGTCACGCATGTCATCTTGGGAAGCACTATTTACCTTTCTAATCCTCTACAACTAAATTGACTAGGATGTTTGAATTAGTGCTTTCGGATTTATGGACATCTCCCATTACTAGTATGAGTGTTTTCAAGTACTATGTAATTTTATTAGATGATTTTATTCATTTTTTTGTGGATATTTCCTCTTCGTGCTAAATCTGTTGTGTTTGATGTTTTCTCTCCATTTCATGATTATGTTCAAGATCAATTTAAATCTGACATCAAATTGTAACACTCATTTCCCTGATTTAAACTGTTGAATACTTAAAGAGTTCAAAGATAAGATTTTAGGGGAAAACCTTATGCAACGGAGTGGTATGCTGAGGACTACGATGTGACCATGCTAGTTAAATGAAGAATGCACCTGGCTAGGCAGCACGATGTGGAAAGATGATGGCCATGACATGGTTTCTGTTGCATCACAAGCCTATGATTTTATGGGTTCTCCCATATTTAAAGCCATTAACTCCAAGATTAGGTCATTCTCTTCAGCCTCCCTCCTCATACTTGAAACCCTAGCCTCCCTTTCATAGTTATGAACATGTTTGCTTAGTTTTGAATTTTCTCTCATGGTTTTGCGAAGCTTGAGGAAGAAGGAACTTCATATTGGTTCAAGGAAGCAAAGAGCTAGCTAAGATCCATCTTCTTCTTCTTCTTCAGATTTCTAATCCGTTTAACGTATAAAGCTTGTACCATGCCGATTGTTCTCTTAGATTCAAAGTTATTACTCTTTATGGTTGGTTTTGATCCCTTTCATAGATGATCTTAGGGTTTGAGGAACTGTAGAGCTTGATATGGCACTTTAAAGGCTCTTGTACTTCTGTAGAGTAAGAGAAAATGAGAAATTGTCAAAGTTTGGGTTATCTTAATTGTAGATCTTTTTTTGTGGTGACATATTAATTGGTGAAGTTGGAAACTTCCATTAAGTCAATGAAAAGAACCATATATGAAGTTATGGGATTTGATGTGTAAGGATAAGCACTTAATGAAGAAAAGGGCACTTTGCCAAAGACCACGATGTGGCTAAGGAAGGCTCACGACATGGTGGTGCTGTACATCTCTACTGTTTTGTCCTGACTTGGCCACGTCGTGGCCAAGAGCTCACCACAACGTAGTGTTCCATTGACTTTTGTTGTTTCTTCACCATTCACTTTCGACCATTTTGACCGTAGGTCAAACTTAATGGACATGGGTTGTTGATTGAGGAATTATCTTTATTTGGTGATAATCGGTTCATGGGATTGACCAATACAAGGTGTGAGAGTGTTTTTGTTCTTCTCCGGTTTTGTGATTCAGGTGAGTCTTCTCACTATGCCATGCATGGCATTGTATATCCTTTGTATGTTAAGATAGTGGTACTATTAGAGTACATGTATTCTAGCTGACTAAGATAACTCCTTGTTGTGTATGTGCAATGTAGGACACTTGGTGTCATGGTATGCTATATTGGTAGGGTCTTGTCTGTTGATTGTTTGATATTATTAGATGTTACGATTGGTTAGGGTAATTATAGTATTAGTTGATCGTTGAGTGGATACCCTAGGGTTTGTATGTAGTTTAAGTTAGATAGCCTGAGAACTCTTGGTCTAAAGCTTTTTTGGATGGTTCTTATTTGATTTGTTGCTTTTGGGTATGATCATATGTCCGATTGTCTATCTAAATCCTAAATACTTATGACTATGTATTCATAAGGCAAACGTCAATATTATAATTGGCACTAGTATGGATGTGATTCCGACGAGTAGCCGATGATTGCATCGCAGATGAGAGCCAGTAGTAGTAATCGGCTAAGTGTCAGTAATAGTAGAGGATATGTATGTTTGTATATTGTATGCTTGTTGATAGAAGAGCTAGTAGATCAACGCTAGAGCCAAGGACTCTTCTTGTATGCATTGTACTTATAGTGGAATATGTGGTATATTAGGGACATCAGTAAGCTTTATGCTTACACACGCATCAAAGATTTTGGTATTTGTTGTTTTTGTTAATAAACTCTGTTAACATTTGTAACATTTGAATTTTTGAAAATTTCCTTTTAGCCCTTCATTTAAAAATCATTGCATTTTGGTCCCTAGCCGAGTACGTTGGGCGTACTCTAGAAGTACGCTAGGTGTACTGGCTCGACGGCTTGGTCGTGTGGGCACCCATGTACCGGGGTATACATGGAAGTACACACGGCGTATGGTCGGCTGGGGCAAACTCTAATTTTTTTTTGTTTGTGCCCTATTTAAACACTTTAAGTTGCTCCTAGACTTTCTCATGACTAGCCTCCACCCCTCCAAACCCTAAGAACGAAACCTAATTGCCTTTTGACTGTTTTGAGCTTAGAAGTGAACTTTGAAGGTGTTTGTGGTGATCTTAAACGAAGAAGAGCTCTTGGAAGTTGCATTGGTGTGGCTAGAGCTTGTGGATCCAGAATCATCTCCAACTTGGGAAGCTTTTGGAGGTATAAATCTCTTAACTTGATGGTTCATTTTGATAGATCTAGTTAGGGCTTGTTTTGTGCTTTTTATTGTCCTTTAAGTTATGCATGAGAGTATAAGCTACTATAGAAGCTAAGGATGGTAGATCTTAGCATTCTTTAGGTCCTTTGTTCATGAAAATCCAATCTTGATGTGTTATATTGGACCATGCATGAGTTAGGGTTCTTATTATGGGTTTTATTGAGTATTGGGTCCCATGAAGACATGCAAAGGAGTAAAGTTTCCAACTTTATGTGTTAAGACATCATTTAGGATCAGATATGAGAATTTGACTTAGTAGCTTAACCGATTAAGCATATAATGGTAAGTTGGGTTAGTTTTGGTGTATATTGGGCGTACCCAGCTCGTACGCAGCGAGTACCGGCCAAAGAGGGCGTATGTAGGGCGTAAGTCTGAGTATGATGTGCGTACTCAGCAGCCATTGACTTTTATTGACTTTTAAGATTTGGGCCATATTTGGACTACTAGGGTCTTGGCTCTTGTTGGTCCACTAGTCTTTCTTACTTTTGGTCGTTGTTACGCTTTAGGCCTTCTTAGATTTGGCGCCATAAAGGGTTTTTGGTATCATTTAGGAAATTGGGCCATTTTGGGCTTTTGGGTGTCATTGGGTGGGGCTTGGTTATCATTTATGACCTAATTAATATTTAGGGTATTATTTTATGATATTTAGTGCGGAGGTTTCATGGGTCAGCAGTCCGAGCATTTATCTGGTTGCTTCAGCAGTTTGAGGTGAGCTTCCTCCCAGTGCTTAGCGGGTCGGAGGCACCAATGCCAGCCCATGATTTGTGGTTATTGGTTTGGTAGCTATTTGTGTGACCTTGAATGTGTTATATATATATATATATATATATATATATATATATATATATATATATATCGAGCGGGGCCCAATATGAGGAGAGAGCTTATGAGTGTGTTATAGTATGATAGCTGTCATTGTACTTATATGTGTTGATCCTAGGGGAAGTTGGACGTAAAACTCCAGGCCAACTAGGATGATAGCTGTAAGTGTAACAAGGCAATAAGCCTATAGGCCTACTAAGGTATTGACTATAAGCTGGGTAGAAGTCAAACATGTCTTTGGGATGAAGGCTTTGAGCCTATAGGCTCACTTTGGTCTTGACTAACAACGTTGTATCATTGTATATACGATATAATATATGGTATTTTGGGAAACTCACTAATCTTTATCGTTATAGTTGTATATTGAATGTTTTTCAGGTAATTTTGCTAATTATGGTAAGGGCCCAACTTAACTATTCCACATGCTTATCAATGATGTTCTAAGTTTTTTTACTTCCGTTGTTTTTATTATCCTAATACAAATTATGATATGGTTTTATGATTGAGAAAAATGTCCCTTGGTTTTTATGGAAAATGGTTATTGATGTTTTACTCTTTATTTTGAAAAGAAAATTTTGCTTTGAGATTTGCGACATTACAATCGAACATTATGTTTCTCCTCCATTGGATTTTTAACCACCAAATACATATATACATGAGTTGAAACTTGCTGAATAATACTTTTTACAATCTTAACATCACCGTTATCAGCTATCTGTATAACATACTTCAATGTAAGGTGTCGGAAAAACACACTATATTATGTTTGTCTTCCAAACATATCTTATGTTTCACCAAATTGTATAAATTTCAGAAATTTATATTTGAATTTAAACATCAAAATTTTTAACAAATGGTCTAAAGTATATCTATTCTCATTTTTTGACTATCATAAACTATTGATACAAGAAACAATAAAATACTAATCTAGAATGTTTGAACTAATACTATCTTAACAAGAGCAAGAATGGTAAGTTGCAAAAAAACTACTAGTCGACTCAAACAAAAAAAAAGAATAAAAAATTAGCTCAAAAAAATCAGATAATTGGATATGGAAAGTGTTTTTGAACTTTATCAAAACAATTTCTTATAAAATAAACATGTTTTACATTGTATGGATTTTGTAGTATGGATTATGATTTTCGCAGTACAGTCTCTATTTTCGTAGTCAACGTGATAAGATAATACATCTTTTTTTTTCTATAAAATACTATATTTTACAGATTTTCGCAGATGGCATAGATATTCGCTGGCCCAAATTACAAAATGAGGTTGTTTTGGTCGCTAAAATATCATAGTTCACCAACATTTTCGCAAATATTGACCTAATAAAAATAACTAATTTAGATATTTTTTTCTCACGGCATCCTATATGGGATAATCATATATGAGATGTTTGGGGCTATTGATGGTTATGTTAATTGCAGCACTGCTTGGTTGCTTAGGTCCTGTAGTTTGTCATAAGTCTTGTCTTCTGAACGTCGTAACTTCTTCATATGATCTTGGATTTTAACGATCGTAAGTAAAAATATATTACTTTTTAACGGGAGTAATGTAAATGAAAGTTGTAGTAGACTCAAATCTGAACGCGAGGATATAAAGATTGTTAAAATCTGAGATCATATGAAGAAGTTACGACGTTCAGAACACAAGACCTAAGCAACCAAGCTGCTGAGGTCGTGGTAGCCGTAAACATCAACAACCTCGAGCACCTCATTAATGATTGTCCCGCTTAAGATATCGTGAGAAAACCTAAAAAAATCGGTCATAAGTATTGAATGTGTCTAAAAACACAAGAACTTATTTTGCATATATATATATATATATATATATATATATATATATATATATATATATATATATTAGAGAATAAGTGGGCAAAAAAAATATTAAGGACCAAATATGTACAAATTTAAGAATATATTATTTTATTGAGTCATTCTCTCCGACTGACTTTGAGTAACAGGTCATAGAACTAAAGTTATAAGTTTAACAAGTTGAAAGGATAATATATATATATATATATATATATATATATATATATATATATATATACTAGTTGTGAGACTCATATATTACATGAGTTTATTTTAAAAAAACAAACAAACATGAATATCTAACAATTTAAAAAAATTTAATTTATAAGAAAAAAATAAAATATTAATTATTAAAATTGAATTGCTTCTTTATTTTAAATTTGAACTAATAATTTTAATAAACAAAAAACAAAACTAATTTGATTAAATTTAGAAATTTAGAAATTATAAAGAAAGTTGCATTATTAAATTAGATATACATTTATTACATTTAAGTATTATTTGAAATTTAAGAAAATAGAAAAGACCACAAAAAGACAAATGGACATAATTTAATCTAAATTTACCACAAAATAACATGTGACATAATGCATAAGAAAATGACAAGTGGCAATTGTTTTCATTTATTAGAGACGATATATATATATATATATATATATATATATATATATATATATATATATATATATATATATATATATATATCGGTGAGATCGGTTGAGAACTCACAGTTTCCTGATAACCCGAGAACTAAAGGTAGAGCGTTAGATCAAAATTAACTAATTTAGAGCATGCTCGTCATCTTACCGATCTCATTTAATGTTTAATTTTGTTGTTATTGGAAATATTAATAAAAAGTTCTAATAATTAACATAATCAATCAATTTTCAGATATTTTTTTAAATAATTTTCGATTTTTTTAAAAAAAATGGAGATTTTTTACTTTTTTCAGAAGGCATGAATTTAAAAAAAAATGAAAAAATATATTTTTTTTAAAAAAGGCAATTTTTTTAAAACAGTATTTTTTTTTAAAAATGAATTTTTTCCAAAAGAAACTGTAATTTTTTTTTAAAAAAATTGCATTTTAAAAAAAAACTGCAACTTTTTTCAAAAAAAAATGTGTTTTAAAAAAATCTGCATTTTTTTAAAAAGTAAATATTTAAAAATCAGTAAATTAAAAAAAATAGAATATATATAAAGAAAAGTCTAATTTTTTTAACCAAAAAAATCAACGTTTTTCGTGCATATATGCATATTTTTTCAAATGCATATATGCATATTTCTTATACTATAATATTCGTAACTAAATCATAAAAAATCTCATTTTTATTAATCAATCTATAAACATAATAAATCAAGAATTTTATTTGATAAAGAATAAAATATAAAAAATAAAAAATGCTACAAAAATTCACAATGTTGTCATTTCTTCATATTAAAATTTCCATATTTTTTTTTCAATTTATCACTTTTTACCTCTTCAATATTTTCCACAAATCTTCAAAATCTACAATAAAATTTTAAAAAAAATTGATTAATGCAAGAACACTCACAAAAATGCACATGTATATATATCATGTAAAATTCACATGTGATTATATAATGTAAGATTCACATGTGATTATATAATATGATATTCACATGTGAGTGTATATTTTAAGATTTAAATGTGAAATTGACAAGAAATTTTAAAAAATAATTAACGAAGAACACACACATAAAATGCATGTTTGCATATAGACGTAATTCATATGTGATTACATATGAATCACATGTAATTCATATGTTATTCACTTGCGATTTACATGTGAATTACATATGATTAATATGTAATTCATATGTGATTCACTCGTGATTTACATGTGAATTACATGTGAGTCATATGTGAATTACATGTTAATCACATGTAATCCATATGTGATTCACTTGTGATTTACATGTGAATTACATGTGATTCATATGTAAATTACATGTGATTTACATGTGAATCATAGTAATTCATATGTGATTCACTTGTGATTTACATTTGATTCATATGTGAATTACATGTGAATCACATGTAATTCATATGTGATTCACTAGTGATTTACAAGTGAATTACATGTGACTCATATGTGAATCACATGTAATTCATATGTGATTTACATGTGAATTACATGTGATTCATATGTGAATTAGATGTGATTTACATGTGAATCACATGTAATTCACTTGTTATTTACATGTGAATTACATGTGATTCATATGTGAATTACATGTGAATCACATCTAATTAATATGTGATTCACTTGTGATTTACATGTGATTCATATGTGAATTATAAAATTCATATGTGATTCAGTTGTGATTTACTTGTGATTAATATGTGAATTATATGTTATTTACATGTGAATTATATAGAATTCATATCTATCTTCATCAAATTGCCATGATAATATTGTAACACCTTTTCTAGAGCTCACATCAACTAATTTTGAGGAGTCATGCAATGAGAACTTATACACAAAGCAATAGCAATTGTACATTTCATGTAACGTAAAGTTTCAAGCTATTTAGTTGAATGTTATTTATTTAAATTATGAGATTTTACCTGAGGGTGTTTCGTTAGGAAAGGTGCAAGTCAAAACCACCAACAAAGCCGACATTTTCCGTTGGAATTCACGGCCGAAAAAATTACTCATCCAATTCTTTAATAATCTCCAAAAGGTCCTATTAAAAAAGAAGATAAAATAAACATAAACAAAAATCATCTTGCATCAGCCAATCAAATCAATAAGAATTAACCTATCTCATGATTAATATGTCCACCAATGTCTCATGTCAATTTTTATTCAAAACTTCAAAAAAAATCTCAAATTTTGTTACGTGGATGAAATATATGATTTTTATATTCTTTCAAATTGCATGACAATAATAAAATACCAAATGGTTCATAATATCTTTCAGAAATATACTTTTATAATGAAAAAAATAAGATTAATGAATCATGGAAGATTTTTCTATAACAAAAGAGCACAAAAATGTTATAGTTCTTTACCAACATAATGGTTTCCTAATTTTTATGTAACCAAAGATTCAACTTTTTTACTTTCCAATACAACACCAACTTAGAAAAATATATATATAAAAAGAGCACCAAGACCAATTACAACTGCCATAAACTGGAAAAGTATGTGTTTTTTATTCCAATTCCAAATTGAAAAAAGAAAAGAAATGAAAAAATATTGCAAAAGTTCTTATTGCTGTTCCAGATGATGTCATTCTTTCAAGGTATAAAGAGATGAACATAGATCCGAATATTATTCCAAAATGATAAGAACTTGCTAAATATCCATGATCAACATTTTAATAATTGCTTGAATCTATTACATAAAAAAACAAAAGCAAGATCATATTTTTTTTGGACAGCATAGTAGTTGAGTTTCTTTATACTCTGCATAGCCATCAAATGAATACATGCATGTTTTTACTGGATGCAGTTTAAAATCATATTGTGGTGCACAGATATGGCTCTCTCCTCCTATATTTCTCAAAATATAACAAAAAATATTCTTCAGAATCCTAAATTGGAATTGGTTCATCATTCATGAAGTAAAAGTGACGTTGACATGTGATATTTCTCATTGAGGCGTTTCATCAAACATGTTGAGTGCAAACAAATGTCTATATTTTTCAATAGCATATGTGTTTATTTTTATACCTACAATCAACACAGGGATTTAATTCTTTTTAAAAACATATTGACTAAATAGGTTCAACTTAGCGATCAGGCAAAAACAATTAATAAAGGTCAAACAAAGGTCAGGAGTCAACAATAGAAACAAAAGATACCTAACTTTTGATCGATAATGGATCATATTCTCCTTTCAGGTCTTCAATCCATAGTGGAGGCCGAGATGAAGTCGGCGATTACGGTGTACACCGGGGAACAAATTGATGGAGGATAAAACGATTTAAAATCAAAGCATCTTCAGTGGAGTTTTTTCTATGAAGAACGTAAGATCAAGAAGTTCAGCAACAATAAAACTTCGATCATTGGGGGATTTTAGATTTCATATAGATTGATGATCGATGATGATAGTTTAATCGATTGAGATCAGGAAATCGAAATCATGGAATTGGATGAAGGATTGTAGAGAATTCAACGGAGGTGAGTCGTCGGATGATGGATTGTAGGTTTGAGTGAGAGAGGAAAATGGGGAGGAGAGAGAGAGATGAAAATTTATTTTATCAGATATTAGATTTAAGAAATCATTTAATTATAATTTTATTCCTATAATACCCCTGACTGAATTAATTAAGATATCCTGCCTTCTTTTTTGGTCTAGTTATTTACAAAAACGCCACCTTGCATCTCGACCCTTCCTTTTTTTGATCCAACGTTCCACCTTTAGTTCTCGGGTTCTCGGGAAACTTTGAGTTCTTAAATGATCATTCCTATATATATATATATATATATATATATATATATATAGGTGAAAGTGAATATACCCTTGAGAGTAAATAAATCTAAGTACCCAATCTCACTATCTGACGTCATTTTAAATTAACCGGGCTTTATTTTCTTCCTCTACCTTACCGCGTCTATAAACATAGATAACTCAGAAGACAGATTCGATGATTGTAAAACAATCTTCCACTACAATTACATTTATACGTTGGTGATTGCTGTTGTTCCTTTGATTCATCCCAACATACTGAATCATGAAGATTTATCTTATTTCCATTCGAGGTTATTTTATCATCCTATTTTTCTTAATTTTTTCTAATTAATCAAGTGATAATGTAAGGTGTTTTCGATTTTATCTTTTTTTTTAATTGGTTCTAGTTGCACATTAGATGAAATAAATTAGATTGATTCTAACTTTTGTTTTACTAATTTCATTACATTGAGATGTTTGATCGATAACAGGTTTATTTCTAAGATGATATTTCTATATATTCATCTTATTTCAGATAAATGTTTCTGGGAATGTACACCAGGTGTTTGATTAAATGGCTTAGTGAACTTTTGTGTTAATATGGCATAAAAGCATAGTCTGCTATCTAAAAAGGGTATCAGATGTCTAATAAGTTCATTTGGTGTCAAGTTGAATCCACTGTAACTGTGGTATAAGAGGTGACTCATCGCCCAAACACATTATTACAAAGCTTGCTTTTCCTTTAGTACATCGATGTCCTCATCCTTCTTGCAACTTGAATCCCTATTCTAATAAATGAATAAGTTTATTCTCCTATTCACAAGTGTTATTATATTAGAACTCCTCATTAATATTATATGTCCCCTATCATGCCACTTGTCAACATATTAATTATCTATTTTAGATTTCAAATTTTAAATTTCCCACCCTCATTACAATAAATTTTAATTTTTTTCACTTTAATTATATTAATTAATAACATTAGATTAAAAAATAAAATAAAAGTAATACAAATTATAAAGTGATATAACTTCATGTATTTATTTAAATCAACGATTATAATTTTATATGACTAAAAAAATATCACTGAAGTAATAATAATTTATTTAAAATAATTGATTAATAATTTTGATTTTTTAACATGAAAGTTTAATTAATTTTATAATCGTGGTTCTCACGGGTTATAAACTAGTTATAAATATTTATGAATGATAACATATATTCAAAGATCACTAGTTATAAATGAAAGACCAATAGTAATAATTAGTTCTTACAAAATTGCCACCTTGTCAGTCAAAATCATGATCACAAACCATGATCACGAACATGGGTGTTTTCATTTCCACCTTAAATATTCCATCGCCAAAATTGGATGATTCCATCATAGAAATATACAAGAGGTTTCATACTTATTCATTCTTTGATCTTTAAAATTACTTTACAATTAAGTCATAAAATATTCCACTTGTGTAATGCAGTATTGGAGAGATTTCAAGAAATGTACCTTAGGAAAACTCCTATTGGCCTTCAAAAGCATACCAGCAAAGCAAAACTGAGAGGAAGTTTTATACATGACAGAACCAGAAAAAATGGTCGCCAAATGCAGTTTATCAAGCCACCACAATAGTTACTTTGAATATGACTTCAAGTAAAGTGACAAAGTTTTACAAATTTGTTTTACTCCCTCGTATCAAACCAAATATACGCAAGAACAAGAAGCTTCAATGAATGACCAAAATGTGAAGAGATGTTGTAATTTTATCAGCAGCCGAACCGAGGTTGAATTCGATTTTTTGGGACAAGAGCAAAATCGTCCAATAAGGGGAAAACCCAATCAAACTTATGTGTAGATTAACCCAACAGTAACTAGGACATTACATATTGCAATTTAACATGTTTTAACACATCATCTCGTTACAATATCTTGAATTGGGTTTCTTTGCTCGAGATTTGGTGAGAATACTTGAAGAATTCAAAGAATTGTAGAAACTCTAAAAAAAAGTTGGCTTGTTGTATAGTAACTAAACCATGTATATGTTGACAAAAAGTGTATCATACTTACTTTTATAAGAAGAAATAGCAACCCACTTTTCATTTTATATTTGAAATATCATTGTATGAGTAGACACAACATTATACTTTCGTTTTAATAACAAAGTAGCATCATACTTTCATTTTAATAAAAAAAATAACATCATATTTTCGTTTTAATGAAACTATGTTGCCATTATTGGTTAATCTTTGTTAGATTGCGTTTGTCTTGATTGATGTGTCCCGAAACCTGAATATAAATTTGGTAATAAACCAATAATGGTATTTTAAAGTATTTAACAAAGCTAACCACAAATCACGAATGACAATTGAGCTAAATTGCAACATAACACTCAAATTTCGTTTTTGGTTATTCAACATTTAATAGCATTTTAATATCACAAAAAAATTGACATACAATCTTATCCATTCACTTTGGTAACTATAATATCTCAATCTTAAATGAAGTACATCTAAAAAAAACTTTTACAAAAAAAATTACATTAGATAAAAAATTCTACCAATCCTAAGCCACCTCCCTAAAGGCATATAAAACCCATCCAACTGTAGAATTGCAACAGGTGGAGGAGATATAATTTTTTTTTGATATCATTGTAGTATGTCTTGTTATATGCCAGCCTGATGCTATCTCATGCTGTCAAACAAGAAAAGCTCTTCAATGTTGTCCAGAAGCAGCATTAAAATAATACAAATAAAATTTTAAAAATATATAAATATTTAACAAGATGATCCAAAATCATTAAAATATTTGAAAAAACATTAGATAATAACTTAACAGATTAATTAACGAGTAGGGCATGCAACCATAAATCAGTTAAAATATGTAACAATAAAGAAACATCAAAATCATGACAATAGTTGGTAATAACTCGACCAAAAAACACAAAATATTGATGAATAACTAGTAAGAAATTAAGGGTCATAAAAGCTTTAATATTTACCTTTTTGGGAGATAAAGCAAGCATCATTGCATCGAATTTTTCCAAGCTATCATATGTCTTTCTTGTTATATCTACATCATGAATTTGCATGAATGGAGGCATGTCATGTAACACCCGGAATCAGGAAGACCAAGAAAGGAAAGAAAAGCCCTAAGTCAAAGGAGCCAACTCGTCCAGTCCAAGGAATGACTCGGCGAGTCGGAGCGGGATCCGTGTGAAAGGTTTAGTGACCGACTCGGTGAGTCGGCTAGTGTACTCGGCGAGTCTGGTCTGGACGAGAAAAAAACCCTAATCCCGGGGGTTGTGCCCTATTTAAAGAACATTACATCCCTTCCCCGGCCTCTTTACTCCCCTTTTGAGATCCAGAAACCCTAAATCGTGAGTGAGAGCCCTTGGAAGCAAATTGGGACCTAGATAAGGGGGGTTTTGTGAAGAGATATTGAAGATCAAGAAGCTTCGAGCAAGGGGCTTTGCGGAGATTTGGATTATTCTTCAAAGGGAGGTCATCCTTGAGGTAATAAACTGTTGCTTTGGCTTTATTGCAATTAGATCTATCTTATGTTTAAGATTTGGGGCATTTTGGGCATGCTTGAGATCTATGTCGAGTTAGAGGCCTAGATCTGAGGTTGCTACCTCAGATCTACACTTTTGATGGTCCAGAAGGTCATAAAGCTTATGTCAATAAGTTGTTGGTGAAGCCCCTTTGTCATAAACCCTAGCCCTAGAGTGTTTTGGGCCTATAGCTCCTTGGTTTCACGTAAAGTTTGTCACTTTACGTGAGGGATAGACTGTAGAAGAGTGGATATATGGATTGGAGCCCCTGCATGGCTCGAAAAGCCACTGTATGGATTGAGAGCTGAAGAGACTCGGCGAGTCACATGGGTGTACTCGGCGAGTTTTATGAACATGAGCATGGACTCAGCGAGTTGGAAGAACAACTCGGCGAGTTTGTTGAAGATTGCCTTGGACTCGGCGAGCCTGTTCTTGGACTCGGCAAGTCTGGTCGCAGAACCTCAACCTTTTCTGGTTAAGACGCAGATCAGTGAGTTGAGTGGTGACTCAGTGAGTTGGACAGGATGGGACTCAGAGATCGTTGAACTCAACGAGTCTTGGGGTGACTCGGCGAGTTGAGTCGTATTTTGATTGTTCTGAGTTTAAGAACTCGGCGAGTCTACAAGTTGACTCGGCGAGTCGAGTCAACTGGAAGGTTGACTTTATCCAGGACTTTGACTTCGACCAGAGTTGACTTAGTTTGACTTCTAGAGTTCAGTTTGGAGCTAAGTGTTATATTGATATTAGTAGCTCGGGGAGCTAGTGGAGCAGCGGTTCGGAGAGTTGTCGGACAGCAGCCAGAGGGTTATCAGCAAAGTTCAGTAGTGCAGGTGAGTTTCCCTTTGTGTGAATGGATCTACGGCCACAATGTCGGCCCATGTAGTTATGAGTAGGAAGACCCGAGGGTTAGCCCTAGGCACAGTATGCTAGTATGACATTCAGGACTAAGGTCCAATGTTAGCGGGCGGGTGCCCAAGGAATGCTTTGTATGATAGTTATACTTGTTGTCTATGTGATACATGTATGTGCCTGGTAGAGAGGTGAGTGTGGGCGAGGTCCCGTATCTCACCAATAGCAGAGTGTGGACGGTGTTCCATACCTCATTAGCAGTAGAGCAGGGGCGAGGCCCAAGTTAGGAAAAGAGTGAGTGTGGGTTGGGCCCATATCTCACTGTCAGTAGGAGCGTGGACGGGGTTCCAAGATTCATCAGTAGTAGGACAGGGACGAGGCCCAAGATAGGCGAGGCCTTAGTACAGTAATCCAGTAGAGTATGATATGTGTTGTGATATGATTGTATGCTAGTATATGTTAGCGGGCGGGGCCCGGAGACAGGCGGGGCCTAAGGAAAACAGATATGTACGCCGAGCGGGGCTCGAAGCCAAGCGGGGTCTGGGCCAGGCGGGGCATGGTGGCGGACGGGGTCCGATAGCGGGCGAGGCCCAATGCAGCAGGCGGGAGCCCAATATGTGGTTATGTGCTCAGTATTATGTATGACATGTATGGATCAGTAGATATGAATGGTATGCGGTAGGTTGGGGAACTCACTAAGCTTCGTGCTTACAGTTTTCATTTTTGGTTTCAGGTATTCAGTTTTCAGAAGAGGAGCTCGGGAGGGTTGCAGTGCACACACCATGACAAGTTAGCCTGGGATGTTTACTCTGATAATTAAACAAGTGTTTTGGAAATGAAACTATGATTTGTCATATAAACCCTTTTTGTATGTTTGAATGACTTAACGCTATGAATTAGTAACGTTTTTAAAAGAAATTTTTGGACTCGAAATTTGGGATGTTACAAGTTGGTATCAGAGCCTTGGTTTGAGGGATTCGGGCACACTCTCGGGTGTGTCTGAACTCAAACTGAGGAAGTGGTATAAAATTTTCCAAAAGAAAAACCATATTTATAAAAGGATTTTGAGGAAAGAAAAGGGTTTTAGAAAAAGCAAAAGGAACTTTGAAAAGAGAAAAGGGTGTGGTGCATGCAATCAGCCGAGCTCAAGTAAGTTCTCCCAAATTACCCATACAAGTTTATGTTATGATATGATTATGTGATCAGCATGCTAGATTTAGGGCTAAGGATCTAGGAGGATGCCTTACGTGCCTGTTATATGCGCTTATTGAGCTATATGCTAGCATTGGTTAGACAGTGGTAGGATAGCCTGTTTAGGTTATGCCTGATTATGTGAGATTATATTGCATGCTAGTATAGATTCTTGTATTTTGATAGAACTGCTTAATTATGTTCTGGTTAGATTTCCCTTTGGTCTGAATGTTGCCTGCTTTGTGCTTTGTGGGACTCTGAGTGATGGGAGTTAGCTATTAGGTGAATGCGTTAAGTCACATGTGACCAGGATTGAATAATCTTAGAGTGCTGGATTTTGCCCTATTGCACAGCTCTTGTCTGAGTCCAACCGTTGTTGGGACGAATCCTTTACTCGAAGGATTATCTGAGCCTCGTTACATGTGATGGTATTCAGGTAATGGCTGATTGGCATTACGAGGAAACCTTCAGCAGCTGAGGACTAGTTGGGTCAGAGGTTTCCCTAGGGTAAGCCTAGGATGAGGTTAGTTCTGGGAGCAGTGACGGTAGTAGTACAAGGGACTTGGTGGAGTTGAGGCAATTCTTGAGGAAAGTACGGATAGATGTGGAAGGTAGTATGGGCCCGTACTACTGAAAGCAGAGGATCCGTACTCGATTCAAGAGGGGCCGAGACAAAACCAGGGAACTTGCAGTGCGTGTGAGGTCCCTCAGCAGTGATGTGTATTTTGATGATTGTTATGGCATGCTTTCAGTATGACGACATCGCAAGATGGACCAGTGGATGGATCAGGTGTCAGTGAGGGGTCAGGCTCGGGTTCAGGGATCGAGCAGCTCGAGGAGCGGATGAGAGAGTTTGTATCAGCTGAGATTACGCGCGGTATTCTTGACCAGACTCCTGTGATCTTTGGCACGGTCAAGGAGGGCATCCTGGAGATTTTGGATGAGAGGCTTGGAGCCTTTCGCACAGAGTTGATGGCTATGTTGGGAGCGTGTACTTTGACTTTCCGGGAGTTCAGGGCTTGTGGAGCTCCAGATTATCATGGGGCTAGGGACCCCATTGCTAGTGGCAGATGGTTAGCTGATGTCGCCAACGCTTTTCGTTCTAGCTGGTGTCCCGAGGGGGACAAGGTTCGACTCGCCTCCTGTCTTCTGAAGGACAGAGCACGAGATTGGTGGGAGGAGGTTGGTCTTGCTATCGGGGATGATGTCGTGTTGGACGCGATGACATGGAGTGATTTCTCTGCCAGGTTCAAGGCCGAGTTTGCACCGATTATTGAGGTGTAACAGTTAGCCCGGGAGTTCCAAGATCTACAGCAGACGACCGAGACGGTGGCGGATATCACCGCCAAGTTCAGGGAGAGGGCTCTTCTTGTTCTGCAGTATGTCGCGGATGAGGAGATGAAGAAGGCTCGATATCACGATATGCTGAGAGACGACATCAGAGAGTTTGTGAGTCGGTCCAGCTGCAAGACACTGGAGGATATGATTGCTCGGGCCAGGGAAAGGGAGATCGATCTGGAACACCTCGGGAAGAGGAAGCCAGAGGAGGTTCAGGTATCTACGGGATCAGGCAAGGGGCCTAGGATATCAGACTCTAGATCGAGAGGTCCTCAGGACCGGGGCCGCTGTGGCAAGTGTGGCAGGACGCACGAGGGTGCGTGTAGGAGTGGCAGCGGTGGTGATTCTGGTTGCTTCAAGTGCGGCCGGATTGGTCATTTCAACAGAGATTGTACTGCTACCACCACCCAGGGATCAGACCTGTTATGTTTCCACTGCAGTCAGAGGGGCCACAAGAAGGCCCAATGTCCGAGTTTGCATTCAGCAGGACAGGTGATAGCACCTGCCCCTGCAACCATGAGGATCACCGACGGCCGTCAGGCCGGGCAGAGACACCTGCAACGAGGAGCATGGCGTATCAGTTGGTTTCAGATGAGGTGTGAGCAGCTCGATGTGTCAGGTACATATCTTCTTTCATTTCTCTATCAGCTTATGATATGGTCTTATTGTTATGGTTCTGCATCGGTATTGATAATGATACTTTGGAATTTTGCGGCCTGCTGGTGATTGATTTATATGTCATCTGCATACCTTGGATGTTAGAATGATAGTTGGAGGTCGTCTCCTTTGGAGTGGGTTACTTAGGATGCATTATTTGTTGCATGCCTGTGAGGGGCTTGGTAGTGCCTCGCTAGTTCGGGAAGGTGTCAATTGGAAATGGATCGGTTAGATCCCCAGTTATGGTAAGTCGGGTTTTCAGCGAAGTGACCAGGGGATGGTAGGAAGAATTGGAAATTCTTTTGAGCTGTGAGTTTGTGGGGAGCCCAATATGTGGTTATGTGCTCAGTATTATGTATGGCATGTATGGATCAGTAGATATGAATGGTATGCGGTAGGTTGGGGAACTCACTAAGCTTCGTGCTTACGGTTTTCAGTTTTGGTTTCAGGTATTCAGTTTTCAGAAGAGGAGCTCGGGAGGGTTGCAGTGCACACACCATGGCAAGTTAGCCTGGGATGTTTACTCTGATAATTAAACAAGTGTTTTGGAAATGAAACTATGATTTGTCATATAAACCCTTTTTGTATGTTTGAATGACTTAACGCTATGAATTAGTAACGTTTTTAAATGAAATTTTTGGACTCGAAATTTAGGATGTTACAAGTTGGTATCAGAGCCATCCGTGTGGCCAAGGATAGAAGTAAGTACAAGACCGGGGTGTTTCACAGTCTTGGTAAGGAAGGAAGCAGCTCAAGTGGCTGTTTGGATGGAGGATCGGGTTAATTGGGAGTTGGAGAAACTTTCCAACCTTAAGTTTGTGTATTCATGTCTAGCGGGTGACTGGTTCGGGAAACCAGGTCGCAGAGCCTTCGCCAGGTGCGAGTTTAGGCGGAATATAAGATTGTGGGTAGCCGCAGCATTCCCCAGCAGCAAGTCGTGAGGAAAGTGTCGTAAGACTGTTGGTAAGTCGTAGCGTTCATTAGTAGTTTAGTTCGCGGAGTGTGGGCGGAGGCCCATATCTCCTAGTTCGCAGAGTGTGGGCGGAGGCCCGTATCTCCTAGTCAGCACGATGGGGATCAGGAAAGGCTAAGTCGTTGAGGTTTAGTATGGAGTTGGCCTGCATAGCCCTTGTTAGGTGAGGCCACTCCAGTATGCAGTTGGGTGAGACCCATGGGCGAGGCCCGTATGTTAGCAACAGTATAGGTGAGACCTGGGAGCAGGATTGCTCAGTAGTATGGGTTGGGTGAGACCCGTGGGCGAGGCCCGTGCAATAGTAGCTAGGCAGGTGAGACTAGAAGGGAGGACCGCTCTAGGATATAGTTGGGTGAGACCCGTGGGCGAGGCCCGTGAGATTATAACAGCGTAGGTGGGACCTAGTAGGGACCTTAGAGTCAAGATAGGGGATCGAGGATCCCAAGACTTGTAGCCCCAGAGTGGCAGGATAGATAGAGCAGTTTAGATAGCCGAAGTTTCTTCGGAAGTTGTTGGGAGTGACTAAGAAATTGTGCTAGTTGTAGTGACCGGTGAGTATCCGATAACCCAATTATCGGCAGAATCTGTAGAGGGACCAGGGTAGTCTCGGTCCATTCGGAAGGCGAATGAGAAACGGAAGGACTTTAAGGCAGGGAAGTGACGATAGAGAAGTATGGTACGGGACAGCTAGTTGACCGAGGAGTGCTATGCCTCTCGCAGCAGGGTTGGATAATCTCAGAGGGAAGGGTTTGACCCTGTTGTGCAGCTCTCGTTGGAGTCTAACCGTTATAGGGATGAATCTTTTACTCGAAGGATTATCTGACCCATACGTTGGGCTGGGTGCTCAGCGCTAGGTTATTGTAGCATGAAGTGTTCGGTAGGTATCGACAGTAGTGACCAACACTGGGAGTGGCTGGAGTAATGGATACCATGAAGGATATGTCTTTCGCAGTGGTAGAGGAGGTGGTTCGTGGTAGAATGCTTCCTTGGGAAGGCCAGAAAACGCGCAAGGAAAAAGGGGGGGGGGGGGTGAACCCCTAGGATTTTCAGCATAAGTACTCGGGGAGTACTGGAAGGATTGTCAGTTGAGTGAGTTGTGTGCTCAGGATTGGCGGGATTGGAGTGCACTTGAGGATTGATATCTACGAGGACTAGTTTTATTCTGGGTAACCGGGCGGAAGGTCAATGGGGGTGGTCAGCAGGAGTTAGATTCATCGGGCAGGAAGGTTGAAAGCAGATTGCAGGACAGTTGGCTGTAGCAGACTTCGAGGACGAAGTCTAGTTTAAATGGGGGAGAGTTGTAACACCTGGAATTAGGAAGACCAAGAAAGGAAAGAAAATCCCTAAGTCAAAGGAGCCAACTCGTCGAGTCCAAGGAATGACTCGGCGAGTCGGAGCGGGATCCGTGTGCAAGGTTTAGTGACCGACTCGGCGAGTCGGCTAGTGTACTCGGCGAGTATGGTCTGGACGAGAAAAAAACCATAATCCCGGGGGTTGTGCCCTATTTAAAGAACATTACATCCCTTCCCCGACCTCTTTACTCCCCTTTTGAGATCCAGAAACCCTAAATCATGAGTGAGAGCCCTTGGAAGCAAATTGGGACCTAGATAAGGGAGGTTTTGTGAAGAGATACTGAAGATCAAGAAGCTTGGAGCAAGGGGCTTTGCGGAGATTTGGATTATTCTTCAAAGGGAGGTCATGCTTGAGGTAATAAGCTGTTGCTTTGGCTTTATTGCAATTAGATCTATCTTATGTTTAAGATTTGGGGCATTTTGGGCTTGCTTGAGATCTATGTCGAGTTAGAGGCCTAGATCTGAGGTTGCTACCTTAGATCTAGACTTGTGGTGGTCCAGAAGGTCATAAAGCTTATGTCAATAAGTTGTTGGTGAAGCCCTTTGTCATAAACCCTAGCCCTAGAGTGTTTTGGGCCTATAGCTCCTTGGTTTCACGTAAAGTTTGTCACTTTACGTGAGGGATAGACTGTAGAAGAGTGGATCTATGGATTGGAGCCCCTGCATGGCTCGAAAAGCCACTGTATGGATTGAGAGCTGAAGAGACTCGGCGAGTCACATGGGTGTACTCGGCGAGTTTTATGAACATGAGCATGGACTCAGCGAGTTGGAAGAACAACTCGGCGAGTTTGTTGAAGATTGACTTGGACTCGGCGAGCCTGTTCTTGGACTCGGCAAGTCTGGTCGCAGAACCTCAACCTTTTCTGGTTAAGACGCAGATCAGTGAGTTGAGTGGTGACTCAGTGAGTTGGACAGGATGGGACTCAGAGATCGTTGAACTCGACGAGTCTTGGGGTGACTCGGCGAGTTGAGTCGTATTTTGATTGTTCTGAGTTTAAGAACTCGGCGAGTCTACAAGTTGACTCGGCGAGTCGAGTCAACTGGAAGGTTGACTTTGTCCAGGACTTTGACTTCGACTAGAGTTGACTTAGTTTGACTTCTAGAGTTCAATTTGGAGCTAAGTGTTATATTGATATTAGTAGCTCGGGGAGCTAGTGGAGCAGCGGTTCGAAGAGTTATCGGACAGCAGCCAGAGGGTTATCAGCAAAGTTCAGCAGTGCAGGTGAGTTTCCCTTTGTGTGAATGGATCTACGGCCACAATGTCGGCCCATGTAGTTATGAGTAGGAAGACCCGGGGGTTAGCCCTAGGAACAGTATGCTAGTATGACATTCAGGACTAAGGTCCAATGTTAGCGGGCGAGTGCCCAAGGAATGGTTTGTATGATAGTTATACTTGTTGTCTGTGTGATACATGTATGTGCCTGGTAGGGAGGTGAGTGTGGGCGTGGTCCCGTATCTCACCAATAGCAGAGTGTGGACGGTGTTCCATACCTCATTAGCAGTAGAGCAGGGGCGAGGCCCAAGTTAGGAAAAGAGTGAGTGTGGGTTGGGCCCGTATCTCACTGTCAGTAGGAGCTTGGACGGGGTTCCATGATTCATCAGTAGTAGGACAGGGGCGAGGCCCAAGATAGGCGAGGCCTTAGTACAGTAATCCAGTAGAGTATGTTATGTGTTGTGATATGATTGTATGCTAGTATATGTTAGCGGGCGGGGCCCGGAGACAGGCGGGGCCTAAGGAAAACAGATCTGTACGCCGAGCGGGGCTCGAAGCCAGGCGGGGCCTTGTGGCGGACGGGGTCTGATAGCGGGCGAGGCCCAATGCAGCGGGCGGGAGCCCAGTATGTGGTTATGTGCTCAGTATTATGTATGGCATGTATGGATCAGTAGATATGAATGGTATGCGGTAGGTTGGGGAACTCACTAAGCTTCGTGCTTACGGTTTTCAGTTTTGGTTTCAGGTATTCAGTTTTCAGAAGAGGAGCTCAGGAGGGTTGCAGTGCAAACACCATGGCAAGTTAGCCTGGGATGTTTACTCTGATAATTAAACAAGTGTTTTGGAAATGAAACTATGATTTGTCAAATAAACCCTTTTTGTATGTTTGAATGACTTAACGCTATGAATTAGTAACATTTTTAAAAGAAATTTTTGGACTCGAAATTTGGGATGTTACATGTCAGCAGACACCACTTGGACGCCATCAAAGATCGAGAAATCAGTTAGTTCCACCTTCGAGCTACACCCAAATGACCTTCTTTTACCCCTATCGATTCCAACTAATGGAAAAGATTGCTTTTTTATCTCATACCGTTTTTGTAGTTTCGTCATATTTTCTTTATTTCCTGGCAATAAATTAACACTCCTATTGGGTTCTCTGTTGGTAATTACAATGGCTTTCTTGTTGCTTTTTCACGAGGCTCCTCCTTAATATAATATTGGTTTCCTTTGGTTATGATTATTAGAAATATAACTAATATGAGGAGCATGTATCATAATTATTGATTTTGACTGTTATAATATATGTTGGCATTATGTCAAACACATGGTGGGTGGAAGTTAACCTTTTCACAATTCCCCTGTATCCACACACCAATTCCATCCAAATTAAACCTAGTCATATTGATATTGACTGACATAAGAAAATGTAGAGATACCGATCATCGTAAGCTTTCAAGGAATTCATGAAAATTTAATCAACATAAGCTAATTCGATCAACTTACTGTTGGATTTTAAGAAAAATAATTGTTGTTCCAAAATTAATCCGAGAAACTTAAAAATGGAGGAAATTAGTTGAAGAAATAGAATTGACAGAACCTGGACAAGTAAGCTACAAGAGTGATGGAAGCGACGAATGTTGCAGTGTACACATCTTTACAGACAAGCCATGGGTATGAAATCGGGTGTATGGTGAACCCATTCAACGGAACCATGGCCATCGACGAGATTAGCTTATTTAGCTTATTCCTACCATAATAAGCAATAAACAATAAGCATTCTCCCACTTGTTTATTAAAATCAGCTTATTTAGCTTATTCCTACCACAATAAGCTAATTTTTTAAACTTCATATCCAAACACTTCAACTCAGCTTATTGTGGTGAGAATAAGTAATAAACAATAAGCAGCCACTTTTTTCCCTATCCAAACATGTTCGTGGGATTAATCAGGAACCGATGTTATGGAAATGATGATGTGAAATCAGATAGATTCTTAAGGACGGAGTCCTAAAAAAAATAAGAAAGGAATCAGGTCTGATAACTGGTAAATCATATCGTTTATCAAACGACACAGTTTTAAATTATTGGGTACCTAAGTTTATATATATTCACTTTTAACATATATATATATATATATATATATATATATATATATATATATATATATATATATATATATATATATATATGCAAAAGTTCAATAGAAAACCATAATTATTCGTTCTTCAAGGAACCAAATCTTTTTTTTTAATTTCTAGAGCTTATTCTTTATCGGAAAAAAAAATCTAAAAATATCTAAATTCATATATTAACATTGTGAATGTGAAAAATATTTTTCGGATTCACCGTGTGAATCCGGATTCACAATGTGAATTTTTAAAGATTCACATTGTGAATTTGACGTAAAAAAAATCGAATTTGATATCATTGGAAAAAGAATAAAAAGTTATGAATTTCTGTATTTTTAGTTTTTTTTTTTGATAAAAAATAAGATCTAAAAGTTGAAAAAAAAGATTGGTTCCTTGGTTAATTATGGTTCTTTATTGAACCTCACCCTATATATATATATATATATATATATATATATATATATATATATATATATATATATATATATATATATAAGCTTAGGTTATTCTATTCAAACTAAGTATTGTGTTATCGTATGCATAATTATGGGCCAACCATTTTACTTAATTTTGGAAAGTGAATAATAAATATTATTAAATTAAATATAATTAAAAAATACCAACTAATTTCATTCTAAGGGTATTTTAGTCAGTTAACATAAATTTAAAAAAGGAAAATTTCATATTTTAAGGAAAATAGATTCTATTAATTTTAAAAATCTGATTGTGTGGATGATAATTCTCCTAATTCAAAAATTCTGACGGAATATGTTTATCAATATATTGAAAAGTAACAAATATGATTGAACCATACAAGAATTACACATTCTGACATAATATATATTTTGATTTAATGAACTTCTTGAAGAATAACAAAATTTTGGATACAAGTTAAAAAAAATTTCATTACATTCTTAGAAAAGAAAAAAATATATATACTATTCTATGCGAATGTTACACTTATTAATAACACAAAAAACACAATATATGAATCATTCTAGCAGAATATACTATTACATATATATTTTTTCATTACATTGTATATTATTTTGGTAGAATAATCCATTCTTTTTGGAAGATTGGTGATCATTGTTCATCTTCATCCCATACAACGTTCATCTTCAAGATTCTCTTCTCACATAATCAGAATTCAAGATTCCATTCCAATAGAATGTTGTAAGTTTCATATGTACCATATTTTACTTTGATATCTCTCGTTTCGTACCTACAAAAATAATGGTATTCAACATGTGATCATTATAAACCAACAGTATAAGATAAAATTCAAGCATAAAGAAGCAAACCAAAATAAAGTCACGCAAAACCCATTAAAGAGAAATGGATTCGTGATTCCATTCCAACAGAATTAGAATTCATGATTCCATTCCAACAGAATTGGATTCGTGATTCCATTCAAATGATCAAGAAAATTGAAAACCAAATGTAACGCAATCTTATAGTCTGAATTCGTGATTTTTGTCTAATGAAGTTTTGTGCTTTAATGATTCAAAAAAATACAAGAAACAGGAAAATCACCTTAGCAAGGGATATATCTTCGTCCTTGGACCGAAAAGATATTTCTTGCTTAAATCTTTCCCTTGCAACATTCTTTCTTCAAGAACAATTGAAAAGATTGGACTGAATCCCTAAAATAAACAGCAGCAGGCTGTTGTTTATTTCCAGAACCGGGGGGGGGGGGGGTCTACCCCTTGGTCTCTTCCCTGAAGACGGTGTCGGAGATGAGAAGTCATTGGATTTTCTCTGGAGCAGCAGGCTATTGTTTATTCCCTCTTACACATTTCATCGAACACCTGTTAGGCATATCCAAACATCCAATTTAAAACTTCAATTGAAGCGTAAAGAACATCTAAACAAATAACATTATAAGACTGAAAACGAAGGGAGAGCGGATACGTGCAATGCATGTGTACTGTTTCCCTCTCAAAGTCGTCCAATCTCTCTGCGTGGGTCATTCTTTTCAAGTGGTTGTGTGTAATTTTTTCCTTGAATATACCTGTTGTTTTGCTTGATTTCGTAGGACAACCTTGCGGTGGAAGGAGTAAATACAGGCTCATATGGAATCAAGATTGGAACAAATGGTCTCACCTGCGAATTTAATCAGGATTCGAAGGCTGTATCGGAATTACTTTGAAGACCTGTTCGCAATGGGTATTTAAAATCATCGAGTAGTCAGAACTCAATCTTGGAATCGAACTCAGTTTTCTGATCGAAAATGGCTTTGTATTTGGAATCTTGTAGCCAAGTGGTCTCGCAATCGGTGCTTAAGAAATCGGAACAAATGAAATCTGAATTCGAAATATGATTGTGTACTCGTTCGCAATTGGATGTCAAAGTTGAAAGTCAAAATTGAGTTTTTGAGAATGTTTCACATGCGAACGATCGCACCACCATTTTCGGCTTGGACTGCCACCGAACATCTTCCAGGGGTTGCTATCACTTCGATCGAATCAACTCTCGCACCCATCACTTTTTCTTACATGGAAATCTCAATCGACAAAAGAAATGAGGGATGAAGACGACGACCTGCTGTATATAAGAAAAGAAATTAGGTTAAAAGTGAAAGATAGCATGATTACAGGCACTATTTGTGGAAGCTATTTATCAAATTACTAAAATACCCCTGTTTATTTATTTAATTAATTGAATTTTTATTTAATTTTGATTGGCCCATATTTATGCATACAATAACACAATAAATACTTTAAACACCTGAACCTATCTCTCTCTCGGCTTAAGTTATTCTATTCAAACTAAGTATTGTGTTATCGTATGCATAATTGTGGGCTAATCATTTTACTTAATTTTGGAAAGTGAATAATACATATTATTAAATTAAATATAATTAAAAAATACCAACTAATTTCATTCTAAGGGTATTTTAGTCAGTTAACATAAATTTAAAAAAGGAAAATTTCATATTTTAAGGAAAATAGATTCTATTAATTTTAAAAATCTAATTGTGTGGATGATAATTCTCCTAATTCGAAAATTCTGACGGAATATATATATATATATATATATATATATATATATATATATATATATATATATATATATATATATATATATATATATATATATAAATACATTTTTAATTTTTTTAAGTCACTATCGACTTATAAATACAAAATGAATAATCATCATAAAAGAATATTTAGCGGATTTTGAACTTATCGCATTCTTACATCCGAACTCGTTGCTTTTATCTCCCACCTTGCCGCTACCGTTGTCATCTTCTTGGCTTTCCATCAGGTAAATTATCAGCCGATCACAGGTACTCAGCGCATTTGTTCTCTTTATCTCTGTTCTCTATTTTATTGGGTGCTATATCTCCGGGCAGAAACATAAATTGTATAATAATGAAGGGGGAATGCGAGATTCGTGATTGCTGTTGAATTGGGGTTTAATTGAATGTTTGCTTTTAAATTTTGATTTGTTTGTATGTCGATAAAGTTTTTGCTCTATCTACTGATAACAGTTCTAAAATAAAAAATAAAAAGTAATCTGTATTCAACATCACTTTATCAAGAGACCCAAATAATATTTTTACTATTTTCATGGTAGATAACAGTTCTAAAATAAAAAATAAAAAGTAATCTGTATTCAACATCACTTTATCAAGAGACCCAAATAATATTTTTACTATTTTCATGGTAGATTGGCATTTGATTTCGTTACTTTGTTTTCTTGGGTATTATAATAGATAATAAATACAAACGACCAAGACTTCTAAGTGTATGAACGTCTAATCCGGGGCAATTTATTCCAATTCATCATTTTTAATTTGCCTTACTCTTTGCTCCAAACACGTATGCCACCAGTTTGAGATCACCTACTTAGAATCATTCATCCTCACAGTTGAGACTATATAAACCCTCATGAGGGCAGTTTATATACAAACCAAAAATCAGCAAGAAATTCATTTAGACATTATGACTCCTTGTGTTTTTATAATTTTCTCACTTCTTTTGCTACTCATTGTGACTACAACTTCCAGCCAATTGGTAAGAGAGGGAGAAGGAGGGGTTGATGCAGATGTTGTGATGAACAAGTGTTTGGATAAGGAGATACACGCTCTCCTTCTTTTTAAAGCTCCCCTTAAAGACCCTGATGGTGGTCTCTCTACTTGGACAGCTGACGAACATGACTGCTGTAAATGGAAAGGAATTACGTGCAACAACCAAACAGGTCATGTTACAAAGCTTGAAATCAGCAACTCTGGTCTTGTAGGTGAGATTAGCCATTCTTTGCTTAATTTAAGCTATTTGAATCATTTGGATCTTTCCATCAATTCTTTTCATGGAAACATTCCCATCTTCATTGGTTCCATGACCCAATTAATTTACCTTGATCTTTCCGATAACTCCTTTTATGGAACCATTCCTCCAGAATTTGAAAACCTCACCAACTTGCAACACCTTCAACTTAGTTACGTTGGAAGATGTAGAGTTGAAAAGATAGAGTGGTTGTCTAATCTGTCTCATTTGGAGAAACTTGAATTAGATGGGATTTCCCTAGCCAAACAAAATCACTGGGTAGATGTAATTCTGAGTCTCCCGAAACTCTCATATTTATCTTTAGAGGGATGTGAGCTGTCACAGGTGATGTATCCATATTCTTCTTCATTTCTCAACTTTTCTTCTTCTTCTTCATCTATTGAAGGCCTTTATCTTGGAAACAACAGTCTCACCTCATCCATGTATCGTTGGTTGTTCCTATTAACCAGCAATAAGCTTGGTTATCTTGATCTCTCTTACAACATGTTAGATGGGATACCCAAATATCTTGGTAACCTCTGTAGCTTGGAGTATTTGGAAATCAGTAACAACTCGGCTGCTGTCCAATTTCCTGATTTTCTCAACAACTTGTCTGGATGCACATCCCTTTCATTACAATGGTTGGATGCTTCTGATAGCCAATTTATAGAATCATTGTCCAATGATATCCAAAAGTTTTCATCCCTAGAGTACTTGGACTTATCTCATAATCACTTAAATGGAAGTATAAGTGAGAAACTGTGGGAACTACCCAGGCTCCGAACTCTTTACCTTTCTTTTAATAATCTTACAGTTCCTTCCCCAGATCACTTGTCAAACATCTCTTATTTTCAGTATCTTGATCTGCGCTCTTCCAATATAGGGCCTCTCTTCCCCAAATGGATTCAGACACTCAAAAATCTTACCCGTCTTGATCTTTCCAATACTGGAATTTCAGACACCATTCCTCTGGAGTTTTGGGACACGTGGCCTTCTCAATTAAAATATCTGAATCTCTCTTCCAACAACATTAGCGGGAAAGTACCAGATTTATTATCAAGTTTTGCCAACGGTTCAAAGATAGATTTGAGTTCCAACAACTTTCACGGTCCGATACTAAATGTTTCTTCTACTTTGTCATTATTAAATCTTTCCAGAAACAAGTTTTCTGGAGGAATCTCGTTTATATGCCAAATTGTTGGTGGTTTCTTGTCATTTCTTGACCTCTCTCATAACTTATTCATCGGACAACTCCCCGACTGTTTGTGGCTTTTCAAAGAGCTAAAAGTTCTTAATCTCGGACACAACAATCTCTTTGGAAGGCTTCCTCCCTCTATTGCATCTTTGATAGAATTAGAGGTGTTGTATTTGTACAAGAACAACTTCTCTGGAGAATTGCCTTTGTCTTTAAAGAATTGCACAAGTTTAATCTCTTTGAATTTGGGGGCCAACAAGTTTTCTGGTAATGTGCCTGTTTGGATAGGAGAAAACTTATCAGGGCTGTATGTTCTTATCCTAAGATCAAACAACTTCTTTGGAACCATCCCTTTACAATTATGTCAGTTAGCTAATCTTCAAATTTTGGACTTGTCAATGAACAATCTTCATGGAACCATCCCCTCATGTTTGAGTAATCTTACGAGCATGATTCAACCAAGATTCTCACAAGATGTAAAGTTTTATACACTTGTAAGAGGTGTTGCATATGGATCGGGGATATATGTTGACCATGCAATGATTGAGTGGCAAGGAGATGAACACGAATTCTTTAGCACCCTGAAATTGTTGAAGACTATTGACCTGTCAAGCAACAATTTAACAGGACATATTCCATATGAAATTACCAATCTGTATGACTTGATTGCCCTGAGCTTGTCAAAGAACTCTCTATTTGGAGAGATTCCACAGAAAATTGGTGAGATGAAAAAACTTCTGACTTTGGATTTGTCTAGAAACAGTTTTTCAGGGCGCATACCATCAAGCATGTCTCAGATGACTTTACTGAATGACCTAGACTTGTCATTTAATAACTTTTCAGGGAGAATTCCATCTAGCACTCAACTCCAGTCCTTTGAACCTTCAAGATATGATGGGAATTCACAACTATGTGGACTTCCCCTTACCAAAAAGTGTCCTGGAGATGAAGAATCAGAAGTCCCACCAATCGTTGGTAAAAGTAAGAGTGATGCGAAAGACATAGATGAATTTTGGGGATGGTTTTATGTTGGTGGGGGAACTGGTTTTGCTATTGGATTTTGGATAGCATGTGGTGCTTCTCAACCGCCGAGGGAGACGTGCATTTTTTCACTTTTTTGATAGCTGCAAAGATTGGGTTTAGGTGAAGGTGCTGTTGCGCATTTCAAGTTTGCATAAAGCTAGACAAACATAGTTTGTCATCTAGTTTTTATTTTTGATTTCTTATTTTCTAGTATGTAATTTTGCTGGAGGTTTTAAGCCCTCCATATTTAATAAAGTTGCCACCAACACCATGGGTGGCCATTTTCTCTGTTATGTATGAAATAAGATATCCTACAAAATTCAATACATTTCGTAGCATCTAAAAAACAAGAAGAAAGTTAGAGGGACACTAAAAAACAAAAAACCGAACCGGACTGGTGTAGAAAAAAATGGTTTCATACAAATCGATTTCGTTTGAAACCGAGTTGCCGGTTTAGTAATGGTGTAAGTTAGAATCCATTAGATATCATATTTCGATAGCAGTTGCACTTCCATTACATTTCATAATGTAAACATGATTAGTTTTGACTCTTTGCATCAGTTATAAATGGAAATCGAAATTGTAATTTACACTTGAGTTTATAGTTTCTACTATTGACTTGTCTGTTCTATTTGCAGCACATGGCCCCTACAGATCAACTAGTTTTCAGAAAGAAACTGTTGAGATTAAAAGGTACTAAATACCATCTGAACTTGCATTTTTTCCAAGTTCTCCTAAACGATGGAAAATATTGCTTGCTAGTTTTCCAAATTTAACTGTGAAATCTTTGTTCCAGGTTGTGAATTATGAAAATCATGTGACGATTCAAAATTAAAGAGCAAAGCGGAAAGTTTTGTTAGTGTTATTATGGATGATAGTTTTGTGTTTTGGGTTGATGTCACTGTTTCCCCACAACTTATATAGGTTTTGATCTCATTTGGTCACTCGTTTATCTTTTTGTCATTCAAAGTCCTAAACTTTCAAGAGATATATCAAAAAGGTCATTATTAGAAGGAAGAATGGGATAGCCTGTTATAAGATGACGTGACATTCCATATAGAACTTACTTACATGGAGGTTTAAGTGGCGTCGACAAGGAAAAGTACTTTGTTTTTGTTAAAAAGTTAAAATACGATTGTTTTGATTTAAAACTACACAAACATATTGTTCAAAAAATTTAACAATTATAAAAGGCGAATAACTTTAAATCATTCGAGACATTTTTAATTTATAACGCGTTTCTAACATCTTTATGATTATATTATGGGTTGTTAAGCCCCAAATCTCGTGAAGTAAATATTACAAATCACAACATAATTCATTATATATTGTCTAATTTTCTATTACAATATGAGGAGTCATTTTAAGAAATTGGGATTTTAGATAGGCATGAAAAAATTGAAGATCACATAAAGCACTAGAAAATCAAAATATTTTCATAATACAGTGTAAATATAAAATACTTATTCTTAATAAAATCAAAAATATTTTTTCAAGCTTTGATCATTTTGGTAAATGAAAAAAAGATGTATAAGAATATATTTAGTCGTCAATATATAATAAAAGTTTATATCGGCTTCTTAATTGTAACTTTGTTTATTTACTAAATTGCCCCTGTTCTTTATCTTCGTTTTGATTTTGACAACTTTTGTCTGAAAAACTTAAATGCTGGATAATATTCAATGTAATAAATCTTTAGTTGTTTCCTTTGAAATCTTCCCATGGGAGACGGCCACATCTACTCTGTGCTCTAAGTATTTCTTGGGCAAAATCATGATTGCAGTAAGCAAAAGGTCATTCAAGATTCTATTAAAGGTAAACTTTATAGGGAAAAATCCTCTACCTACCATTTATATTAACAACTTTCACGCCATCACTAAATCTACAGTCTCTTCTAGACTAACATTACACTGATTAAATTATTGCGTGTTCCTCTTCATTTTAAATGGGTTTCAATCTACAAACCTTTCAAGCATGAGAGAGCGTTTTCATTCTAACGAAAGTATATTACTCATTAAAACCTTAAGAAACAGAAAAACTACACCAATGTTGAACAATATCTTATAGTGGAAAATGTCACTATAGCCCAACTAACTTAGAGCTTTTGGTTTAAAAGGTCTTTTTTCCGCTTTCTAAGGATATGAAGTCCAATTTAGAAGGGTTAAAAGCTCACTATTTTGAAAGGGAAGTCAGTCAGCAGGTATCATTTGCCACTTCAATTAACAACTTGCCACATCACTTACCACGTCAATTAAAATGTAACGACCCAAAAATTCAAGGTAAAAATTTCATTTTTAATATAGGAAAAACACTTAATAACTTTGTTCCGGACACTAAAAACATTTCAATTAAAATTAATATCAGAGTCTAATCTCAAAGATCACATATTGCGAAAAAACATGGGTATATGCATTGTGATCGTCCCGAGCTCATTTATTTGAAAACTGGAGGTATCTGAAACCAAAACTGAAAACTGTAAGCACGAAGCTTTGTGAGTTCCCCAAATACCACATAACATACATATCAATCATATCCATACATGTCATACATAACCGTGAGCTACATATCAATCATAGTCATATAAGATGTTATGTGCCGCACATACTCTTGCCGTTATGACACGGGCCGCCTCGTGGTCTTTTTTGTCAAGTCGGGGGCCACCCCCTGGGTCCTATAGACAAGTGTCAGGAGCCACCTCCGGGTCTTCCATGCAAGTACCACAAAGACAACTAGCATACAATCTACTCTACTTAACTAATAGCATACAATGCGCCAGGAGCTGCCTCATGGTCTTTCATACATAGTGCCAAGGGCTAACCCCCCGGTCTTCCTACAATACATAAACCAAATGGGTCGGCGTTGGTGCCTTCGACCCATACAAATAGTGAGGAGAGTCACCTCGAATGCAGAAGCTCACTGCACGAAATCCCAAGTTGCTGCATTGACGATTTCCCAAACTAAGAATAACCAAAACAACCTCTAGTTAGCAACTGAATTCCAAACCATGATCCATAATCCACACTTGGGGTAAAATGACCATTTTACCCCCAACCCAACATGAACCAAAAGATGAGGCCCAAGCCCAAAATCAAAAGGCCCAAAACTATACGATCCATAAGAGCCCACTAATGGCCCAATTTTCCAAAATGGGCCTAACCCCATATGGGCCTTACCTAAAGCCTAACAATTCCTAGTCCAATAATAATTCTCCAATGGCCCAAAGGTCCAAGCCCATTGAGCTAAGCAAAGTCCAAAACCATTAGGACCACCAAGGCCCAATATGAAATCATGGCCCAACTAGACATGTCCAAACAAAAGTCCAAAACTCTAAGAACCTTCTGACCAAAAAGCCCAACACGCGAAAACTCCAATCCAAGTCCGAAGCCCAATGAGAACAAGCCGAAGAAGCCCACTGTTGGACCGAACGTTGGGCGTTCGCTGCCTGACCGCCGATCGTGACTCGACGCCGGAATGCACGACGTTCCCGAGATGAACGCGCTGCGTTCCCGACCAGGGACCAAAAATTACATTTATGTGTTAATACTTTAAGTCCAAAGTTCAAATCTTCAAAGTAGCTTCCTGTCAGTGTCTTAAGCCATAAAGTCATCAACTTGGCACCTTTGCATGGCCCAAAAAGGACCCAAACATCCATTAAAGATTCCAATCCATAAATCAAGACACAAAATGTCACACCCCCGAACCAGATGGCGGAAACATCCGGGAGCTTGAGCGTGACTTCATCGTTGTAGTATCATTACAGAGTATATAATTGAAACATAACATCATCATCATCACACATGTAATATAACAACATTCATAGTTTACATTGAGTATTGTAATTGAATATTACATGCCAAATAGTTAAAGTATGATGAGACAGAATATAACTTAAACATCCACTAGTTTGTTCAGCTCAAACTGCTTCAACGGTTTCCTAAGAATACAAGTTAATTTAAAAAGGTCAACATAAAAATGTTGGTGAGTTCATAAGCATGTTTGTGAAAATGATATGTATAACTTTGAAACCACCATAAAATCCTATATTTTCTGAAAACTGTTTAGTATGCTTGTGTCAGATCGTGTATTAATGCATGTATGTTATTATTTATTAGCATAAAAGGGTAAAGAGAATGTAAAGAGAATGTCTCCTGCAGACAACCCGGTGTTGTCTGTAAAAGAGAATGCTGCCATACCAACCCCCGAGGTTGAGTACCAGTGAGAGTATGTTTCCGAGTAATTCAAGAGAAAAGAGAATGGTCTCCCATAAATTTATAACGTTAATTCCTCTAAGTGAGCCGTTACAACCATGCTTGATAATGACAATTTCGCCTGTCTTGATGTCTGGAAGACGCCGACTTGTTTAAGATATGGTTTGTCACCCTAGACTGGACTAGTCTAACTGTAGCGAACAGCTTAGGTGTGGGACGTCACCCCCGTATAGATCTATACACAAACTCACGCTCTCCCTCCAAGAGACTCTGGTTATAACTACAGGCTACGATCGTACACTTAACAGGTGTCAACCGATAAAACTCACTAGATCCTTAATCGAATTTACGCGAAGAAAAAGTATACACTCATTCCAGGCCCAATAAACATGTAAGTGGACCACTAAGGCCCACTATACGTGACTATTATTTCAGGGTTCAAAAGGAATATGAATGTATATCCTGGGCCCAATATACATGTAAAAGGACAACCAAGGCCCACTAAACATGTAAAAGGACACTAAGGCCCACTAAACATGTATATTATTTCCAGGCCCAATAAGGATATGAAAATCGTTTTTAACCCGTTTGTTATTGTTTGCCTCCAACATCAAGCTAGCAATTAAACGTTCTAGGCTTGAAAAACCTCCATACTTAATTAGATCAAGCCCATGCATGCAATATGAACCTTATAATTCTCGAGATGTTATAAATCACCCCCGCTTAAACTAGACTTCGTCCTTGAAGTCTGCTGCAGCAACCCACTCTAGATACTATTCACATGCCACTTCTGCATGCTCCTATTTTCTGCTATGATCCCATCGATGTTCCCACTCACAACTGACAACCCATTATGAATCCAACGAATACTGTCACCCGACAGCCTAAGAGACACATCCATCATACAGAGCATTCAATGGTCTTCCCGAGGCAACTGAACCCAACAAAGCAAGACTCTCCAAACCCGATGAAGGATAAATCCTTACTTTCATACAAAAAACCACTTCTACCTTCCTGAGATCCAAAATCTATAATGGTCTGTCTCCCCGACAGACCGCCTAAGCTAAAAAATACCATGCCAAAACCTCAACGAATAACTGACCAACCATAATACTTGCAACCCTGATTATCTTGATGCAACCTACGAAAACCAAGCCACTGACCATAACCAGCTGCAAAATACTTATACTTGACAGAAGGCTCAGATAATCCTTCGAGTAGAAGATTCATCCCTGCAACGCTTAGACTCAGACGAGAGTTGCGCCAGGGTCAAATTAATTACTCTGAGATTATTTAATCCAACTACAAGTGTCTTAGCATCTTCCTGTCCACAAGCTACTCTACACAAATCCCAAATCACTACCGCTATCTGGAATACCGGATTCCTACCCGGTTGCTGAGCCAAAGAGCAACCTCACAGTCACTTCCCGCGACTTCCAAAAAGAACTTCGGCTATCGAAATCTGCCCTAACCATATTGCCACTCATGGATCCATTATTCCTTTTGATCATCCCAATCATAACAGTCCGACTACCCATTGCCCCCAAATCTAATACGAAAAATGAATGCTACCAGAACCACCATAGCCTGACATCACGCCTAGTCTCCAACGACCTACCATTCCTAGAATCTGATCATATTGTGGCATACTTGTAGGGTTTTGAGCATTCTAACACTCCTATGGTGTACATGCAACCCTAGAAACCTTGGATCTATGTTTTATCTATGATACATGCAAATTTGTTTTTCCAAGGTTCATAACCTATTTAACATACATGGGGAACTTTTAAACATAAAAGATAGTAAGAAATACATACCTTTAGTTGCTTGATTTCCTTGAGAACCTTATGAGCCTAGCACCTCAAGTGTGATGCCTCAAATGTCTCACACAACACCAAATACACTTGGAATAACCTTGAGAGAAATAGAACACTTCTAAAATCGGCTATGCCCTCTTGTTCTCACTAGTGCCGATTTTGGTCTACAACATGTTGCTTATATAATGTGTGTGTGTATCATAATTAGGGTTACACCATGTAAACCCTAATTGACATGACTCTTCATTTCTTGGATCCATGGGTTCAAAAACACTATGGAGCCTCCATGGAGCATCCTATGGGTTTTAGCCATATTCATAAAAACATATCATAAGTCATAACATAAATTCTGAGTATCATTTCCAAAACATATTTTCATTATCAGAGTAAAACATCCCAGGCTGACTAATCAATGGTGTGTGCCATGCGATCACCTCGAGCTCTTCCCTACGCTACCGGAAGTACCTGAAACCAAAACTGAAAACTATAAACATGAAGCTTAGTGAGTTCCCCCAACCTACCACATACCCTGCATAAACACATACTGCACATACTGGGCCACGCCTGCTATTCCGGGCCTCGCCCCCTTCCTCGGGCCTCGCCCGCTACAACGGCCCCGCCGCTCCAGGCCCCGCCTGGCTTCGAGCCCCGCTCGGATACATATCTGTTTCTTTTAGGCCCCGTCTGTCTCTAGGCCCCGCCCGCTAACCACATATAGTACAAAATAGCATATAACACATAACTGAACATACCCTACTGCATTCTTGTCCTAAGGCATCGCCTGTCTTGGGCCTCGCCCCTATCCTATTACTAGTGAGTCGTGGAACCCCGTCCAAGCTCCTACTGTAAGTGAGATACGGGCCCCCGTCCACACTCACTCCATACCTATCTCGAGCCTCGCCCCTGTTCTGCTACTGATGAGATATGGAACACCGTCCATACTCTGCTATTGGTGAGATACGGGACCTCGCCCACACTCATCTCCCTACCAGGCACATACATGCATCACACAGACAACAAGTATACTCTATCATGCAAACCATTCCTTCGGGACCCGCCTGACATTGGACCTTGGTCCTGAATATCATACAAGCAAACATTGCCTAGGGCTAACCCCTGAGTCTTCCTACTCATGACTACATGGGCCGGCATTGTGGTCGTAGACCCATTCACACAAAAGGAAACTCACCTGCACTGCTGAACTTTTGCTGATAACCCTCTGACTGCTGACCGACAATTCTCTGAACCGCTGCTCCACTAGCTCCCCGACCTACCAATATCAATATACATATCAATTAGATCCAAACAGAACTCTAGAAGCCAACTAATTCCACTCTTGTCAAAGTCAAAGTCCTGGTCAAAGTCAAACTTCTTGACTGACTCCACTCGTTGAGTCAACCCGTTGACTCGTCGAGTCCTTATGCTCTGAAACTCTCACAATACACCTCAACTCGCCGAGTCACTCCGCCGACTCGTCGAGTTCAACGATCTCTGAGTCCCATCCTATCCAACTCACTGAGTCACCACTCAACTCACCGATCTAAGTCTTATCTAGAAAAGGTTGAGGTTCTGCGATCCAACTCGTCGAGTCCAAGAACTGACTTGCCGAGTCCATGGCAATCCTCAACAGACTCACCGAGTTGTTCTTCCAACTCGTCGAGTTCCTGCCTATCTTCATCCAACTCGCCGAGTCCACCCATGTGACTCGCCGAGTAGCTTCAGTTCTTAATCCATACAATGGCTTTTCGAGCCATGCAGGGGCTCCATCTTGTAGATCCACTCTTCCAAAGTCTATTCCTCACGTAAAGTTGCAAACTTTACGTGAAACCAAGGAGCTATAGGCTTAAAACACTCTAGGGCTAGGGTTTGGGGTAAACATGCTTTACCAACACACCAAAAACTGATACTTTATGGGTCTCTGGGCCAAGACACACCTAGATCTGAAGTAGCAACCTCAGATCTAGACTTCTAACTCGAAAAGGCTCCTTATCATACCAAAATGGCCCCAAACATCATCCAAGAAAAGATCTAGAAGCAACAAAGGCAAGGTGACAGATTGTTACCTTCAAACTGATGCTCACAACAAAAGGGTTGGATCCTCCAGCTCCTTAGTGGTCAAATCCTCCAAATCTTCCTCTTGCAAAGCCCCAAACTCACTTTCTTCCTTCTCTCACTCAACTTAGGGTTTGGAATCGTGTATAGCAGCTTCTGGCCGACAAGGGGGACTAAGGAGAGGACATAAGGTCCTTTAAATAGGGTGCAAACCCTCGGATTAGGGCTTTCCTCGCTCAGACCAGACTCACCGAGTCCACTTGCCGACTCACCGAGTCGGTCACTTATTCCATAACCCGGATCCCGCTCCGACTCGTCGAGTTCACCTATGGACTCGACGAGTTGACCCCTTGACTTAGGGTTTTCCTTTCCTTTCTTAGTCTTTCTGATTCTGGGTGTTACAGTATTTATGGCTAATTTTTGGTAAAAATAACATTTTTAACCCATTTTTGTCAAAATTATATTTTTTGGCTTGATTTATGTGAAAACACACATTTTTCTGGTTTTTGACTTTTTTGACCCGGTTGTTGGAAAATTTGTAGAAAAATCATAGTAAGTCGAAATTTGGATCCGTAAACTCTGGAAGTTTGGAAATTTTGTCTAATTTGTTCACAATTTTTCTCATAATTTTTAATGGCCTCTAACTAGTGTGAAATTGCTCACCTTCACAGGTTGGCCCGAAATTATTTCAAATATGATAGGCAGTTTTGTAAAATTCTCCAAAAATTGTAGAAAAATCGTATGAAAACGTGAGAGTAGTCATTTTAAAGGTATAAATCCCAGATCTACTAGTTTACATGTATTATATGTGATAACACATACTTTTCTCAAGTTTTTCTTGTAGATCCAAGTGGAAAACTTAATATTCTTAACATATTTTTAGATTTAAGAGGTAAATAACACATAATCAACAAATAAGTCATGAGAAACACACATATTCATGCATATACACATAGATCTACACAAAGCAACTTGTATTCTCCCCCAAAACCAAGTAAAAATCAAAAATAGGGGGTATGAACTCACATTGAGGTTTGGATTCGGTTTTTGGATGGAGAAATGAGAAGATCTCGGCTTTAGCAAGCCTCTTGAGGAGGTTTTCGAACTTGGATGGTTCTAAGAAACACGATCCAAAAAACATGGGTGTAAGAGGAGTGATTTAAGTGTAAAGATGTATTAAATCAACTTAGGTTTGTAAAATCTTACCTAGGATGATGATCTTGATGAAGATCCTCTTGAAGACACACATAATTCTCAAAAACTAAGAGGGGGAAGGAGATGTTCTTAAGAGATTTCTTAAGAGCTCTTTGAAGGAAAAAGAGATGGTGAAGAAAGAGGCCTTTGGCTGAGATTTAGAGAGGGAAGAGAGAGATGAAAATTGGTTAATTCATGGAAGGTTAAGATGTGAGTGTTTAGATACATGGGATGTAAGTAGCATGGAGATCCTATGGGTAAAGATGAGGTGTCACCTCTTATTTCCATAAAAATTTCTCTTTTTTTTATAGGCCGAGAATGGGCTAAAAGAATGGGAGAGAAATGGTTGTGGGCCCATTCTTGGCTTATTTGAATTTATGAAGCCCAAATAAAAGGGCTTACGGCCCATTAGGGTAAAAGGAATCATTTATGGCCTAACAAGGCCCATTAGAGATAAAATGGATTATTTTAGGCCCACATGGCCCAAAATGCTAAAGTTTTATGAGTGTGGTCTATTTAGAGCCCAATTAGGGTTCCTAGGCCCAAAGTGATCAAGTTGAAAGTTTATTGGTCCATTAGGCCCAATAAGAGAATCCTAGTCCATAATGAACTTGAACCGGGATTTCTAGGGTTTTCAATCCATGTGAGATGTATTTGAGTGAGCATAGAGTATGATATTCACTTAGAGTACAAGTTTTTACCGTAGAGGATGTTTACATGAGAATAGAATTTCCTAGCAAAAATGCTAGGTGTGACATCATCTCCCCGTTAGAGGGAATTTCGTCCAGAAATTCTTTCGAAAGGTAGGTTCATGAACGAGAGAATAAGTGAGGGTACTTATGCTTCATCTGGTCTTTGTGTTCCCATGTGAATTCCGATCCACGCTTAGTGTTCCATCGAACCTTCACAATTGGAATGTGGCTCTGCTTTGTACGCTTTACCTCTCTATCCATTATCTCGACTGGTTCTTCAACGAACAGGAGATTCTCGTTTACTTCGATTTCTTCTATAGGAATGGTAAGAGTTTCGTTAGATAAGCAATTCTTCAAATTCGAGTTGTGGAACACAAGGTGTACATTGCTGATCTCGGAGGTAGCTGCAGCCTATAAGCCACTGGACCAATTCGGGCAAGAATCTCGAATGGTCCAATATATCGTGGGTTCCGCTTACCCCATTTCCCAAAATGGATCATCCTTTTCCTAGGGGAGAGACTTTTAATAGTGCCCTATCCCCGACTTGAATTTCTAAGGGCTTTCACCGCTTGTCAGTATAACTCTTCTGTTGGTCTCGCGATGCTTGAAGTCGGGCTGTTAAAGTGATGTCCGGTGTTTGCCTTTTTTGCTAGTTGAGTGTCATCCACCTCATCCTAGCATAGAGGTGGTCTGCATTTGCGACCGTATAACGCCTCGAAAGGAGCAACCTTGATGCCCGTGTGATAGCTGTTATTGCATGAGAATTCAGTCAAGGGAAAATGGGTATCCCATGACTTCACGAAATTAATCACACAGTCTCAGAGCATGTCTTCGAGTGTTTGAATGGTCCGTTCGCTTTAGCTATCGGTTTGAGGGTGATAAGCAGTGCTCATGTCTAGCTGTGTTCCCATAGCCTTCTAGAGTGACTGTCAAAATCGTGAGGTAAATCTACTATCCTGATCCCAGATTATAGACACTGACACTCCATGGAGTCTCACGATCTCTTTGATATAGATCCGTGTTAGTCTTCCATCTTGTAAGATTCTTTTATTGGCAGGAAATGAGCAGATTTGGTTAACCTATCAACGATCGTCCAGATAGTGCCCAATCCAACTCTTGTAATAATAAGCTTCGTCTTGTTGACTTCGAGTGTTTTATCCAATTCACGCATTGCTTCCTTCGCGATATTCTCCGGCTTCGATGCCTCAAAGTCGTTCGTATGTGTTGACAGTGTTTGTTCTTGTTTTGTGAGTAGACGAGTATGTCATCACTAAAAATAATAAAAGGCTGACTAGGAATGGTTGGGAAAACTCGGTTCGTAGGGTCCATGAATACTGCTGGGGCATTCGTTAGACTTAAGGGCATCACAACGAATTCGAAATGGTCGTATCGAGTTCGGAAAGAAATTTTTGTAATGTCCTCTTCTTGGACTCAGAGTTGGTGATAACCGGATCTTAGCTCTATTTTAAAGAAATAACTAGCTCCTGGGAGCTGGCCAAATAGGTTGTCAATCCGAGGAAGTGGGTATCGATTTTTGATAGTGTTCAATTTCCTACAATCGATGCACATTTTGAAGGATCCGCCTTATTGATGAACAAGACTGGAGCTCCCCAGGGTGAGAAGCTTGGTCTGATGAATCCTTTGCTCAACTATTCTCTTAATTGACTGGATAACTCCTGAACTTCGGCGGGAGTTAACCTGTAGGGTGAATTAGCAATTGATGTGGCTCCTGTTATTAGGTCGATTCGAAATTCGAACTGTCTCTCTGGGATATTCCCGGAAGTTCTTGGGGAAATATATCCGGAAAATCGCATGCTACTGGAATACCTTGTATGCTTACTTCTTCCTTGGTCTTGTCCACAACATGAGTAAGGAAAACGTAGTTCTTCTGGTGCAGGCACTTCTGTGCCTTGATGCACGAGATAGGACGAGGATTGGCGCCAGGTTTATCACCATAGATTATTAGAGTTTCGTGATTAGGGAGGTGAAGGCAAACGACCTTCTTGCGACACATAGTATCTGTTGGATAAGGTGTCTAAGTCCATAACTTATTTGGTATATACTTGACCCGACCCGGCATGGTCCATTTGGGTTGCACTTCACCCGAACTTGTTATGGATAATTTTATGAGAGTTGTATACTTACGATTTATTAATATATTATAAGTTATAATATATTAATATAAAGTCATGTTACTTAATTAGTTTTAATCTTGAATTAATTATGAATTAATTTAGTGATTAAAAGGAAGACTAATTAAATCATGGGCTATTATATTTATATGGTGTGGGCTAATGCTCATTTGTTAATGGGCTAAGCTTATATGGAAGACCATGGATGATCCATGGAGCTTTTACCCATGGATCCTTGGAAGAGGAAAAGACATGGGTCATTAGGGTTTCACCCTAACCATGTACACTATATAAACAAGCTTATGTTGCATGAAAAAGACACTAGTGTGTGTGTAAGTGTGGTGGCCAAAATCAAGAGTTAGAATACTCTCTCATATATTTTCCAAGTTTGGGTGATTTGTGATTTCCATTTGAGGCATTCACATTATTGGTGCTTGGCTCTCAAACTCCAAGGAATCAACAATCAACAAAAGGTATGTAATTCATCTAGTTCCTTTATGGTTAAAAGTACCCCATGCCATGCTAGATAGGTTATAAACCTTGGAAAATAATATTTTGCATGTATCTTAGACAAACATAGATCCAAGGTTTAATAGGGTTGCATGTACACTTAGGAAGTGTTAGAATGCTCAAAACCCTACAGTGGTATCAGAGCCTAGGCTTGCTTGTTTGATACTTGATGCAAAATAGTGAAAAAAGTCGAATTTTTTGCTGTCTGCCTGATGAACTCGCCGAGTCCATGGGGGGACTCGCCGAGTTCATGTGTAAACTCATCCTACTCGGCAAGTAGGTTCGTGCACTCGGCGAGTAGGAGCCTCAGAATGCAGATTTTCGACTTTTGCTGCTGGAAATGGACTAGAAACATTACCCTAAACTGTTTTGGTGTTTTAAAACTTGTTTTAGTTGGTGTAATGGTTGTTCTAATCCATTTACAATAGCTTATATCAAAATTTCATGTTTTGTATGTGTTCATTTAATTCTTGAAACTTTGATGATCATGTTCATGTTCTTATGAATTTAGAAGATGATAGGAATTATTTGCTGAATTGTTTAGGATTAATTCTTGATCATTTATGTGTTTTAATGGAGTCCATAATTTGTCCTCAAGTTATGGATATCCAAAGGTCACTTCTTTTAAACACACACTTAAAACACATAAGTTACATGGAAATGAAGAGTCTTCATTTTTATGAACCTTTAATTCATAAGTTATGAAATGAAAAGTTTTGAATAGTTTCAAAACTTGTCCTCAGGTTTTGGAATTTGTAAAGTTACACACACTTTAATATACTTTAATTCCAAACCCTTAGAGTTTTAAAAGTTAAAATATAACCCTTATACTATTTATAACATTAATGGTTAATTATTATATATATGTATAAGACTTAAGTCGTTTTACCGTTAGTAGGCCTCATTCACGAAGCCAGTCTATAAGGTGGGTATAAGGTTGTTGCCTATAAAATGGCAACTTAATGGGTGTCCACTCTCACCCACCGCTTGCTTGACTGGTGGAGGGTCGTTAGCCGAACGGGTAGGACAAGGACTTATAAATTCTCATTAAAAGTATGATGAATATTATAAAGTAACTAAACCTTTTATAAATTCCCAATCTTAGTTACTTTAGGAAAATGTGAATATGGTGCTAACCCATGAAATTCACACTTTGTACCTTACCAAGTCGTTGGTGGAGCGTGTGTGGTTAACCGGCACACTAACTTGGACTAGTAAGGATCACGAAGGGTGGCTTAATGTTTATCATAGATCGGTGGAGCGTGTGTGGTTAACCGGCACATTGATTAGGTGATAATATTAAGGGTACCAAGTGAATTTGCATTGTTATTCACACCTTGTTTTGTGATCCTCGGCATCCCAGTCACAAAACTTGAAGGGCACAATCGAGATTGAAACATGCCATTGAAAAGTTCAATGAATCGCAAAGGAATCTAGGAATTTCAAAACCAATTAAACCTAATAATTCATTTCGTTTTCATGGTGGAAATTGGTGAATAGTCATTCGCCTACCTTCAAATATATTATAGCTTAGATTACGGCATCCCTCTTCTAAGTTATAATATATTGTGTTGGATCCTAGCCTTAATATTACATTTGGGTGTATTATTAAGGATTCGATATATCTAATCTAAACTTGTTTTCTTCTTTTCAGATGTCTTCCGACAACAAAGCTTCGGGCTCTAACCCTACTGGCTCTTTTTCCCTCATGAACCTTTGTGGGAGGGTCATCTTTGATGGTTCCAACTTTATGGATTGGATCCGGAACATCAGGATGGTTACTCGTTACGAGGACAAGGAATATGTCCTCGATAAGGAGCTAAAGGAGCTTGATGAGTCCACTGCTACTCCTGAGGAGGTCGCTGAGTATCAGGCACATGAAAGAGATGCCACCAAGGTGGCATGCATCATGATGGCCACCATGACAGCTGAACTCCAAAAGTCCTATGAGGACTATTACCCTTTTGAGATGCACCAGGATCTGATGGAAATGTACCATCAGAGTGCTCGTCAAGAGCGGTATGAAATAATCTCCTCCATGATCACTACCCGTATGAAGGATAGCGAACCAATCACGAGCCACATGCAAAAAATGCAAAGGTATGTGGACCGTCTAATGAAACTGAATGTGAACTTCCCTGAGGAGTTGGCAATTGATATCATTTTGCACTCCTTGCCATCGTGTTATGATCAATTTCGTATGACATACCACATGAACAAGGAGGAAGTCACACTCAGTAAGCTTCAAGGACTTCTGAAGACTGCCGAAAGTGGTCTTAAGAGTAAGTCGGTTGCTACTCCTACTCCTACTACTACCCCTGTTTTGGCAAAGGGAAAAAGAGGAAGCACCCTTCGAAGGGTACCAAGGGAAAGTCCCTTGAAGGCTCCTCATCTGGAACCAAAGGTGGTTCTATCACTCCTTCTGCCATCCCTAAGGATGCTGAATGCTTCTACTGTCAAAATAAGGGGCACTGGAAGCGAAACTGCCCAAAGTACTTGCAAGATGTCAAGGATGGGAAAGTGAAACCATCCCATGCAGGTATTTACACTATATTGTCTAATAACTCACCATATTCTAATTCTTGGGTTCTTGATACAGGTTGTGGTATTCACATCTATTGTGACTTGCAGGGCCTAAGAAGAAGTGAGGATGTGGAGCACGGAAAGATAAACTTAATCATGGGGAACAAGAAGGTTTCACCTGTTACCAAGATTGGAGTTTATACTTTGTTGCTAGATAGTGGGTTAAAGTTAGATTTGAATAAATGTGTGTACTCGTCTGAAATGGCGAGGAATATTATTTCCTTTCATGCTTTGTACAAACAAGGTTTTACCTTTTCTTTTGATAATGAAGTTGGTAGTATTAATGCTTTCTTTAATAATATTCTTTATTTTAAAGCATTACCTTGTAATGGTGTGTATGAAGCTGTATCGGTTGTAGATAATTTAGGGAATTATGTATTGTGTATTGATTCTTCTACTAGCTTGGATAAAGCATCTTTGTGGCATTATCGTCTTGGACATGTAAGCAAGAAACGCATAGGCCAGCTCCAAAAGGATGGAGTTTTGGAGTCGTTCGACCTCAAGTCGGATGATAGTTGTGAGTCTTGTCTACTTGGGAAAATGACAAAATCACCCTTCACTGGTACTTGTGCAAGGGGTGAGGGTTTGTTGGACCTTATACATACTGATGTATGTGGACCATTCAAAACCGCCACAAGGGATGCTAATCGCTATTATGTGACTTTTATTGATGATTTTAGTAGATATGGTTATGTCTACTTAATCAAACATAAGTCAGAAACTTTTGAAAGGTTTAAAGAGTTTAAACAGGAAGTAGAAAATCAATTGGGCAGGAACATTAAGATGCTTCGATCCGATCGAGGTGGTGAGTATCTTAGTACTGAGTTCCTCGACTATCTTAAGGAGTGTGGGATTGTCTCACAATTGACACCTCCCAGGACACCACAGCTGAATGGTGTAGCTGAGAGGCGCAATCAAACTTTGTTGGACATGGTTCGCTCTATGATGAGTCGAGCTTCGCTACCAATCTCTTTTTGGGGGTATGCCTTAGAGACTGCCGCCCACATCCTTAATCTAGTCCCTACAAAGAAGGTTGCCAAAACACCTCATGAAATGTGGACTGGGAAAGTTCCCAATTTGGACCACATCAAGATTTGGGGTTGCGAGGCTTTCGTGAGGCGCGAAACTCATGACAAGCTCGAACCTCGAAGTGAAAGGTGTATTTTCATCGGCTACCCACAAAAATCCTTTGGTTACCTCTTCTACAGACCCAGTGAGAATGTGGTCTTTGTGGCTAGGAGAGGAGTCTTTCGAGAGAGAGAATTTATAAGCCAAGGAGACAGTGGGAGGCAAATTGACCTTGAAGAAATTCAAGACTCAATTGGTGAAGGAACCTCAAACACTAGCAATCAACTTGAGGAGGAAATTCCTGTTGATCCAGCTGACGAGTTTGTACTTCCGAGGCGTTCCACAAGGGTTAGGAACACACCTGAGTTTTATTATGGATTTCATATTACTACGGAAGGTGATACATTTATCAGTGACAGTACACTGGTAAATCTGGATGAACCTAACAGTGTTAAGGAAGCCATGGCAGGCCCAGAGTCTGCTAAATGGAAGGAGGCTATGGACAGCGAGATACAGTCCATGTATGACAATCAAGTTTGGAACTTGGTTGACAATGTACCAGGCCGTAAGACAGTCGGGTGCAAATGGATCTTCAAGAAGAAGACCGACATGGATGGGAAGGTGCACACTTATAAGGCTCGACTGGTTGCGAAGGGGTTTACTCAGACTCAGGGAATTGATTATGATGAAACCTTTTCACCAGTAGCAAAGATTAAGTCTATTAGGGTTATGCTAGCCATTGCTGCATTTCATGATTATGAAATATGGCAAATGGATGTCAAAACCGCTTTCCTTAATGGAAAGTTGGCTGAGGATGTTTACATGAATCAGCCAGAAGGTTTTGTCAGTGCAGAGTACCCCAATAGAGTGTGCAAGCTTGAGAAATCCATTTATGGATTGAAACAAGCATCTCGAAGTTGGAATCTTTGTTTCGATGAGAAGGTCAAAGAGTTTGGTTTCTCAAGAAGTGAAGATGAGTCCTGCGTGTATGTCAGAGCTAGTGGGAGTATAGTTAGCTTTTTGGTACTGTATGTGGATGACATACTACTCATAGGAAATGACATCCCAACCTTGCAGGAGGTTAAGTCCTGGCTTGGGAAGTGCTTTGCTATGAAGGACCTTGGAGAAGCTACCTATATCCTAGGGATAAGGATATTAAGAGAAAGGAGTAAAAGACTAATTGGACTTAGTCAGAGTATCTACTTGGATAAGGTGTTGAAAAGGTTCAACATGCAGAATTCCAAGAAAGGAGAATTACCGATCCAAAGCAATGCCAAACTGAGCAAGGCTCAGAGCCCGAGTACAGAAGATGAGATAGCTGAGATGAGTCGATTACCTTATGCTTCCGCTGTTGGTTCGATCATGTATGTTATGACTTGTACCCGTCCTGATGTGGCCTTCGCTTTGAGCATGGTCAGCAGATATCAGGGGAACCCTGGCAGGGCTCATTGGACTGCGGTAAAGAATATTCTCAAGTACCTGCGGAGGACTAAGGATTGGATCCTTACCCTTGGTGGGAGTGATGACTTGAGAGTAGTAGGGTATAGTGATGCTAGCTTTCAGACTGATAGGGATAACTTCCGCTCACAGTCAGGCTGGGTCTTTACCTTAAATGGAGGGGCAATCACTTGGAAGAGTTCCAAATAGGAGACTGTAGCTGATTCGATTTGTGAATCAGAGTACATAGCAGCGAGTGAAGCGGCAAAGGAGGCGATATGGCTGAGGAACTTCATCGGAGACCTTGGAGTTGTACCAGCTATTAAGGAGCCTATGGAGATTTTCTGTGACAGCAATAGTGCGGTTGCCTTAGCCAAGGAACCAATAGATCATGGTAGATCCCGACACATTGACAGAAAATATCACTTCATAAGACACAAGATAGAAGAGGGACTCCTCGTGGCAAAGAGGGTATCGTCAGATGAGAACCCTGCAGATCCCCTTACGAAGGGACTGACGAGGGTTAAGCATTTGCAGCATGCGAGGCGTATCGGGCTGAGGGACGATATTAGTTTTACAGATTAGATAGCCTTTTCTGAAACTTGTAAAATGTAATCGACATTTGATGATGAATAAAATGTGTGATTTATTTATGAGTAAAGTGTTACTATCATTGTCAATTATTTACTATTGTTTCAGTTTTGCATGTTTTGACTTCCAGAATAATCAATTTATTCAAACCTCCACAATCGGTCATACGTCGGAAGTAGGTATGAATCAAGATTGTCATGAATTGGGGTTGTAGATGGCTAAAGGTGTTTAGACGTAGCAATGGTTGCTACAACGTTCATGAGTGCTCATAAGTTATGAGTATTGGAATAAACCCACGCTCACTTGTATCACTTCATGGAATTTATCTCGAGTGATCGTGAGACGGTAATATCATATAATTCTTCAAACCTAGAGATATGAGTTGTTACCTATGAGTTGGTTGTGCATTGATTGCACGTAAACGCATCAGTAACTTGATGTTATAAAACGTGCCTTTGTGTGCAATTCAATAAGTAGTAGAACAAGCATATGAGTCGAAGTTTATCTGTTCCTTCTAGAAATAGAAGCGATATCTGGGCCCCTCGATGATTTTGTGTTGACCCATGTACCGGGCCCGGTCAGAACTAAATTGATGTGTTCAGTTAAGTTCTTTGTCAAACAAATCGGAAATCGAGAAACAACTGCTAGACAATAAGTAAGACATTGTTCCATGTATTTGTCCGGCTGATATCATGAGAGCATAGGATTATATGATCACTTATCTAAAATGACGCTTCATAGTTCACAAGAGTTTTCGAGAGCTACGATTGCCGGTTGGTTCCTGAAGTAATATAGGCAAATACAGTTATTAGACTTATCCAAGTGGGAGTCTGTTGGATAAGGTGTCTAAGTCCATAACTTATTTGGTATATACTTGACCCGACCCGGCATGGTCCATTTGGGTTGCACTTCACCCGAACTTGTTATGGATAATTTTATGAGAGTTGTATACTTACGATTTATTAATATATTATAAGTTATAATATATTAATATAAAGTCATGTTACTTAATTAGTTTTAATCTTGAATTAATTATGAATTAATTTAGTGATTAAAAGGAAGACTAATTAAATCATGGGCTATTATATTTATATGGTGTGGGCTAATGCTCATTTGTTAATGGGCTAAGCTTATATGGAAGACCATGGATGATCCATGGAGCTTTTACCCATGGATCCTTGGAAGAGGAAAAGACATGGGTCATTAGGGTTTCACCCTAACCATGTACACTATATAAACAAGCTTATGTTGCATGAAAAAGACACTAGTGTGTGTGTAAGTGTGGTGGCCAAAATCAAGAGTTAGAATACTCTCTCATATATTTTCCAAGTTTGGATGATTTGTGATTTCCATTTGAGGCATTCACATTATTGGTGCTTGGCTCTCAAACTCCAAGGAATCAACAATCAACAAAAGGTATGTAATTCATCTAGTTCCTTTATGGTTAAAAGTACCCCATGCCATGCTAGATAGGTTATAAACCTTGGAAAATAATATTTTGCATGTATCTTAGACAAACATAGATCCAAGGTTTAGTAGGGTTGCATGTACACTTAGGAAGTGTTAGAATGCTCAAAACCCTACAGTATCAGCATGGTGGGGGCTTAACCCAACCATGCTGATTATCACATCAAAACTCCTAATATTTACTGGCATTAAATCTGTTTGAAATGAATGGTTGTTTAGTGTTAAGGTATACCCTACATAAATATCCTTGGTTGATTCGGTTTTTCCCATTAGCCATCTCCACCGTGAAGGCTTCGTTTAGCTTCTGGGGTTGTTGTTTTAGTAAGTGTTTGAATTTTTTACTAACGAAGCTCCACTCGGCTCCGCTATCGAATAAAATGCAAGTGAAAGAGTTGTTAAGTGGGAACGTACCAGTAACAACCATCGGGTCTTGGACTGCTTCGCCTTGACCCAAGGTCAGGACCCTTCCTGATCCTCCCGCTCCTTGATTGTTAGCCTTGGGGCAATTGCGCCTGAAGTGACCGGTTTCTCCACACCCATAACAGGTGTGATTGGTCCCAACATTGGTGTTGTTGTTAAGGATGTTGTGATTGTTTTTGTTTTTGTTTGGCTGCTGATTCTGTCGTGGATAAGTTCTACAGTATTTGCTGGTGTGACTCTTTTGGTTGCATCTCTTGCAATGCGGCTCCCGGCAGGCTCCCTTATGATGGAAATTGCATTGGTTGCATTTTGGAAGGCTTCCAGCATATGATCTTGCCGGCGTTGATGTAGTAGGGGTCATGGTTGCATGGACAATAACAACATGTTGCTTCTTCGAGAACCCTTGAGTGGGTTGCCCCTTTTTCTTACTTCCATTCTTCCGCTTCCTGCTCTTAAGCTTGGGGTTTGGAGTGCCTTGATAAGCTGTCACTTGTTGGTTTCCATGCTCGTTCCTTCGGCTGGAGTTTTCGATGCTAGTTCCACCTTCATTAGTGTTGTTTGCGTTGATTTGTGCCATAGCAGCGGTTACTGCCGCTGTTACATCAGCTTGGAATGTAGCAGAGTCCATCTGCAGGAGCGGTGTCTCGCAGGTGCGCTTGTTATTTTTGTGGGATGACATTTTCCTGTTGCATGATGATAAGCAAGATCGTAAGTAACGATGGTCATATCTGGTTGTACTCTATAAGTATGCGTTTGTCGTATGATTCTACATGTTCTAATCTATAGCCCTATGATGTATATATGGTGGTGAGTAATAGTAGATCCTGCACGAATATTAAGTCTATCCCTAGAGTACATGGATTATTTTGGTTCCGAGATCCTTGAGTATCTAGTGCTTTCAGGGGTTCGGTTGTGCATATAAGTGAATTCATGTAATAATATGAAACAAGGAAAACACATAATTGCTTCATTAGTAAATACCATCTTAGCACATAAAAGAAAATCATAACAAATAGTAGTGGGGGAAATGTTGGTCCTAATTGTGGCGGAAAGTGCCTGGTGGTTCTGATGAAGTGGTGCACCCTGGAAACGAGCTACTTTGTCACTCGGTGTCTCATAGTTGCGCCTCCCAAACTAACTGTCTTGCGTGGGATTCCCCGTTTACTTCTTGTGTTTGTCTCTCAGCTTTTTCCGCAGTAGTCCACCTTTGGTCCATTTGATTGGGTGGGGGGGTGTCCTGAGCTTGATTGCCAATGTCTCGGGTGCGCCGGACCATGACTGGGAGGGCCCAGTCAGCTGGTCCTCTATGACTAAGATCGAAAATACCTCGGTTCATACCGTAGTGTGGTCGCATCCCCTGCTGGTGACTCCATCTCCAATTATCGTGCGCCCATGGGGCGTGGGGCCATCGGAGCCCTTACGATAATTTGGTACTCTGGCCATGTATGGAAGATTGATGACCTTGGACCCTGCATCCGAGTCATCATCATCATTGCCCTCGAGCTCTTTCTCTGTGTCTTCTTCTGGGTCTTCCTTTGGATCAAGCCACCCTGCATTCCCCTAATTAGGGAGATAGGGTTCTCCTGGCTAATGATACTCAGCCATAGCGTCCGCACGAAGTTGTATAAATGCTAGAAACAAATTGCACACCAAATACTCCTATAGTACTTTAATTTTATTTAGGTTTGGTTCTATAAGCCTTTTGGATAATTAGGTGGTAAGTTTTTGATTCATTGTCCATCACGATTACTCCCGAACACATGTTGGTCGTATTTTGAATGAATGTAGTTGATCAGGCTACATTCACTCCCAATACGACTACATAACTGCCCGAGTTTAATAGCGATGTTCAACTCCTCCAAAGACTTTTACTGTTCTTGTTGTGTTATTACTCTAAAATGCACACAAAGGTATGTATTTTAATTATTATGTTCAGAGTTGTTTAGTCCCATTGTATTAATAGTTACATATCCTGTATAATTGAATATGCTAGTTCACTATAAACAATGCTCTGATACCAATCTGGCACACCCCCGAACCAGACGGCGGAAACATCCGGGGGCTTGATCGTGACTTCATCGTTGTAGTATCATTACAGAGTATATAATTGAAACATAACATCATCATCATCACACATGTAATATAACAACATTCATAGTTTACATTGAGTATTGTAATTGAATATTACATGCCAAATAGTTAAAGTATGATGAGACAGAATATAACTTAAACATCCACTAGTTTGTTCAGCTCAAACTGCTTCAACGGTTTCCTAAGAATACAAGTTAATTTAAAAAGGTCAACATAAAAATGTTGGTGAGTTCATAAGCATGTTTGTGAAAATGATATGTATAACTTTGAAACCACCATAAAATCCTATATTTTCTGAAAACTGTTTAGTATGCTTGTGTCAGATCGTGTATTAATGCATGTATGTTATTATTTATTAGCATAAAAGGGTAAAGAGAATGTAAAGAGAATGTCTCCTGCAGACAACCCGGTGTTGTCTGTAAAAGAGAATGCTGCCATACCAACCCCCGAGGTTGAGTACCAGTGAGAGTATGTTTCCGAGTAATTCAAGAGAAAAGAGAATGGTCTCCCATAAATTTATAACGTTAATTCCTCTAAGTGAGCCGTTACAACCATGCTTGATAATGAAAATTTCGCCTGTCTTGACGTCTGGAAGACGCCGACTTGTTTAAGATATGGTTTGTCACCCTAGACTGGACTAGTCTAACTGTAGCGAACAGCTTAGGTGTGGGACGTCACCCCCGTATAGATCTATACACAAACTCACGCTCTCCCTCCAAGAGAATCTGGTTATAACTACAGGCTACGATCGTACACTTAACAGGTGTCAACCGATAAAACTCACTAGATCCTTAATCGAATTTACGCGAAGAAAAAGTATACACTCATTCCAGGCCCAATAAACATGTAAGTGGACCACTAAGGCCCACTATACGTGACTATTATTTCAGGGCTCAAAAGGAATATGAATGTATATCCTGGGCCCAATATACATGTAAAAGGACAACCAAGGCCCACTAAACATGTAAAAGGACACTAAGGCCCACTAAACATGTATATTATTTCCAGGCCCAATAAGGATATGAAAATCGTTTTTAACCCGTTTTTTATTGTTTGCCTCCAACACCAAGCTAGCAATTAAACGTTCTAGGCTTGAAAAACCTCCATACTTGATTAGATCAAGCCCATGCATGCAATATGAACCTTATAATTCTCGAGATGTTATAAATCACCCCCGCTTAAACTAGACTTCGTCCTTGAAGTCTGCTGCAGCAACCCACTCTGGATACTATTCACATGCCACTTCTGCATGCTCCTATTTTCTGCTATGATCCCATCGATGTTCCCACTCACAACTGACAACCCATTCTGAATCCAACGAATACTGTCACCCGACAGCCTAAGAGACACATCCATCATACAGAGCATTCAATGGTCTTCCCGAGGCAACTGAACCCAACAAAGCAAGACTCTCCAAACCCGATGAAGGATAAATCCTTACTTTCATACAAAAAACCACTTCTACCTTCCCGAGATCCGAAATCTATAATGGTCTGTCTCCCCGACAGACCGCCTAAGCTAAAAAATACCATGCCAAAACCTCAACGAATAACTGACCAACCATAATACTTGCAACCCTGATTATCTTGATGCAACCTACGAAAACCAAGCCACTGACCATAACCAGCTGCAAAATACTTATACTTGACAGAAGGCTCAGATAATCCTTCGAGTAGAAGATTCATCCCTGCAACGCTTAGACTCAGACGAGAGTTGCGCCAGGGTCAAATTAATTACTCTAAGATTATTTAATCCAACTACAAGTGTCTTAGCATCTTCCTGTCCACAAGCTACTCTACACAAATCCCAAATCACTACCGCTATCTGGAATACCGGATTCCTACCCGGTTGCTGAGCCAAAGAGCAACCTCACAGTCACTTACCGCGACTTCCAAAAAGAACTTCGGCTATCGAAATCTGCCCTAACCATATTGCCACTCATGGATCCATTATTCCTTTTGATCATCCCAATCATAACAGTCCGACTACCCGTTGCCCCCGAATCTAATACGAAAAATGAATGCTACCAGAACCACCATAGCCTGACATCACGCCTAGTCTCCAACGACCTACCATTCCTAGAATCTGATCATATTGTGGCATACTTGTAGGGTTTTGAGCATTCTAACACTCCTATGGTGTACATGCAACCCTAGAAACCTTGGATCTATGTTTTATCTATGATACATGCAAATTTGTTTTTCCAAGGTTCATAACCTATCTAGCATACATGGGGAACTTTTAAACATAAAAGATAGTAAGAAATACATACCTTTAGTTGCTTGAATTCCTTGAGAACCTTGTGAGCCTAGCACCTCAAGTGTGATGCCTCAAATGTCTCACACAACACCAAATACATTTGGAATAACCGTGAGAGAAATAGAACACTTCTAAAATCGGATATGCCCTCTTGTTCTCACTAGTGCCGATTTTGGTCTACAACATGTTGCTTATATAGTGTGTGTGTCATAATTAGGGTTACACCATGTAAACCCTAATTGACATGACTCTTCATTTCTTGGATCCATGGGTTCAAAAACACTATGGAGCCTCCACAGAGCATCCTATGGGTTTTAGCCCAACTTGATAATCCATGAAGCATTAGCCCACTATACAAGTATGAGTGATTTACACAATCAACCCACATATTTAATTAGTCTTCTTTTGATCACTTTATTAATTCCAAATTAATTCTTGATCAATACTAATTAAATAATATTATTAATATATTAGAACTTATAACATATTAATAAACCTTAAGTGTTATTTCTCTCATTTTAGTCTATCCAAATGCATGATGCCATGCAACCCAAATGGACCATGCTAATCGGGTCAAGTACATTCCAGAAATAGTTATGAACTTAGACACCTAATCCAACACTACTCACATTCGTGCAGGTTGTCCCAGCCTGGTCTAAACCATCTGAAGGAATCCGTGAATGAATCATAGATATGTCACATTCTCACTGCCGAATAGGGACCGGTGGATGCTACAGGCCACCCCGCAGTCTTACTACTGCCCAACTGATTCTCCACTTCCTTCTTGAACTCTTTGAATCTATCAAAGGTCTCTGACTTATGCTTGATTAGGTAGACATATCCATATCTACTAAAATCATCAGTAAAAGTCACATAGAAGCGGTTAGCATCTCTTGTGGCGGTTCTGAAGGGTCCACACACATCAGTGTGTATGAGGTCCAACAAACCCTCACCCCTAGCACAAGTGCCAGTGAAGGGTGACTTTGTCATTTTCCCAAGAAAACAAGATTCACAACTATCATCTGACTTTAGGCCAAACGACTCCAAGACTCCATCCTTTTGGAGTTGGCCTATGTGTTTATTGCTTACATGTCCACGACGACAATGACATAAAGATGCTTTATCCAAGCTAATGGAAGAATCGATACACAATACATTATTTCCTAGGTTATGAACAACCAACACAGTTTCATATACACCATCACAAGGTAATGCTTTAAAATAAAAAACATTATTAAAGGAAGCATTAATACCACCACTATGATTATCAAATGAAAAGGTAAAACCTTGTTTGTACAAACCATGAAAGGAAATAATATTTCTCACCATTTCAGACGAGTAACAACATTTATTCAAATCTAATACTAATCCACTACTTAGCAATAAATAATAAACTTCAATCTTGGTGACAGGTGAAGCTTTCCTATTCCCCATGATCAAGTTTATTTTCCAATGCTCCACATTCTCACTTTTTCTTAGTCCCTGCAAATCAGTACATATGTGAATACCACATCCTGTATCAAGGACCCAATAATTAGAATGGGGTGAATTATTAGACAATATAGTGTATATACCTACATGGTTGGGTTTAACTTTCCCATCCTTCACATCTTGCTGGTACTTTGGGCAGTTTCGCTTCCAGTGCTACTTTTCATGGCAATAGAAGCATTCTGCCTCTTTAGGGTTAGCAGAAGGAGTGACGAAACCTTTCTTGGTTCCACTTGAAGAGGAGCCATCAAGGGTATTCCCCTTTGTGCCCTTCGAAGGGCTCTTCCTCTTCTTTCCTTTGCCTTGCCCGATTGCCAAGACAGGGGCCGCGGTAGGAGTAGAAGTGGTAACAACCGATTTACTCTTAAGACCAGTTTCTACGGTCTTCAAGAGTCCTTGAAGTTTTCTGAGTGTAACTTCCTCCTTGTTCATGTAGTATGTCATATGAAATTGATCATAACATGAAGGTAAGGAGTGCAAAATGATGTCTATTGCTAACTCCTCAGGGAAATTCACATTCAGTTTCAGCAAACGGTCCACATACCTTTGCATTTTCTGCATGTGGCCCATGATGGGTTCACCATCCTTCATCCGGGTTGTTATCATGGAGGAGATGATCTCATATCGCTCTTGACGAGCACTCTGATGGTAGCGGTCCATCAAATCCTTGTGCATCTCAAAAGGATAGTAGTCCTCATAGGACTTTTGGAGCTCGGCTGTCATAGTGGCCAACATGATGCATGCCACTTTGGTAGCATCTCTTTCATGTGCCTGATATTCAGCGATCTCCTCATGAGTAGCAGAAGGCTCGAGTTCTTTAAGCTCCTTGTCGAGGACATATTCTTTGTCCTCATACCGAGTGACCATCCTGATGTTCCTGATCCAATCCATAAATTTGGATCCATCAAAGATGACTCTCCCACAAAGGTTCATGAAAGAGAAGGAACCGGTAGGGTTTGAGCCAGAAGCAGCATTGTTGGAAGACATCTGAAAAGAAGAAAGACAAGTTTTTGATTAGATATAAAGATAGTCCTTAATAAAACACCCAAATGTAATATTAAGGCTAGGACCCAACACAATATTTTATAACTTAGAAGAGGGATGCCGTAATCCAAACTATAAAATATTTGAACGTAGGTGAATAACGATTCACCACCATGAAAAACGAAATAAATTATTAGGTTTTAATTGGTTTTGAAACTCCTATATTTTTTGAGATTCATTGAACTTTTCAATGGCATGTTTCAATCTCGAGTGTGCCCTTCAGGTTTTGTGACTAACCATGCAAATTACTTGGTACCCTTAATATTTACCCCTCAATCGATGTGTCGGTTAACCACACGCGCTCCACCGATACTATGATAAATATTAAGTTACCCTTTGCCTACCTTGTTACGTCCAGGTTAGTGTGCCGATTAACCACACACGCTCCACTAACGACTTAATCAAAGTGTAAAGTGTAATTTCATGGGTTAGCACCTTATTCACATTTTCCTAAAGTAACTAAAATTGGGAATTTATAAAAACATTTAGTTACTTTATATTCATCATACTTTTAATGAAGATATAAAGTCCTTGTCTTACCCGTTTAGCTAACGACCCTCCACCGATCAAGGAAGCGGTGGGTGAGAGTGGACACCCATTAAGCTGCCATTTTATAGGCAGCAACATTATACACCCCCCCCCCTTATAGACCGACTTCGTGAATGAGGCCTACTAACGGTAAAACAACTTTTTCTTATACATATATAATTATTATTAAAATTATAATATTATAAAGTATAAGGGTTGAATTTTAACTTTTAAAAATTCTAGGGGTTGGAACTAAAGGCTTTAGAGTGACTTTACATGTTCCAAAACTTGAGGGCAAGTTTTGTAACTTTACAAAACTTTTCATTTAATAACTTATGAGTTAATGGTTTAATAAAATGAGTGACTTTTCATTTTATGTAACCTATGTGTTTCTTTAATGGTCTTTAAAAGTGTGACTTTTGGTAATCCATAACTTGAGGACAAATTATGGATTCCACTACAACACATAATTGATCAAGAATTAATCATTAACAATTTAGCAAGTAATTCCTATGATCTAACAATAACTCATAAGAACATGAATATCATATCAAAATTTCAAGAATCATATGAACACATATAAAACATGGAATTTTGATATTAGCCATTGTAAATGGATCATTACACCATCTAAAACAAGTTTTAAAACACCAAAACAGTTTAGGGTAATGTTTCGAGTCCATTTCCAGCAGCAAAAGTCGAAAAACTACATTCTTGGGCTCCTAATCGTCGAGTGCATGAACCTACTCGACGAGTAGGATGAGTTTCCTCATGGACTCGTCGAGTCCCCCCCCCCATGGACTTGGCGAGTTCATGCTTCATAGTGCAGAAAAACTAAGTTTTTTCACAATTTTGCATCAAGTATCAAACAAACAAGCCTATGCTCTGATACCACTGTAGGGTTTTGAGTATTTTAACACTCCTATGGTGTACATGCAACCCTACAAACCTTGGATCTATGTTTTATCTATGATACATGCAAATTTGTTTTTCCAAGGTTCATAACCTATCTTGCATACATGGGGAACTTTTAAACATAAAAGATAGTAAGAAATGCATACCTTTAGTTGCTTGAATTCCTTGAGAACCTTGTGAGCCTAGCACCTCAAGTGTGATGCCTCGAATGTCTCACACAACACCAAATACACTTGGAATAACCTTGAGAGAAATAGAACACTTCTAAAATCGGCTATGCCCTCTTGTTCTCACTAGTGCCGATTTTGGTCTACAACATGTTGCTTATATAGTGTGTCATAATTAGGGTTACACCATGTAAACCCTAATTGACACGACTCTTCATTTCTTGGATCCTTGGGTTCAAAAACACTATGGAGCCTCCATGGAGCATCCTATGGGTTTTAGCCCAACTTGATAATCCATGAAGCATTAGCCCACTATACAAGTATGAGTGATTTACACAATCAACCCACATATTTAATTAGTCTTCTTTTGATAACTTAATTAATTCCAAATTAATTCTTGATCAATACTAATTAAATAATATTATTAATATATTAGAACTTATAACATATTAATAAACCTTAAGTCTTATTTCTCTCATTTTAGTCTATCCAAATGCATGATGCCATGCAACCCAAATGGACCATGCTAATCGGGTCAAGTACATTCCAAAAATAGTTATGAACTTAGACACCTAATCCAACACTACTGACATTCATGCAGGCTGTCCCGGCCTGGTCTAAAGCATCTGAAGGAATCCGTGAATGAATCATAGATATGTCACATTCTCACTGCCGAATAGGGACCGGTGGATGCTACGGGCCACCCCACAGTCTTACTATACCCTTATACTAACGGTTAACTAACGAATGCTACGGGCTACCCTGTAGTATTACAACATTTCTACTATATCTACCAACTAGTGAATGCTATGGGCCACCCCGTAGTCTTACAACACTTCTACACTATCTGCTGATTAATGAATGCTACAGGCCACCCCGTAGTCTTACCACATTTCCCATGCTATCTGGCCGCTGGTAAATGCTACTGCTATCCCGCAGTCTTACCACACCTTCCATGTTGTCTGGCCGTTGGTGAATGCTACGACTATCCCGCAATCTTACAACACTTCCCATGTTGTCTGGCTGCTAGTGAATGCTACGGCTATCCTGCAGTCTTACGATACTTTCCACGATGTCTGGCTGCTGGTGAATGATACGGCTATCCCGCAGTCTTACAACACTTTCCACACTGTCTGGCTGCTGGTGAATGCTAAGGCTATCCCGCAGTCTTACAACACTTTCTATGCGGTCTCAACTGCTGGCCATGGTCTTACTGCTGATTGCCAATCCAATCACATCCAAAGTCGAGCACACACATGATCTAACATCCCAAACTGAATTCATGTCCTATGCTCTCACGTCGTAGCAATGATTAGGTTCTAACACTTATGAAATTTTTAATTAGTCTTTTTTCATTCAATTTCAAACAAGTATTTACAGAAAATATGGATCTAGGGTGAATGTAATCATGAACCAATGGTTGTGATACCACTGTTGGGTTTTCTATGCATCAAATACACTCTAAATTAGGTAGCGGAAAAATCGAAACTACAATATACCTAAATGTACATGCAACCTATGGATATATGGATTCATGCTAGTTACATCTACCCTAGAAAACATAAATAAAAAAAAGAAGAAAACATACCTCTTACGTAGCCTTTGATCTCCATACTTGAGATCTTGATCCTCCATGAAGTTGCTTGGATGAGAGGACCCACACCAGAATCCCTCTAATGGTATCACACCCAATGACACCAAAGAGCGGAATAAAAATAACTAGGAGAATGGTCAATTTTACAAACCCTAAGAAGGTTAGAAATCGTCCCTAATAGGGGAAGGAAGAAGAGTTGGCGAAACTTCAAGCCAAGGTGCAAGGAAGAATGAAATCCCTAAGGCCCTATTCATAGCCTTGGATCCCTTCATAGGTTTAGTACTCCTTCCCATGTGGGACAATGAACCTAGAACGAAATTCACTCATTTTCCCATTTGGGATGGAGTGATTTTCATCAAATCCTAATCTCATAAGGGTTTTGGAATATTCCTGATTAATTAACTATCGATTAATGAATATTAAACCCTTTAATTAATTAAACTGTTAATTAATTCCCAAAATATATTTCAAATTAGTTTCTAATTAATTATTAACATAATAATTAATAAACCAATTTCTTTTTTATTTATTCTACTCAATTTGGGTCTTGAGGGCAACCTAAAAGGACCATGTTATTATTAGAAATATTACTAATAGTTAATGACCTTGGACACACTTTCCAACATAGAAAACCTAACACCTTCATTGGAGTAATTTTGTCTGTTTATAACCATTTGATTATAGTCAGTAAGTGGTGAATAAAAGGCGTTACAAGTTTGAAATGAATTAGATATGAAGTTATTGAGGTGAGTTTCTACCTGGAGACACATCCCTACATGGTTTTATACTTATCTTTAGAACATGTTTGTAGAATAATACTTTATAAGTTATATTATATGTACATGTTTTTGCATCCATAAAAAGAAAATTTCAAGAGTTTGAGTTATGTGTGCATTATAGTTTTTTTGACAAAAAAGTTTTCTAGTCTGAGTGTGTACACCCATACTAGGTTTGACTTGAGAGTTCACTTGGATTGGGATCCTGAAATTTTACTAAGGGTTTGTGATGACATTCCATTAATGTCTCACTTATGTGTATAAACTTAGGTGCTGTTTGTTTTTTTAATAAAAAAAATCCATAAAGTATGCGGACCACCTCTGCAACCCTCTATAGTAGAAGAGGTGGACCAAACGGTTGCAGACTGTAATAAGAAGTGTGTTTGTTTTTTTTAACATTTGCATGCTGTTGCAGATATTAAAAAGTTAAAATAAACTGATTTCATAATACAAAAATAGTTTTTTAATACCGAAAATTTAATAATGTATGACATTTCGGCAAGAATTAATGATATTTCAACAAAAAATAATGATATTTTAACAAAAAAAAATAAAGATATTTTAGCATAAAATAATGATATTTCATCACCAAATTATTATTATTCAATATAAAAAAAGAAAAAAAATCAACAAGAATAAACAAAAAAAAAACAAAAAAAAAAATATGAAATAAGATTTCAGCAATATATAATCAATATTTTAGCAAGAAAAAAAGAAGAAGAAGAGGTTGGAAGAGGCAAAACAAGTGTTGCGCCATGAAGAACACGCACAAATGTTTTTTAATCCGAAGACTTCTGAAAAACAAATAGCTGCGAGATGAAACGTGTTGCGCGTGTGCTGCGCCGCACAACAATAAGAGGCCTGAAGAGACTTTTTCCAAAAAACAAACAGCACCATACACATGTGGGTAAAATACTAAAACTTAGTATGTAATGAGCAAGAGGGAGTGTACATATGTCATTAAGTACTACGGTGAGCTCATTGGGATTTGATGAGAAAGAAGACGTGTATTAAGGTTGTGAAAATCGTTTGACGGTAGCTCGACGGTTGACTGATGTTAAGGGATTAATCAGTCTTGGCGGGGATTAATCGAGGATTAATCGGGGACCATAGATTATTAATAAAATATTAAAATTAATTAAATATTAATATATCTTAAGAAAAACAAGTACTTCAAAATTAGAAAATAAGAAAAATTATAATTTGGAAATTTGGAAATACGAAAATATGAACATTTTGGTATAATATTTGAAATTTTGAAAATTTGAAAATTTTGAAGTAAAAAAAGAAAGTTGGTTTTTTGAATTTTTTTTGACCTTTTTTTGACTTTTTTTTGACTTTTTTTTACTTTTGTTGACTTTTGTTGACCGATTAATCCCGCCAAAGCCGATTAATCCTAAATTTCCGATTAATGCCCTAATCCTCGACGGCTGGAGAACGCCAAGAGATTAATCCACGATTAATCCTGATTTCTACAACCATACGTGTATATGTGTGGTAAAATACTATAACGAGTTTATTAGGTTAGGAAAAAAAAATGTGGGTTACCATACGGTGAACCAATTTAGGAAAGATGACGTGGTACATCACAAAGTGGGTCTAGGGTTGTTAACATGGTAAATTGGATTAGGAGATTGAATCATGTTAAGAATAATTGTATCCATACATTACATTCCTGATTTATGAAATATGTAATATATATTTTATGTGGCATTGACTTTTAAATGGCTGGAAATTGATATTTAACTTCCTAATGTGGGAACTTATTTCCTTGTGATTTGAAAAACTCTTGGGAGCTGATCTTGAAATTGGATACTCGATTTATCCACATTCCCTTAACAAGTCAACTTCATTTTCTACATTTTCTTCAATTTTAGTATCGTTAGCATCTGCAAGCGTGTACAAATCAAACATTTTATCTTTGTACTATTTGTTGGGTCAAGTTGGGTAATGCATGGTATATCCAAGTGTTGGGTATTATGTGTTGCGTCATGGGCTATTCTTTTGTATATCCGGTATTGGGCATGTCCAACCGTGATTATAGTTAGGGTTACGTATTATATATAGTGCATGCATGTATGCCTTAGTACATTAGTCATTGATTATCTTTTGCATTGTAACCCTAAGCAGCTCTACAGTAGAAGTTCTTCATCGAGCTCTTCTGAGGTGTTAAAGTTTAATCATTCGACATCGTTCAAACCATTCTTGTGTTCTTTTTTTGCTTCATTTATTGTTTTTCTGCTTGAATCTATCGATCATTAAGGAATATAATTCCAGCAATTGTTATCAGAGCAGGAGACTGTGTTTCTCATACGCATTCCTTATGTGTGAAGAATTCTGTAGGGTTTCCTCTTTTATCAACTATATAAAGGTCCTCTACTTTCAGTTGACAACTTTGTCTAGTGTTTGATAAAAACCCTAATCTTTAGATTACAAGTCTGATTCTAGCGGATCCGAAAAACAAGCTCATCATGTCACACAACGACTCTCAAGCCAATCCCATTAACATCTCAAACAACATTGGATCCACAACAAGGGTTCCTATTCTCTACACTCAAGACTACGAAGTATGGGCGCATCACTTTGAAGATTACGTGATTGGATCTGAAGATAATGGCTATCTCATCGGGGAAGCTATTACGATCGGTCCATTCATCCATTCTGGAACCAACAGGACAGTCAAGACTCAAAAGGAATATAATCAGCTTTTATTGGAAGTAGAAAAGATACCACAAGACGAAAAAGATAAGCTGATGTGTAATCTCAAAGCTTTAAGGATGATCCGGTTTTCCCTACAAGCTAACACCTTCCGTCTGGTCAGTTCATGCTCTATTGCAAAAGAGATATGGGACAGACTGAAAGAATTGTATTCAACCGATGAAGATCTAGAGCACTCAATAAAAACCTTGTTGCTCTCTGAGTTCGGTGCCTTTGCTCAAAAACCTGAGGAGACTCTTCTTCAGACGTTTGATCGTTACAATCATCTGCTCAGCAAGATGATGAAGCATGGTATTGAAAGAAAGAAGATTGAACAGAAAGTCACGTTTATGAATGGCCTAAGACCTGAGTGGATGGCAGTGGTCTCAACTGTAAAGGCTCATGAACAGTTTAAGTCTTACTCGTTGGCAAAACTGATGGGCATCCTAAAATCCCATGAAAGCACAGTAACAAAAGAAGCGAAGGTTGTGTCTGGCATGGGCTCTTTAGCCCTTATCTCGAAAGGGAAGAATGTGACGGAAGAAGAAGATGACTCAAATTTGTCTGAGTGTGACCTTACAAGTGAAGAATATGCAATGATGGTCTCCAATCCTAAAAAGTTTGCAAGAAGGAAATTCCCTGCCAATAAGAACCGAAACTGACAAGGGAGTTACAACTCAGAGAAGGTGAAAGAAGAACTGAAGAACGTCTCTCAAAAGGATGATGATAAGAAAGAAAGCAAGCTAGCAGGAGATTCTGGATACGATTGCAATTATTGTCATGGCAAGAACCACTTTGCCAAGGACTGTATGCTGAGAAAGATGGCTGAGAAAAAGGATGGTGAAGATGATGAAGCCTATCACCTGCGAAAGTTGGATGAAATAAACAAAAAGAAAGCAACAAACAGTTCAATGAATGCTTTAATTGTGCAGGAGAATCTGGACGATGATGAGTTCGGTGGAGTTGAAGTCTGGTCAACCGACTATGAAGATGAAGAAGTAAGAAAGCCCTCGCATGGAAGAGCATATGTGGCTAGAGAGGGAGTCAGCAGTTCGGCTGGGAAGTGTCTGATGGTATCTGCAGAAAGATCAACCGAAGGTGAGGATAAGGAGCCGAATCTGAAAAGAGACAAGTGTTTTGCAGCTAAACCCGTGAGCGAAACGATCAACGACTACGATCGATTGATCAAAAAGGTACAATCCATCCTAGAATCATTGAAAGTTCCTGTCACTAATTATGAAGAAGAACTAACCGAACTAAATTTTAAATTTTCTAACTTAAGTCGTAGTCTCATGCAAACCCGACTAGAAAATTCTAACCTAACTGATCAACTCAGCAGGGAGTCTTCCAAGAGTGAGGAAAGGAGAGCATGGATACAGCTAAAGGAGCAAGAGTTAGCTAGGGCTAGTGATGAGATTATTTATTTGCAAAGAGACAATTTGAAGTTTTTAAAACAACGAAATGTTTTTTGTTTAATTGCAAAACGCTTATATACTAACATAACTCAACTTCATCTAGATTGTGAAATAGGGAAAAAGATTCATAAGATGATTTTACCATTCCTTGAATTTAAGGAGGATGAAGTTATTGCTGAATGTGAATCAATAATGTCCTCTGACAAAATTTCAGTCACTTACAAATATGGACTGGACAAAATTGAGACCTTTATCGACTCCAAAGAACACAAAAGTATGCTTAAAAATCTGTTGGATGAAAATGATAGGTTGAAAATTAAGTCCGAAACCATACGAACATTTGACTTGTCACATGCCAAACTTTGTTCAGATCATAAAATTAATGTCGAAAACACATCAGAATTCGATGAGGAAAGTGAATTGAGCGAAATATTAGTGGAAGATGTAGTTGATTGTTCTGAGTTCTTAAAGAGCGAAACAGAGAAAGAAGAACCCCTTATATCTGAAAACTCTGTTGAGTATGCTCGCTTGATGAATGACAAGTCCAAGAAACACAAAGAGAAAGCAGTGGTTTACCAGAAAGTTCAAACCGAGCCAAATCAGGTTTATGCAGTCACAGGAGTCACTGGAAAACAAACAGCAGAGCTAAAAATCTTGGTTGACAAAGACAATGCTGAAGGATGTGATAACTATTTCTGGTCCGCTCCTATTGATAATGCAGACGAGACCGTCGGTCTGTCAGAGCAAACCTCATGGAGGGTAAAGGGCAGATATGTAGCCGAACCAATCAACAAACCCTCCAGCTTTAACAAACCAAGCACAAGTGGAACCAAAGAGATACCGGAAGAACCGGGAAAGAAAACGGAAGAATCAAAGAAAACTTCGAATTTCTCTCCTAATTCAACCGAAGCTCAAAAGGAGAAGCAGAAGTCAAGCTTCAACATTCATAAATCTCAACAGCAACTGGCTGAACAGAAATGGGAAAGAAAACGGAGATACATGAAAAATCTGAGTGAGCGAAAAAGGTTTTGGCAGTCTCAGAACCCTAACCACATCCCTACTCAGAAAGAAACAAATGTCAAAGGAAGTGACAAGTTCAAAAACAAACAGCCGTCTAGTTTCGGTCCAAACTCTTACTATTCACGAAACAATAAGCCCAGTTTCTGTACCCATTCAAATCAGAACCAAACTTCAGGTTTCGGTTCCTCTACCAAGAATGAGAACTGAAAGTCAGGTTTCGGTTATACTCCAAGTCGTCAACAGACTCGTTCAACGAAGGACGTTAAAGGAAAGGGAAAGCTTGACTCGAACACTAACATAAATAATACGAAAAAGTCTGACAAACCCATAACTCAAAAGAACATTTCAAAACCATCTAACATTACATCATCTGAAACTCTAAAATTTAAACAAGACAAAAATAAAATTAAAGTGTACACCATCAAAAGAAAAGATGAAACAACTTTAATAAAAAGAACTTATTTAGTTGATCTTTCTGTTGTTATTCCCTTCTCTGTAAAAGACTTACCTGGGCCCAAGAAACTTTGGGTTCCTAAATCTGCTTGAATTTGCAGGTTATCAGTGACGAGCAGTGCGATGATGAGTGGTATATAGACAGTGGCTGCTCGCGTCACATGATAGGGAGAAAGGAAGAATTAAGGGAGTTTTGGTCCCTTAAGGATGGTGGATGTGTGAAGTATGGAAACAACTCTTATGGTACAATCAAAGGTTATGGGATGATAACCAATGGAGATTTCACAATTCGAAAAGTGGCATATGTTGAAGGATTGCAGCACAACCTCATAAGCGTATCTCAATTGGTTGTGGGAACGGGACTGAAAGTCTCCTTTGATGATGAAGGTTCAGAAATTATTGAAAAACAATCAAAAAGAGTCTTGTTAAAATCTGAACGAAAGGGTGAAATGTACCCCCTTAATCTCAGTCCAATTAAAGGGAAACCAGCTATATGCCTACTGTCCAAAGCTAATTTTGATGAAAGCTGGTTATGGCACCGACGGTTATCACACCTAAACTTCAAAGACATTAATAAATTAGTGCTTGGAGATCATGTTCGAGGCCTCCCTCTGCTCAAATTTAACAAGGAACACCTATGTCCAGCTAGTGAGAAGGGCAAACAAAGCCGAAAGAGCCATCCTACACGTATCAACACCAAGATCGTTGAAGCTCTTGAACTTCTGCATATTGATTTATGTGGACCTTCGGCTATCGAAAGCATTGGTGGTAGTAAGTTCATACTTGTCATTGTCGATGATTTTTATCGTTTCACCTGGGTTCACTTTCTTAAACAGAAATCAGAAGCAACTCCCAAGTTAAAGATGTTTATCAAGCAAGTGGAACTGCAGCTACGAAAAGTGGTAAGAAAAATCAGAAGCGACAATGGGCTTGAATTCAAGAATAAAGAGTTTGAAGACTTTCTGGCTGACAAGGGAGTATCTCATAACTTCTCTGCTCCTTATACTCCACAACAGAATGGAATCGTTGAAAGACGGAACCGTTCCCTATGTGAAGCAGTCAGAACCATGCTGAGCTTCGCATCTCTCTCATTATACTTCTGGGCTGATGCTGTTGCTACTGCTTGTTATACTCAAAACAGATCCTTACTTAACAAGCGATTCTCAATCACTCCGTATGAGATTATGAACAACCGAAAGCCCAACGTCAGGTTCTTTCACGTGTTCGGTTCCAGGTGCTTCATATTCAACTCTAAAGAGAACCGCAACAAGTTCGATGTTAAAGCAGATGAGGGAATCTTTCTGGGCTGTTCACTTACTTCAAAGGCTTATAGGGTTTTGAATAAACACTCCAAACGTATTGAAGAAACCTATTACGTAACCTTTGATGACCTCTACATAAAGAAAGCTCGAGCAAAAGAAAGTGCCATGGGTGAAGTTTTTCCTAAATCAAGACAAGTCTCGGTTCCCATTTCAAATTTGTTCGAAGAGTATATGAGGTTATTTGATGAACCTGAAAAAGCTATACACTCAGAGGCGAATGCAGCAGACAACAAAATCGACCATCTGAAAAAGATTATTGAAGATGCTGCGAAATACATGGCAAAGGATCCTTCAAACCAAGCTAATGATCAACCCTCAAATGAACCTCCAAATAACAGCGCAGTATTCGAGGGGGAGAGCTCATCTGTGTATCATCCAACCGAGCAAGAGAATCCAACTCCAACCAAGCAAGAGAATCCAACTCCAACCGAGGGGGAGGATCTTGAACCTGACAAGGAAAACACTTCGCCATTTGAGGGGGAGAATGAAAATTCAACTGACGAAGATGATCGATCGGAATTTGAAGAAGAGGTTAATGCAGAGTTGGATCCTATCTATGACCCGAACTACCCTCCTTTAACAAATTGGACTAAAGATCATCCCAAAACACAAATAATAGGAGAATCATCTGAGCGCATTCTCACACGTTCTCAACAGAAAGCGAAACAAACTGCGTTATTCTCTCACGTTGAATTTTGCATGTTTAATTCGTTTGTCTCTAAAATCGAACCAAAGACGTTCAATACTGCACTTGATCATGCTGATTGGGTACAGACAATGCAAGATGAACTCCATGAGTTTGAACGCAATCGAGTTTGGAGACTAATACCCACTCCAAAGGATGCGTCTGTGGTAGGATTGAAGTGGGTCTTTAGGAACACGATGGATAAAGAAGGCAATGTTATTAGGAATAAGGCTCGTCTGGTGGTAAAAGGATATTGCCAAGAAGAAGGAATAGACTATGAGGAGACCTTCGCTCCTGTAGCTAGATTAGAATCGGTTCGAATCTTTCTAGCATATGCTGCTCATAAAAACTTCGAAAATTTTCAAATGGATGTGAAATGTGCATTCCTCAATGGAGAACTAGAAGAAACATTGTATGTTGAGCAACCACCCGGGTTCGTGAATGAGAAATACCCTGATCATTGCTATGTATTGGATAAACTTGTATATGGACTGAAGAAAGCACCAAGGGCCTGGTATGAAACACTAACTCGCTTTCTAAAAATGTCTAAGTTTAAACAAGGTTCTGTTGACCCAACCTTCTTTCGCAAGAAAGAAGGCGAACATCTTATGATTGTTCAGATTTATGTCGATGATATCATCTTCGGCTCCACGAATCCAAGCTTAACAGCTGAATTCCGAAGCTGATGGAGACTAAATTTGAAATGAGTGCAATGGGTCCTATTAACTTTTTTCTTGGATTAAATATAAGACAGGGACCGGAAGGCAATTTTATTAACCAAGAGGCTTACACCAAGAATCTATTACAAAATTTTGGGATGAAGGGTGACTCGAAGGTGAAGGTTCCTATGGCGTTTGGCACTAAGTTAACATCATCTCTGGAAAAGCCTGCAGTCGACATAACTCTCTATCGACAGATGATAGGATCGCTCATGTATCTAACTGGTAGTAGACCAGATATTATGTTCTCTGTCTGTTATTGTGCCAGGTTTCAAGATAATCCAAGAGCACCTCACATGGTGGCAGTGAAGAATATTTTTCGCTATTTGAAGCGAACCTCGTCGCTCGGTCTCTGGTATCCAACAAAATCAGGTTTCTTTGTTCAAGCCTTTTCTGACGTTGATCTGGGTGGATGCGGTCTGGACCAAAAGAGCACAGCTGGTGGATGCCAATTTCTTGATGGAAAACTTGTTAGCTGGCAGTCCAGAAAGCAAACTTGTGTGTCTCTCTCAACAGCCGAAGCTGAGTATATTGTCGCTGCCTCATGCACCTCACAAGTGATCTGGATACAAAGCCAATTAAGAGACTATGGACTTAGTATGAAGAAGATACCTCTTTATTGTGACTCTGAAAGTGCAATAAGAATATGTCACAATCCAGTGCAACACCCAAAGACCAAGCACATTGCACTACGATATCATTTCATCAAGGACCATATTGAAGAGGGAAACGTAGAAGTTCATTTTGTTCGATCCTCAGATCAACTGGCTGACATATTCACTAAAGCCTTACCTGAAGCAAGCTTCAACAAAATTTTACAAGGTTTGGGAATGATGGAAGTAGAATCAGTACCGAATCCTCAAACCTCTTTCTAAAAATTAAGTTAAGCGAAATAGAGCGAACTCTCGGTCTATTTCTGTTCCAGATTTTTCGGGAACCGAAATGAACCGAACGCTTGGTCTATTTCTGCTCCAAACTTTTCGGGAACCGAAATGAACCGATCGCTCGGTCTATTTCGGCTACGGAATTTTAAGGAACATAAATGAACCGACCGCTCGGCTTATTTCGCTTCATTTCTTTAAGGTTTGTGTTCGGTTGTATACTTCGTAATCTTTTTCTTATTCATTTTCTCTGCTTTATTTTTAAGACTTTCTTATTTGTTTTTTTTCTCTGTTTTAATTTTTTTTAGAAAAATCAAAAATCCAAAAATATTTTTTATTTTATTTTATCATTTTTTTTAAAAGAGTTTTTTTGTTTTTTTTGTTTGTGTGTATGGTTTGCTTCTTTTTGTCCATTCTCTAGGTGTCGTGCATTTCATAGCTACACAAGTTGGGGTGAGGCAGGTATGATTTTCGTATCTTGAACTAGTTAAGCGACCCTAGAAGCATGCTGCTGCATGTAGACTGAAGCCTCAATGACTATGAGTGAAGCCTTAATGAACCGATTCTACCTATCGGTTCTTCCCAATCAGGCTGCTAAATTCAGTTCAGTCCTGAACTACCTTTTTTCTCTCAAATGAGTAAGGAAAGTTATGTTTTGTCACTCTTATATAGCAGAGGTACTTTCGGTTCTTTCATCCCCCCCTCCTCTACAAATTTCTCCATCACATATCATTTCATAAAAGTAACCCTTGAGACTCTCAGACATAACCACTGAGGTTTATGGTTACTCAAACTCTGTGTTTATGATCTTGGATGCGTACACCACGTGCTAAGTGAAACCCAAAATCCAACACGTCTATAGAATTGACGGTGAATTTTATTATTCAAGCTTTAACTTGTTACCTAAAGAAGTCTCATTTTATTTTCTTGCGTGATCTTTATGAAATTGTCTGACACCAAGACATTTCTTCCCAAAAGATCCAGTTTAGTTTTTGTTTTTGAGATTTCTGTTCTAAATTCTGTTACTTCCCATCTATACGACCTACTTGTTCAACAGACCACATCGGTCTCACAAGTACTTCTTCCAACGTTCGGTCTTATGTTAAGCATCGAGGTTCGGTTGAAGCTTAGCCACACTCTAAAGCCTATGATTAAAAAGAAGCCTTTCAATGTTTCTTAACAAACATTTGATCGTATTCTCACGGGAAACCTCACAAGCACTTCAAGTCTCTCTTGAATTTGAAGGAAGAGATTCGTGACCGGGATCCTCAACTTTATGTCATATTTGACATCACTCACAACTCATACACTTATTGCTTTCTTTCTTTTTCTTTGGCACACTAATGCACGAGAATCTTCATGATTTTCCACCAGGCTTGTACGTGTTGCTTATGAATTTTAATGATGTTGTTGATCGGATAAGAAGTTCAAACGTATTTTTGGATAAGTTCAAAACAGGGCGCGTGAATTTGAAACGGCTCCTAATATCACGCCTGCTGACGTCTATCTGGGGAAACCAAACTGTCACATCCCTACTTTCCAGGCACCTTTTCACAGATCGTATCATCATTATAACAAGATTTTTTTCTCTCTCCTGGGAACCGTATATAAAGAATTTGTTGCACTCTTGCATCTTATTACCTTCCTCACAACTCTCTTAAGTATCACAGGCGACATTCAACTGTTCATCTTCTTCACAAAGCTCGACAATGGCAGATTCTTCATCTATTCAGCATCAAAATGCATCATCATCCCTGCTTTCGATCAAGCCCAACCAAAATATGATCATTCAGATGACTCCATTCTTGTATGATCATTACATGCTTCAAGTTGTAGAATGTCTCAAGTATTCCCCTGTCGTAATCGCTCTAACTAAAGTGGAATCCGTTCCCATGTCACTCCTGTCTCAAGTATACTCCACAGCACATTACGAAAAAATCAAAGAGCGCATCTACTTTCAGATTCATTCTCACAAAGCTTCGATTTCCAAAGGACAATTTTGCTCTCTTCTAGGGCTTGCAGTAGACGCCTCAGTCATCCCATCACCACAACTTAATTGTTCAAGATGTTCTATGAGATGGGATACACTGAGGTCCTTACCACCTTCACCAAGTTCAAGAAATCATGCTTACCTCCACAGTGGAATGGGTTGCTCACCCTTCTTCACAAGGGATTGGCTGAGCGTGTTGGTGTCTCTGATGGATCAAACAAATGCTTCATGACGATCCTGTACGGTATCTACAATGGAATCAACCTGGACTACGGGTCATTGATCTGGTCCCAACTGGTCCACAGTCTGTCCTCCTCGATCAAGCATTCTGAAATTTCATGTGGTCGTTTTTGGACCATCGTTGCTTAAAGGGCAATAACCTCCCTCAATGTTCCGGTCATGACGGACTCTCTGCTCTCCTCTATTTCCTCCTTTCATACCAAAAAGATCATTGTGACTGATCCAACCAAGTTTTTGCACAAAGGCTCTATTCCGGAAACTATGTACCGGTCTGTCTCTCAGGAAAGTAAACTCATCTCGGAGTACAAATTGCTTCCTCCAAAAAGTCCACGACAATTAACTCCCGAGATGCAAGCTGCATTAGACGAGGTGGAGAAACCTGCTAAACGAGGGAAGAAAGCTGTTGATAAGAAAGACGGAACCGAAGAGCCCTCTTCCAAACCCTCTAAGTCAAAGAAAAGAAAAGCTGACAAGGGTGATTCCTCTACTAAAAAGAAAGTCAAGAAAATGGCTCGCAGAAAACTCACTCCTTCACTTTCTCATTCAGAACCGAAGGATGAGCAGTCTGCAGGTGACGATGAGGAAGAGCAACATGCAGGTTCACCTCGGGGTAATACACCTCCTCGGTCTCCAACTCCGGTGGATATTGTTAATGATTATGTTCCAACACCCCCTCCATCTCCACCCAAGACAACCGTTCAGGTTACCATTGCTCCTCCACCCCCAGCTTCATCACCACTTGTTTCTACTATTGCTCCACCACCGCCTGTCATTTCTACTCCCATCACCACTGCCCCATTACCACCACCTATTTTCTCCAACACAACCTTCACCACTACACCTATCATCACTTCAACCATAGATTCTTCTTTCAACGTCAACACATCTGATGTGGGGGCGAAGACTGAAGAACCTCCTAAAGTCACAACAGAGCCCCTTTCCCCAACTCCTTCTAGTGATTCTAATCCAGTTCTTGGAGGAGCTGAATTTGAATTTGATTCTACTTACTACAGCCCCTACCAAATTCCAAGTGAGGAAGATAAATCTGCTCCGGCAACCAAGCAGCAACTCGACAGTGTTCACGAAAAACTTGATTCACTGCTCGACTCGACAACAAAGTATAATGATGTTGTTCTCAAAGCCTTCATAGATACATCCCTGAACCAATATACAGAATCCATCGACAAATGTACTGCTGCAATCGATGATTCTACTTCTCTGTGCAAACGAGCCTCCTCTGATGTTAAAGATCTCATCCATTACTCCAAGGTTTTTCTTGACTCTTTCAAGGGTCATGCTGATTCAAATGCTGCCAAGCTTACAGAGTCCATCGATTCGCTTTCTCAATCTCTTCAAGCCGAGCAGACCAAGTTTGAGACTGTCCGTTCTGACATCTCTGCTGACAACAAGACTTTCTTGTCTTCTATTGACTCTCGGTTCGAAAAGCTTACTGCTGATCTTCTCATGGAAAGGCAACTCAAAGATGATCTTGCTTAACAGACGGCGATAAATGCAGTGCAGCAAGCAGAACTTGCCAAGGCCGAACACGAAATTTCCCTGCTAAAAACCGAACGAGCTGTGTTTCGCAGCTGTGCTGGGGATGTTCTGTCTCAGTTACATAATGTGCTTCAGGCTCATGATCCCATTCTCATGCTAACCATTAGCAATCATTTGACCTCAAAACTCCTTCCCTCACTTGAACTCTTACGAGAAATGAAGGGTGTTTCGGAGAGAATTGTTCCTCCGCAACAAGGGGGAGAAGAGAAGCCACAACCTATTCCAATTAAACCGAAGGTCAAAACTGAATTGAAGGATAATTTAGCTTCGGGTTCTGGTGTCAAAGAAAAGAAAAAGCGTGTTATTGGAGAAGATGATGAAGATGACGAAGCTCAAGAAACTATTTCTGAGATCCTGAACCGAAAGAAAAGGGATGAGGAGATAGATGAAACTCTTCAAGCTGCTAAGGAGGCTGAGGAAAAAGAAAAGAAGAAGAAAGAGGAGGATGATGCATTAAGTTGCAAGAAGATGTTGTTCTCTTCCTGGACAAGAGAAACATGATGGGTTTTGGGCAAAACATCATTCCTATGGTGTACATGCAAACCCTAATAGCTTTTGGATCTAGTTTGTCTAATGAACATGCAATTGAATATCCAAAGCTATAAACCCTAGATCTAGCATACAATTAATCATATTAACATAAAATAGGGTTTAGATCTAACCTTTGATTGTTATATAGCAATAACAATCTAATCCTTGGCTTCAGAAAGCTTAGTGCCTCAAGTGTTGCACCTCTAATGGAGTCACAAACACCACTAAGCAACAAGATGAAGAAGAGAAGAGAGGGGAGACACCAAAAACGGCTGGAAACCCTAATCCAAGTGTTAGCCACGTTTTTGGTGCCTAAGGGCTCCTTATATACTTAGGCAATTAGGGTTATCTAACAAGGAAACCCTAATTTGACTGTTTAAGCCCTAAGCAGCCCATGGACTCCTTCTTTAGAAGCCCTGGACGATTTCTAATGGGTTTCCCCATAGAATTCGTCCACTCCACCTTCTAAGGAGTCCATAAGCCCATCTATGTAATTATCTTATAATTACACAATAAGTCCCTTAAGTTTAATTAATCTCTTTTAGCCACAAAAATTAATTCTTAATTAATTCTTGACTAATATTAATTAAACAATATGATTTCTCCTTTAATATATTATTCTCATAATATATTAATAAATCATAATTAAACCTTTCTCTTCTTAATTCATCCTACATATTGCTATGGTGAAGGCAACCCAAAAGGACCATGCTCATAATCGGGTCAAGTACATACCAAAATAGTTATGGACTTAGACACTAATCCAACAGTCCCCCACTTGGATAAGTCTAATAACTATTTTCCGTATGACTTCAGAACCTGATCATCAATCGTAGCTTTCATAAGCCGTTGTCAACTCTGATCTTATCAGATATGCGTGTCCTTTAGATAAGGGATCATATAGTCCTCCATTCTCAAGATATCGTATAGACACAAGACATGAATTTCGATCATTCTCTCTATATTGTTTCCCGACTTCCAATTTATGACGACTGACAACAGACTACAATTGAACACATCAACTTAGTCTCGGCTTGGCCAAGCACTTAGGTGTCATCACTAAATCATCGAGGGGCCCACAGATATCGCTTCTATCCCACTTTAGGTAAAAGGAATGGATAAACCTCGACTCATATGCTTGCTTGCATTCACTCATCGAATCACACACAACAATAAGTTTTATAACACCAAGTTACTGGTGCGTTTACTTATCATCAATGTGTAACCGACCAGCAAATAACAACTCACACGTCTCGGTTTCAAGAATATACAATATTATCAACTCACAATCACTCGTGATAAAATCCATGAAGTGATTCTCGTGAGCGTGGGTTTAATCCAATACTCTAATCTTATCAAAGCACTCATGAACTCTGCAGCAAACTTGTGCTATGTCTAAACTCTTCAGACAATCTACAGACTCTTCATGACAGTCTTCCTTCATACTTACTTCCAACGTATGACCGAGTGTGGAGGTTCGAATAACCCAGTTATTCTGGAAGTCAAAACATGCAAATTGAAACACAATAATAATACTTAATCCTATATGGCCCCAAACTTGTGAGAGTAAATAAAACACTTCTATTTAAACACCATATTGATTACTCATTATTCATCGTTTACTGTTTCAGAAAATCAACTTATTACTCAAATTACAACAATAGTTGTCCCATGCACAAAGCATGCACACTATGTTTCCTATGGTCCTTACTTTGTGAAATAGATCAATTGAAAAACTTTTCCAATGATGCTCATTTCACAATTTCCAATCTTTATCATTAGTGTTAGAACACAAGGTTCTAGCTACTACTAGAATATGCTAGATTCTAACATTTTATGCAACGATCCTTTCGCAAAATCATAGCACAAAAGTCACCAAGATTTGGCCAATGAAATTACAAAGTACTCTATCGGAAATTGTTACAAGACAATTCCATTGACGTGAAGTTTCACATTCAAAGTACATTCCTTTGAACATCCTTCTTGCATAAAATTTTCTAATCTAGACATAGACTCTCAATCTCCAACTCCTAATATGGAAACATTTCCATATTTGCCATATGACAACTCATTCTTAATAGAATCTTATCTATTCATAATAATGTCGATATGGTCCATCCAATACCATACTTCCAACTATTCACAAGCGACCAATCCTCAGCGAACTTTGGATCGTCCTTTGATAGTTGTTTAATTATTTTAGTCAAAACCGATTCTAGTCCTTTTTCCCTCTTAATGCGCTAGACATTTGGAAAATTTAAGAATGGTCAAATATTATAGCATTTGCAATCGATCTTATACCCGAAGCGTATGGGACACGATGCATAATGTCTTACATAAAGATATGATACTTTATCAATCTTTTGCCATAATATTTTATGTGTCACGTTCTCAAAATTCGAACTATGAAGAGGGATGCCGTAATCATAATCGAAATTTGAGAACACACTATGTATCCTTTGACTATATTTATTAAAATTTCTCAATCTAAGCTTTAGATTTTGAAACGAAGTATAATATTCTCTCCCTTAATTATAGCAAAACAACTTTTCAACCCATGCAACTTGCAAATTGAATCTTTGTTTTTCTATAATTAATATTGTTAACTTGCAATACTTGCTATAATAATTATACAAGCATAACACTTATGCTCCCACTATCATGATGATTATTATCATATAAGCATAACACTTATGCTCCCACTAGCTTTGACATGTATTCAGAAAACAGCTGAACTTCCAGAAAACAATGCCTATTGAATTTCTGAAATTCATATTTCTAATACCAGATGCTTCGATAAGCCTTTATCTAAGCTTCTTAAACTTATACACCTTTGCCTTAGATAGCTCACATGTGTGTCTAAACAATTCAAAGCTTATATCAATAAGTCCCAAATGTTAGACTAATTGCCAAATCTCACAATTTGAACTATGGAAAGGGATGCCGTAACCATAATCGAATTTGAGAATACAATTTTCACAATTGCTATCTTCTTAAAATCTCTCTTAGTGAAAGCATTTCCTCACAGTCATTTTCATGAAGGAGGGAATCTTATGACACTTAGATTTTATGGTGTGTGAGTTCCTATCCATGTGAATTTGCCAAAACCAAAGTTTGCAACAAATCCAATCTCATATTGACTGAACTTTCTTAATCTTGATTTCTTGCCTTATGGTAACACGAGTGCCCACCATGTCTTCCAAGTAGTTTAGCAACTTATCCTTACATATCAATGTACTTTCCATCGATCAAGGTGCTTTGTCTTTATGCATTCAAATGAGAACTCATAGAACTCACATACATAATTAACTCAATTGGAATGGCACAGAAACAAAATAATGTCAACACGATAGGTTGTAAACCTCAAGTCGTGTGCTAGTGATGATTGATAAGGTTTATTCTTGATTTGTTCTTGAAACCTTTTTCAAGATCATTAAAACTCCCACTGACCTCTTGACATATATGATTCTCTTGTCAGGAAACTTTCCTAGACAAAACAAATATTCAAGAGTTAGTGTAGTTCTTATCAAGACAAAAACACTTCACATAATTGGTTCTAGTTGGTCTTTGTCTTATCCAAGACATCACAACTTACCAATTTCAAATGTGCAAGAATAAGAAAACTTTTCCAAATTCCACATTTGTTGAGTGTTATAAACCTACTAAAGACGTGTCACTCAATTCGCAATCTTGGAGTATGACTCTAAGATTCGATATTGGAACGAAGTATGATTGACTTCTTGATTTAACCATTTCCACAATTCCTGATTCCTCTTCTTAGACATACAAATGTACTAAGACTCACTTAGAGGACCAATTGAGATATGGTTCTTAATCATTAAGACTTTATCATAAAACACAATAAAAGGTACTCTCCCTTCTTCTTAGAATAGAGAAACTTTTATCTTTCTGCCTACTTGATCCTTCTTTATTCGTTCTGCTATTCATTGAAACTCTTCAATCAACTCAGAGTTACACTTAATCTTATAAGTATAATCATATTTACTAAACTTTAGTAAATCATGACAAATATCTTTATCACTCTTATGGTGGACTTGATTGATGCACAACATTGCGAACTCAATCTCCTAGTCCTTCACTTGACTCTTTGTCAATGAATTAGTCTTGAATTTCCAATTATAAAGTTTCTCATTCATCACACAACCAAGTTGTATGATTCCAAGTTTCTGTCCAATTGAAACTTGGGTGATGAGAAACTCTCCATGTTTGGCAAATTCTCGACATTTCCACAAATGACATAATTAAGAATCAAATCCATTATTGCTAATAATAGAAACCTTCAAACATCAATTTTTCATACATGCCATTGCAAGGATAAATAAATAAGATAAAATCAAAATTTATTTTATTGCGGAAAAACTTGTCCTTACAATGCAATTCAACTGAAAAACTATGCTATTACGTTTTTCTTAGCAATCTACCCTAACTCTAAAGTAATAGCTCAAAAATCCGATCTTTGAATCCATGCGATCGAAATCCATTTCTTCGTGATCAGATTCAGCACGCTTCTTCCTTAAGCTTCCTTTCTTTTCTTCGATCCTGAAGTAGAGCCATACGTCTTGACTCTCCAATCTCTTAGATCTCTCAGGTAAACAGGACAGCTTCGTCTCCAATGCCCATTCTCTTGGCAATAAAAGCAAATGGACTCCCTTGGCACATTACATGGGACAATCTCATGCTCAGTCCTTTCTGGACTTTCAATGTTGCCAGTGTCCAATGAATTATAGGAGTTTGATCGACCAATCAAGTTTGCTTGACCATTGAGCCAAATCATCGCTGATTCAGCAGCAATAAGCAAATAGGTCAAATCAATGAGGGTCACATCGTGAACCATCGTATAGTACTCTCTTACGAACTCACTATACGAATCAGGAAGTGACTGAAGAACCCAATCAACAGCCAACATCTCTGAGATATCGACACCCAACATCCTTAACCTATCAATGTGTGACTTCATCTCTAAGACGTGTGCACACACATGTTTCCCATCTTCGTGTTTACTTGCCAAAAGGGCTTGAGTGAGCTTGAACTTTTCAAGCCTTTGAACTTGTGGGTCAGGGAGAACAATTGGAGGAGGTGGAGGAAGTGAAGCATGATCTCTTGTTCCTCGATCATATCGTGGAACATCATCTTCATTTGGAAAGCTTGTTCCATGGGATTTGGGAAGACCATGATTGTCAGAACTAGACATCTACAAAACGGGAGAAAATTCAAGTTAAGTTGATTAGAATTCTTGATGTAACACCCAAATGAAACATCAAGGCTAGGATCCAACACAACACTCTACAACCTAGAAGAGGGATGTCGTAATCTAGTCGCAGAATGTTTGAAGGTAGGTAAATGACGATTTACCAATTTCCACCATGAAAAACGAAGAGGAAGTTTAAGTTTTAAATGAATTGAAACTCCTAGATCTTTTGAGATTCATTGAACTTTTCAATGGCATGTTTAAATCTCGATTATGCCCTTCTATTTGTGACTGGGATGCCGAGGATCACAAATAAGGTGTGAATAACCATACGAATCACGTGGTGCACCCAATGCTACTATCACCTAATCAATGTGCCGGTTAGCCACACACGCTCCATTAATCTATGACAAACATCGAGCCACCCTTCGCCACCAATGCCAACCCCAAATTAGTGTGGCGGTTAACCACACACGCTCCACTAACGTCTCGGCAAGGGTACAAAGTGTCATTCCATGGATTAGCATACAATTTCACATTTTGCCTAAAGTAACTATGATTTGGGAATTTGAAAAACATGTAGTTACTTTGTACTTCATTATACTTATAATGGAAGGTTTCGTCATATCCTACCCGTTCGGCTAACGACCCTCCACTAGTCAAGAGTGCGGTGGGTAAGAGTGGATACCCATTCAATCGTCATTTTATAGGCAATTTCCTTAAACACCCCTTATAGACCAGCTTCGTGAATGAGGCCTACTAACGGTAAGACTGACTGTTTACTCATACATATATATAATATTAGACTTTTAATGTTATATATAGTATAGGGTGTATTTTACACTTTTAAAATACTAGGTGGTCTAATTTAGCAAATTATACTTTTAATTTATTTAAATGTAAACCAAAACTTTATGGGTTTATTAAATCTCTTTTAATTATACACTTTAATTAATTAATAAAAACATATGGTTGTAATTTGAACTTTTCAAAGTACTAGGGTTTTAGAATTTAACATTTCAAAATTAAACTTTTAATTAAATTTTAAATTCCAAAACTTGAAGGCAAGTTTTGAACATTTCAAAACATTATGGTTCAACTATTTAAATTTCAAAACTAAAACTATTAAACTCAAATTTAAACTATGAAACCTAAAGGGTTAATTTGAAACTTTTTCAAACTTTATCAAGAACATTCTAGATCACAAAATTCAAATAAGGCAATTATCTAATTTTGACCTAGTCCAATTTCTTGCAAGATAATTCACCAAATAATTAAAATAATTAAATTTTATCATATAAGGAAATAATTATTTAATTAATATGAAGTTATCTTTTATTTTGGCAAGGATAATCACCCAATATCATAAAAATCTGATTTATATCAATAAAAAACGTTTTGGAAACTATCCCACAGCTAAAGAAGCACAAAATCCCGAAATTACCTCTTTCTGACCAGCTGACTGGTCGAGTCAAGCATGGACTCGTCGAGTTCACCATGGACTCGGCAAGTTCAGCCATGGACTCGGCGAGTCCAGCCCCCAGAAACCCTAATTTTCGATTTTAAGCAAGAATAATCAACTATAGCATCAAATACATCAAACAAACAACCCTAGGCTCTGATACCACTGATGGGTTTTGGGCAAAACATCATTCATATGGTGTACATGCAAACCCTAATAGCTTTTGGATCTAGTTTGTCTAATGAACATGCAATTGAATATCCAAAGCTATAAACCCTAGATCTAGCATACAATTAATCATATTAACATAAAATAGGGTTTAGATCTAACCTTTGATTGTTATATAGCAATAACAATCTAATCATTGGCTTCAGAAAGCTTAGTGCCTCAAGTGTTGCACCTCTAATGGAGTCACAAACACCACTAAGCAACAAGATGAAGAAGAGAAGAGAGGGGAGGCACCAAAAACGGCTGGAAACCCTAATCCAAGTGTTAGCCACGTTTTTGGTGCCTAAGGGCTCCTTATATACGTAGACAATTAGGGTTATCTAACAAGGAAACCCTAATTTGACTGCTTAAGCCCTAAGCAGCCCATTGACTCCTTCTTTAGAAGCCCTGGACGATTTCTAATGGGTTTCCCCATAGAATTCGTCCACTCCACCTTCTAAGGAGTCCATAAGCCCATCTATGTAATTATCTTATAATTACACAATAAGTCCCTTAAGTTTAATTAATCTCTTTTAGCCACAAAAATTAATTCTTAATTAATTCTTGACTAATATTAATTAAACAATATGATTTCTCCTTTAATATATTATTCTCATAATATATTAATAAATCATAATTAAACTTTTCTCTCCTTACTTCATCCTACATATTGCTATGGTGAAGGCAACCCAAAAGGACCATGCTCATAATCGGGTCAAGTACATACCAAAATAGTTATGGACTTAGACACTAATCCAACAAAACACTCACCAGGGAGGCAATAGAGTTTCCAAGCACCTACTGGCTGGAGCCTGTAACCTCCTTTGACTGTGAGAATACAAGGGCTTCGCAGTTCGATATGCCTATTACTCGAAAGGCATTCGTTTTTCACTGTTTTGAGCCGACAGTTGAAGTTCCTTCACCCCATCCTCAGGTCGACCGTGAACTTATTGATTTTTATCTTGAGTTTAGTCAGCCTCAGTACCTGACCTGGAGTGCTCAGAAAATTACTACGGTCAAGGTGCTGAAACTATCATCTGCAGGGAAGTTTGTCAATGTCTCTTTTAGGATAAACCGAGGTTCAAGTAACTCAGTTTCTATTATCTCCCTGGCAGATCTTCCTAACTTGAATCCTCATGATTGGATTCTGCTCTTCAATATTTTGCTCACTAATGCAACATAGTATGAACCAATCTTAGGACATCTGAAAAGGATGTTGGCCTCTTATATCCATGAAGTTGCGCAGATGGATCAAGAGGTGTCGAATGTCATGAGGAAGAAACCGACGGTGAAGCCAACTGTAAAGCCAGGAGATGTCAACAAAATGACTCTCGGTCAAATTGATTCTGCTCACCTCAAAGTGATGTTTACAAGAGCCAAAGGTGAAAGATTCTTGTTTGCTCTGGTGGACAAACATTTGTTCTCTACTGACTGCCTAGAACACATCATCAATATCATTCATCGGTGCAAGGCAAATTCCGAGTCTGATAAGAAGAACTTCACAGACATGCTTCGGTGGTACATCACTTTTCGACAAACTCTTTTAGCCATCATACCGAGTGTGTTCAAGACTATCAAGAAGTCTGCTGCAGATAAACTGAAGTGAGCTCTCGGCTCCATTGACACAAAGGGGGAGATTGTTGGGTATTATGTGTTGCGTTATGGGCTATTCTTTTGTATATCCAGTATTGGGCCTGTCCAACCGTGATTATAGTTAGGGTTACGTATTATATATAGTGCATGCATGTATGCCTTAGTACGCTAGTCATTGATTATGTTTTGCGTTGTAACCCTAAGCACCTCTACAGTAGAAGTTCTTCATCGAGCTCTTCTGAGGTGTTAAAGTTTAATCATTCGACATCGTTCAAACCATTCTTGTGTTCTTTATTGCTTCATTTATTGTTTTTCTGCTTGAATCTATCGATCATTAAGGAATATAATTCCAACACCAAGAAAAATATTTGAAATTCTTCTCTTCATCAAGTAGGTTAGACCATTACATTCTTTAAAAGTAAAATCATTATTAAAATGTGCAAAGTTTACTTCCTTTGCCCTTAAATTAGGGCAACCAAAGAGTCTACATCATTGGAATCCACGAAACCCATTTTGGACATTGATATCCACAAGTGCACCTACACCTTCCACAATGACAAACTGATCAATTTGCACTTCATGCGCTTCAAATTCCCACAAAAGAAGATGGTTCCATTTTCCCTCCTCCTTGTACGACTTAGGGTTGTCGAGATCATCAAATAAGGTGCATTGGGTTTCAATATAACCCTACCAGCCACCTAAGCATCTAGTATACTCACCTGACATTCGGTTCAACAAATCAATCCATTGAATTAGAGTTAACTCGGTAATATCCCAAAAATGAATAAATTACTTGATTTCTTGTTTTTTCTATTAAAAGAAGACATAATTTTTAATTTTTTTCATAAGTATGGTAAAAGTTCGGGATATTCTTTTTCCTTTTTTAATACCCTAAGGCCTTTATAAATTTAACAATTTAGTGTATATTGGATTTAGAGAAAATGATAAAAGTCATTATTATACTTAGCGTGAAAAAAAACCTTTCTTTTACCATTCTAGACCAAATTCCCAATTCTAAGGTCACAAACAGGCAGCTCTTGTATGACTGGACAAGCTTTGTTTATCGCGCTCGTATCATCGTACATCAGAAATTATCTTATTTTGAAACAATATTTGTGATTTTGTTTATCGCGCTCGTATCATCGTACATCAGAAATTATCTTATTTTGAAACAATATTTGTGATTATGCTCGCAAGATCCAGATAAGATCGTGAGATCTATGTGCCATCCAATACACCATTTTCCCTCTAGAATCAAAATCAGTCAACGAGGGTTCGAAATCAGAGCATCGTAGCAGAGCAACCACGCACACATCATCGTCACCTCCTCACACATCATTGCCTAGGTGATCTCCTACTTCTGTATTCTTGCATCATTTTGGGTATTGTTCATGTGCATCTAATCTATTGTTAGATTAGGAGACAAACTTGTGAGTTTATATTATTTTGCAAAACCTGCAAATTCAGGGCTTTGCCATGGAAAAGGCTATTGATTTTTACTGATCGATGGGTTTTATTTCTCAGTTATGAATAACATAAATGTAAAAATGGAGCGTGTTCTGGTCTTTATCTGATCTTTTCTTCCAGCTACCTTATGATCATCTGTTCTGTTGGTTGATTGTGCCTACAATGTTAAGCTAATGTTTGTGTACACAGCAATGAACAAATGGATTTAGCTGCACGAGTAGGTGCAACATAATATTATTTGATTGCAGTTGAATTAGTGTTGTTGATGATATCTTTCAAAGTTAGCTTTTAGAAAAGGTAAATGCTAAAATCACCAGGGGTTAAGTTGATCGATTGTTTTGGATGAGAGCAAATGTATTCGGCTTCTCATTAACACCATAATCTACTACACTTTGTGATAATTTGTATTGTGACTTTGATGATCATACATTTGGTCAAATGCAAATGGGTTAAATGTAAGAAATAGCAATGTACATTCATTATAGCAATATTGTATATTCATTTATTCTCTATTAAGACATTTTAGTATTGTGTTGATGTCTATATGAACAGGCCCATGAGGGTTTATATAGTCTCCATGAAGATGAATGATTCTAAATGGGTGGAACACACAATGCTTAATTTCCATGAAATTAGAACCTAAAACTAGAAGACAAATTAAAGATGAAGAGTTATCATACACTGCCCCAAATTAGACGTTCAAAGACTTGCAAGTCTTGGCAATTTGTATTTATTATCAAGATCTTTTCCAAACTTGTGATATTTTCAAAGATACATAAAAAAGTGATGTGATGAGAATTGTTAAAAGTGGGCTCCACAAAAAGTAATTCTTGGTCTGTGTTAGAAGGCCCAAACATGCTTCTGGGCCCATGAGGGTGGTCTCAAATTGGTGGCCACTTATATGGGGCATACAATATTTCCATCAATACTTAATTTCCATGAAATTAGAACAAGACTATAAGAAAAATCATAGTTACAGAATTGGAATTAATTGCCCTAAATTATACGTTCAAAGACTTACAAGTCTTGGGAATTTGTCTTTATTATAGATATCTTTTCTCATCTTGTGATATTTTGCAATTTGTATTTTTTATAAAAAAAAAATTGAAATATGAACTGGAGAAGCTACGTAGTTTAGTTGATGGATAGGCTAATTACTAATTACTTAATGTGTTCTTCTAACATAACAGCTATCATAGAGAGTAAAATGAAAGTTTTATTGAATATACTTTCATGTATTTTTTTTTTTAAATTAATGCATGTACAAAGAAAATTATCTATCATATTGTAATGAGCATCTCAATTAAGGTTTAGTAACTAAAACATCATTATACTTTCACGGTTTTTTACATTCAATACACGATTAAAAATAAATTTTCATATAATAATACTCATATCAGTTAAGAACTAGTTATCTACATACCTGTATGAAGCAGAATCTAAGTTGATCATTTCAGTAGTTATTATTAGTAATTTGTATCCTGTTTAACGCCTTCTTTTTTTTGGAAAAAGTATTATCCTGGATGTCTTTAAATGACCAACATACCCCTTGTATTACATGAAGAGGTAGCAAACTATGAAAGTAGGATACTATAATAATTAATACATCAATATTTTGTCTTTCTGATTAATATTAGTAACATGATTTTCTTAAATTTTCTAAATGAGTAGTGCAAAGTGCTAAAGGTGAATGGAGTGGAGCTTCAGAAGCTACAAAATGTTGATCAGAAAACACAGTGGCAGAATTGGAGTCTTTAATATGTGATTTTTGATTGACAGGAGTTTAATTTAGGTAAACAGAAGGTAAGAATTGCTGCAAAATAAAACTGCTTCTGTATGTGCATCTTATGTTTATTTTCAATTAAAATAAAACGTTTTTGGTCCCTGAGTATAGCTGAAACTTTCAGTTTTGGTCCTTATTTTTGGTTCTTGATATGCTTTGGTCCATGTTTCAGTTAAAATGACTATATTTGGTCCCCGATCGAGTATAGCTGATATTAATTATAGTCATTTTATTTGGAATATGGACAAAAAACGTTGCAAAAGTTGTAGTATTAATTATCATCGTAATGTGTTTTTAGTGGAGTCATTACTAATGTAGTGTTATCTTAAATATCAATTTTAACAATGGAAAAGACCATGATTAATCTGTAATGGATACACTTGGTTTCATTGATATAAGTTCATGATTTAGTTAATTCAAGTGACAAAACTTCATTTCATAGTCATGATTAGATTGTTAGGCCCAAATAATATCATTACTGTTTTGACTGGTAGATTTGTATTTGACTGAAAGATTTCATTAGTTTTACACTTTGGGATTTATATCATATACCAAACAATATCATATCAGAAGATGGGAAAAGATATCTACTATAATAAAAGACAAATTGCCAAGACTTGCAAGTCTTTGAAGTTTAATTTGGGGAAAGAAATTCCACACAATTTATGGTCACCCACTTATAATCATTCATCTTCACAGTGGAGACTATATAAACCCTCATGGGGGCAGTTGATATATGTGTCAATACAAACCAAAAATCAGCAATTAAGATTTTGATTTACATTATGAATTCTTGTGTTTTTATAATTATCTCACTTCTCTTGCTACTCCTTGTGACTACAACTGGCAGCCAATTGGTAGCAGCAGGAGGAAATGATATGAAGCAGTGTTTGGATGATGAGAGACATGCTCTCCTTCTTTTCAAAGCTTGCCTTCATGACCCTGATGAACATCTCTCCAAATGGACAGCTGAAGGAGATGACTGCTGTAACTGGAAAGGAGTCACGTGCAGCAACCAAACAGGTCATGTCACAGGGCTTGATATCAATGGATATTGGCTTGAAGGTGAGATAAGCCATTCACTGCTTAACTTAACCTACTTGTATCATCTTGATCTTTCCTTCAATTTTTTCAATGGAACCATTCCCACTTTCATTGGTTCCTTGACTCGATTAAGGTACCTTAGCCTTGGCTCGAATGATTTTAATGGGACCATTCCCAGGTCAATTGGTTCTTTGACTCGATTAAGGTACCTTCACCTTGGCTGGAATCATTTTAATGGGACCATTCCCAGGTCAATTGGTTCTTTGACTCGATTAAGGTACCTTAGCCTTGGCTCGAATGATTTTAATGGGACCATTCCCAGGTCAATTGGTTCTTTGACTCGATTAAGGTACCTTCACCTTGGCTGGAATCATTTTAATGGGACCATTCCCAGGTCAATTGGTTCTTTGACTCGATTAAGGTACCTTAGCCTTGGCTCGAATGATTTTAATGGGACCATTCCCAGGTCAATTGGTTCCTTGAGAGAATTAATCTTTCTTGACCTTTCCGGGAACTCTCTTTATGGAACCATTCCCACCTTCATTGGTTTTTTGACCAAATTAAGTTACCTGAACCTCGGTGGCAATAATCTTAATGGAACCATTCCCACCTTTATTGGTTCCTTGACTGCGTTAAGTTCCCTTGACCTTTCTATTAACTCTTTTTATGGAACCATTCCACCAGAGTTTGGAAACCTCACCAACTTGCAAGTGCTTTCCCTTAGATATGTTGGAGGCTGTAGGGTTGAAAAGGTAGAGTGGTTGTCTCATCTCTCTCATTTGGAGGAACTTGATATGGATGGGATTTCATTAGCAAAAGCAGATCATTGGGTAGATGCAATTTCAAGTCTCCCAAAACTATTTGAATTAAGGTTAGATGGATGTGAACTGTCACAGGTCATGTATCCATATTCTTCATTTCTCAACTCTTCTTCTTCATCTATTCATACCCTTTATCTCAGTGACAACAATCTCACCTCATCCATGTATCGTTGGTTGTTCCCATTAACCAGTAATAAACTGCATCTTCTTGATCTCTCAACCAACAGGTTAGATGGAATACCCAGATATCTTGGTAACCTCTGTAGTTTGGAACAGTTGTACTTCAATGACAACTCTGCTGTTATCAAATTTCCTGTTTTTCTCAACAACTTGTCTGGATGCACATCCCTTTCATTACAATCCTTGTATGCTACGGGAAGCCAATTTACAGGGTCACTGTCCGATGACATCCAAAAGTTTTCATCCCTCGGTACTTTGGACATATCTCATAATCACTTAAATGGAAGTATAAGTGAGAAACTGTGGGAACTACCCAGGCTCCGAACTCTTGACCTTTCTTTTAATAATCTTACAGTTCCTTCCCCAGATCACTTGTCAAACATCTCTTATTTTCAGTATCTTGATCTGCGCTCTTCCAATATAGGGCCTCTCTTCCCCAAATGGATTCAGACACTCAAAAATCTTACCTATCTTGATCTTTCCAATTCTGGAATTTCAGACACAATTCCTCTAGAGTTTTGGGACAGCTGGCCTTCTCAATTAGAATATCTGAATCTCTCTTCCAACAACATTAGCGGGAACGTACCAGATTTATTATCAAATTTTGCCAAACATTATTCAGTGATAGATTTGAGTTCCAACAACATTTATGGTCCAATACCGGATGTTGCTTCCACTTTGGCATCATTAGATCTTTCCAGAAACAAGTTTTCTGGAGGAATCTCGTTTATATGCCAAATTGTTGATGGGTTATTATCATTTCTTGACCTCTCTCATAACTCATTAATCGGACAACTCCCGGACTGTTTGTGGCGTTTCAAAGGACTACAAGTTCTTAATCTTGGACACAACAATCTCTTTGGACGGATTCCTCCCTCTGTTGGATCTTTGATACAACTCAAAGTCTTGTATTTATACAAGAACAACTTCTCCGGAGAATTGCCTTTGTCCTTAAAAAATTGCACGAGTTTAATCTCTTTGAATTTGGGGGCCAACAAGTTTTCTGGTAATGTGCCTGTCTGGATAGGGAAAAACTTATCGTGGTTGTATGTTCTTATCCTGAGATCAAACAACTTCTTTGGAACCATCCCTTTACAGTTATGTCAGTTACCTAATCTTCATGTTTTGGACTTGGCAATGAACAATCTCCATGGAAGCATCCCCTCATGTTTGAGTAATCTTACGAGCATGCTTCACCAAGGAGGATTCTCACAAGATGTATACTTTCAAAAAATTGTAAACAATACTTCATATGGATGGGGGAGATATGTTGACCATGCAATGATTCAGTGGCAAGGAGATGAACGTGAATTCTTTAACACTCTGAAATTGTTGAAGACCATTGACCTGTCCAGCAACAATCTAACAGGACAAATCCCAAATGAAATTACCAATCTTGCAGACTTGATTGCCCTGAATTTTTCAATGAATGCTCTATCTGGAGAGATTCCAAAGAAAATTGGTGAGATGAAAAACCTTTTGACTTTGGATTTATCCAGAAATAATTTCTCAGGGCGGATTCCATCAAGCATGTCTTTTATGAGTTTACTGAATTACCTAGACTTGTCATTTAATAACTTGTCTGGGAGAATCCCAACCAGCACTCAACTCCAATCCTTTGAACCTTCAAGATACAATGGAAATGCACGTCTATGTGGACCTCCTCTTACCAAAAGTTGTCCTGGAGATGAAGAATCAGATGCAACATCGGTGATTGGTAAAAGTGAGGGTGATGGGGAAGACACAGATGATGAATTCGAACTCTGGGGATGGTTTTATATTGGTGGGGGAATGGGTTTTGCTACTGGATTTTGGATAGCATGTGGCGCTTTACTTCTCAACCGTCGAGGGAGACGTGCATTTTTTCAGTTTTATGACAGCTTCAAAGATTGGGTTTATGTGAAAGTGGCTGTGTTCATTTCAAGTATGCAAAAGGCTAGACACACGTAGTTTGTCAACTAGTTTTTATTTTTGATTTCTTATTTTCTAATATGTAATGTAATGTAATTTGGTTGGGGTTTTTAAGTCCCCCATATCAATATATTTGCCACCAACACCATGGGTGGCCATTTTCCCTGTTTTGTATGAAATAAGATATCCTAAAAAAAATCATACATTCGTAGCATAAAAAAACACAATGAAAATTAGAGGTACACTAAAAAAAATTGGAAACCGAACCGGACCATTGTGGAAAAAAATAGTTTGATACAAATCAATTTTGTTTGAAACGAACAACCTGTTTAGTAATGGTGTAACAGTAAATCCATTAGATATCATAGTAATTGCACTTCCATTACATTTCGCAATGGAAAACATGATTAGCATCACTATTCCAAAATAAATGAGCTACCGAAAATTACCCCCCCCCCCCCCCCCCCCCCCCCAAAAGAAGTTATAAATGGAAATTGAAAGTGTAATTTACTCGAGTTTATCATTTCTATTATTGAGTTCTCTATTGTATCTGCAGCACATGGCCCCTGGATGACTATAGATGAACAAGTTTTCGAGAAAGTAAAGTTTGAGATTAAAAGGTAATAGATACCGTTTGAAATTGCACTTTTGACCCATGTCCTCCTAAAAGATGGAACATATGACTTACCAATGTTCCAAATTTAACTGTGAAATCTCTATCCAAGGTTGTAAATTATGAGAATCATGTGATGATTCTAAATTAAAAAGCAACGCAGAAAATTTAGTTAGTTCCTTTATAGATAGTTTTGAGTTTTTACTTCGTATGATATTCTATTTTCTACTCACATGGTGGGTAAATGGCTGCAAACTATCTTTTGGGTTCTTAGGTGTCGTGTGAGAAGGCATACACCTCAGCATCATCAACTGAATCGATTAACTAGGGTTCCATCCAGTGACAAATCTTCAATAAGAACATTACGACCTTTAATGACCAAAGTACATTTTTGAGGAACAGAGTTGTTTCCTTTGATTTTCCTTTTAACATCAGATAATCTTAGCATTTTTGGTCCTTATTTGAGGTTATTGTAACATTTTGTGTCATTGTTCCAAGCAAAATGACTATTTTAATCCCTAGTTATATCTTATTTTTTCCACTTTTTGCCATAAAACTATACTTATTTTACTTTGAACAGGGACATATGTTTACTCGTTTACTTTGAATAGGGACCAATGATTATAGCTTATTTTTCCATCTTGCAATTTTGGTCCTTATTTGAGGTTATTGTAACATTTTATTCCTTGATTATAGCTAATTTTTCCAATATACCTTAAAATACGCAATTAGAACATAATGTTTACTCCTTTACTATCAACCCTCCTTCAACCTCACTTATCTTTTTATCCTCTTTCCTTCATTTGTCATTTAGTAAAAGAAAAAAGCCACTAAAACTATACATCTCTTAGAGACACTAATTGTCCAATTCAAATATAATAAAGGCTACAAATTTACTAAAAAATGCAAACAGAAAAAATAATACAAGATAATATGATATTTATAATGGGCTAATGCAGATAGATACAAAGTAATATATATATTAAATGTGTAGAAAGTTTAACCTCTCATGGCTTTAAGGAGTGCTTTTCGGGTTTAGTGTAGGATTTTTTTTTTCCAACTGCTCCACCTTGTTTATTTTAAAACTCATGATCCTCACTTCTTCAAGCAATGTGTTATTGTCTTTGTCAACACTTTCAAATGTCCACCATATATAACGTTATTAAGATTAAAGCAATCAATATCAATGTACTTTCATTTATATGTTATTATAGCGTCATACTTCCATTTCTTTCTATTAGAATATTGTAGTTTCAATTGTATGGTTAGGAAGGGTCGAGCCAAATGTACAATGTTATTGGGCTAAATGTAAGAAATAACAATATAATTTCATTTATTTGTGTATTATGGCATCTCACTTTCACTTCTTTCTATTACAACATCATACTTTCATTTATTTTATGAAGGCATTATACTTTGAAAATCTATAACATTATAGCAGTGAAAACTGATTTGTATTTAAACAACATCATATATTGGGGTATATTTTTCAAAGTAGAATGTTGTCATAGGAAGAAATGAATTTAACCAACTCCCAAATATTTTTTCGACCAACTCCATTTAAACACAACATGAAAGTTTTGGTTGTTCAATCCATGGCAATCGCGAGTAACATGGTGCCATTGAAGTCATCCTTAGTTTGAGAACTGTACATTATGACAATTCACCTATACCAATTACGAAACTGGCACAACTACAGAATATTGGTGAGAGATTAACAAGTATTAATGTACAAATATACCTGAATAAATGAAGCTTACCACCATCATATACTTCCATGAATTCAATGTAAGGATTTTGAGTTTCATCCAGAAATTATTTTCATAAAATATCCATGACTCTTTGAAGTTTGACATCGGCTGAAAATAATCAGTCTACCTCAACACTTCCCTACTAAAACCCTTATGTTGTTGTTTCTATGGGGGTTTAAAGCTACATATCTGAAAATTTAGGATAATTAGGATAACAGATTTTGATGTCCAAATTTGTATATGAAATTTTCGAACTTTTCCGAAAATTTGGACATAATACAGAATAATGTAACTTGAAGAAAAAAAAATAGATGACTCTTTTTAACATAAATCAACCGTGTACACATTTATTTGCTTGAGATCTCACTTCATATATGGGATTAGAAGCCATCGGATTTGAATTATCCATTTTATACTCAAAACATATATAAAAAACTGCTAGAAATATACATCTATAAAGTCTCTCCAATTGTTTAATCCAAATATCCGAACGATTATAAAATCATGAAGAAAAATTTTCAAAAACCAAAAATAAAATAGGATAATCCAAATATATGAAACATTGGAAACTCAATGTTTGAATGCATATACGAAATTTTGGATATGCAACCTTCCCTCATCAAATGCAAGAAACCTGTATTAGGGTTTAGTTTGTTTGTTTGTTTTTTGTTTTTGTTTTTTTTTTTCACAATTTTAGAGTTGATGGTGAGGGAAATTAAAATCAAACAAACAACAGCAACCATAGATACCATCATACCATCTTCATTAACTTGTCATCATTGTCGTCTTCATATCTATCCCACCACCTGCAGTTACCTTCATCTTCATCCCTAAATAAATAAATAGAAAAGAACAAAATTCAAATCTGAAACGAATGTTTTGTGAAGAAGACGAAGTACTTTGGGGTGATGAAATCATGAAGATGATGTTGGTGAAGGCAATGGTTCTCTATTTTTTTTTTCAAGAGTAATTACAATTTTAAGTGTTTTATTAAAATATAATATAAATGTTAATTATTTTATATTAGTTTAAAATCAAATAAAACTAGAATTAAATAAAAAAAAGTCAACATCAACACCATATCAGCGCCACAGGGATGCCCCACAGACATTAAATAAAAAAGTAAGCTAGTTGTGGTGTGCCAAACATAACCTAAGTTGATATGGATATAAAATGTGCAAAGATTTTTGCCTCAAGGCTTCAATCAGTGCTTCCCTGATTCACTGTAGCATTTTTCCAAGTGTTCCATCCAGTGACAAATCTTCAATAAGAGCATTATGAAACAGAGTTGTTGTTTCCTTTGACTTTCCTTTTAACATCAGAAAATGTAACAGCCCATTTTGGCTTCCACACAACACGTAACCAAACCTCCACCTCTTGGCCATTAAACACTTTTAAAACTGGATCATCTATCTTAACACCCGCCTGAAGAAAAAAAAAATTAGATTATTCTATTAGAGTAAATTACATTTTGGCCCCTGAGCATAACTAGTTTTGGCAATGTTTGTCCCAAAAGGTTTTCTCTTTTGTCGTTTGGTGCTTATTGGAGGTTTTTGTAATGTTGTTGGCCCCTATTCCAAGTAAAATGAGTATATTTTTGGGACCAAAATCGAAAAAAATCAGCTATAGTTAGGGACCAAAAGATTCATTTTAATTATGACACCGACCAAAAACATTACAAAAACATAAACTAAGGACCAAAATTGCAGAAAATAAGCTATACTAAAGGACCAAAAATGTAATCTACTCTATGATTATTAATTTTATAGTAAATTACATTTTTGGTCCCAAAAAGTTCTATTAGTAATTTAGTCCTTATTTGAGGTTCTTGCAACATTTTTGTCCTCTGGGTATAGCTGATTTTTGCAATTTTGGTCATACAAAAATATGATAATTTTACTTGGTAAATTACCAAAAACGTCAAATATGGAAAAAAATTACAAGAGAAAACTTTTGGGACCAAATTTGAAAAAAACCAGCTATACCCAGGGACCAAAACTGTAAATAACTCTTATATATCTAGATAATTATCAAATTAGTTTGTCTGACCTTTCTTAGAATCACGCTATTAGATCTGTAAACTGCTGTTTCTCCAGAAGTGTTAGGCACCTATCATTTTTATATAAAGTAATTAATTTAAATACTCCTTGGAATATTGTGTTAATAAATTTGTGTAGTACCTTTGCAGCATCATCATCAGGATTGTTCTTCACAGGTGCATATGCAAGCCATGGATCTGTCACCAAACAAGTCAAAAGATGGTCAGAATGGCAACACTGTAATTGATGGAATAATCACTTTACTTACAGTAAATCCAACTCTTGCTGATGGAGGCAATGTTTTAGGATAATCTTGCATCATACATTCTATCTTTTAGGTTCTCAAGCCTTGTGTGAAAAGGCAAACACTCGGAGTCCGATCATATTATCATAAGAAAATGAAAAGATGGAGATGGGCGGTGCAGTTCTAAAGTTGAAACCGTGAAAGTCAAGAGTTACAAAGAATGTCATTTGGTGATAGAACATCACAGTCCAATCTTATAAGAACACTTCTCTCAAAATAAAAATGGGGTTTTCAAGATTGTTAATTTATCTAGTATTTAACTTGCATTATTTATCATTTATACATAAGATGATGTCAATATTTAGCCACATTGTTGGCATTTTGGTATAAATTGTAATCTAATGTGTTTTTGCGACATAAATAAATCAGTTATAAGTATGATGTGGGGTCAACATGATCCTTCTTGCAAAATTTTGTGCACATTACATCCATCAATACAACCACCACCATCATATAGCACCATGAATTCGTTAGGATTTTGTGTTAAATAAACAAAAAATTATGCATAAGATCATTAAGATGAAAGCTTTCACGGGTTATGAAATCATGTAGACAACATTGATGAGGGTGATGCACATTGATGAGGGTAATGCTGGTGAAGGAAATGGTTATTTGATTTTTTTTTCATAATATCAGTTTTAAGTTTTCAATAAATAAAAATATACATATTAATTATTGTTTTATGTTAAACTAAATTTCAAGTTTAATAAAATAAGAATTAAATAAAAAATAAAGTCCACATGAATGTCATATTCAGTGGCGGACGCAGACTGTTTTAGTAGGGGTGTCCCTCATACTTCAAGCGGGTGCACCTAATAGAAAAACCCAAAAATAAAATAAAATAATTTACACTGCGTGCCGGAAATTGAGCAGTGGTCCGGGACCCCAAATGCCCCACTAAGGTCCGCCACTGGTCATATTAGCACCATATGGTTATGATCAAATATGCAAACAAATTTAACTATAAGATGTTTCCAGTTGCTCCATTTTGTTAATTTTGAAATCCCTAGTCTTCACTTCTTTTGAGTAACACGTTGTCTTTATCAACACTTTCTATCATCCACCTTTATCTAGGGTTGGCACTCCCAACCCAACCCAAACCCAACTTAGTAATTAATAATTAGTAATTAGCAAGTTGGGTTGAGATCTCAAACCTGTTTAATTAAATGGGTCAAATCATCTGACATGTTTAATTAAATGGGCTGGATTATGGTTGAATACCTGAAATTCTTAAAATGTTTACAAACCGTTTAAAAATTAGATATCACTATACTTACATGCTTCAAATTGTATTATCTTGATGAATGATAGCTTCAATCTAATGTTATGTAATACATGTGTTTTGGGGATACAACGAAGATAAATGTATAATCATTTCCTTATATCTTTCATAAAAGATTAGATATCACTATACTTACATACTTCAAATTGTATTATCTAGATTAATGATAGCTTCTAAATTACCATTGTAAGTGCATGAGACTGTGTTAGTTTGATCTCATTGTACTAAGACAATTTTGTACAAGGTATGAAGTCTTAACAATATAGGCTTTTAGTGTTTCTTGTGGATCATATACGACTGGTAACCAACTAGACAAAGTAATTCCATCAAAGTGGAATAAACACTTTATGTAGAGCCCAACCGCTATGCATCCTTGTATTTATTTGGCATTTTTCCCTATAATTTACTTTCGTATCGTGTGCTTGTTTAGATCTCATATACTCGATTGATTATCTTAATTCTTTAATTATCATTTGTTTAAAAATCCATTAAAATTTGATGTGTGGTTAGTTTGTATATTCTTATTTTTCGCCTAGATTTTTTGTCAGTCTTAGTAAAATATAAATAAATGAATTAGATATAAATAAAACAAATAAAATATGTAAAAAACCCTTATATTTTTAGTTACCTTTCAGATTTACCCAAATATTTTTTTAAGAAGTACGAGTTGTTTCGTGTCGTGACAATAGTTTAAGCGCACAATCTCCCCGACAAAGGCGCCAAATTTTGATCGAGGTCGTTGTCTCGGTCAAAAATAAACCTCACACACACTAGATAGCTAGGGTAAGTAAGGGTCGAATCCACGAGGAGGTTGTTGTCAAACTTTGTGTTAAAATAGTTAATGAAAAACTACTAGCAATTGTTACGAAATTATTTAAATTAAAAGTTGATGAAAAAGCTAAAAACTTGGTAATGCAATAACTACTAAAACAAACTACTATCAATGAGAAAAAAAACAAGATAATTCCGGTTCAGTTGTTTAGATTGTTGGACTTATACGTTTTTCTTCCCTTAAATTCCAATTTAATTACCTAGACATAAGTAAGGTTGATTAACTTAAAACAAATAATTTTGAGCACACAATATGTTATCCCAACTAGTTGTCTTACTCCCTATGTCTAATTGGATTAGGAACAACTAGTGGTTTGGCGATAATATGTCTTACGATTACCTATTACAATGTTGAGTATATAATACTACAAATTCGGAATAATGTATGTGGGTTCAACTGATTATCTTAGTTCCTAAACTACTTGAATTCAGAATGATTAGTGAATTAACAATACACTATCTTAGTTGCAATATCACACAATAAGAAAAACCCAACTCCAATTAGTATAAGTAAAAATCATAACTTTAAGAATGAAACAGTAATTGAAATTAACTAGAATAAAAGTAATGATTAAACTCAAGGAAACAAAGTTAGTTAAAAGGATTCAACAAAAGTCAACCAAGATTAGTCAACCAAGATTAGTTTAGCCAAGCATGATTAAACTCAAGGAAACAAAGTTAGTTAAGATTGTACCAAACATTTAGCAAGAATTAAGAGATGAAATGGTGAAATTCTTGAGGGTTCTTGGCCTTCAAAAGTGCTCCAAACTCCAGAGAGAAAGTATCAAAATCGGACCTCCAAGATAAGGCTGAAGAGGCACACCAACCTTCCCAATATAGAGCTCTAAGTAAAATCTCGATATTGCCCTTGTCAGGAATCCACGCGGGCCGCGGGGAATCTTACGCGGGCCGCGTGACTTCGACGGAAATTTTTGGGCTTCTTCAAGTCTTGGGCCCACACAGCTAATCAATTGGCCCAGTTCGAGTCCAATCAGCTTCTAGCCCATTTTTCTTCACTATTTCTTCAATTTGAGCCCAAATTGTCTCTCCACATCACTCAAAACTTCCGCAAACTCCCCAAACATCGATCTTGCACACTCAAGAATTCTCCCGTGTCTTTCAAATTTAAAGTTCAACACTTCCACGCCTTCAAGCATGAAATCCCCATTTCTCTTCAAGTCCAATCGCCTCCCAAAAATCCTGCTCTGCTAGCCTCCAAAAAATCTGCAATAATGCTCAAGAAACTAGAAAGTACCCAAAATGGTCATAAAAATAACAAAAAGGAAAATATGCATGGAAATTAACTAAAATACGAATGAAATATGCTAAAATAAACTATAAAAAGAAGTAAATAAAATGAAGCTATCAATAGTTAATGAAAAACTACTAGCAATTGTCACGAAATTATTTAAACTAAAAGTTGATGAAAAAGCTAAAAACTTGGTAATGCAATAACTACTAAAACAAACTACTATCAATGAGAAAAAAAACAAGATAATTCCGGTTCAGTTGTTTAGATTGTTGGACTTACACGTTTTTCTTCCCTTAAATTCCAATTTAATTACCTAGACATAAGTAAGGTTGATTAACTTAAAACAAATAATTTTGAGCACACAATATGTTATCCCAACTAGTTGTCTTACTCCCTATGTCTAATTGGATTAGGAACAACTAGTGGTTTGGAGATAATATGTCTTACGATTACCTATTACAATGTTGAGTATATAATACTACAAATTCGGAATAATGTATGTGGGTTCAACTGATTATCTTAGTTCCTAAACTACTTGAATTCAGAATGATTAGTGAATTAACAATACACTATCTTAGTTGCAATATCACACAATAAGAAAAACCCAACTCCAATTAGTATAAGTAAAAATCATAACTTTAAGAATGAAACAGTAATTGAAATTAACTAGAATAAAAGTAATAATCAAAACGTGTTGATCCTAACATCCTACAACGTTCCCGGAAGTAACCTAGGTGGTTTAGCCTTCCATATGATTAACAAAACACACAACTTCAATATAAACAATGGAATTAATGCTAAAATTCACAAACCAACTTGAAATCATAAAATCAATGAAGTCTAATGATCAATCAACTATGGAACGATGAAACCTTGGGGATGAAATAATCAAATTTGGAGTTTGATTGAATTGATGTAGATCCGTCGGTTGAACGATCTTCAAACGTTGAATGATAATGAATTTAGTAATTTCTCGTCTTGGATTCAGAAATTAATGATCAAAAACATGTTTGGAGAAGCTTTGAACGTCTTTGGATACCTCCAAAAGTGGGGAAATCGTAGGGGAGAAGTCCAAAATCGATTAGGGTTAAATCTCCTTTAAATAGGTGCTGAGAAACTGATTTTCGGGTATTTTTCCGCGTCGGCGTCCTAGTAGGCATCTTAGACGTCCTATAGGACGTCTGGGCGTCCTTCGGGACGTTTTACATGCCTTCTGTCATCCTTGATTTGCACTTGAAAATGGCCTAAAACGGGTAGACGTTTTAGGGGGCGTCTTAGACGCGTTATAGGACGTCGTTCATCTTTGGTGCCTCTTTTGGTGATGAAAACGGTAGAATCAGAAAAAACACAAAACACGAAAGTTGTGGGAAATTGTTTCTAGTTTTCGAAACTTCTTGAATCAAGTCAATCGGAGCTCCATAGCGTACGATATGATCAAAACATTGACGAGTGGTCAATTTTCCCAACAACATTTCTTTCATTAATTTAGCAATTCGTCTCCCATGTTTGTTAGCCTTCTTTTTGCATGTTTTTCTTGTAGGTTTCGCCCACTTTTAGTCATATATGATTACCTGCACATAATGTTCAACATTTCATCAAAGTAGTGCCATTCTTGGACAATTATACATCACTTCAACAGAATTACGACATTTTAGTACATTCATAAAATATACTTATCAAAGACTGCCTTCACCTCTCTCCACTGTTGTTGTTCTACCACTACCTTGCCACTCTCGACGTCTAACTTCATTTTTTTCCGGCAACCTCCATATCTGTGATTTTCCGGCGGCCTCTAGATCTGTGATTTTCCGGCAGTCTTTAGATGTTTGATTTTCCTACCGATGTTGCACGGGATCTTTCAGATCTATGACTTTCCGACCACCTCCACCTTCCTACACCTCTCGATTATGCTCTGTGACATTCACGACCAGTAGCACCTCCCTGTATCAGATCTGTTGCAAGTTGCTCCGGTGAAACACAATGAACTCGCATCCATCTCTTTATGCATGATCTTCGGTGACAAGCCACTAGTGTAACGACATAAAAATTTAAAACAATTTTTCATTTTTCAAACACAACATATCTCATATAATCATCTCAAAACTGTTATCATGTTAGAACATATCCCAGAATCTCAAATACAAAGTCCTCTGTCAGTGTCTATAAATCATGTCGACGCCTTCCCGCGATCCTCGCTAGTACCTGAAACACATATCACATAACACGGTAAGCATGAATGCTTAGTGAGTTCCCCAAAATACCACATACAACAAATTCACCACTCGAGGCTACACTCTGTAGGACCCTCTGGCCCATTTGTCTCAGTGGGACCCTCTAGTCCCATAGCTCGTTGGACCCACTGGTCCGGTCTAGCTCGTTGGACCCTCCGGTCCGGTCTGGTTGAGCCTTCCGACCTCATATATCGTTGGACCTTCCGGTCCGGTCTACAATAACACATAACATAATATCACATAGACAAGATGCATAACTCAAGTAAGCACATAAGACCTTCCGGTCACACATAAATACCACTCTAGGTAACGTATAGTGAGAAGACTCACCTCGTATGATGTCAAGTAACTCACGTGCTCGATATCCCCGAACTCGAAACAATGACCTAGCCCCCGCCTAATTACATAAAGCAATTATCTCAAATCAATAACGTCTCTCAAGGCTAGACTAATCCCTTCCAATGTTCTCTCAAAAGGCTAAAAGACCATTTTACCCCTCTAATGGTCCAAAAGTCCACATGTTGACCAAACCTCAAAAGTCAACGAAAGTCAACTGTAGGGAGGTACGATGCGCGTACCAGCTCTGTACGCGGGGCGTACTCTGTGGTCATCCAGAATCGGGGAACTCGACCCCCTACGCGGCGCGTACTGGGATTACGCCCAGCGTAAGTCCCAGTTTCATACTTTCATGATTTTTGGTCTGAATAGATTAAGACATAAGCTCATATCTCAGATCCAAGCACTCTACTGACTCTTAAGCCATAAAGTCGAAACCTTTAAGCCTTTGCATAACTGTAAAGGTTACCAATCACTTCAAACACATATCCTCTTTCCCCATTAAGCCCTAATCTCATGCATGACTTAATCTTAACGTCCAAGATTGGATTTTTATGGATCTACAACACAAAATACACTGAAATGGGGTAGATCAAGGTCCATGGAGTTCCTTTGCTCAAAATTCTCCACCTTTGGAACTTAAACCCTAAAAATGCTCCTATATGATGTTCATAATAAAAGAGTGGTAAAGTTTGAAGCTTTTTACCTTTGTGAGAAGCTCCCCACTCAGTTTAGCTCAGATCTAGTAGCTTGGACTCCAATCTTTCCTCTTCAAGGTCTTCTCTTCTTCTTCACAAGCACACAATGAAACTTTCAAGCTCAAATACCCACACACAAGTTTAGAACGAAGGTTAGCTCTTTTAGGGTTCCACTCTCTGGAAATGGTGGCTGGGATGGAGGCCATAGCATTCCTTTTATAGTGCTCATGTCTTATTTAGGGTTTTGACTTTGGGCCCATTACGCCCAGCGTAACTATGGTACGCCCAGCGTACCTGGGTAAAGTCCGCGTCAAAGGCACGCCCATGGGTACGCGCAGCGTACTCTTCAGTACGTCCAGCATACCCACTCGTCACCATTTTCTATTTTGGGCTAATTTTGACAACTTGGAAAAGAAGAAGGATTAAAGAGATATACTTAAATTTCAGGATGTTACAATTCTCCCCCACTTGAATTAGATTTCGCCCTCGAAATCGCTCTTTATCAACACATAGATCGAACCGATAATCCGAAAAGCACCACCGAAAGGACCTCTTATCATACAACAATCTCTTCCAAAGACACCTGATCCCAACAGGAACTCCCGACCCCGAAGAAGGACAGACCCAACTGCTGTTGCGGTACTCGATCTGACTCATTCCGAACTTGAAAACTCCAGTGGTCTGTCTCCCTGCCAGACCACCCTCGCAAAATATCATGTTAATCTCTCATCGATTAATAGACTCTAAGAACACTCTATCAACCCTGATTCTCTAATCGATCCCGGTCGAACTCAAGATGAATGGAAAGGTCATAACCCACCAATGACCCACCGCCTGAACAACTATCAGAGCTTATCGGAAAGAATAAATCCCAAAAGTCTGACCTCAAACACGAGAAAAGACCACAGTCACTTGGAAGTATCCTCTGACTCCCATAGACATAAGCCCCAGCTTCCTCTCAGATTTTCCCTTTCAATACTTAGCACCGGGTCAGCTCCCGACCCAATAGATGAACCTCCAAAGGTTACTCATTGCAAACCAAAACATCTCACCGACTTCCCTCTCACGATGACTATCTCGGCTCATCGCGACACACGAGTCACGAAGTTCTCTTTATCCCAAGCGAGTGCTACAACTCATCTGAAATCGTCTCGCTTCCGACCCTTGGTCATCTTCCACCCACTGGTTCCATGCGCCCTGCGAGTATTCTCATACCAACGAACTGACGCACTCCGGTCAAATAAATCAGATGAAGATCAATATCCCTCAAAATGAAACCCATCTACAAAACCGAAACCTCATCTCGCCTACTCAACACACGCACGAATCCAGACTCAAGATCGAGAGTCTGATTCAACAGAAGGCTTGGAACCACTCAATTCCAATCTGGTACTCAAATCATGACCCAAGATTCGCGAATTTAAGCACACACCTTCTCCCCACTTCCTTCCGATTACGACAATCCCCACTCAACCGGGGATATATCAATTCCCAACTGACATGGAGACCCCCGTCTCACCCCTGGTTCGGCAACCAGGCTTCCGAAGACTCAAACGGTAAGGCTACCCAAGCCTAAGAACTCCTCTGCGTCATACTCTGACTAGTGAATACTACGGCTCCCCATAGCATCACAACACCCTCTCGCTGACTAGTGAGTACTACGGCTCCCCGTAGCTTTACAACACCCTTTTGCTGACTAGTGAGTACTACGGCTCCCCGTAGCATCACAACACCCTTTTGCTGACAAGCGAGTACTACGGCTCCCCGTAGCATCACAACACCCTCTTGCTGACTAGGGAGTACTACGGCTCCCCGTAGCATCACAACACCCTCTTGCTGACTAGTGAGTACTACGGCTCCCCGTAGCATCACAACACCCTCTTGCTGACTAGTGAGAACTACGGCTCCCCGTAGCATCACAACACCCTTTCGCTGACAAGCGAGTACTACGGCTCCCCGTAGCATCACAACACCCCTTCACTGACTAGTGAGTACTACGGCTCCCCGTAGCATCACAACACCCTCTCATACTAACTCATGGATGTTGCAGCTCCCTGTAGCCTTACAGTACTTTCTCTTACCATCCCACGGTCTCATCCTCTAGTCGACGCCATACTATGCATCCATTAACCCATGTTCCGCGGCCCAACATAGATAGATGCACACACCATCCAAAAGTGAGAATCACTACTCCTGACGGCAATCGTCATGACAAAACTCCTTTTCTCACTACAAATCTCATTCTTAAATAATCTCTTAACTCATAACTCAAAATAATCTGGAATTAAGGACATCATACCCGGATACCTCGGTACACAATCACAGAATCTCATGATGTTTTACCCAAACCACAGATCTCATACCTACGGCACCATACTCGGATACCGCATTGCTCTTTCAGAATCTCACAACCCACCTTCCTCTCGCACCACTCGAATCTCCGAGTATTCCATCTCCCAATTGAAAACACAGAGGCATCGCCAATGGCTCAGAACATGATGTCGAAAACCCGAAACTCCCCCTCTACTGATCATTACTCACACGGAACTACTCATATCGACCCTGAAATTGGTTGACGAATCAACGGTTGCCCTTCCGAGGGTATAGATTACAATCTATACCATCACTTGTAAATCTCAGCTATTGCATCTGCAATCCAGCGACCCAATCGCACTCGAACTCGACATATGCTAACCCCGAAAAGCACATGCCACAAAGAATCTTCTAATTCACTCATCCTTTCTCAAACACATACCACATGCATTATCTCGCTCTGCACCTAGCCTCCATCACCAATAACCCTGGACTCATGAACCCGCACCGCAGGTCTCTATATCTAGATCTTTAACCGTTCTCGAACAAATCTCTGATCCCCTCAATAAAATACCCGGTTCTCCCCCACTTAGGCTTCGAACCGTCACCAATTCGCGCACCAACAATCTATCCCACAGACTGTTTCCACTGGTAACATCGCACCTACTCTTGGAAGGTGCTATGCAACGCTCGATGATCTCCCCGACAGAGATCAAGCAACTCCCAATACCCCGAATCTCATATGAAATCCTCAGAACCTCCCATCATGACTGCCTCTAGTCATTCAGAATCTCACACCATTCCATCACCGGACCTCCCAACTGTCCAGTATCAACCCTGACTCTTAGTCTGGAGATAATGAACTATCATTTTCCTCCTCCTCGACTCCTCAACCAACGCTCCATCACGTCACTTATGATATGAGCAGAACCCATATTACCGCTCTCGATACCCATCAAGGACAATAAGAGCCACCGCCCTGATATACTCCTCTTGATCGTCCGACGTTGTAGCTAACATATGCCCTACTATACTCAAATAGGGTGTATACTGGTCCTTGACCATCTCAGTCCCCACTGACGACCTGTTCAATCTATATTTTTACCTTGCGGCAGACCTACTGCCATATACTCTGATTGAAGATCGCCATCAGTGCAATCCCACAGGGCTCACTCCCAAACTCAGAAACCGAGATCTCAACACCTCTTACGTCTCCCACAGGAAACGGAATTAGCACCACTCTGGTCACAGAAAGTGACATCTCCACTATCGGCCGGTCGCCCAGCCCAGACCGTATTCTTCCATAACGCACCATCCCTACTCATCCCTAAGTCTTGCGACTCCAACTGGTATCTCACCAACAATCCCTTGAGCTAACTCGATTTCCCTCTCAAGGTATACTCCACTAAAACTCGTTCATCATGGCCCTCTGGCCCCATACTCTTTCACATCTGATCTCAGTCTAGACAATCACCACGGAATAACCTGTGAAACCAGAAGCACTAACCGCCACATGTCGTGGTACTCAAACCATGTGGCCGCCTCTCGATCTGCTACAAATCATGGTACCCGAACCATGACATCACCTCTCGATCTGCTACAAATCATGGTACTCGAACCATGACATCAACTATCGATCTGCTACTTATCATGGTACTCGAACCATGACATCAACTCTCGATCTGCTACTTAGATCCTCCGGAATACTCCCTGCATCGAGTATGGGTCCTCTGCTTTCAGTAGTACAGGCCCATACTACCTGCCACATCTACCCATACTCTCTACACGGACCATCCAAGATTCCCTAAGTAGCTGCTTAACCTCCTCAATCACCAATCCCAACATGCGTGCTCGCTCCCCAGCGAAATGCTCTATTCTGACAGGACTAAGGTCACTTCCTAGGCTCTTCCTAGGTTCTCACACTTCTCCGCCATCAGCTGCTGAGAAACTCCTTATGATACCAGTCATCTACCTCCTGAATATCGTCATGTTCACTAGGTAGCTGACTCCCATCATCGGAAATTCCACAAAGCACGAAGCAAGCAACATTCAGGCATCGAATAAACACGTAAAACCCACTTTAGGTGATAATTCCACTTGCTCTACTCATACTCAAAAGATATCACCGAACTCTGCAACTCTACCCCTCGCGGGTATCTAACTACTCTCTCAATAGGCTCCACAAATGCTCATCTAGGTATCTCTCCTAGATTACTCCTCTACTCAAATCCCTCTCTAAAGGATTCCTGTTGGATACTCTCACTCAGCACATACTCGAAAGTGCATCACAGATAGCAGCAACTCCTGGGCTAAGGCATCACAAATCAGGCCACTCTAGTCCTAAATATGAATACCTAGCCTACTCTAGCATGCATAATATCTCATAACACATAACGTAAGGGTATTTTGGGAAATCACCGTTCGGGCGTTGGCTGATTGTACACACTGCTCTTTTCTGCTTTCTCTTGAAATCTTTTACTCGTTTTGGAAAAATCGTTTCTTTTGAAAACTTTTCTCAAATCCTCAGTTTGAGTCCACATATGCCCGAAGGTGTATCCGAATCCCTCAAACCAAGGCTCTGATACCAACTTGTAACGACGTGAAAATTTAAAACAATTTTTCATTTTTCAAACATAACATATCTCATATAATCATCTCAAAACACAAGTGTATAAAATGTTATCATGTTAAAACATATCTCAGAATCTCAAACACAAAGTCCTCTGTCAGTGTGTACAAATCATGCCGGTGCCTTCCCGCGATCCTCGCTAGTACCTGAAACACATATGACATAACACGGTAAGCATAAATGCTTAGTGAGTTCCCCAAAATACCACATACAACAAATTCACCACTCGAGGCTACACTCTGTAGGACCCTCCAGCCCATGTATCTCAGCGGGACCCTCCAGTCCCATAGCTCGTTGGACCCTCTGGTCCGGTCTAGCTCGTTGGACCCTCTAGTCCGGTCTGGTTGAGCCTTCCGGCCTCATATATCGTTGGACCTTCCGGTCCGGTCTACAATAATACATAGCATAATATCACATAGATAAGATGCATAACTCAAGTAAGCACATAAGACCTTCCGGTCACACATAAATACCACTCTAGGTAACGTATAATGAGAAGACTCACCTCGTATGATGTCTTGTAACTCATGTGCTCGATATCCCCGAACTCGAAACAATGACCTAGCCCCCGCCTAATTACATAAAGCAATTATCTCAAATCAATAACGGCTCTCAAGGCTAGACTAATCCCTTCCTATGTTCTCTCAGAAGGTTAAAAGACCATTTTACCCCTCTAATGGTCCAAAAGTCTACATGTTAACCAAACCTCAAAAGTCAACGAAAGTCAACTGTAGGGAGGTACGCTGCGTGTACCAGCTCTGTACGCGGGGCGTACTCCGTGGTCATCCAGAATCGGGGAACTCGACCCCCTACGCGGCGCGTACTGGGAATACGCCCAGCGTAAGTCCCTGTTTCATACTTTCATGATTTTTGGTCTGAATAGATTAAGACATAAGCTCATATCTCAGATCCAAGCACTCTACTGACTCTTAAGCCATAAAGTCGAAACCTTTAAGCCTTTGCATAACTGTAAAGGTTACCAATCACTTCAAACACATATCCTCTTTCCCCATTAAGCCCTAATCTCATGCATGACTTAATCTTAACGTCCAAGATTGGATTTTTATGGATCTACAACACAAAATACACTGAAATGGGGTAGATCAAGGTCCGTGGAGTTCCTTTGCTCAAAATTCTCCACCTTTGGGACTTAAACCCTAAAAATGCTCCTATATGATGTTCATAATAAAAGAGTGGTAAAGTTTGAAGCTTTTTACCTTTGTGAGAAGCTCCTCACTCAGTTTAGCTCAGATCTAGTAGCTTGGACTCCAATCTTTCCTCTTCAAGGTCTTCTCTTCTTCTTCACAAGCACACAATGACACTTTCAAGCTCAAATACCCACACACAAGTTTAGAACGAAGGTTAGCTCTTTTAGGGTTCCACTCTCTGGAAATGGTGGCTGGGATGGAGGCCATAGCATTCCTTTTATAGTGCTCATGTCTTATTTAGGGTTTTGACTTTGGGCCCATTACGCCCAGCGTAACTATGGTACGCCCAGCGTAACTATGGTACGCCCAGCGTACCTGGGTAAAGTCCGTGTCAAAGGCACGCCCATGGGTACGCGCAGCGTACTCTTCAGTACGTCCAGCGTACCCACTCGTCACCATTTTCTATTTTGGGCTAATTTTGACAACTTGGAAAAGAAGAAGGATTAAAGAGATATACTTAAATTCCAGGATGTTACAATTCTCCCCCACTTGAATTAGATTTCGCCCTCGAAATCGCTCTTTATCAACACAAGATTGAACCGATAATCCGAAAAGCACCACCGAAAGGACCTCTTATCATACAACAATCTCTTCCAAAGACACCTGATCCCAACAGGAACTCCCGACCCCGAAGAAGGACAGGCCCAACTGTCGCTGCGGTACTCGATCTGACTCATTCCGAACTTGAAAACTCCAGTGGTCTGTCTCCCTGCCAGACCACCCTCGCAAAATATCATGTTAATCTCTCATCTATTAACAGACTCTAAGAACACTCTATCAACCTTGATTCTCTAATCGATCCCGGTCGAACTCAAGTGGAATGGAAAGGTCATAACCCACCAATGACCCACCGCCTGAACAACTATCAGAACTTATCGAAAAGAATAAATCCCAAAAATCTGACCTCAAACACAAGAAAAGACCACACTCACTTGGAAGTATCCTCTGACTCCCATAGACATAAGCCCCAGCTTCCTCTCAGATTTTCCCTTTCAATACTGAGCACCAGGTCAGCTCCCGACCCAATAGATGAACCTCCAAAGGTTACTCATTGCAAACCAAAACGTCTCACCGACTTCCCTCTCACGATGACTATCTCATCTCATCGCGACACACAAGTCACAAATTCGCTTTATCCCAAGCGAGTGCTACAACTCATCTGAAATCGTATCGCTTCCGACCCTTAGTCATCTTCCACCCACTGGTTCCATCCGCCCTGCGAGTATTCTCATACCAACGAACTGACCCACTCTGGTCAAATAAATCAGATGAAGATCAATATCCCTCAAAATGAAACCCATTTACAAAACCGAAACCTCATCTCGCCTACTCAACACACGAACGAATCCAGACTCAAGCTCGAGAGTCTGATTCAACAACAGGCTTGGAACCACTCAATTCCAATTTGGTACTCAAATCATGACCCAAGATTCGCGAATTTAAGCACACACCTTCTCCCCACTTCCTTCCGGTTACGACAATCCCCACTCAACCGGGGATATATCAATTCCCAACTGACATGGAGAACCCCGTCTCACCCCTGGTTCGGCAACCAGGCTTCTGAAGACTCAAACGGTAAGGCTACCCAAGCCTAAGAACTCCTCTGCGTCATACTCTGACTAGTGAATACTACGACTCCCCGTAGCATCACAACACCCTCTCGCTGACTAGTGAGTACTACGGCTCCCCGTAGCTTTACAACACCCTTTTGCTGACTAGTGAGTACTACGGCTCCCCGTAGCTTTACAACACCCTTTTGCTGACTAGTGAGTACTACGGCTCCCCGTAGCATCACAACACCATTTTGCTGACAAGCGAGTACTACGGCTCCCCGTAGCATCACAACACCCTCTTGCTGACTAGGGAGTACTACGGCTCCCCGTAGCATCACAACACCCTCTTGCTGACTAGTGAGTACTACGGCTCCCCGTAGCATCACAACACCCTCTTGCTGACTAGTGAGTACTACGGCTCCCCGTAGCATCACAACACCCTTTCGCTGACAAGCGAGTACTACGGCTCCCCGTAGCATCACAACACCCTCTCGTACTAACTCATGGATGCTGCAGCTCCCTGTAGCCTTACAATACTTTCTCTTACCATCCCTCGGTCTCATCCTCTAGTCGACGCCATACTATGCATCCATTAACCCATGTTCCGCGGCCCAACATAGATAGATGCACACACCATCCAAAAGTGAGTATCACTACTCCTGACGGCAATCATCATGACAGAACTCCTTTTCTCACTACAAATCTCATTCTTAAATAATCTCTTAACTCATAACTCAAAATAATCTGGAATTAAGGACATCATACCCGGATACCTCGGTACACAATCACAGAATCTCATGATGTTTTACCCAAACCACAGATCTCATACCTACGGCACCATACTCGGATACCGCATTGCTCTTTCAGAATCTCACAACCCACCTTCCTCTCGCACCACTCGAATCTCCAAGTATTCCATCTCCCAATTGAAAACACAGAGGCATCGCCAATGGCTCAGAACATGATGTCGAAAACCCGAAACTCCCCCTCTACTGATCATTACTCACACGGAACTACCCATATCGACCCTGAAATTGGTTGACGAATCAACGGTTGCCCTTACGGGGGTATAGATTACAATCTATACCTTCACTTGCAAATCTCAGCTATTGCATCTGCAATCCAGCGACCCAATCACACTCGAACTCGACATATGCTAACCGCGAAAAGCACAGGCCACAAAGAATCTTCTAATTCGCTCATCCTTTCTCAAACACATACCACATGCATTATCTCGCTCTGCACCTAGCCTCGATCACCAATAACCCTGGACTCATGAACCCGCACCGCAGGTCTCTATATCTAGATCTTTAACTGTTCTCGAACAAATCTCTGATCCCCTCAATAAAATACCCGGTTCTCCCCCACTTAGGATTCGAACCGTCACCAATTGGCACACCAACAATCTATCCCACAGACTGTTTCCACTGGTAACATCGCACCTACTCTTGGAAGGTGCTACGCAACGCTTGATGATCTCCCTGACAGAGATCAAGCAACTCCCAATACCCCGAATCTCAGATGAAATCATCAGAACCTCCCATCATGACTGCCTCTAGTCATTCAGAATCTCACACCATTCCATCACCGGACCTCCCAACTGTCCAGTATCAACCCCGACTCTTAGTATGGAGATAATGAACAATCATTTTCCTCCTCCTCGACTCCTCAACCAACGCTCCATTACGTCAATTATGATATGAGCAGAACCCACATTACCGCTCTCGATACCCATCAAAGACAATAAGAGCCACCGCCCTGATATACTCCTTTTGATCGTCCGACGTTGCAGCTAACATATGCCCTACTATACTCAAATAGGGTATATCCTGGTCCTTGACCATCTCAGTCCCCACTGACGACCTGTTCAAGCTATATCTTTACCTTGCGGCAGACCTACTGCCATATACTCTGATTGTAGATCGCCATCAGTGCAATCCCACAGGGCTCACTCCCAAACTCAGAAACCAAGATCTCAACACCTCTTACGTCTCCCACAGGAAACGGAATTAGCACCACTCTGGTCACAGAAAGTGACATCTCCACTATCGGCCGGTCGCCCAGCCCAGACCGTATTCTTCCATAACGCACCATCCCTACTCATCCCTGAGTCTTGCGACTCCAAATGGTATCTCACCAACAATCCCTTGGAGCTAACTCGATTTCCCTATCAAGGGATACTCTACTAAAACTCGTTCATCATGGCCCTCTGGCCCCATACTCTTTCACATCTGATCTCAGTCTAGACAATCACCATGACATCACCTCTCGATCTGCTACAAATCATGGTACTCAAACCATGACATCAACTATCGATCTGCTACTTATCATGGGACTCGAACCATGACATCAACTCTCGATCTGCTACTTAGATCCTCTGGAATACTCCCTGCATCGAGTATGGGTCCTCTGCTTTCAGTAGTACAGGCCCATACTACCTGCCACATCTACCCATACTCTCTACACGGACCATCCAAGATTCCCTAAGTAGCTGCTCAACCTCCTCAATCACCAATCCCAACACGCGTGCTCGCTCCCCAGCGAAATGCTCTACTCTGACAGGACTAAGGTCACTTCCTAGGCTCTTCCTAGGTTCTCACACTTCTCCGCCATCAGCTGCTGAGAAACTCCTTATGATGTCAGTCATCTACCTCCTGAATATCGTCACATTCACTAGGTAGCTGACTCCCATCATCGGAAATTCCACAAAGCACGAAGCAAGCAACATTCAGGCATCGAATAAACACGTAAAACCCACTCTAGGTGATAATTCCACTTGCTCTACTCATACTCAAAAGATATCACCGAACTATGCAACTCTACCCCTCGCGGGTATCTAACTACTCTCTCAATAGGCTCCACAAATGCTCATCTAGGTATCTCTCCTAGATTACTCCTCTACTCAAATCCCTCTCTAAAGGATTCCTGTTGGATACTCTCACTCAGCACATACTCGAAAGCGCATCACAGATAGCAGCAACTCCTGGGCTAAGGCATCATAAATCAGGCCACTCTAGTCCTAAATATGAATACCTAGCCTACTCTAGCATGCATAATATCTCATAATATCTCATAACACATAACGTAAGGGTATTTTGGGAAATCACTGTTCGGGCGTTGGCTGATTGTACACACTGCTCTTTTCTGCTTTCTCTTGAAATCTTTTACTCGTTTTGGAAAAATCATTTCTTTTGAAAACTTTTCTTAAATCCTCAGTTTGAGTCCACATATGCCCGAAGGTGTATCCGAATCCCTCAAACCAAGGATCTGATACCAACTTGTAACGACGTGAAAATTTAAAACAATTTTTCATTTTTCAAACATAACATATCTCATATAATCATCTCAAAACTCAAGTGTATCAAATGTTATCATGTTAAAACATATCTCAGAATCTCAAACACAAAGTCCCCTGTCAGTGTGTACAAATCATGTCGGCGCCTTCCCGCGATCCTCGCTAGTACCTGAAATGCATATCACATAACACGGTAAACATAAATGCTTAGTGAGTCCCCCAAAATACCACATACAACAAATTCGCCACTCGAGGCTACACTCTGTAGGACCCTCCGGCCCATGTGTCTCAGTGGGACCCTCCAGTCCTATAGCTCGTTGGACCCTCTGGTCCGGTCTAGCTCGTTGGACCCTCTGGTCCGGTCTAGCTCGTTGGACCCTCTAGTCCGTTCTGGTTGAGCCTTCCGGCCTCATATATCGTTGGACCTTCCGGTCCGGTCTACAATAACACATAGCATAATATCACATAGATAAGATGCATAACTCAAGTAAGCACATAAGACCTTCCGGTCACACATAAATACCACTCTAGGTAACGTATAGTGAGAAGACTCACCTCGTATGATGTCTTGTAACTCATGTGCTCGATATCCCCGAACTCGAAACAATGACCTAGCCCCCACCTAATTACATAAAGCAATTATCTCAAATCAATAACGGCTCTCAAGGCTAGACTAATCCCTTCCCATGTTCTCTCAGAAGGCTAAAAGACCATTTTACCCCTCTAATGGTCCAAAAGTCCTACATGTTAACCAAACCTCAAAAGTCAACGAAAGTCAACTGTAGGGAGGTACGATGCGCGTACCAGCTCTGTACGCAGGGGGTACTCCGTGGTCATCCAAAATCGGGGAACTCGACCCCTACGCAGCGCGTACTAGGATTACGCCCATCATAAGTCCCAGTTTCATACTTTCATGATTTTTGGTCTGAATAGATTAAGACATAAGCTCATATCTCAGATCCAGGCACTCTACTGACTCTTAAGCCATAAAGTCGAAACCTTTAAGCCTTTGCATGGCTGTAAAGGTTACCAATCACTTCAAACACATATCCTCTTTCCCCATTAAGCCCTAATCTCATGCATGACTTAATCTTAACATCCAAGATTGGATTTTTATGGATCTACAACACAAAATACACTAAAATGGGGTAGATCAAGGTCCATGGAGTTCCTTTGCTCAAAAGTCTCCACCTTTGGGACTTAAACCCTAAAAATGCTCCTATATGATGTTCATAATAAAAGAGTGGTAAAGTTTGAAGCTTTTTACCTTTGTGAGAAGCTCCCCACTCAGTTTAGCTCATATCTAGTAGCTTGGACTCCAATCTTTCCTCTTCAAGGTCTTCTCTTCTTCTTCACAAACACACAATGACACTTTCAAGCTCAAATACCCATACACAAGTTTATAACGAAGGTTAGCTCTTTTAGGGTTCCACTCTCTGGAAATGGTGGCTGGGATGGAGGCCATATCATTCCTTTTATAGTGCTCATGTCTTATTTAGGGTTTTGAGTTTGGGCCCATTACGCCCAACGTAACTATGGTACGCGCAGCGTACCTGGGTAAAGTCTGCGTCAAAGGCACGCCCATGGGTACGCGCATCGTACTCTTCAGTACGCCCAACGTACCCACTCGTCACCATTTTCTATTTTGGGCTAATTTTGACAACTTGGAAAAGAAGAAGGATTAAAGAGATATACTTAAATTTCAGGATGTTACAACTAGATTTGTATCAGATCTGATGTTTTTGAGTTCTAACACCGACAAATGTCACCATTACATTCAACCGCCGCCACCACTGATGTCCTGACGCTCCTATAAAACTCTTCTAGGTCACATCCATCTCTTGCTATCTAATCTTCAAGTACACACCACCAGATCTGCATCAGATCTGATGTTTTTGATGTATTTCTGGTGTTGATCTAGTGGTTATTATGTAGTTTATGGTGGTCGACGGTGGTTCTACCACCAGATCTAATTTGTTTCACCTCCTCCTCCTCTTCTATTTCTCAGTTTTTTCTCTGTCGCCGCTGATCGCCCCATACCAGATCTACATAAGTATGATCAGATCTGACATTTAGATGTGATTTCATAAAGCCTTTTGTTTTCTAACAAGCTTCCTCGCCTCAGATCGTCTGAAAATCCACCAAATGTCATCAACCTCTTAGATCTAAAGCCAAAGATGCACCAATTTCTCAGGTGTAGTCAGATCACGTTGTGCTTGGTGCATTTTCAGGCATAGATATGGTGTTTATGGAGCATTTCATGGTGGCCAGTGTTGGTTCCACCACCACATCAGATATGTTCCACAACCACCGTCCCCTTCCCTTTATTCTCTTTTTATCTGATATGTTCACTGATGGTATTTTGAAAAATAAGTTCTGAAAATAATGTACACATAAGGTGTTTGATGAAAAACAATATTCCGAGACTCTAAGCAACACGAAAATCTCAGATCTGGAAACAATGTGCACACAAGGTGTTTGATGAAATGTCTTAACGAGATCTGTAAGTTTTTAAGTTATGAATAAGTGTTTAAAACTTTGTATTAAGCTGTAAACTAGTGTCTCGAATGTGTATTATACTATGAATTCTGATTTTGATGCATTAATTTGTGAATTAGTGTTTGAAATATTGAATTAAGCTTTGAATTAGCGTCTGAAATGTTGTATTAGACTGTGAATTCTGATTTTATTATCCATATCTGAATTTTATACTTGTAAATGAGTTATGAATGTAGTGTATTAAACTGTAAATATATGTTTTTATGCATTAATTTGTAAATATGTAAGTTATTAAGTTGTGAATGTGTATTTTTTTATGTACTAAGTTGTGAATTAATGTTAGAAATATTAAATTAAGTTGTGAATTAGTGTATGAATAATTGAATTAAGTTGTGAATTAGTGTGTGAAATGTTGAATTAAACTGTGAATTCTGATTTTTTTAATCCATATATGATTTTTTAGGGAATAATGTTGGCGGTGTTGACATTGATGCTTGGTGATGGCGATGGTTGATGGCAACATATAGTAGTTAGCAGTGTTGATGTTGGTGGTGGTGGTAGAGTAATAATATGTTCTATTCCTCACTAATCTTCTTTGCTGATTTCAGATAAGTTATCATCTTTTATGATTCATGTATATATTTTTCTTATAACGTTTGCTTCTGAAGTATGAGATAATTTATGTATGTATTAGATTACAAATGAGTTGTTTATACATTGAAATATGAGATTATATTTGTAAATAAGCTGTGAATGTATTGTATTAAACTGTGAGTTTGTTGTGTTCAGTTGTAAGTTTATTTACAACTTAGTATAATAAATTTACAATTTAATAGACAAAAAGGTCTCTAGATATGAACATATAATTGTTACTTTAAGTTAAAGTATATAGTTGTGCATATATAATTTTTTTGTATTAAATTATGAAATATTATATTAAGTTGTGAATTTTGTGTATTAAACTGTGAAATGATTGTATTAAGATGTGAATTGACTGTATTAAGTTGTGATTTTTTTTATGAATTTTTTTTTGCTTCTGAAATATGATAAGAAAGAATCATCATACAAATATGATTTTCTCTAACTTTAAATGAATTATATAAAATTTAAACTGTGAATATGGCGTAAATTAAACTTTGAAAAAACACCAACCTTTAGATCTAGAGGTATAAATATAAGTTTTAAGTTAAGAATATGACTTTTTTATATTTTAAATTGTTAATTTATTATATCAAGCTATAATTTTTATATATTAAACGATAATTGACTATATTCAGTTGTGAATTGATTGCATGTTGCTGTGATTTTTTTTATAATTTTTGTGTTAAAATATGAATGATTTATGTAAGAACTTTTGTATTAATTTCTTGAGAATATATTTATTTTTTGTGTTGTATAAGTATGTAAGAATGCCTTAGTTTTTATAATTATTTTGCATTAGATTCAAAATGGGTAAATCAATCAGTTTATTAAACTATGAATGTAGTATTTAACATGTCATTGTCTGACTTTATATACAAATCTCATTTGGAAGAAAGAATTGTTGTAATGTTGTCACAGGTGGTTGGTGGCGGCGTGTGATGGTGGTAGAGTTTGGGTTTGACTTGTCTAAATTTGAGAATTAGTGTAAAATAAGTTGTATTAAGTTGTAAATTTTGTGTATTAAACTATAAATGGACTATATAAAGTTGTATTTTATATATGTTTTGTGTTAAAGTATGAATGAATGCATGAATGAAAATATTAGACTAAAAAAAATTACAAACTTGCCATTTTCTTACCAAAAAGACAAAAATCAAGATTTTAACATACTTGAAAATATTCACAATACATATTTACTTATTAAACGAGGGTTCTTAGTCTTTTCTGGTTCTCATTTGAACCACTCTATATATATATATATATATATATATATATATATATATATATATATGTGTGTGTGTGTGTGTGAAATTAAAGTTGCAAGGTTATTAGAAGGTTTAGTTACGTTTAAAGAGAAAAATTTAAGTTTAATGGACTAAACTTGACAAACTAGATCACTTTATATTCGATCATGCCTTGACCTACCTAATAATCGAGGGACTTATTTAATTGGAAAGTTTTTAACTAGGGTTAACTTAGTAAACTATGAAAGTTATTTGGTGGTTAGACTTTATTTGTGGTCAAATGTAAATAACATAGAAATTGAGGGGTTGTTTGTGTAAAGACCGAAAAATCGTTACTTCATGATAAAAAAATTTAAGGAAAATGATGTGTTCGAATGCAAGAATAAAAGGTTAGAAAGTACATTGTCATTTAGAGAAAGTCAGCAAAAATCAAACATGTAGTAAACGTGGCGTGTGGCATAAAGATATGTAACATTTCATTTATAATTTGTCAAGTAACAATGAATAGATATATAGTTTGATAAGTGATAACCGAATTACAAACACCATAAACAAAAAAACGAACTAAATCCCAGAGAAAAGTATGCAACTATGCACACTATACCAAAAACTAACTACTATTGCACTCCCATTTTGAAGTCGTCAGACAGTTCAAATAACGACACCAATGGCAATGTTGGTACCCATTTTCCATGATACATCACTAAACCTGCGATAAATTTGCATTACAATTTACAATATCACATCCACATCATCTTGCCGTTAACAAATTTATAAATTATCGAATTTTGTTGTTCTTTTTTTTTTCAACAAAAATAAGTTGAAAATGAGTATAAACTATCATGGTCGGTGATAGGGGTGGGCAATAAGGGCTTGTGCATAGGGCCTAAAAATTTCAGGGCCCAACTTTTTTTTTTACTATATTCAGTTAAGCATTTTTAGCCCAAAGCAAAGATAGTCCATTTCAATCTCTTAAGTAGTCCACACGCGAGAAAAAGAAAGTATCGATCAAACGCAGCAGAAAAGATAGATCATCGAGATCGATCATTGACACTTCAGCCTTCAACGACAGAATCGACTAGCGAGGGCACTCCTACAAACCTGTTATTCTGCTATTTTGCTAAGTGCTAATCAAGTAAGTAATCGATTAATTGATCAATGTCATTGAAATCTTCAACTCCTGCGTAACTGTGTTGGAACAATTTGTAAATGTTCAGTTTGTAATTGAATGTCTATGTCATTAATTGATTAATTGATCAATACCAAAGGGCTTCTAGCCCAACGGTATCAGGTGTTGCCCTTCCTCCTTGAGGTTGAGGGTTCAACTCTCGTCAGAGACATATGTGGATTTAGGAGTAGTTTAGGATTATATTGTATTTGCCGTTCAAAAAAAAAGATTAATTGATCAATATCATTAATTGATTAGTTTGTAATCTCTTGAAACTTAAGACAATATGATAAAAATATTTATACAATGAGTGAGTCGTAATTGAATGTCTAATTGCCTATTATCATTTATCATTTGTAGTTTGTAATTTAATGTCCATTACCAATTTGCTATCATGAATACTAGGAGAGTTAATTACTTATTAAAATACAATGATTTTGTTATGTTTATTGTTATAAAGTTTATCCTCATTTAAAAAAAATAGTTTATGTAATTTAATTCGTTACATGTTAAGACCTAATGGTCATTTTATTCCTGGTCGTCCTGAGCATTTGAATCCTCAGGACCGGCCCTGTAAACTATAACAGATTATGAAAAATTAAAAACCCAATTATCAATCCGATTGATGGATTCAAAAGAATCCAACACGATTTTGGATTCACTAGTTACTGATTATAGTCTTTGTTTATTTTTTTTCAACGAATCCAACACAATTTTGGATTCACTTGTTAGTGATCATAGTCTTTGTTTTTTTTTTCAACGAATGATGGTTCCAAAAGAAATCCAACACATTTTTGTATTAATTTTGGAAACCATTAACCCATTACAAAATTTGGTTTTAAGCTCGATAGCAAATCTATTACAAGTTTACAACCGATTAAAAATAGGATATATACACTAAAGTCCCAATATTTTTATCGATTTGACAAGAAAGTCCTAAACTTTATTCTTTTGACAGTAAAGTCCAAATTACTGCCAGTTTTTGACACTTTTACCATTTTTTCCCGGTTAGCCGGTAATTAGGATTTTTTTGTCAAAAAAAGAAAAATAAAGTTTAGAATCTTCTTGTCAAATCATCAATTAGGACTTTACTGTAAAAAAATAATAATAAAGTTTATGACTTTCTTGTCAAATCGTTGAAAATATTGGGACTTTACTGTATATATTATTTTTTTTGTTAGAAATTTAATGGTATGATACTTTTTAAGCATAAGAGTTATTGAAACCTTCACTAGTCAGCTAGATCCTATTGAAATCCTTAACGTTTGCTTTTTGTTAAATCGTTTTTTTAATCTCAACAAACCGACATTGAAAAAAATGAAGATAATCAAGAAAGAAAGAACCAGAGTTGTGTTGTTTGTGTTTGTATAATCTGTCTTCACTTTTTAGTTCAAGATTTGGTGGCGAGGCAAGAAGAAAGTTTTACAAGGGTGACATATACATACCCTTAAATTTCTAACTGACTAGAGAATGTTTCAATAACTCTTATGCTTAAAGAGTATCATACTATTAAATTTCTAACAAAAAATGATATATGCACTAAAGTCTCAATATTTTCAACTATTTGACAAGAAAGTCGTAAACTTTATTTTTTTTGACAAAAAGTCATAATTACCGATAACCGGGAAAAAAGGGTAAAAGTGCCAAAAACTGCCGGTAATTTGGACTTTACTGTCAAAAAAATAAAGTTTAGGACTTTTTTGTCAAATCGATAAAAATATTGTGACTTTATTATATATATCCCATTAAAAATCCAATCGTGTCTATGCATTTCTAAATTTACCCGATGTTTTAACAATAATATCCATTGATCTATTGACTTCAAAATAGTTTAGCTATCCAACTTTTGTGTATTATAAAAATGTGATGTGTGACAATACTTGAATTATGTATGGCGTGACATGTAGTTGGGCCCATTATAAAAATGTGATGGATGACATTATGAATTTACAACTAATTTAATAAAAAATATGAATTATTGATCGAACATTTGAACTATATAAAATTAAAGACATGCATGTGTTATAATCAATCTACCTCTATAGTCTATACTATATTGCAAAAAAGCATAGATGTAAAATTCAAAAGTTAATACTAAGTATACATTTTTCACCTTCAAAAATAAAACGTGATCTAACTTATGTTATAACGAAAAGTTTGATTATTATTAAAAATATTTCAAATGTGATCTAGAAAACATAAAAAGAAAAAAAACCCCTCATAAACTACAACAAAACTGACAAATTCTAAGCAATAATAATTAAATAACCAGACGTGCACAAACATTAACATCCCTAAATGGCTAAATCTGGTTTCACATATGCTGGACGACTTTATATTTTTACAAATGATTCTCAATTAAATGAATCAAAAATTCTGTTTTGATTTATTTAACTCGTTATATTAAAAAAAATTAACAGTTTTTTATATAATAAGTTCATATATCTTTATCAAAATATGTAAAAAGTTAGATATCTACTTCATTACATAACTAAAAACATATAACCTCATAAAAAATTTAGGTATCTACATCTACCTCATTAAATTGACAGCATACCTTTTCTTTTTTATAAAAATATTAAATCCAACTTCTAATTAATCATCAAAAATTCAAAATAGAAGAAATAATAAGTAAATTAATATTTTTAATTAAAAAAACATTAAATAAAAACAGTATAATACATTGAAAACTGGTATGATAGTGTAAAGAGCGAGGGAGATATCGAGAGCCCCATGCTTTAAACACTGTTCAAACATTTTCACTTCTCTTCTTCGAATGAAGAAAGATTTGACAACATTTGTGCGTTTTGGGGGAAATTAAGAACCCTAATTTACGTTTTTGCAAAATCGTAAGCATAAATTATTGATTTGCTGTATGTCACATACATGAAAAGGTGAAAAAAGTTAAAAAACGCATCTTCTTCACCGTATCGCCGCTGCCTGTTGTCTGTCCCTTTCTTCACCCGCTGTGTACTTTTCGAAACTTACCTCTCACCAGATCCGTCGCTCTCTTCTTCCAAATCCTTAACCCTACATCTACACCTACTTCATCGCCATCAGTAAATGCAGCAGTCTTCGCGTATTCTTCAGGTAAACACTGCTCATTCACTCTCCTTTTGTTAACTGTAATCAGTACAGCATTTTTTTTTTTTTAACTTTAATTATTGTCGGTTTTGGAGCTTTTGCTTTTTTTGAATTTAGTATCTCTCACTCACTCCACCACCCCCACCAAATCTATCATTATTCATCACTAAAGTTCAGGTATTGTTCCGGATTATTTGCGCTTTTGTCTTGTAAACTGTTGCTTGGAATTGAATGGGGCCCGATTGGGTGTATGTTGTCTAGTCGTTTTGATTTGACATTTTGACTTGTTCAATGGATTTAGATCTGATGCTTAGTTGATCGTTTCCATTTGCAGAATTCTTAGCAATTTTCACCGGATAATCGATTATCGAATGATCAGCCTGACATAACTTTCAAATTCGGAATTCAAAAGGTCGATTCTTGCCAAGCATTCTGTAGTATAACAGGCTAGGGTTTTGATGGAGGGACGAGTGAGAAAGTACGGACATCACCATCAACAATTGAGTCCTGATAGAGCTAAAGTCTGGAAGGAGAGGTCTCCTAGGTATCAGCAACGGCAACCTGAGCCGGAGCCGGAGCTAGAGCTACGTCAGAAGAGTCGGAAAGTCCCTGTGGTTTACTATCTCTGTAGAAATCGACAACTTGAACATCCTCACTTCATCGAAGTTCCTCTTACGTCATCAGAGGGTCTTTTCTTAAGAGGTATACATAATACATATCATCTCACAATCAAATCCACCATTCTCTGTTTTAATGAAATAGTTAACCCGACGATTTTGTAAACATTTCTTTCAGACGTAATTGAAAAACTTAATGTTCTCAGAGGAAGAGGCATGGCGTCAACATACTCATGGTCTTGCAAGAGGTTTACAAACTTTCTTTTTCCTTATCAAATTCATATATCTGGTTACAAAAGTTTGATGGATAAAGATCTTATTTTGCTTACAGGAGTTACAAAAATGGATTTGTCTGGCATGATCTTTGTGAAGATGACCTAATTCTTCCCGCTAATGGCAATGAATATGTTCTCAAAGGCTCTGAACTCGTTGAAGAATGTAATTCAGGTACATATATCTTCATAACTCCTCTCATATCCTTCTTCTTCACCACTTCAAACACCCATCTTCATTCTTCACATCTGGAAACTCAAAAAATATCAATTTTTTCTTCATATTTCATAGGTCGTTTCACACCTCCCATAAAACTACAAGCCCTAAAACAATTACCAGAACCACCATCTTCAAGAAGTCAAGATGACTCATCATCTTCAACAAGCATGAGTGGTGTGTCCCCTGAATCAAGAGGTGAAAAATCCACAACATCAGGTGGTTGTCTAAGCTTAACAGAATACAAAATCTACAAAACCGATGGTCTTGCAGATGCTTCAACTCAAACAGACGAAAACATAAAAGGTAACAATAACAATAACAATAACATTAACAAACCCCAAGAAACATGCACACGTGGCGTTTCAACTGATGACATGGCAGTAGACTCATCTCCTCAAAACCTTAAACAAAACCCCGAGATACAACCAGGCCCATCTCCACCTTCTTCCTCCACAAGCTCTTCAATTGGAAAAACAGAAACTTTAGAGTCTTTAATAAAAGCTGATGCTAGTAAGTTAAATAGTTTTAGAAGACCAGAAATTCAAAGCAACACAAAGCTTAGGGCTACAGATATGTTGATGCAATTGATTTCATGTGGGTCAATTTCGGTCAAAGATCACAGCTTTGGGTTAATCCCATCTTACAAACCAAGATTTTCAGATTCAAAATTCCCATCTCCTTTGTTTTCAACATCTGTAATGTTGGGGGATCTTGATTGTTTGCCTGAAAATCCAAGATTTATGAGTATGAGATTAGAAGATAAAGAATACTTTAGTGGGAGTTTAGTGGAAACAAAAGTCATCAAAGAAGAAGGCGTCCCTACTTTAAAAAGATCATCTTCCTACAATGCTGACAGGTTTGTAATATTTGTAATCTTTAATTTATATTTCCAATTTTACCCTATCTATAAATATAGTAAAAGTACATTGTTATTATACCAATTTTATATGGATCTTGAAATGCAGGAGTGAAAATAGCGATCAAGTTTCAGAAACAACACGTACAAAGTGTATACCAAGATCACTCAAGGGTAAAAACGTAAAAAGTGAACCGATGAGATCTCCTATTTCTGATGGGCCTAGAATTTCATCAGAAGGCCCAAGTTCAAGAATTGTGTCACCTTGCCCTTCGAATTGCAGTAGTAAAAGAATGACAACCAAGAAACAATCAGGAAGATTGGAGTCTTTTCGGGAAGAGAAGGATAATATGGTCAAAATCGAAGAAAGTTAAGTTGTAGTCTGATTTCCGAATTTACCCTTCACTCTTTTCTATCAATATGTGCAATGTACTTTACTCTTTTTTTTTTTTTACTAATATATCTAATGTACTTTTTCTTTTACCCATGATATCAATATCATTGTATTTTTAGACAATATACAGAAAAGCCACTATATTTTAAAGTGGCTTTTCTGTAAATTGCTCTTATATTTTTTAACTGATAATAGCAACATGTTGACAATTTGTTATCCATAATATCAATGTGTTTACTTACGTTTTATTAATTATAGCAAATATGTAACAAATAAAGTAAATTGCATATTTTTATCAAAATGTAAAAAAACATTGTTATTATGTGTAAAAATAAAGTAAATGTGGTTGAGACTTGAGATTTTTAATTTCATGATAACAGGCTGGCTTCAGGAGCTAGGGTTATAATTCATTCAGAAGCACCATGTGATACAGAAATTTACTCGTAAGTTTGTTGAAATTCTTGTTGTATTCAAAATTGTTGTCTGATTTAGGCAATTAGAATTCTTCCATGGGTATTTTGGTAAATTGGGTCTGTGAAAAAATTTGAAAAATATCCAAGAAAAAAAAGGTGGGAGTAATTTAAGGAGAGGTGGGGTGAATTGAGTAGCCCCTCTCTTTTTGCCTTTTTATAGTCAGCTTTTATGGCTTTACAACTATAGATTCGGCTTTCATTATTGCATAGATTCTATTATTCTATTATACCTCCTTTTGGCATCCCTTAGGCTTTTAAATCACTTGCTTAAAAAGATGAAAGTTTAGTTATTTTATAAATATATAAAGACAAGAAAATGATAGGTTTTGAAAACAATTTGAAATAAAGATATATTTATTGGTGAAGATGTGGACAAATCATGGTGATTTTACTGCCACATATTATATGAGTGGTTATATAATATATATTCGTGAAGTTTTTGTTTTTATATGACATTGAAAGTAGGAAAAGAGATACATTGACTTGGGAAAGTCAACACATAGGATTCTCTAGTGACTTTGTACTTTTTTATATATGCTAAAAGCCAATCTCCAAGTCAAAATTTACTAAATTTGTTACTTTATTTTAGTTGTCGGAAGTTGATGGAGAACCAATGAGATTAAATAATCTCAAAGGACAAAAATAAATTATTTGATCACAATTGAATAACTAGCTTTCCTATGAACAATCCAAAAATAAGAATAAGAAACAATTATGTCGATAATACTGTCTTTCCTAGGGTTTTCGTTCCAAATATCATTTCGTCCTGAAACTTCAAAATGGCCAAAACGAAACACTAACAATAGCCAGAGGAGCTAATGAAAAAGCAATCCCCATTTCCGGATTATGAACTGCTTTAATAGCCGAAGCCTACATCAAATCTGGCTTATTAAAGAAAAAGTCACATGAACTTTAAAATAAGAGCTCATTTTAATGTAAATAAGTTTCGAACCCCAAGACTACCTTCGTATTTGTTAGAATAACGTTTTTTTTTTTTTTTGGAAACGACAAATATGTATTATATAAATAAAGACCCAAGTATATGTTACAACAAATAAAAGGAGAACAACACCAATCAGTCTATTTACAATTTACAATTTTCCTTTATACTTATGCCAAGAGTATGGCATTGAGATCACATCATCCGTAACTGCTGTGGGGGAATGAATCAGATTGTTATACTTCCAGATTTGCCAAATGACACCATATGAAATGATGGACTGTCTTTTGTTTCTTAGGAGAATTACCCCCATCTAGCTCCAAAGTCTAAGAGATCGTCCACACCTGAAAATTGCTTCAGGTGAATACCACACCAATTAAAGATCCATTTTAAATTTCTTCTAATGCATAAAACTTATTTTTTACTCATTTATCTTGGCTCCCCTCCAAATAAAAAATAAAAAATTCTACGTCTAATTTTCTCTAAGAAATTGAGAATGCATTATGGAGATTTGAAAAATAGAGAAGTAGTAAGTTAATATACCATCAATCAATAACATTTTAACTTTTACGTTATAAAGTTTTTTTTTTAAAAATGGACCACCACAACTTCCAACCTTCTATCCAACTCATATTGGATCCAAACGGTAAACCAAAATAAGTAAACGGAATCTTACCCGATGTGCAAACAATAATCTTCACTAAACCATCAATCTCCACTTGCGAGATACCCTACTTCTATCAATCCCGTGTCTTCGAAATCTTTCAAATATCTGAAAACATCACCTTTTAAAACATCCCAAAACTCCTTCAAAAACTTGACAGTAAAGCCAAAGCCATCTGGGCCCGATGCTTTATCATTACCACAACTCCAAACCACATTCTTGACTTCGTCCAACGAAAAAGAAGCCTCCAACATATCTCTATTGTCATTCAAAATCTTCTTGAATCTGTTATTTACAAATTTGGGTCTCACCAGATCATTCTCATCAAATTTGGAGGAGAAAAAACTCTAAACAACATCCTTTATCCATATAGGGTCCATCTCCCATGGACCCCCCCAATTGTAAGACCATTTATCCTGTTTTTCTTATTATCCCCATTGATAACTCCATGGAAAAATTTACTATTCTCGTCTCTTTCCACCTCCTATCTTATTCTTGCATTTTGTTGGAGTCGATTTCAATAATCCTGTATTTCCAATTTTTTTTTCTCATCAATCGTTCTGGAGACGACAAAGCATCGGTCTCATCCTCATCCTGGATCTCCAAGTCATCAATTTTAGTCAATAATTCAGAATATTCATAATTTTCCTTTGACGTCAAATCCGATCCCCAAGTCCTTATATCACTTTTAAGAGCTTGAAGTTTTTTTAAGTAATTTCAGATCAACCCTCCTATTCTCAATCTGATTCACCGAAGACACTCGCACAACCTCTGGGATCCCATCTAACCACAACCAAGAATTGAAGAATTTGAAAGATGAGGGTCCAAAGTCAAGAGTGTCAGTGATCAGAACAATAGGGTTGTGATCAGAATACAGTATAGGAAGGACCGTAACTGCAGCTGTAGCCCACCTAGATAGAAACAAATCATTTGCTAAGAACCTGTCAATTTTACTAAGACTTCTCCCATCATCACTCATCTAGGTGAATTTTCTACCCCCCCCCCCCCCCCCCCCATGTTAAAATCATACAACTCGACATCACAAATAAAAGAGTTAAAATCTTCCATACTATAGTCACAAGCCAAACATTGAAAAATGATCTTCTTTACAGTGAACTTCGTTGAAATCTCCCATAAAAAGCCAAATGCCATTTTGTTGTTCTTGATATCTTTTAAAGCATTCCAAAGCACCAATCTCTCCTTGAAATTATTTGGAGCATAAACATTAACAAGATTTACCCTTTGTTGTATACCATTCTGGTTACCTGAAATCATAATGAAGGACCTGTCTTTAACAACCTCAATAACCCCAAAAATTAAGGGATTCCAAAGACAAAGGAGACCACCCGACTTCCCACTGGAATCTACCCCTACAAATCTGAAACTTGAGTTATCCCAAAATTGATCAACCTCAACTGAATCCATCTTCATTTGTGTTTCTTGACAGCTAATAAAACTTATTTGATGTTTAAATTTTAGCTCACGCACCCACTCTTGTTTATACGCATCCCCCGCTCTTCTTAAATTCAAAGACATACAAATCATTGGATCACTTCTTTAACACATTCACCTTGAATTACCCTTTTCACAACTTCTTCATTACCATCCATCTGATAACCCATCATCAACCCCAAATCTAAGGTTTTCAAAATCTCCACATAAGTAGAGCTTGACAATGTCGACTGAGTCACGTTCTTCTCAGAATTCCTTTTAGCACATGTCGTGCCCATGAATCCCGTTCTGGTTAACGAGGTGTCCCAAGAATTGGACCTCCCGTAACCAAAATTCACAATTCGAGAACTTGGCATAAAACCTCTCCCTCCTAAAAACTCCCAACAGCTTCCGATGGTGCTCCTCATGATGCTCTCTGGTCTTGGAATAGCCCAGAATATCGTCGATAAAAACAATGACCGAACGGTCGAGCATCGGCCTACATACCCAATCCATCAAATCCGTAAATGTCGTCGACGCATTGATGAGCCCAAATGGCATCACCACAAACTCGTAATGACCATAACGAGTTCGGAACGTTGTCTTCTCCACGTCCTCCTCTCTAACCCTCATCTGGTGATATCATGACCTCAAATCGATATTGGAGAACCAAGATGCACCCTGCAGGTGATCGAAGAGATCATCAATCCGTGGAAGTGGGTAACGATTCTTCACTGTTAACTTGTTCAGCTCCCGATAATCAATACACATGCGATGAGACATATCCTTCTTCTTCACAAACAAGATCGGTGCTCCTGAAGGCGAACTGCTTGGTCTAATAAACTGCCTGCCCAATAGCTCCTGAAGTTGAGATGACAACTCCTGCATCTCTGGTGGTGCTAATCGGTATGGCACCTCAGGTCTCGTTTGATAGTTTCTGTTCGGGAAAGTGCTGTCGGGGAAAGTGTTGTATGGAAAAGTTTTCTGTCCGAGAAAGAAACTATGTTTTGATTGTATATATGATTGAATGTGTTGAATGATGAAAAATGACAATATTACCCTGGTGTTCTATACTATGATGGATGAATTTGTTGAATAATTATAAAAACATACAAATTGTCATATAAAATCAAAATTACACAATAATCATTTAAAAATCCAAATAAAATGTCGATTAAGTTGTTTTTAGTTTTTTTTTCAAGTTGATGCTACATTGTTACTCTTTCTAGCAATTTTAATTTTTTTTACAACTCAACATGTGATTTTTGACCCGGTTTATGTCTGATAGTGGTGGGATGGATGAATTTTTTTTAAAATAATATATTAGGATGATAGTGATGTTGTCAAAGAAAAAAGAATTTTTATCCAATAAAAATGAATTAAAAATTTAACTAAAAGAAATTAATAATCCAACAAAGTAATATTTATTAATATATAAATATTATATGTTTATAAATAATATTTATTAATATATAATAATCCAATAAAAAAGAATTAGTCCCTAAATAGGAAATAAAAAAGAATTATTTAAAAGAAAATAATAATCCAATAAAATAATATTAATTAATACATAAATATTATATATTAAAAATAATATTTATTAATATATAATAATCCAATACAAAAGTAATAATCTAATAAAAAAAATTAAAAAATTTATTTTAAAGAATTTAATAATCCAAGAAAAAAAGGAGGCGAGGTTTGGGACACATATTCAGCCAGAAATATATGGTTTTGAAGCTTTCTAGGAAAGACGTATTTTACCGAGAAAGACCTATTTTTTTGTGCATATCAAAACAGTCTTTCCGTTCCATTCAACGAGAAAGATCTGTTTGGACCTAGAAAGATGTCTATCAAACAAGACCTTAGTAATCGGTGCTACACCATGAATCATATCGATCCTGAACTCCACTTGTCTCGCGAGAGACACACCGATTAATTCCTCTTGAAATACATCTGGAAATACTCTGACTACAGGCACATCCGAAACCAAAACTCCCTTTTCTACCCGAGTGTCAACCATATATGCGAGATAACTGTAACACCTACAGATTCGAGTTAGTCAATCTAGAGACAATAAGCGTCAAAAATGAACTTTTCATAAATAATCTTAACTAAGTTATAGTAAATGTCACGAGGGTTCCGTACATATAAAGAACGCCGAAATCCGAGTTATAACGAAGAAGTTATGACATGTCGAAGTTTCACGACAAAACCGGCTCCACGTTGTGTGATGTAAAGTGAGTTTACAATAAATTACTTTTTAGTCTTAGCGATCTAAACGAAAGTAGTAGTATATGTTAAATCGAGAGTGTGCAAAAAAAAAGAACGCCCAAATCTGTGTAACATCCCAAAAATCATGACTAAAAATTTCGTTTGAAAAAACATTACATAAACCACGATTGTCAATCCATAACATGAATTATAGCATAGAATCAGAGTGTTAAATTCAAAACATATTCTTATCATCAGAGTAAAACATCCCAGGCTGACTAACTATGGTGTGTGCCATGCGATCATCCCGAGCTCTTCCCTCCGCTACCGGAAGTACCTGAAACCAAAACTGAAAACTGTAAGCACGAAGCTTAGTGAGCTCTCCTAAACTACCACATACCATACAATAACATATAACATACATATACTGCCAGGCATATCTGGGTGTCCGACCTACCCCTTCGGTCCTCTCGACCGGATACCGCCTAGCATATCTGGGTGCTGGCCTCCCCTTCGGTCCTCTCGAACGGATACTGCCTAGCATATTTGGGTGCTGGCCTCCCCTTCGGTCCTCTTGACCGGATACTGCCTAGCATATCTGGGTGCTGGCCTCCCCTTCGGTCCTCTCGACCGGATACTGCCTAGCATATCTGGGTGTTGGCCTCCCCTTCGGTCCTCTCGACCGGATACTAGGGACTATTTCACCCCTCTACTACTACCACATAACATATAACACATAAGCACATATACTGCATACTTCATCGGACCGAGATCCGGACTAACTAACACATATACATGCCTGAATCACAAAGACATCAAGCATACTGAGCTACTGCATTGGACCAAGTCCGGAACTACTGTTATCTAAACGGGCCGGCATTGTGGCCGTAGACCCGTTCCTACTGGAAAGAAAACTCACCTGTACTGTTGAACTCTGCTGATAATCCTCTGCTGATAATCGACTATTCTCTGAAGCGCTGCTCTCCTAGCTCACCGAGCTACCAACACCAAATAATAGAACTTAGCCTAAACTGTCCTCTAGAGGTCAACTAAGTCAACTATGGTCAAGGTCCTGGTCAAAGTCAACCTTCCAGTTGACTCGACTCGCCGAGTTGTTCTACCAACTCGTCGAGTCCATGCTCCTCAAATCCCAAACAACCCCGACTCCACTCGTCGAGTCTGGCGAGAATTCGACGAGTTCTCCTTTATCTAACGCTTCGGGACTATCTTTAACCGAATCGCCGAGTTGTTCTACAACTCGCCGGGTCCATCTTCATCGGCTAAGGAGATTGCCTTGGACTCGCCGAGTTCCTCCTTGAACTCGTCGAGTACCATGATCTACATGTCCATCACGGGCACAGACTGGCTGAGTCCTTCTCTAACCCCACTCACTGATCTGACTCATAAACAGAAGGGTTTGGGTTTTGCGACCCGACTCGCCGAGTCCATGAGCTGACTCGCCGAGTCCTCCTTGTGACAACTCTATTCTGTCGATTTCAGTCTATTCCAACACTTCCAACTCATAGATCTGGACTCCTTATGCTAGCATTGCACGTAAAGTTGCTAACTTTACGTGCATGCAAGGTGTTATGAGGCTAGAACACCCTAATATAAACTTCAATGGAGGTCTAAGTCATGAAAGGAAGCCATAGCTGAGTAAAGCTTCTCACTCAGAGCTTCTAGAGCTCAGAAATGCTCAGATCTAATCTCTATTCGTCCTCGAAGGCTCAATACTCGGGTTGGCCTTGGAAATGGTCCCAAAAGTGACAAGATACTAGCAAAGAAGGGGATCTAGATGATTAATAGCGAAGACATGAGCTTCATACCTTCAAATGATCTGAGATAACACCCAAACTCTGGATCTATACTCCTTTCCTTGCTCCTTTCTCCTTCAACCTTCAAGATGCACTCAAAAGGGACCTTAATCTTCACACCTAGGCTCAAGAATGAAGTTGGGTGGCTAGGGTTTCGTCTCTGTACAATGGAGGCTTAAATAGGGTGCCAAGTCCCGAAACTAGGGTTTCCCAACCCAGACCAGACTCGCCGAGTCAGTCTCCCCGACTCGCCGAGTTGGTCACTTAATCCGCTACACGGGTCACGCTCCGACTCGTCGAGTTCCTCCTTGGACTCGACAAGTTGACTCCTTTGACTTAGAGCTTTTCTTTCCTTTCCTGGTCTTCCTGATTCTGGGTGTTACAATCCGACTTCGTATGAAGAAGTTGTGAATTTTCTAAAATTTGGCAAAGTAGTATGCAGCCCGAAATTCGAATCTTAGATCGACCGATTTTTAGTCGGCACAACCTAAACAAGAATCGAAGATATCGTTAATAGGAGCTCAATGATAAAAAGACAGACGAAAACGGACGTCGGATGACAAAGTTATGAATTTTTAACGGACTTTACCAGGCCTGTTAAAATATAACTTTAAAAATAAAGTCAAAATTAGCCGATGGAGTCTAAACGAAAGTTGTAGAGTACGTCTCCACCTAAGCGTGGACATAAAGAACGTCGAAAACGGAGCTGGTATGCGAAAGTTACGAAATTTAGAAGTTGGAAGTGGTTGATGCGAAATTGCATGTGAACGCCCCGCGCAGAGAAACCCAACGCCCCCGCGTTCTCGCATCCTTGGCTACGAAACGACCACGTCGCCCCATTTGAAGTCGGACACCTGCCCCCTAGTACGCGCTGCGTACCCTCGTACGCACAACGTTCCTCCGAGGAGCGCCCTGCGTAGACCGAAGACCAGACCCCTATATAAAGGGTGCAAGGGTTACCTTCAAAACTCAGTCCCTCACCCTTCTCTCTCTCTAACTTCTCTCTAACCCTCCCCCAACCTCTAGTATCTTCTAGGTGCTAGAGGAAAGCCTTATAGCGTTAGAAGGCTCCGAGAAAAAGAGCTTTTTAGCTCGGAAAGTTCTGCCCTCGCTGAGCCCGGTTTCTAGCAAACCCCTCTGTAAGTGAGATATGATTACCCTACTTTAAATATAGCTTATGTTTAAATTTAGTATTGATATTATGAACTTATAATCAGTATATAATCTATTCGTTATAATATCTTTTTAACTACTCACGGTACGGGAAATCCGGTTTGAAGGGTCGCCTGGGTTGTTGGATTTCAGAAGTGCTATAATGTCAAAATGGCCTTGCCCTCCGATGTTTCATGTCTAGCCACTGTCTGTACATAGTGGTTGAAAAGTATTGTTTAACGCTTATATAAAGATAATAATACTAAGATTAATAATTAGTCATGATAAATATTATACTAAAATCTAGTGGTAATAAATACTAGGTTTCGTCGAAGGAAATTATATTGTTAGAAGCGAAGCACTATCCGAGTTCGGAATCACCACTTTAACAAGTGAGTGGATAGTTACTTTCATCTTACACATAGATATGAAGTATTCAATATAAATTACATTCAATGTGTGCATATTATATGCGTTCTTGATATCTATGCTGGATGAACAAAATATACATGTTTTACTTGATTCAAACTGTATATGTACTTTTATACTTATAAATACGTATTGGGTAGCGATGGGTGATGAGAGATAGGTGATGATAACTAGGTGGTGATAGATAAGTGATGATAAATAGGAGATGTGAGATGTGAGGAAATGTTATAATCTTGACCTGCGATGTGGCGATGTAGTCATCTACTAGAGTATAGATGGCGACCACGAACTATTCTAGACAGTCATGTGGAAACACCAGCATGCTCATAACCTGTAGGTGATGAATTACGAGTTCAGGTGATGGTGTAACTACATGTTCATACGATGATACTCTAACCCTTACTATGAATTGCGAGTTCAGGCGATGTTGTAACTACGTATTCTTGTGATGATACCCTAACCCTTACTGGACACATATTGGGGAAGTAATCCTCGAATCAGTACTGCCTATTCATTGAAGGCGAGGATCCTTAGGAAAAGTCCTTAGGAACAAACATATAAGGAAATGCGATGAGAGGTAAATACAATGTAGGAGATGACCCTTAGGGTAAACCTTTAGGGATGATTAAATGAAGAAAACGAGGATGGGTAATCGGGTTAATTGTCTGACATGAATTATGTGAAGAAACAAATTAGCTATATTATTGTGGGTTGAAAACCCTATGTACTCACCAGGTTTCCGAACTTGACCCACTCAGTTTATGTGTAGCACAGGAATCAACACGAAGCTACATTACACTGAGAGATTAAAGGAGATGTAAATCACTAGTGTAAATGAATGTAAAGTCTGTTTATGCTTATGTTTATGTATTGACGACGACATCCCAAAGTTTTAATATAAACAAAATACATTTCTTCGGAAATGGTTTGATAATATATTTATCATGTTTTCTGGGAACAAATTCCGCAACATTATTCTTTAAAAATGAATACTCTGATTTTCAAATAAGCATAACTAAAATGTTTAAAATGACCGTGAATTTGGGGATGTCATAATAACCCGTACACCCATGATGCAGATATTGTCAAGCCCTTGCAGCAGAACCAAAGACTGATCCAACCCTGGTACCCTGGCCATAAATTGTCAGTTCTCCCCTACTTAGGGTTCGAACGACTACCCGCTGTCTTTCATAATCTATCATGGAACCAAACCTGCTCAACCAGTTCATCCCTACTATCATGCATACATCCCCCATAGGGATAGGAATCAAATCGATCGGGTAAGACACCCCAAAAATCTCCAATGTACAATCTCGAAAAACACTCGATGAAGAAACCCCATGCTCGTTGGCGATGAAAACTCGTAACAGGCACTCTAACTCTCCAAGAGACATATCAAAACTAATAATGAAGGATCGAGAAACAAAGGACTGACTCGCACCAGAGTCAAAAAGCACAAGAGAAGGTAAGGAGTTCAGTAAGTAGGTACCTAAAAGAAACACAATCATAAGCATACAACAAAATAACTTGATAGAATCATAATGAAAACATACCAGTAACGACGTCCAACGCCGCCCTGGCCTCCTTTTCCGTGAGCTGGAAAGCACGACCTAGATCCCTCGGGGACTCCGCCCTACCTTAGCATCCATCCGTGATCCTCAAAGTAGTCGGGACTGGTGCCTGCACTGGTTTGGCGGCTAGCAAGGGACAACTGGCCTTCATATGGCCAACATGCTCACAATGGTAACAAATGCTGGTGCACGCTAATGGGGGCCTGCTGATGACAATCCCTAGAAATATGGTCCTCCCTGCCACATTTTTCGCACCCAGAAGATGATCGACAAACACCCTCATGAACCTTGCCGCACTCACCACTAGTGCGACCACTATATCCTCCAAAAAATGAGTTAGTGGGCTTGGACCGCTTTGCTGTAGGATGTGGCTAAACCGGAGGCTGCCTCTCTTGCCTCGTCTGAGTCTCAATCTCATTCTCCCGTCTTCGCGCGACATCCTGAAGCTCGGAGAGGGTACCGCATCGCTGGGTAGATAGAAACTGCCAAATCTCAGTCTTGATTATGCTCAAGTACCGCGCCGCGTGGGCCTGCTCCGAGACAGAATACTACATTGTTTAGTAAGATTAAGCCTAAAAAACTTAGTAGTTTGATAAAATTGCTACCAACTCTTATTTTTAGTGTTCAATACGAGTAGAAAGACTAAACCAAATTGAGTTTGGTGGCTTCAAAACATTAGTCTTTTGTTAGGTCAAATTTATTACTTAATAAAATCTCCTATATTAAAATATGATACAATTAGTTTACAAAAAATGAAGTAACATGTCATTTTTGTATAGTAAATGTTAAAAAAATCAACCTATTTTAGGTTTCTTGTATTTAAAAGCCGGACCACCATCGTCATGCTGGTGGTGGCCGAAATAAATGACATTCGATTCATATGTGAACCCAAATTCTATGACCCATCACTTATGAATAGGACAATTCATACATATCTTGAAATAAGAAAAATTCTAACTTTGATTTTACACGGTAATGTTAAATTATGAATTTAACAGCCTACACTATTTTTCATTTATTTTCTCTAAACATAATATACTTGTTATTTAAATTATAACATTCAGGACATATTCAACAACTTTTGCTAGTAGCCAATGACGGATCTAAGAATTTTGTTCGTATGAGGGCACTAGCAATAACCTATATGATCGGGTTAGATCAAAATTGTATATATTCTCAACGTCGGTCTAGGGCATGTGTGAGACGTGCAGTCAGACAAGGCCTGTGTCGTTTAAGGAGTCTGAATTTTTTTTACATACATTAGTATTAATGGCGGATTATTGATTAGTGACAGATTCCTGACAGATTAGCGACAAATCAATGTCAAATTTTGTTTTGATTTTTTTTATAATAATTATCGACTTATTAATATTTTTTAATATAAAAAATTATATTTAGAGACCAATGTTTACTTTCCGCATAAGACTTTCAAAATTAATAGATCGGCCCTATATATTCTAATTTAATTGATTACAAAGAAAACTAACGCCTCAGTCTAAATTCTTTAATATATATTACAAGAAAAAGTTATTGAAATCGTCCATATGGTTTACTAGTAATTATACGTTTGGTCCCTAATTTTTTTATTTTTATTTTATTTATTTATTTATATTTATTATTATTATTATTATTTTAATTTTCACTAAGATATTCCCTATTGTTTGATTTTATTGCGTTATTCGTCCCTGTCCAATGTAAAATGACCATTTTTCCCTTTCATATTTTTTATTTACTTTTATTATTGGTTTATATTTTTTTTAATAAACCAAATTAAAATGGTATGTTGCACTACTAATCCTCCTACACTCCTCTTCTAAACCTTCCCACTATAGAAAACCCTAAAACACTCTATACCACCATTTTAGCGCCTTCGCCGGACAGCCACCGGAAAACTACCCCTGTCCACTTATCCTCCTCCTGCCACCGGAAAACAATCACCCGTACCTCTAACCATAACCTACAACTTAAATCCAAGATATCTCCCTTATTTTTCTTCTTGTCCATTATCAGATCTGGAAGAAGAACTTCGACGAGACCAGATCGTTGGAGAAACACCACACACCACCTCCATCTCTGATTTGAAGCCACCATCATCGCTTGAAGCCAAAACCGCTATAGTGCCTTAAAGCCAACACCATTTTGTCCGGATATGTCTTGAAGCCACCACCACTTCCATTGACCACGGGCAAACAGATCCAGTCTAAGAAGGCAATCAACAAGTTGATTTTGCGAAGAGGTTAAGAAGATAGAGTAGAAAGAACCGATGGAGGTGACATCGGTTTCCGGTGAGAGATTGGAGTAAATCGAACCGATGATGGTGGTTGTAACGGTTTCCGACGAGAGATTGGAGTAGAGAAAAGCTTCGAGAAGAGAGAATCGATGATGGTGGTGTTCTAGTATTTTCGGCAACGATCCATTGGTTTCGACGATGACCGGCGGTTCCGGCAGAGATACGGTGGTTCCAACGGTGAATGGTGGTTTCCAAAGCACATTCTTCAACTGATTAGAGAGAGTGAGAGAAATAAGGAAGATGAGAGAGTTAGAAGATTAGGGTGGTTGGGTAGAGTGAGACCCATATTAATTATTTAATTTATTTTTTATAATTAATAAATATTTAAAAATAAATAATAAAATACAAAGGTTATTATTAGTCTTTTGATTTCTATGAGGGACGAAAAACACAATAAAATCAAACGTTAGGGACTATCTGAGTGAAAAAACTTAAAGACTAATGTACAATTTAAGTAAATCACATGGACAATTTCAATCATTTACTTAATAATAAAGTAACAATTACTTTGGGATTTTTAGTAAAACCTTAAAAAAAAAAAATTAGAAACTATGACGTGAAACTTAAACAATGAGTACATATGTTGCAGATTGTAGCCTTACGGCTCATGAGCAGACCACAGGGGATGTTTGTTCCTTTGAGAAGAAATAAAGTAGGAAAAAGGTAACTTAATCTCACTGATTTTTTTCAATTGCTAAAAGCTACAAATTCTCGAATGTTTCCAAAAGCTCTGTACTAATTACGCTCTTAAAAACTCTTTATTTTTTTAATAAATTTATTGAGTAAAAGATTTGAAATGTCGTAATAATCATCCAAAGTTTTGGACATGGTGTCATGGCATGTGAAAATTCAGAATGGGACACACCAAATGACATTACGAGTGGACCAAGAAAGGACGACTGTTTCTACCTCATTTATTTGAGGCGTAGAAGCCTAAAAGGACCAAGTTGCATTCTATCAACTAAGAAGGGCATTTTAATAATTTAGCATACACATTCATTTGATAGATGTATTAAACTTGAACTTATCACATTAATAAACTAGGTGTAACACCCGTATATTTTACGGGTTGATTAAAAAAAATTAAATATCAAAATTTAAATAATAAGTATTTTTAAAAATAAAATTTTAAAATCTCCCTATTCTAATAAAAAAAATAGTTTTATTATCGTTTTGACATGCACCCTATTATGCCTCCTAATTAATACATATTTTATTTTCTTTTTGTCGTGCGTCACCTTATTATGTCTTGTAATTAATGCATGCCACTTGTCAACTTATTGATTCTTCATTTCAAATTTTAAATTTTAAATTTATCATTCTAATTACATTAAATTAATAACATTAGAATAAAAATTAAAATAAAATTAATACAAATTATAAAATGATATAATTTCACATATTTATTTAAATCAGTGATTAAAATTTATATAACTAAAAAAATCTCTTAATTAATAATTTTAAGTTTTTAAGATAAAAGTTTATTTAATTTTGTAACTGTGGTTCTCACGGGTTATAAACTAGTAGTAGTAATATCTTTCTGTCATCTGTCATTTTAATAGCATTTATATTTGCCATGTGGCATTCTTTTAAGGCAGTTTCTTTTTTCTTTCCGCTCTTATTAATTGCATCCTATAATTTTGGTTACAATTTTAATTGACCTTCAAAATTTGAGAAAAAAAAATCTAATCCTAATTTGAATTTTGAATTCTTTGTTTGATATTCCGAAATCAATTAAGCGTTTGATATAAATCATATACCAAATTAGAATTCAAATTCATTTCTATCTAATTAAACATTCCAAATTTAAATAGCCAAAAATTATGCTTTATCCCATAAATTAAGGATAAATAATTATCATTTCTTTTTTCCTTAACGTCATTTTGTAAAATTATAGTTTCTTAATTTAAATCTTAAATACGTTTTTCTTATTTAACAAAAAATCATTCTAAATATCCCAATTAAAAAAAAATATTATGATTCATCACTAACATGTTATAGGGCAAAAACAATCAAAAGTTTAAACAACTAATTACCCATAGTTACAAATAAATTAATAGATAGTTGTCGGTTAAGTGGTGTTGTAGCTTATGTGGTTTGTTGATATATGTTTTTTTTAAACGTAATATATAGCAACACTCGAACCAAAGAAAATTGTACTCAAATCAATACATTAAACAAAAAATATAAAATTTTATGTGATATATACAACCGTTTATAGTGGGAGGAGTTTTCTAAACTTTTATAAAACCGATTAACTAGACATTAAGTACAACATTTATGCGGCATTACGACATATACATGCATTACATATTATTATGCACTTTTAGAGGCTAAAAAAGAGGCCCTATTTTTTTGAACATTAATGATTGTTTTATCCAAATATTTTATTCTTTTTAGTTGATGATAATTAGTTTATTTTATTAATTAAAACATTTCGGTGCTAACATATCTACCAATTAGTTAACTTATTACTTCTTTAACAAAATGTCACAAACATATAAACTTTGAAACTTACAAAATGTTTACCTTTAAATAATTAATTGTATATCATCTTTATTTTAAGCAAGTACTTTTTTTTAGATTCGAAGAACATAGATTATACTCTCATTTAAAGAGATGAGAAAATTTAGAAAATTATATTTGTATAATAGAAAATCTAAAAGTATATATACTATATAAGTTATTTAAAATTCATCCACTATACATGTTTTTAACATGAAAAAGAATACTATGAAAGAGAATACTGATATTTTGAGTTTCTTTTTTATATTGTTCTATCATGTATAATTTTTTTTCTTATTTAGTATATTAAATTTAGATGTTTCATATTACATCTTTATGTTTTTCTTATTAATAATGATTTATATAAAATTATTTCATTTTTGTAACCATTTAAGATAATAATTAAGAAAGACGGTCATAAACTTATCAATATAAATCAGTTATATTTTACATATAATTGTTTGCAAAAATATGACTAAACAAATTTTCTTTCTTATTATATAAGTTGTTCTTTTTATTTTTTTCAGCCGTCTAACACACGGGTTATAACCTAGTAAGTAATGAAAAAACATATTAATTGGAATTTACTATCATATTTATTACATTTAATACTTTACATATATAAGTAAAAATATTATGTGTCTTTTTAATTTTAAAAATTGAAAAAACTCATAAATTGACATGTGAATATTATTTATTTAAAAAATATCACAAACTGACATGTGTTAAAACTAATTAGAGATTGACATGTGACAAAATTGATTTTCATTTATTATAGTAGATCTTCATGATGTAGGATTATCATTAACTTATCAAGCTCAAATAACATGATATATATATATATATATATATATATATATATATATATATATATATATATATATATATATATATATATATCGGTAAAATAAAATAAAAACTAAAAAAAATCAATCAAATGGTCGAACATGTCGAATTTATCAAAACTTTTTTTTTAAACAACAAATATACTAAACAACTCCTAAATTATTCTACCTATGTGAACTACAGGACTTGAACCCTCGACTTCAAGGAGGGAGAGCAACACCAGATACATAATTCTATCGCTCCAACAAAAAGAGGTAGATAATTACTGACAATATAAATTAGTAATGTACTCTAATTAAACACAAATTCTTTATAGATTGTTTTAAAAAATGGACAAAAAAGTTCAATTACAATGAACCCAAACAATTTAATAAAAGTTTCATTTGTTTGCAACCATAACTAACACTTGCATATTACGTAGCTGATGAAAAAACCCTCATAAAAATTCGAATCGAGCTCTTGTAAGCTTGAGCTTGATTCGTTCTATGTTTAAAAATCAACTTTTTACTCAAAATTGAATAAGATTAATTCAATCAACTTTGAGTAACATTTGAACTTGAAAAAACAGATAACAAATTCAATCTGATTAATGATAAACTTATGTGTTAAATATGATGGGTTATTAGCATAACATCAATCCTATGATGTTCATGCAACCCTAATTGCTTTGATCTAGGTTTTTCTAATTTGAACATACAACATTGAATACCAAAGCAATAAACCATAATCTAGCATGCTTATTTCGAAATAGACATAATAAACAAGTTAGAATGATTACCTCAACTTGTTATGTAGTAACAACAAGAACTCCTTGACCTTTGAAAACTTAGTGCCTCAAATGTTGCACCTCTAATGGAATCACAAACACCCAATGCAACAAGATGACTTAGGAGAGAGGAGGAAATCGGCTAGGGCAACTCTAAGAAACATAGGGTCGATTTCCATATACTAAGGGATCTATTTATAGTTGAGGCTATTAGGGTTTTATGGTGGAAACCCTAATTTCCTTGCTTAGGGCTTAAGCAATCCATGAAGCCCATCTAGAAAGCCCTTGGACGAAATCTTCTTGGACTCTCCATAGATTTCGTCCAATCCCTTTCTATTAGGAATCCATAGCCCAACTAGCAACTATCAAATAATTGCAATATCAGTCCCCTTTATTTAATCAGTCTCTTTTGATCACCAAATTAATTCCAAATTAATTTCCGATCAATACTAATTAAATAATATGATTTCCAAATAATATATTAATCTTGTAATATATTAATAAAACCATTTGGAGTACGAATTTATTATTCATATAATAAATTCTACTCTCTTTCCTCTTGTCATCCTATCAAGTTGCATGAGTGAAGGCAACCCAAAAGGACCATGCTCATAATAGGGTCAAGTACATACCAAAATAGTTATGGGCTTAGACACTTAATCCAACAGTCTCCCACTTGGATAAGTCTAATAACTATTTTGCAAGTACGACTTCAGAACCTGATTAGCAATCGTAACTTTCAAAAGCCGCTGTCAACTCTGATCTTATCAGAAGCGCGTCCTTTAGATAAGGGATCATATATTCCTCCATTCTCAAGATATCGTATAGACATAAGACATGGTCTTTAATCATTCTCTCAGTCTATGTGTTGTTTCCCGATTTCCGATTTATGACGACTGACTAATTGAACAAATCAAATCAGTCCTGGATTGGCCAAGCGCTTTAGGGTGTCATCACTAAATCATCGAGGGGCCCAATGATATCGCTTTTATCCAACTTTGGGTAAAAGGAACGGATAAACTTCGACTCAAATGCTCGCTTGTACCTACTCATCAAATCACACACAACAATATGTTTTATAACACCAAGTTACTGGTGCGTTTACAAATTATCAATGTGCAACCGACTTGTAAATTACAACTCACATGTCTCGGTTTAAAGAATATAAGATATTATCGTCTTACTAATCACCTGTGATAAAATCCATGAAGTGATTCAAGTGAGTGTGGGTTTAATCCAATACTCAAATCTTATTTCAGGAGCACTCATGAACGTTGCAACAAACCTTTGCTATGTCTAAACACTTAGACAATCTACAAACCAATTCATGACAGTCTTCTTTCATACCTACTTCCAAAGTATGATCAACTGTGGATAGTTTAAAGAATCTTATTATTTTGGAAGTGAAAACATGCGAAGTGAAACACAAGAATAATACTAATCCTATATGGTCCCAAACTCTTGAGTATAAATAAAACACGTTTTATTTAATCACCATATTAATTACTCATTATTCATTGCATAATGTTTCGGATAATCAACTTATTTCTCGAATTATAACAACAGTTGTCGCATGCTCCAAGCATGCACACTATGTTTACCTATGGTCCATACTTTGTGAAATAGATCAATTGAACACATTTCCAACGATACTCATTTCATAACTCTTAATCCTTATCATAAGTGTAAGAATACCAAATTCTTGCCACTATTAGAATATGTTAGATTCTAACATTTTATGCAACGATCCTTTCGTAATGTCACAGCACCAAAGCCACCAAGACTTTGCCAATGATATTACAAAGTGCTCTATTGGAGATTGTTACAAGGCAATTCCATAGATATGAAGTCTCACATTCAAAGTACATTCCTTTGAACATCCTTCTTGCATAAAAGTTTCTAATCTAGACATAGATTTTTTGATATCCAACTCCCATTTATGGAAACATTTCTATATTTCCCATATAACAACTCATTCTAAATAGAGTCATATCTATTCATAATAATGTAAATATGTTCCATCCATTACATACTTCCAACTGCCCACAAGGACCAATCCTTGGCGAACGTTAGATTGTACTTGACAGTTGTTTAATTATTTTAGTCATATCCGGCTCTGGTCCTTTTTCCCTCTTAATGCCCTAGGCATTTGGAAAATCAGAACGGACGAATATTACAGCATATGCAATCGATCCTATACCAGAAGCGTATGAGACATGATTCACGAAAGACGTGATACTTTACCAGTTTCTTGTTATAATATTGTCATATATAGAATTCCCTTATGTTGAATCTTTTCAACATAACATCCATATATATCTTTTGACTAAATTTGATTAAAATTTCTCGATCTAAGCTTTTAGATTTGAAATGAAGTATAATATCCTCTCCCTTAATTATAGCAAAACAACATTTCAACCCCTGCAACTTGCAAAGTGAAACTTTTTGTTTTCTATAATTAATATTGCTAACTTGCAACATTAAAAATAATAATCATGCTCCCACTAACATGATGATTATATCCTTACCAGCATAACACTTATGCTCCCACTAGCTTTGACACGTATCCAGAAATCAGCTGAACTTCTAGAAAACAATACTTATTGAATTTCTTAACGAAAGTTCATATTTCTGATACGAGATGCTTTGATAAGCCTTTATCTAAGCTTCTCAAACTCATACACCTTTCCTTAGATGGCTCATATGTGTGTCTAAACAATTTCAGCACTTATAGCAATAAGTCTTAAATGTTTAAACTAATTGCCAAATCTCACAATTCGAACTATGAAGAGGGATGCTGTAGTCATAATCGAATTTGAGAATGCAAATATTACAATTGCTATCTTCTTAAAATCTCTCTTAGTGAAAGCGTTTCCTCACAATCATTTTCATGAAAATGGAGAGAAACCTTATGACACTTAGATTTAATGGTGTATGTGTTCCTATCCATGTGAATTTGTCATAACCATAATCATAAGACAATGGTTGTGACAAATCCAACTCATATAGATAGAACTAGTTCATCCTTAATTTCTTTCCATCAAGGGTCCCACCATTGCTTCCAAGTCTTTGAGAAGCTTACCCCTACCTATCAATGTACTTTCCATTGATCAGGGTGCCTTGCCTCTATGCAATCAATTGAGAACTCATAGAACTCACATGCATAGTTGACTTAAACTGGAATGGCATAGAAACAAGAACATGCCAAACACGATAGGTTATAAACCTCAAGTCGTATGCTAGTGATAGACAATAGATTTACTCTTGATAAGTTCTTGAAATCTTTTTCAAGATTTTTAAGACTCCCACTGACCTCTTAACATATAAGATTATTCTTGACAAACAAATATTCAAGAGTTGGTGATGATTCTTATCAAGACTTAGCACTTTACACAATTGGTCTTAGTTGGTCTTTGTCATATCCAAGACATCACAACTTACCAATTTCAAATGTGTAGAAATAAGAAAACTTTTCCTATTCCATATTTAATAAGTGTTATAAACCTACTTAAGACTATGTCACTCAAGTCACAATCTTGGAGTATGACTCTAAGACTCGATATTGGAACGAAGTATGATTCACCTTTTGATTTAACCATTTTAACAATTCACGATTCCTCTACTTAGCCATACTAGTGCACTAAGTTATCCTTGGAGGATCAATTGTGATATGATTTCATAATCATTCAGACGATCATAAACCATGATACAAAAGTACTCTCCTTTCTTTTCGGATTGAAGAAACCTTTTATCTTTCTGCTTTATTGATTCTTCTTATTCATTCTGCCATACATTAAAACTTTTCAATGATTCAGAATTACACTTAATCTTGTAAGTATAACCATATTTACTAAACTTTTAGCAAATCATGACGAATAGTCTCATCGTTCTTTGTGGTGCACTTGACCAGTGCACAACATTATGTACCAGACCCTCCATTCCTTCACTTGACTCACATTCTTATGTGAACAAGGAATTGGTCTTAATTTCCCAAATACGAAGGTTTTTCGTTCATCACACAATACAAGTTGTATGATTCCAAGTTTTTGTCCTATTGAGACTTGGGCGATGAGAATCTTCCTTATTTGGTAAATTTTGACACTACCACAAATAACATAACTAAGAATCACATCCTTTTCAATATTGCTAAAAATAGAAATATATAAACATCAATTTTCACAAATGCCATTGCAAGGAAATATAAATAAGACAAAAACAAAATTTATTTTATTTATAAAAATGCGGAAACAACTTGTCCTTTGTCACACCCCCAAACCGGAACGGCAGAAACGTCCGGGGGTGGATGACGTCATGTATAGTATCACAACCATTGCATTACAGTAATCAAAGTAAACATAACTATTACATTGAATATATATATATATATATATATATATATATATATATATATATATATATATATATAAAGGTAATTAAATCTGTTTAATTCTTGACTTTGTACATCAAAAGTATAATCAAAAGAAAAGATGTGACTCTATACACTCCGTCTTCTCAAAAACTCCAGGAGGTGCCTGTCTACAGTTTTCCTGAGAATACAAGCAGTTTTTGAAAGAGTATCAGCATAAAGCTGGTGAGTTTATAAGCGATGTTTTTGTAATGAAAACTTGTTGATGGCTCTGTAAAAATGTTTGAACGTTTCCAAGAAAATCCAATATTTTCTAACATGTGTAATTGGTTACTGAATCTCACTGAATGTGTTTTGTACTGATTTATTATATAAGAAACCTCTGTTAGCATGAAAACCTTGATTATCAATAGTATGCATAGTATGTTCGGAAAGTTTTGAAAACTGTAATATATAGTAGTTCTATTACTTTATAATAAAACTAATTAAAGTTATTACCATTCATACATTAATCGTATATTCTTAGTACCAAATTTATGAGTTGTTATAACCATACTTGACCATTGAATTGCCTGAACGACGTTCTTCAGGCGTCGGAATCGAAATGACTTTGTCACCCAGGCCCGCCGGCCTAACTGTACCTAGCAGTTATGGTGCGGGATTGTCAATCCCGTATAGATCTATACACAAACTCACGTTCTCCCTCCAGGAGACTCTGGTTATAATCTCAGGGCTTTTGTTAGTACTTAAATAAGTACGCGAAGAATGCTCACTCATAAAATGCTATACTAACGATTACATGTAGAATAAATGAATCCATTGATTTTAACTTGTTGTCTGCATATCTCATCAACTACACATTATATAGTTATGATGTATGGTTGCATTGAATCTATGTTTTGTACATTGATATGTTAATTGTTCCATAAACTATACCTATTATAGTTTATATGTTCATTCATGCATTCAATTCATGTTTTACATTGATAGTTCTGTGATTATGATGAAAACTCCCCTTATGCTCAACATAGTACAAAAGGGATAAAACATCTATATGTTTTATGAAATTATAGAAAACTGTATGATTGTATCAATTGCATCCGTTTAAAGTTTATTGAAATCCTTTTTGTATAAATTTCACAAAAGCATTTATGTTTGGCTTGTATTCCCCCTGAAAACGTTAAAAACAGTAAAGACATATGGGTATGAACTCACCTTAGGTGGGTAATTCGATTGAAGGTTCGCGTAAGGATGAGAAGTTTCACGAATGACTTCCCGAGACACAAACGAGTCCTAATGACATATAATGGCATATAAGGGTATGTAATTAGTGCTTTAAACAACTAACATGAAAGGAAACACCCTTAGGGACTAGGAAACACTTGCTAGGAAGTGTTACAATCACATGTGATTGACTGAAAGAGGGTTCACGACCATACAAGAGAGTGTACGACCAGGGTTCACGGCCAATGTGTGTGTACGACCCATGAGTGTACGGCCAATGAGTGTACGGCCGTACACCCATGGAAGAAACATGCAACAATGGTGATTTGATCCATGGGGAAGCTAGTGGGTCTAATGTTCAACATGAAGGTGGGCAAAATACTTGATTTGGACCCTTTTTGGGTGTGTACGGCCAACCTATGAAGGGTTTACGACTGTACACCCTTCAAGATCATGAAGGTGTGGCCAAAATGTGAAGAATCGAGGCTTAGATCCAGGGGTCTTTCAAGTATAACAAGTTTAAGGTTGGAATACTTACATTTTTGGAGCCTTGGGGTGTTCACGGCCGATGATAGTTGAGAGAGAATGGGAGTGATCATGGTTGGGAGGAGGAGAAAATGAGAAAGGAATGAGCACCATGTATATATATAGAAGGTGGTGTACGGCCTTAGACCCTGTGTACGGCCGTACACACCTTGTGAGTGGTTTTCCAGACTTAGCCAATCTTTCCATCCTCGAGTAAACACATTCTAACGCCCATTCGTACATTACACTAAGCTTAGAAGCTATCAAAGGGTCCTTTAATATGGCTAAAAGGTGGTCGCAACAAGTTGGACTTTGGATTAAATTGATTGAATTTACAATGCTAAATTTTGGGTTGTCACATCCTTACAATGCAATATCAAATGAAAACTATGTTACTAAATATTCCTAAGCAATCTATCCTAACTCTTCTACGTAACAGCTTAAAAATCTGATCTTCGAATCATGCGATCGAAATCCATTTCTTGGTGATCAGACTCAACTCACTATTTATTTTAAGCTTCCTTTCTTTTCTTCGATCCTACAAAACATCAGAATGTAATCTTATCACATCATGTATTAAGAATCTACAAATAGGAACTTAATAGAGTTAGATAGTGGATTTACCTGAAGCAAAGTCATACATCTTGACTCTCCCATCTCTTAGATCTCTTAGGTAGTTAGGGCAATTTCGCAACCAATGCCCCTTCTTTTGGCAATAGAAACATATAGACTCTTTGGGAATGACACAAGAAACAATCTCAGACTTTTCCTTTCTCTTATGGTCAAACTTTTTGACCATGGCAGACCTCTTTCCCTTAGGAGAAGAAATCCTCTCTGGACTATTGTTGCCATTGCCTATGTCCATGGAAGTTTGGGAGGTTGACTTACCAGTCAAATTTGCTTGACCAGTGCACCAAATCATTGCTGATTCAACAGCAATAAGCAAATAGGTAAGATCAATGAGGGTCACGTCGTGGTCCATCATATAGTAATCTCTAATGAACTCACTATATGATTCGGGAAGTGATTGAAGAACCAAGTTAACAGCCAGCTTCCTTGAGACAACGACACCCAAAATTCCCAATCTATCAATATGCAACTTATCAATATGCAACTTCATATCCAAGACATGAGCACATACAGACTTTCCATCTTCGTGTTTGTTATCCAATAGAGCTTGATTGACTTTGAACATTTCAAATCTTTGAGCACGTGGGCCAGGGAGAATTACTGGAGGAGGTGGAGGAAGTGAAGCATTATTTCCATTTCCACAATCCAATCATGGAACATCATCTTCATGTGGAAAGCTTTTTCCAAAGGATTCGGAAAAACCGTAGTTGTAAGAGTTTGACATCTACAAAACGGGAGAAATTGTCACACCCCCAAACCAGAACAGCGGAAACGTTCGGGGGCGGAGGATGTCATGCTTAGTATCACAACACATGCATCATAGTAATCAAAGTAACAAACAAACAACCATTTCATTAATATTAATGTGTTTACAATGTATTAGATTCACAAAAGATTGATTCTAAAAGTAAATAACAAAACAAATACATGAAGCTACTATGCTCCATCTTCTGAATCCCTGTGCGTGTACCTGTCTACTAGTTTCCTGAGAATACAAGTTATTTTGAAAGTGTAGATCAACATTTAAGTTGGTGAGTTCATAAGTATTTTAGTTATAAAATGTATACAATAAGTTCTTTTTAGAAAAGTTCGCGTGTTCCTCCAGAAAATCCTATATTTCTAATGTGATGAATGATAAGTAAAAATGACTCTACAATTCCTTCTACGAGTACTAAATTGATACAAGTTATATCAAACCCAGAGTAAACAGACAATCGATTGTGTGAATCTGCCCTAAGCCCACAACCAAAGCAGGAACATGAAATGAGGCGGAAGTCACACATCCCATTGTTTGTTAGGTCTTCATTGTATATAACCTTGGCGTATTCATTTGGTACTTACGGAGTTAACTGTAATAGCTCTATTATATTTGAAGAAAACATTCTTTAAGAAAATCATATATTTCCTTTGGTAAAATGGTAACCACAATAGTTCATTCTATAATCACTAAGTTTATACCAGTTATATATAATCTAATATCAAACAGACAGTTAAATGTGTGAATCTTTCCTAAGCCCACAACCAAATAAGGAATAGGAAGTAAGGCGGAAAGAACACATTCCACTGCCTATCGGATATTAATTATATATAACCTTCATTTATAAGCTAAGGTATTACAGAATTAATCATTTAAGGACCTTTAAGTTATACGGGTTTAATAAAGCGTATCAAACCTTTTACAGATAAGTTTCTAGTTTTACCTACTTAATGTTCTATCCGAAAAGTATGTTTTTGTACTAGAAAGCGGTATAATTAATTTGTATGCTATGACATGACCCATACCTGTTACTCCCTATGATTACTTGGAGTATATATATATATATATATATATATATATATATATATATATATATATATATATATATATATATATATCTATAGCTAAGATCGAATAGATAGTAGATTGTGTGAATCTGCTCTAAGCCCACAACCAAACAAGGAACAGGAAAAGAAGCGGAAAGCACACATCTTACTGCATGTCAGATCTGATTAATATATATCCCTAATGTATCCACCAAGGAACCATAAAGTTAGCATTATAGGCCCCCTTCTAACTGAATGTACCAAGACCTGACTATTTTGTTTGTTTGTTCTCTCGTAAGAATGTATGTTTTCCCAAGTTTATAACTATCTTTACTAGAAAATAGTTTAGATTACTCGTTGTGAGAATATCACTATATGAGTGTAATGGGGAAAAAATGAAGATGTACGGTAGCATTGTATAAAATAACTACTGATGTACTAACTACCGTAAAACCAATAAGTTTAATTAAGGTAAAATGTGATGAGGTTATAACCATGCTTGATTAACTAGTATAAAACACGACGATCTAAAGACATCGAAATGGTATGACATTTGTCACCCGTAGACCTGCAGGTCCTACTGTAGCTAGCAGCAAGGTGTAGGATGGTCAATCCCGTATAGATCTATACACAAACTCACGCCCTCCCTCCAGGAGACTCTGGTTACAAAACGTGACACAACAGTATATTGCTATGCCATGAAGTAGTGGCTCACATTAATGTTATCTTGTTCTTGTTATAGTATGTATGTTCCTTTATGTTCTAGTTATAATATGTATGTTCTTTTCTTTTCTAGTTATAGTATGTAAGAACTGACTCATGTATGAACTGACTCCTGTAAGTTTCATTGTTCTAGAAGTAGTAAGTAGTAATCCTCTAAACTATACCTATTATAGTTTACTAGTATGTTTGTTTGAACTGTTACTGGCCTGTAGAAAAGACTTAATTATCTACTGAGTTAAGCATGTACTTTAAGAATGAAGTTTTATAGACAACAAAGTAACATCTTTTAAAAAGAGTTTTTGAATTGATTTGATCACTTACAAAAGCATAAGAAATCCTTTAATGTGATGGTTATCACAGGTAAATATTAACACAATAACATTGTGTTCAACTTGTATCCCCCCCCCCCTTAAAAGCATTTTAAAAACATTTAAAAGATAGATTATAGGGGTATGAACTCGCCTTATGTGGGTGATTCAATTGAAGATTCGAGTAAGGATGATAAGTTCCACGAATGAAGTCCCGAGGCACAAACGAGTCCTAAATGACATATAATGATACATATTGGCATGTAATTAGTGAATCTAACTGAAAAGATGATTGGGAAACAACCTAGGGTGCAAGAATAACTCACCAAAGGAGTGCTAGAAGCAAGTTAGGAGGTTGAAGGAGGGTTTACGGCCCTATGGTGTGATCACGACCCAAGAACACATGAAGTGTTCACGGCCCAAGGATGAGTGGTTCATGGCCCACTTGATGTTCATGGCCCAAAGATGAGTGGTTCACGACCCAAAAGATGAAGAACACTTGAAGATCTTTGTGTTTTGGCTAGTGTTTGAAGATCTTAGTAAGCTTCTATGGAGTATCAAAGGAAAGGGGTGTTTAAGAGTGAAAGATTGAAGTGCTTGTGGATGATACTTGAGAGAGACTTGAGAGGTTCATGACCAAGAGGTGAGAAATGAATAAAAAATGGCTAAAACTCATGTATATAGCATGAGTTCACGGTCCAAGATGGGTTCACGGCCGTGAACTACTTGTGAGGGTGTTTCCGGCTCGATTGCAACTCAATGATCTCATGCTAACACTTCCTAACACACAATCCTTGAGTGTACTAGGCTTAGAAACTCTAAAACAAACCCTTAACACCGCATAAAGGTAATAGAAACAAGCCTTACTTTTGATTGATTGAATTGACTTACAAGGTAGAAATTTTCGGTTTATCACAGAAATTCAAGTTAAATGATTCAATCCTTAATATAACACCCAAATGAAATATTAAGGCTAGGACCCAACATAATATTCCACAACTCGGAAGAGGGATGCTGTAATCCAGTTGCAGAATATTTGAAGGTAGGTAAATGACGATTTACCTATTTCCACCATGAAAACGAAAATTGAAAATTAGGTTTTAATGAATTGAAATTCCTAGATCTTTTGAGATTCATTGAACTTTTCAATGGCATGTTTAATCTCGATTATGCACTTCTAGTTTGTGACTGGGATACCGAGGATCACAAACAAGGTGTGGATAACCATGCAAATTAGCTTGGTACTCTCGAAGATGTCTATCACCTAATCAATGTGCCAGTTAACCACACACACTCCAATGATCTATGATAATCTACGAGCTACCCATTGTGATCCTTCATTGGTCCCATATTAGTGTGCCGGTTAACCACACACGCTCCACTAACGACCAACAAGGTGCAATGTGCAATTTCATGGATTAGCACCAACTCCACATTTTTCCTAAAGTAACTAAGATTTGGGAATTTATAAAAGTGTTTAGTTACCTCGTATTTCATTATACTTATAATGGAAGGTTGTGTCCTATCCTACCCGTTCGGCTAACGACCATCCACTAGTCAAGAGTGCGGTGGATAAGAGTGGATACCTAATGGCGGTCATTTTACAGGCCGCTTCCTTAAACACCCCTTATCGACCAGCTTCGTGAATGAGGCCTACTAACGGTAAGACTGACATTTATTTATACATATATAATATTAAACTTTTAATTCTATATAGTATAAGGGTGTATTTTATACTTTTAAAATACTAGGTGGTTTAATCTATTAATAAATTAGTCTTTCAATTTTATTAATCTTAAACCATATTATTATGAATTTATTAATTCTCTCTTTTAATTAAACTTTTAATTAATCTTAATGAAATCCATAAAGGGGGTAATTTTGAACTTTTCAAAATACTAGGGTTTTAGAATTTAATATTTCAAAATTAATACTTTTTAATTAAATTATAAATTCCAAAACTTGAGGACATATTTTGAAACTTTTTAAAATATTAGGGTTTAACTATTTAAATTTCAAAAACTAAAACTTTTTAAGTTCAAATTTAAACTATAAAACCTAAAGGATGTAAATTGAAACTTTTCAAGCTTACTAGGTCAAATATTTGAATCATAATAATCCTATATTATCCATATTTAACCAAATCCATTAATTTTGATAAGGATAACCATACCAAACATGAAAAATCGATTTTAGGCAAGAAAAACAAGTTTTGGTAATTATCCTCATAAAAAACTGCTCAAAAAATCGAAAATTCCGGCAACAGCACCCTGGACTCGCCGAATCCACTGATGGACTCGCCGAGTTCATGCAACTCGTCGAGTCCACTGATGGACTCGCCGAGTCGGCTTCGCAGACAGCAAAAATTCGACTTTTTTGATCAATTGGCAGTTCACTTTTGCATCTATTCAACTAGAAAAACGACCTAGGCTCTGATACCACTGTTGGGTTATTAGCATAACATCAATCATATGGTGTTCATGCAACCCTAATTGCTTTGATCTAGGTTTTTCTAATTTGAACATACAACATTGAATACCAAAGCAATAAACCATAATCTAGCATGCTTATTTCGAAATAGACATAATAAACAAGTTAGAATGATTACCTCAACTTGTTATGTAGTAACAACAAGAACTCCTTGACCTTTGAAAACTTAGTGCCTCAAATGTTGCACCTCTAATGGAATCACAAACACCCAATGCAATAAGATGACTTAGGAGAGAGGAGGAAATCGGCTAGGGAAACTTTAAGAAACATAGGGTCGATTTCCATATACTAAGGGATCTATTTATAGTTGAGGCTATTAGGGTTTTATGGTGGAAACCCTAATTTCCTTGCTTAGGGCTTAAGCAATCCATGGAGCCCATCTAGAAAGCCCTTGGACGAAATCTTCTTGGACTCTCCATAGATTTCGTCCAATCCCTTTCTATTAGGAATCCATAGCCCAACTAGCAACTATCAAATAATTGCAATATCAGTCCCCTTTATTTAATCAGTCTCTTTTGATCACCAAATTAATTTCCGATCAATACTAATTAAATAATATGATTTCCAAATAATATATTAATCTTGCAATATATTAATAAAACCATTTTGAGTACGAATTTATTATTCATATAATAAATTCTACTCTCTCTCCTCTTGTCATCCTATCAAGTTGCATGAGTGAAGGCAACCCAAAAGGATCATGCTCATAATAGGGTCAAATACATACCAAAATAGTTATGAGCTTAGACACCTAATCCAACAAAATATCATCACCAAAACCCTATGATGGCGTCCCAAACACGAATCCTGTGTCTTGGGCCTCTTCGCTTAGCCTATTGCGATATGAGTCTCCTCTAAATTCCTCTTCCCGAGGTGCTCCAAATGGATCTCCCGTTTATAGACTATAACAATCATATCATTTAGGGTCACACCCTGACAAAGTCACAAACTCCCTGATGTCATCCCCCAGCATGTCATGATACCTTACCTTCTTTATCTCCTAGTCCGCTGCATACTGCGGGACCAACAAAATCGCTCTCCCGAAACTTGGTAGTGATCTCTGCCACAGTCTCGGTCATGTGGCGAAGGTCCTAAAGCTCCATCGCCAACTGTTGCACCTCAATAGTTGGTGCAAAATCGGCCCTAAACCGGGTCACAAACTCATCCCAAGTCATCGTCTCCAGGGCTTCACCTCCCAAAGCTAAGTCTACCTCTTCCCACCATTCTCGAGCTCTGTCTTTCAGAAGACAGAAAGAAAATCTGACCTTCGACCCCTCATGGCAGAAACTCGTCCAGAAAGCGTTCACCATATCCACTAACCATCTCCTACTAGCAATGGGGTCCTTCTCCCCAAAGAACTCAAGAGCTCCACAAGCACGGGACTATCTGAAGGAAAGAGTGCGAGCTCCCACAATCGCCATAATCTCAGTGCGAAACGCACCCAGGCGCTCATCCAAAATCCTCACGATCCCCTCCTTGACCGAACCGAAGATCATAGGAGTCTGCTCCAAAATACCATGGGTAATCTCCGACGAGATGAACTCCTGCCCCCGATCATCAATTGGCTCAGTACATGCACCTGAGCTTGCGCCAGAACTTGAACCTCCTCCATGTGTGCTTATTACCATTCTGAAAAATAATCATACAAATGATCAGAACATACCCAAGAATCCTCATCCCACAGGCTTCCTAGATTCTCCAAGACTCTCTTCGATTCGAGTATAGATCTTGTGCTTTCAGTAGTACGGGCTCGATACTACCTTCCACACCTATCCATAGTTTCCTCAAGAATTATCTCGAATCCTCCAAGTCACCTTCTCAAACTGGTACTCCAAGTACTTGCTAAACAACATAACAAAACTCTCTAAATCACTTCCTAGGTTCCCCTAGGGTCCCGTCCTCACCCTGCCATCAGCTGTTGAAGAACTCCCGATAATGTCAACTAACCACTTCATGAATACAATCACATTAAACAAAGCTTAGATAATCCTTCGAGTAAAAGACTCATCCCTATAACGGTTGGACTCAGACAAGAGCTATGCAATGGGGTCAAATCCATCACTCTGAGATTATTTAACCTTTGTCGCATGTGACTTAACATATTCACTCAATAGTTAACTCACATCACTTAAGAGTTCCACAAAGCATAAAACAAGCAGCATTCGAGCAGTAACACTCCAAGCCACAAAATAAACAAAGAATATCCACCACTCACTTACTACCACTCATGCTAGGAACTTCTACTCTCACTGTCGGTTGCCTTAGGCATGCAAATGATACACAATACAAGAAATAAGGCCAAATAAGTCATTCTAGGGCTATATGATCCTAACCGTATATAATTTTTAAAGCATACACTTAGAAATTACTGATACCAAAACATATTCCCAATTTAGCATAACATCAAATGCTTCTTAGGCTACAAGACATCACATATCAGACCAATATATCATGCAATTCCTGAAAGTATCCCTAGCATTATCCTAGCATGAAAACATTCATATCATATAACATATCAACATGTATGAGTATTTTGGGAATCACTTACTTGAGCTCGGCCAATTGCACGCATCACACCCACTTTTTCTTTACAAAATCCTTTTAGAATTTTGTTTTCTAAAAAATTACAAATTCCTCATTTTGAGTGTAGTCACACCCGAGAGTGTGTCCGAATCTATCAAACTAAGGCTCTGATACCAACTTGCAACGTCCCAAAAATTATGAGGTAAAAATTTCATTTTTAATACAACCAAAACACCAATTATCTTTTTCCAAACATTCAAAGTATATCATAATAAAACATGTTAAATGTGACTCAAGCATTTAGATCATGTTCGTGGAGCATTTGGATCATGTTCATGGAGTATTTGGAGCACTTGGAACTCAATGGAGCACTTGGGGTTCATGGAGTATGTAACAAAGGAACGGATCATCTGAGAAAGGAATGGATCATCTGAGAAAGGAAAGGATCAAGTGCCAAAGGAACGGTTCGTACAGAAGGGGGTTTGGAGCTCCTGGAAAAGGTTTGGAGCACTTGGGAGTGATATGGAGTAACAAGGGAATGGGCCAAGAAGGATGTTGTTGCGCCAAAGGGCATTCCTTCTTGCGTCATTATGCTCCCTCTTGCGCCATGGGTTACTCCTGTTGAGCCATGGAGTATGCTCTTGCGCCATGCATGTCCTTGTTGTGTCATGTAGGTTCCTGTTGCGCCAAGGTGGTGTTGTTGCTCCAATATTGATGTTCTTGTGCCACACTTGAAGCCTGTTACGCCATCCATACACTTGTTGCACCATCATGGTGCAAGTTGGACCATCTTGGTCCTTGATGAGCCAAGTATGTTATGAAGTCCTCTATGATGCTCAAGATCATTCAAGGATGCTTAGAAGTTGGTATTGCTCAAGGTTTACACCATGTTGTGCCACCATGATGGATGTTGGACCATTAATGTTCATGATGCGCCACTTGTTCATCATGATGCTCCACTATGATACAAGGTGCTCCATCATGTGTCTCGCTGATTCTCATGTGTTGTATGACATGGATGAATGTTCCAAAAGATGTTGCATGGTGGAATATGATTGGTTGTCACCATTCATGGGCCTATGGGCCAATGAGCTTGGCCCATTATTTGGACTTTCGCCTCTCTGACGCACAATGTCATGTGCCACATACAACAACATGTGCAAAATCAACTAATCATCAGAATCATCGTTATCGGATGAAGAAGAAGAAATAGCACCCAAAAAATTATTCATATTGTTGAGAGTATTTGTTGTGAGAAATTTTATGCGTATTATGTGTTTGCATATAGCCAACCAAATCGGTGAAGTTTGAATTAGAAAAAAACAAAGATTTTTTTTATTAATGCTAACAGTCCCAAATTGAATGCGCCAAACGGCCCAAATTCGAATAGCCAACCAAATCGTTTGTGAAGGTCCGTGACCAGCTCCGATCTGCATCACACTTACTCCCATTGGGGGCGGTGTTCGACAATCCCTCCACCTAGATCATTACACAAGAAGATACCCCTCATACCCGATGGCCTTATGCGTTGAAGTTTTGGTGAATCATAAATGGGTCCTACGTAACTTATCATAATAATTCTTATCTCTATTTGGTATCAAGAAATATGCTGATGTTAACATCATCTTTGTTTGAGTTTTAATCATTAACTTTTCAGTTTAATAGGAATTAAGTGGGGGACAAGCTCAATATCTTCTCACATGGACGTCTTTGTACTTGAATTTAAGCTTTACTGGTTGCTGCTCTAGTGGGGTGTATTTGGTTAATGGCTCGTTAATTTCTACCAACTCTTTGTTTGAGTTATAATTTTTGTTTAGGAAAGAATTTAAGAATTCCAAATTGGGAGGTGGACGATGATGGTGGTGGTGGTACGACCAGGAGCCTGATGGTGATGGTGTCATGGTGGTGGTCGGAGACGGGTAGAGGAAGGTGAATGACGAGGTTAATAAATTGATGGTGGGTAACACACCTGGAATTCATGTTTAGTTTTTAAAATTTATTTGATGATAATAACAACAATAATTGAAAATTTTAATAAAAAAATTTCATTTTTATAGGATGAAGGCTATCATGACACATCTGCGCTACATGACAATATTATGGTGAAACAGTATGTGGCATGTCACGTAAATGTGGTAACCTGGTCCTTCACATTCCATAAAATGTTTTTTGCACAGATTTTGACGCTTTAGTGACCTAATAAAACAAAAGTGACCAAATAAAATGAAGGGCATAATTCGTTATGTAACAATGGCATTATCCCAATAGAAACTAGTTTCGGCTATTACAACAAACATCCATAATTTCCTAGTAGATTTATATTCGTAAACCGTAGTTGATACCAAAAAATTATTTTCCACACAATGGAAATTAAATTAAATTAAATAAGAAAACGCCAATATAAATGACAAATACAATCATACAATACCAACTCATAAATCAGAAGACACAACAAAGATTAACAAGGTCATAAATGTCCTTTCACATCCCTTAAAACTCAGATCCTGGCAAAGGCTCATGAGTGCGGTTAATGAAGATAAGCTCATAAATGGCACCGGCGATCCCACCACCGATTAGGGGTCCAGCCCAGTAAATCCAGTGGCACCCCCAGTCCCAACTAACCACCGCAGGGCCAAATGCAACGGCGGGGTTCATTGATGCTCCGGTAAATGCACCGCCGGCTAAAATGTTAGCCGCCACCACTAATCCAATTGCCAACGGAGCGATTATGCCGACGTCACCTTTTTTTGGGTCGATGGCAGTGGCGTACACGGTGTACACCAGTCCGAAAGTCATCAAGATTTCGAAGACAAAGGCGTTCCAGATTGATACTCCGGCGCTCAATGAAAATCCGGTGGTTGCCTGCATTTTTTATTAGGTTTTGTTTCGTGAAATTCGTATTTAATAATTTAATAAAATTGCAAAGCAAATGAGTGGTATATAAAAATTGTCGTAAAATAAAGCATTATATTATGTGAAATTAATAAAGGCTGACGCAACATAATTAAATTGTATATTTCACATATTTGATCAATTTATATAACTAATTTTTCTAGCATTTAAAATAACAAATCACTATTTTTTTATCATTTAATATAACATCAAATGATAAAAAGATAAGTTTGTTAAATTAAAAAAAAATTAAATTTTACTACATAGATTAGTAAAATAACATGAACATCTACACATTTTTATTTCTAATTATACAAGAGTAATTCATACTAACCACATACTTTTTGTTATGAAATTTCTAAGTAATTCACTTCAAAACGACATGAAATTGCTTAAAAATTCGTTACAACATATACATATTTTGAAAAGACATAAAATACTACCACTACAAAAGATTATCAAGTTATAATTAATGTATGTTATTCGTGTAAAAATAAATATAATTAATAAAAATTCTGGAGTCTATTGTTATTATTGTTTCTTTAAAATAATTATTTAAAAACATACTTTATCATTTTACAAATAGTTAAAATCATTTTTATTATTGATTTTATTGCCAAGCCTATTAACTTTGTCAATATTATATGCTTTTGATACCATTTTACTTCCATTAATAAAACTTATCGATCCAAAATTTTCATATTATTTATATTTTTAGTTTCAAAATTAGAAAGTGATCAACTTACCAAACCGCCGGTGGAGAAAAAGAGGAGCAGGCAAGCTACGACGGAGCCAAGGAGCTGTGCTATGATGTAGAAGATTCCACGGAGTAAGGTGATGTTACCACCAATGAACGCACCAAAGGTGACAGCCGGGTTGACATGGCCGCCGGAGATATTAGCTCCGACCGAGACAGCCACAAACAAACCAAAGCCATGTGCAAGTGCCGCCGCCACTAGACCAGCTGGGGTGGTTGCACCACCGTCAGTGAGCTTGCCAAAAGCCATTCCGGAGCCTTGGCCGGCGAACACAAAGATCAGAGTACTTATGAACTCTGCCACAAACGCCTTGATGGCGCTGGGATGAGTCACTTCGTCTTGGTAGCGGCCGACGGCAACCCGGTCGACAAGCTGTGTGTGGATCGGCATTGTCGGGAAATCAAGATCAAGAAGTGGCAAGAAAGTGTTTGAATAATAGTCGAGTCACAGCATATGCATGGGTGATCACCGGCGGTTTATATTGATGAGGACTGAACTTGGGGTACGAGGCGTAGCCGGTTGCCGGTAAATTTTTTTGGAGAGACTCGACATGATAATAAATTGTGAGGTTATTTGCTTTAAAGGCCTTGAGGGTTTTGCAATAGTTGCAATATAATCCCTTAATTTCTATTTTTTGAAACTCTAAGTTGAGGCGACCATGATAGTAGGTTAAAACTCCTTAGGGCATCTCCAAGACTACTAAAACATACACTAAATCCTTTTACATTGAAATTTATATTATAATGTTCCAACTTTACACTAACTTTAACACTATATATATTGTAACATCCGTAAAATTCATAAAAAATTTAAACTTTTCAAATATCCAGAAACCACCATTTATTACAAATTATTTTCAAAATAGTTTAATCATCAGAGAAGTTCTAGAATCAAAACATAAAATGTGAGGAGGTGCACGATCAAGCATTCGCCTTCCTACGATCTTCCGAAGTACCTGAAACAAAATCCACAACTGTAAGCCCAAAACTTAGTGAGTTTCCCGCAAAATACCGATACATACAAATAATACACATAATGACAACATGCAATGGGTCCACATCTTTATAGACTGGATTACCTCTGAGCCCACAATATGAGTCTGGCTTGCCTATCAGGCCCACAACTCACATCTGGCTTGCTCTCGAGCCCACAACATAAGTCTAGCTTGCCCTCGGGCCCACAACTTATGTCTGGCTTGCTCCCTCAGTCCTCGGACTGGAATACAAATGATTAGCCCTCGGTACGAGTCTGGCATGCCCTGTCCGGCCCTCAGCTTGTATATGGAATGCTTATGAGTCCTTAGTATGAGTCTGGCATGCCCTCCCTGGACCTCAGCTCATATCTGGCATACTCCAAGGTTTGTTGCCTACAACACGAAGCAGTACAACCTCAACCCATCCCACACAACATGTCGACATGTAACAGATAAATATACATATAGATAATCAAACAGTATCACAGGTAGTCCTACAGATCTACTAGACTAGCATATCAAACTAGCATGCATATCTAATACATACTCAACATATCAATAACTACTAGGATATCAATCCAATGGGTCGGCCTTGGTGTCGTCGACCCCTAAGTATAGTGAGGAAAACTCACCTCACAATGTCAAGCTACACTGAAATCCCCGACTGCTGACTCATGGAAAATACCGGGCTATCACATAAAACAAACATCCAATTAATAATTGGAATAACATCCTTGACTAAGGACTCATACTTAGGGTAAATGTCCTTGTAGCGCTCTAAATTTTTTATTTTTAATCCTCAAAATATTACTCATAAATCCACATCATCACATAAATTGTAATTTATTTTCCAGACAACATCAGAGTATCCCAAAATCCTCAAATCTGTATAAGCCGACAGATGTGTACAATCGAGCCTTCACCTTCCCGAAATCTACAAGAGTACCTGAAACACATATCACATAACACGATAAGCACGAAGCTTAGTGAGTTCCCCAAAATACCACACACAATAATTAGCCTCTCATGGCTATGTCTCGATAAGGACCCTCTGGTCATGTGTATCAGTGAACACCCCCGGTCTCACAGCTCGGGTTGGACCCTCCAGTCCAGTATCTTAGTGAAGACCCTCCGGTCTCACGGCTCGGGTTGGACCCTCTGGTCCTATCTCAATAATGCACAGGATAATATACAGCATAAATCACAATACATAATGCATGTTATCACATATCTCAGTATAAGCACATAAGATCAACATATACACATAATAATATAACAACATAAGTCACAAAGACAGTATGCATAATAACACATATCACATAATAATCAAATAAGACCCTCCGGTCAATAATGTACTAAGACCCTCCGTTCAATAATGTACTAAGACCCTCCGGTCAATAATGTACTAAGACCCTCCAGTAAAAAATGTAAAGGAGACCCTCTGGTCAATGACACGAATAAGACCCTCTGGTCACACATAAATTACCACACATATAAGTATAGTGAGAAGATTCACCTCGCGGAGTAAAACAATGTATCCCACACTCGAGCTGCTGGTCAAATCTCTGCCCCTCCATGGCCTCCAAAATCCACAGTTGACCAAACCCTAAAGTCAACGGAAGTCTACAGTCAAAACTGATCCAACTCTAAAAGTTAACGGAAGTCAACACTCAAGTCAACAGTCCATGTTGACTCAACTCGCCGAGTACAACTCATGAACTCGTCGAGTCCCTCGGAACTCAATAAATCACGAAAACCCGAGTCAACTCGCCGAGTTACTAGCCAACTCGTCGAGTCCATGCAGCATCCAAAAGACCAGGAAAACCCCCAACTACTCGTCGAGTTGTCCCATCATGTAACGACCCAAAAATCATGACCAAAAATTTCTTTTTAAAACATTACTAAATCATAGTATCAAATCATTTCAAACATACTAAAAGGGTTATATAATAAATCAGAGTATCTTTTCAAAACACTTGTTCATTTTATCAGAGTAAACATCCCAGGCTAAACTTCTTTGCTGTGTGTGTGCCATGCGATCACCCCGAGCTCTTCCCTCCGCTACCGGAAGTACCTGAAACCAAAACTAAAAACCGTAAGCACGAAGGTTAGTGAGTTCCCCAATCTACCACATACCACATACTGGGCCTTGCTCACTACATCGGGCCCTGCCCGTCATCGGACTGTAGTCCGGACTAACTTGGGCCCCGCCCACTGCATCGGGCCCCGCCCGGCATCAGGCCCCGCCTTCCATCGAGCCCCGCTCGGTATATAGATCTGTTCTCTTAGGCCCTGCCTGTCTCTGGGCCTCACCCGCTACCAACAAATACAAGCATATAACATAACACATATCATAAAGCTAAACATACTCTACTGTACTACTGATGTAAGGCCTCGCCTGTCTTGGGCCCCGCCCTGTCTGCTACTGATGAATCATGGAACCCCATCCACACTCCCACTGATAATGAGATACGGGCCCCCACCCACACTCACTCCTTTCATATCTCGGGCCTCGCCCTGCTCTGCTACTAATGAGATATGGAACCCCGTCTATACTCTGCTAATGGTGAGATACGGGACCTCGCCCACCCTTACCTCCCTACCAGGCACATACAAGTATCACACAGACAACAAGTATAATCTATCATGCAAACCATTCACTGGGCACCTGCCCGACATCGGACCTTGGTCCGGAATATCATACTAGCATACAATGCCTAGGGCTAACCCCCAGGTCTTCCTACTCGTCACTACATAGGCCGGCATTGTGGCCGTAGACCCATTCACACAAAGGGAAACTCACCTCGTACTGCTGAAACAGTTGATAACCCTCTGGCTGCTATCCAACAACTCTCCGAACTGCTGCTCCTCTAGCTCCCCGAGCTATCAATACCAAATAATAGTAACACTTAGTCTAACTGTCCTCAAGAAATCAACTAAGTCAACTCTGGTCAAAGTCCTTCTCAAGGTCAAAGTCCTGGTCAAAGTCAACCTTCCAGTTGACTCGACTCATCGAGTTGTTCTGCCAACTCGCCGAGTCCATGCTCCTCAAATCCCAAAACAACTCCGACTCCACTCGTCGAGTCTAGCGAGAACTCGACGAGTTCTCCTTCATCTAACACTTCGGGACTATCTTCAACCTGTTGGGTTATGAGCATTCTAACACTCCTAAGTGTACATGCAAGCCTAAATACCTTGGATCTATGTTTTCTCTATTATACATACAATTATGAACATCCAAGGTATTATCCTAATCTAGCATACAAAATAATAAATATAACAAGATAGAATACATACCTCTTTGATGTAGAATGTCTTCATGAAGCTTGAGTGCCTAGTGCCCCAAGTGTGACACCTCAAATGGTTCACACAACACCAAATACACTTGGAATAACTTGAGAGAAACTTGAACACTCCTTGAAATCGTCTAGCCCTCACACTCACACATTAGTGCACGATTTCTTGAGCCATGGGATTCTTTTATATGGTGGCTATTAGGGTTACACCATGTAACTCATAACTTTACCCATTCCTTATGCTCCATGGATTTTAACCTCCATGGAGTATCCATGGGTCACCCCATGGACTTAGTCCAACATAAGGAATCTTGGATCACAAGCCCACATATATAAGAATGAATGATTTACACAATCAACCCATATATTTAATTAGTCTCCTTTTGATCACTTAATTAATTCCAAATTAATTCTTGATCAATACTAATTAAATAACCTTATTAATATATTAGAACTTATAATATATTAATCAACCTTAAGTGTTATTTCTCTCATTATAGTCTATCCAAATGCATGATGCCATGCAACCCAAATGGACCATGCCGGGTCGGGTCAAGTCTTACCAATTATAGTTATGGACTTAGACATTAATCCAACACAACCGACTCGCCGAGTTCATCCTTGGACTCGTCGAGTTCATCATCATTGTATGAATATCTAGGCCATGACTCGCCGAGTTGTATGAACAACTCGTCGAGTTCATCTTCCTAACTAAGAAGATTGTCTTGGACTCGCCGAGTTCCTCTTCGAACTCGTCGAGTACTATGATCTTCATGTCCATTACGGACCCAATTTGGTTGAATCCTTTACTAACTCCACTCACTGATCCGAATCATAAACAGATGGGTTTGGGTTTGCGACCTGACTCGCCGAGTCCATGAACTGACTCGTCGAGTCCACCTTGTGACATCTCTATTCTGTCGATTACAGTCCATTGCAACACCTTCAACCCATAGATCTGGACTTCTAATGCTAGCATTGCACGTAAAGTTGCTAACTTTACGTGCATGCAAGGTATTATGAGGCTAGAACAGTTAATCCAAGCTACAAAGAAGGCCTAGGTCATGAAATGAAGCCATGGCTGGGTAAAGCTGCCCCCTCAGAGCTTCTAAAGCTCAGAAATGCTTAGATCTTAAGTCCTTTTCGTCCTCAATGGCTCAATGTTCGGATTGACCATGGAAATGGTCCAAATGTGACAAAATCTATGCTAGAAAAGGGATCTAGATGATTAACAGTCAAGGTATAAGCTTTTTACCTCTACATGGTCTGAAATGCTACCCCAACTCTGGATCTATAACTTCTTCTTGCACCACCAAGGTCCTTCTTCCTTCTCCAAGCTTTAATTCACTCTCAAGGCAAGAACTAGCTCAACAATGGAGTTGGGTGGCTAGGTTTTCGAGTTCTGGACAATAGGGGCCGCAAATGAGCCCCAGGGAAGAGAATAAGATGCTTAAATAGGGTACCAAGTCCCGAAATTAGGGTTTCCAAACCCAGACCAGACTCGCCGAGTCCACTCGCCGACTCGCCGAGTCGGTCACTTAATCTTTGACACGGAACCCGCTCCGAATCGTCGAGTTCTTCCCTAGACTCGACGAGTTGACCCCTTTGACTCAGGGTTTCCTTTCCTTTCTTGGTCTTTTTGATTCTGGGTGTTACACATCAACTCGTCGAGTTCACTCTGAATCCAAAGATGGGTAAAGCCCTCTCAACTCGTTGAGTTGTCTCACCAACTCGCCGAGTCTGTAACGCGTCCAGCCCATCGGGGTAAACCCTAACCAACTCGTCGAGTTGGCTCATCAACTCGTCGAGTCCATTAAGTCCATTTCTCATTCAGATGATTTTAAGCAGAAATATGGTCACATACTCTAGATCTAGCCTTCTAGAGCTGAAGTAACATGTAAACCTGCAAGCTTTACGTCCATGCATGGCATCTAGAGCTCAAAATGCCAAAACAAGCTCTATAGAGGGTCCAAAGCATGAAAGTCGGCCAATAGCTTGATAAAGCTTGCATCTCTGGCCCCAAGGGACCTCCTACTGTCCAGATCTGAGGTCTCATCCCTTCCAACAAGCTCACAACCACAAATGACTCAAAAGAAGCTAGAAAGGGCCATAAACTCATACATGAGGAGATCTAATACTGGAGTGATCAAGGTAACAACTTGTTACCTGAAATAGGATGCCAAAATGATGTAGATAACAGATCCTCTGCCTTCTCCTTTATCCAAGCTCCTGAATCCTCAAGCTTCTTCAAGAATTTCACCAAATAAACACCTTAAGCCTCACACACACACACACACACACACTCAAGACAGGGTTTAGCACAGTAGGTTTTGTTCTCTGGACGTGGGAAGTGGTGAGGGAGGCGGGGTAGAGGCTTAGAGTCCTTTAAATAGGGTGCAAACCCTGAAAATTAAGGTTTTCTCAACACATAATCAACTCGTCGAGTCCAGCCCTCCGACTCGACGAGTAGGCTCCATAATTCGCGCGACCAGCTCAGCTCCTACACGACGAGTCGGGACCAACCAACTCGTCGAGTAGGTCCTATAATGTGCATTATAACTCTCAAGTTTCACATCCAAGATTCGGGGTGTTACAATTCTTTTTACCCCTTTTTCCCCCAATTGGGCCTTGGCCCAAATCCAAATCCAAATCTATATCCAAAAGGCCCAATATGCAATCCTAGGCCCAAAGGAGTGGGTTCAACCAGGAGTCCAATACTTCAAAGTCCTTAGTTTAAACATGGACCCAAACTACTAAGCCCACACCCCAAAACCAAGTCTAAGGCAAAAGGTCCAAAATCCTACTGATGCCCCGAACGCACGGCGTTCCCTGGTGGAGCGTTGGGCGTTCGCCCTCGACTCAGATTGAGGGCCCAAATCGTAACGCAGGGCGTTCCTCGACCCTATGCAACGCGTTTGCATGCTGATTCCAAAAAGGCTTATTAAGCACTTAATGCTTAAAGCCACTCGACCAAAACATGGATCTGAGTCCTAAAGAGCATATAGGACCATAAAGTCACTGACTTGGTGACTTTGCATTCCCCACAAGGTTCCAAATTCACAATATAACATTCAACTCTCATAAGAGGGCTTAATCTCATGCATGGGGCTTACACAACTCTCAAGATGCAAACTTTATGAATCTACACCCTAAAAAATGCCAAGAGGAGCAACTCAAAGCCTCAACAATGATCACAACTACAAGATCTCACTATGGGACCAAATAGGGACAAATATACATGAGAACCAAGATCTAAGCTTTACATGAATAAGATTAGAGCTTTATACCTCAAGTGAGTTGGAAATGAAGCAGAAAATCAAGATCTATGAGCTCCTTCTTGAATCACCACCTTGCACTATGCTTTCCCTTGTTGAATGAGCTTCAACACACACCAAAAACACACTCAATGGACTCACAAGGCTCTTGGAGACACTAGGGTTCGAGATTTAGGTTAGAAGGTTGTGGAGGCAGAGAATGAGGCCTACACCTGGGGCTTAAGGTGTTTAAATAGGTCTCAAACCCTAAAAATTAGGGTTTGGGCTCTACACGCGAACGCACTGCGTTTCCCAAGGGAACGCCCCACGTTCGAGCCCCGCCACCAGAATTCGAGTTTGGCAGAAATGGTCCCTCCTCCTATTCCAACTTTGCAAAACAAGTCCAAAAACAAGAAGTAGTATATATAAGGGTCCAAAATGAAAAAAAAAATACCCGAGTAGGGTGTTACATATAATGTTGGTGAAAAGTGTAACATCAAATATAATATTATACAATTCATCAACACTTTGTTTAGTGATAAAGTTCGATAGTACATATTAGTCTGAGAAGTTTGAATTTATATATTTTTAGTTTAATTTTTTTTTATATAATTATAGTTTATATTTGATATTTTTACCTATGCTATTATACTTAATAATTTAAAATGCAATACACGATTTATATAAAAGTCATAATGATTACATGTGTTATTTTATATAATATGATAAATGAGGATGAATGTGATCTTTATGTACTGATTGAAATTGCAAGAGAAGTAATACTGATAGATGTGGAACCAATGATAAATGATGATAACAAAATTCAAATATTTTTTTGCTATGCATAGATACATCAAGGATAAAGAAGATCATTTCGATCTATGAAATGTATTAATTAACCACTTATGAGAAAACGTTTGAATGCACAAATATGTAGTTTTTATTTAAATGTATGTGTGATATTTCCAAAATGCATGTATGCTATTTATCTTGATTTGTGTTAAATGTTATTTTCTTTTATTTAATAAATGGGTTTTCTCAATAATATGATAAATAGTTATATATAAGTAATTATGGTTATAAATTTTCAAAAATACAATTTATATAGTTATATTAATAAAAAGTTATGGATCGAGTTTGTTAAATCTTAATAAATAAAACGATTGTTTTCGTTAAATTATAAAAACTCGACAGATATGAGTATACATAGAATATATTTTTTAGTGTTAATTAGAGTGTAATGGGTTGGAGCGGTTTAATGTTAACGCTATTTTTTACACTATAATTATAGGTTTTAGTGTAAAATATAGTATTATGGGTTGGAGATGGTTTTTGACCAAAAGAAAAACATTGGACTCTCCTGACACGTAAGGGGGCTCTACGTAACAGTGGTGGATCTTGTAACAAAACTAGGGTATGCGGTGGTTGGCAGGTCTAGATCTCCTCCTTTATTATTTCTTATAAAAAATAGTATCTTCGGCGGAGTAGCAACAAAAAAGATACTATATCTATATATTAACAAATAATAAAGAAGAATTTGATTTTTCAATATAGTAAACATAAACCAAAAAAGGCACTCTTCCTAGAAAATTAAGAATTTAAAAATAACATTGTTAAGCCATCTTTAGTTGTTCAAGCCCAATGAAAGGCAGGAAGGTAAGTTCGGGAACATGAAGTTTTTGCAACATTGTTATATCCTGAGCGTATTAGCTACTTGGGGGACAGAAGACGGCATAGCGTAGCGTAGGGTTGGGGTAACAAAATGGTGGAAGAACAAAAAGTCAAAGGGTTTAAAAGATTACCTGACGCCGACTTACGTTGGGCGTAATTTCCATTGTACGCGGGGCGTACCTCCAATTCCCTGGCTAGTCTGGTCGCGATCATCCGCTTAGTACGCTAGGCGTAATTATGGTTACGCCGGGCGTAATTTTAGTTAGTTCGAATTCCCTTTTCCTTATTTCAATTCTCTTTTTCCATCTAATTCTATTGGAGACTCTTAACAATTTAATTTCTGCAACAGCGACAACTTTCAGACAAGCGACACGTTATACTAAAAATAAACGGGATATCATGATCACTCGTCTTCGTCGAAATCAAGCAACAATTGTTGAATAAATCTCTTGCATGCAAGAAATGGTTTGTGAAAACAAAAACTTTCGGGACCCGTTAGACTATTTCCTTTGCTTTCTTCGCACCTTTAACTAAAAGTAGAACAAGAGGTGACCTAACTAGTCAAGAACAGCAAGAGCTTGGTCTTCTACTTAACCACCACAATACGCCTTGCTATACTACGCCCCATGGATTGAGTTGGACAAATCAACAAAGTAGTAAGCTAAGCAGGTCAAGAATTCCCTAATCGCTTGCATTCTCGAAACCCATGCAAAAGGTAAAGCCAATCAATGTGTATGATCACAAATTCCGGCGCATAGCAACAAAAACCTTCCCGACCAGTGAAATGATATCAACGAAAATGAAACTAAAAATAAAAACAAATAACGAATAATCAAATAAAATAAAGTAATTGAAAACCGTTCCCCGGCAACGGCGCCAAAAACTTGATGTGAATTTTTAATGCACTAGTTTTTTATTTATAATTCCTAATTTATCGCATCTAAACCACACCTTACAGGCAGTAAACCCGATCGAGTATAGTATAGCTTTGATAAGCAAGGGTGTCGAACACAAGGGGAACGGTAGTGAATTAATTTAAAATATTTGATTATAGGTTACAAAACACACGAAAGGAATAAGGAAATGGTTTATTAAATCTCAAACGAACAATTAATTAACAAATCTCGATAAACTAACAGGAAAACAAATCTCGTCAGGTACTTTGATTTAGATAAATTACACCTTAAAAACATAGACAATTGCATACACAAATTCATTTATTCATGTTCACCGATTCCTAAAATGATTAGATTCGCGTTCACTATTACTAATCCTTTAGCAAACAAGTCAATTCAAACAATGATCAGTTGATTAAACTAACATGCTTCATAGTGTTCAGTTCGTATCAAGCAAGACTTGTAATAATAGTTAATCAAATTACTAATTTAATTAAACCTCTTGTTGATGGTTTATCACACAAGGCTCACACGTTAACTTACTTATTTCCTAGTTAATCCTAGTTTCACATTCGTTATTCCTAGACATATAATCTTGATGGTCATCAAAATCATAAGAGACAAGCAATCAAGCAGATGTTCATACAACTCAATTTACTTGACAATTAACAACAAATAATTATCATTAACGCGTAAGGATCTTTTAACAAGCTTGGCAAGATAAATTAAACATGAATCAAACAATCCAATATAGCAATTAATCCAATAATCAAAGTTTTATTAAATCATAAACACAAAGTAAAAGGTTTTTACACCTAAATCAGAAAGTAAACACATAATAGTATCACAGTGGGATGCTAAACATGGTCACGTTAACAAACCACATGATTACCGACACGTATCCGCTCTCTAATCCCTCCGATCTCCGCTCCCGTTAGCTTAACGGCCTTCCGGCCGCCTCCTAAACCCTCAAAACGGCTTAACAAAAGTTATTTGTCGACTAAATTAGGTTAGAAGTCGAATCCCCTCTCCTGGCTGGCCAATAATCGCTATTTATAACCTTTGGGACCGACTTACGTACGCTGGGCGTAAGTCGGTTTACGCTGGGCGTAGCAAGAATTGTATCGCGATTGGGAAGTCTGGATAAACACCCAGTACGCTGGGCGTAACCTTAACTACGCTGGGCGTAGTCCGTGTTTCAGCATTACGCTTGGCGTAATTTATATTACGTTGGACGTAATTGCAGTTTTCAGCATTTTTATTCTTTTAGCTTCTAAGCCCGATTTCCGCTCCAGTCTTTTCTTTTCCGCTCTATCAATAACTAATAGCTGCAAATCATAATTCAAAGCATTATAAGTACCTTTTAGTTCTAAAAGAGAATAATAAAGGATAAAATATTAAGATATAATGTATAAAAATACACATATCAAAATACCCCACACTTAGCATTTGCTTGCCCCCAAACAAACTTACTTTTATTTTACCAATATCACATAAAACAATCCATTTCAAACCCAGCCATTATCCCCAAGACCGCAATGCATGTATTTGTGTCTAAATTTTTCCTAAGTAACTTCCCACTCTTAAATACTCACAATCCTTATGAACCTTCACCCCTTAGTTTATACGGCACTCATTTCTGCAACCCTCCGAATCAATCCTCAGAAATCTTTCTTAACCTCAAGGTATTTTTGTAAAGCTACCCAAGCATACATATTCTAGAAATTACAACTTTTGATACCACAATGGAGCTCTTGGAATTCTTCACTTCTTTGAATATTTGATCTATTATTTCTTTGAATTCACCACCTCTTGATTTTTGGTATCTCCAATTTTTGATTCTTTGGAATTTTGCTCTTTTAATCTTCAACTTGATAGCTCCAAAATTCTTTCACTTTTTGGTAATTTCTCTCTCTCTTTTTTTTACATGTATCTCACTTTTTTTTTCACTCAAAACCTACATGCTTAAGCAGGGGCGCTTAACTTCAACCCTTTTTGGCTAATGGTATTAGTCTATGTGCAATGACTACATAAGCTCTCCTGGATGGATTTCAGGTTTAGGCTGCAAAACATATTATGTCATACAAACTACCAGATTACCTTTCATATCTCATGACTTTTCACTAGGAAATGGGAAGCCACAAATACACTATAACATGTGTTGGCTCAGGTAAACATTTGGGTTCTCATCGGATCATCCCATACAATATTAGCAAAATTTTAAATTATCACTAGATTTTCCTAAATTAAACTATTATTTCAAGTTTATAAATTTTTAAATTTTCCTAATCTAGCAATTTTTAATTTCTCAATTTAAATTACTTTTTAGACCCCTACCCCACACTTATTTCATACAATGCCCTTATTGTATGCATAAAACTAATTAAGCACATAGAAAGAGAGAAAAAGGAACAGACTCCCCTGGGGTAGTTGTAGCGAGATCGAATGGGGCTGCTACAAGTTGCTCCAAACATTGCTGAAAGACTGGAAACTGGAACTGCTGCTTCTGAATTTTCAAGAACGCCGACTTCTAAGATGTGGTGCAAAGATCGCAAATAAATGCAATATGTAGTAACCATGACGTGGGAAAGTGTCAACCACGTCGTCTCGTCGAGAGATGTGAAATCGAAACATGGCCACAATGTGAAAATTGTTGGTCGTATCGTCATATCAAGAATGGCAGCCTCCTATCGCGATGAAAACTCCCCCACGACATAGGAAAGTGTCAACCATATCGTGGCTGCCGGGATGATACTTCTACCTCGCGTCAAAATAAAACACTATGGTGTGGGAACAACTCATCCATACCATAAGAGTCAAAATATAGTAAAAATGCCACTCTTCTAAATAATCTCTCACGAAATCAACACGCACCCCACACTTATGAAAAATCGTGGGTCTTGAGTATAATCTTCGAACTCTCACACGGCTCTCTCTAGCAACAGTCGAACCTAGCCGCTGAACTTACTGCCAGCTTTCTAAGGGCGAAAATTCTGCAAAGATCTAAACAACCAAAGAGCATCAACATGGAAAACAAAAATAAAACAACCTAAATTAAACTAATTACATACCAAATAAAAATACTAATACTAAGCAACGCAAAAATAAACTAAAAATAACACAAAAATAAAAATAAAAAGGATAAACTAAGTCACTCGTCATCCTCGTCATCGTGCTGCTGTGTCCCAGATGTACCGGCTCCATCAGGTGGTGACTGGAATGGTGGAGGAAAAGGAACCGGGTACTGAAACCCCTGATGGGCAAAGAATGCAGTCAACGCATCCCCATACCACTGCTGTCGTCTCTCTACGTGTGCAACACGCTTACCCAGGCTCTGAAATCCCTCGTCAATGCGCTGAAATCCCTCGTCCACGCGCTGGGCCAGGTAACGTATATCAATCTCTGGCTCAGGTCCCTGCTGCGCTCCTCGAGGAGCAGGTCTACGCCGCTGGGCTCGTCGTGGCTGTGGCTCGACTGCACCCTCCTCGTCGGCCACGTCATCTGATCGTACCCGTAAGACACCATCCTCGCCCCGCTCAAGTACACGCATCGACTCCAATAACTGAAGGCTCATCGCCCTCATATCATGAAACACCATCGATCTCGTAATCTCGCGTGTCAACAACTGATAGGATCGAGCTAATTGTGTGATAAAATGCCCCCCCGCAAATCGGGCTATCCTCCTGAAGTCCCCTGGCCCTCCTACCCATATAAGCAGCTAAAGCAACTGGAAGGTTCAGGTGCCTCCCTGGAGTAACAAGCGACCATAAGAAATACAAGTCTGTAGAAGGCACTCTCTCACTATTCTTATGGTGCGTGAGAGACATGGAAATCAGACGGTGCAACAATCTATATGTGGTAGACCGAATCATCCTCCCCCGTGCAGTAGATGGTGTGTACACTCCCCCAGTAATCTCTGCCCAGAAAGTGTTTTCATTGTAGTCATCCGGCCGGCCCGTGAGACAATCAGCAAGGAATGCCGGAAAGTGGACACTCCTCGTCTCGTCTACGGTATATATCCCAACTTGGGTGGCAAGCTCAATCGCACTGCACTCCCGACTCACACCACCCAGTCTAAAGGAAAAGGCTGTCCTATCATCGGGTGTCTTCCTAGGGTCATAGGAAACTGTAGCATAAAACTGATGGGTTTTGAGCATTCTAACACTTCCTAAGTGTACATGCAACCCTAATAACCTTGAATCTATGTTTTCTCTATATACATGCAAATTTCTTTTTCAAGGTTATTTCCTAACTAGCATGGTATGGGGATTACATAGAACATAAAACTAGTAGAAATACATACCTTGTTGTTGCTTGGATTCCTTCAAGACTTTGTGAGCCTAGCACCCCAAATGTTGTGCCTCAAATGCTTCACACAACACCACAAGACTTGGAATAACTTGAGAGAATGTCACTTAGCCTCAAAATCGGTTATGCCCTCTCTAGTAACGCTAGGTCATGATTTTGCTAGCCATAGGGTTTCTTTTATAGTGTTGTCACAATTAGGGTTTACACATGAATGCCCTTAATTGTCATGACTCTTGATTTCCCATGACCCATGGATTTGTAACTCCCATGGACTATCCATGGAGCACCATATGGTTATAACCAAACCCATAAACCATGGATCATTAATCCACCATAAAAGAATTGATGATTGTCATAATCAACCCTATATATTTAATTAGTCTCACTTTGATCACCGAATTAATACTAGATTAATACTTGATCAATACTAATTAAATAATACTATTATTAATATATTAGAACTTATAATATATTAATAATCATAAGTGCCTTATTCTCTCATTTAGTCTATCCAAGTATTGCAATGCCATGCAACCCAAATGGACCATGCCGGGTCGGGTCAAGTACATACCAAATAAAGTTATGGACTTAGACACTATATCCAACAGTCTCCCACTTGGATAAGTCTAATAACTATATTTGCAAATATGACTTCAAAATCCGACTAGCAATCGTAGCTCTTTCAAAGTCTCTCGGAACTGAGATGATGATGATACGCCATTTAAGATAAGTGATCATATAATCCTCTGTTCTCATGATATCAGCCGGACAAACACATGGAACATGGTCTTACTTATTGTCCAACATTTGTTTCTCGATCTCTGATTTGTTTCGACATAGAACTAAATTGAACACATCAATTAGGTTCTGACCGGGCCCGATACATAAGTCAAAACCAAATCATCGAGGGGCCCAGCTATCGCTTCTATTTCTAAAAGGAACAGATAAACTTCGACTGATATGCTTGTACTAACTACTTGTTGAATTATTCACAAAGGCACGTTTTATAACATCGAGTTACCAATGCGTTTTCGTACAATCAATGAATAACCAACTCATAGTCAACAACTCATATCTCTAGGTTTGAAGATTTATATGATATTACCGTCTCACGATCACTCGAGATAAATTCCATGAAGTGATGCAAGTGAGCGTAGGTTGAATCCAATACTCAGCCCTTATGAGTACTCATGAATGTTGTAGCAACCATTGCATTGTCTAAAGCACTTTAGACAAATCATACAAGCCAAATTCATGACAGTCTTGATTCATATCTACTTCCAACATATGACTGACTGTGGATGGTTTGAATAATATGATATATACCATAACATAATTATTCTGGAAGTCAAAACATGCAAAGTGAAACATAAGAATAATACTAATCTTATATGGCCCCAACACTTTGAGTGTAAATAAAAACACCTTTTATTTAAGCACCATATTGATTACTCATTATTTATGTTTCGATTAATCAACTTTATGCTTGAATTAAAACATTAGTTGTCCCATGCTCCAAGCATGTACACTATGTTTTTCCAAACAACAATTATGCCATACTCCAAGTATACATACTATGTTTACATATGGTCCTCTCTTTGTGAAATAGATCAATTGACAATATTCTAATGATGCTAATTTCACAATTCCAATCCTCGTTGTAAATGAAAGAATACCAAACTCTTGCCATCTACTATAATCTGTTAGATTCTAAACTTATATGCAATGATCCCCTTGTAATGACTGTGCACAGAAGTCACAAAGACTTGGCAACAGAAATTACAAAGTATTCCAATGGAAAACAATTGCTATGGAAATGAAGTCTCAAATTCAAAGTACCTTCCTTTGAACATCCTTCTTAGCATTAAGTTCTTTAATCTTACACAGATTCAAAGAATAACTTCCACCTATGGAGACAATTCCATATTACCATTTTGACCATCACTTCTGAACAAGAGTTGCCTCTTTTCAAAATATGTCAATATGGTCCTTACTCTATACTTCTAATTGTCCATGAGCAACCAATCTTTGGTAAACCTCAGATTGTCCTCGACAACTTTGCTTAATCATTTTAGTCATTTCCAGTTCTATTCCTTTTTCCATCTTAATGCCCTAGGCATTTGGAAAATTTAGAATGGATGAATATTATAGCACATGTAATCAAACCTATACCCAAAGCATATGGGACATGATTTATGCTATAAAAATTTTTATTTGCCATGTTTTCATAATTCGAACTATGAAGAGGGATGCCGTAATCATAATCGAATTTTGAGAACGCAACATATATAGAATTTCCTTATGTTAAACCATTCCAACATAACATTCATATATATTCTTGACTAAAGTAGATTAAATTCTCAATCTAAGCTTGTAGAATTGGAGTGAAGTATAAAATCCTCTCCCTTAATTATAGCAAAACAACTTTTTCAAGGCGAATTGAAACTTTTGTTTTCTATAATTAACATTGCTAACCTGCAATATTTAACATAATCGTCATGCTCCCACTAGCATAATGATTACCAGCATAACACTTTATGCTCCCACTAGCTTTGACATGTACTCAGAAATCAACTGGACTTCTAGAAATCAATACTTTATTGACTTTCTTACCAAAGTTCATATTTCTGATAGTAGATTGCTTTGATAAGACTTTATCAAAAACATACACCTTTCCTTAGATAGCTCACATGTTTGTCTAGACCTTTTGCAATTCTCACTAGTTAGTGTGCCGGTTAACCACACACGTTCCACTAACTATATGAGAATGCAAATATCACAACCACTATCTACTTAAAATCTTCTTAGTGGAAGCGTTTCCTCACCATCATTTTCATGAATCGAAGAGAAACCTTATGATACTTAGATTTTATGGTGTATGTGTTCCTATCCATGTGAATTTGTCATAACCATAATCACAGGACTAGGTTAGTGACACTTCCAAATTCATATGGACTGAACTTGTGCAATCTTAATTTCTTGCCACCTGGTAGCACAATGCCCACCATTGCTTCCGGGTTGTTATGCAAACAATTGAGAACTCATAGAACTCACAAGCATAATCAACTTTCAACTGGAACAGACACAGAAACAAGAATATGTCAACACGATAGGTTACAAACCTCAAGTCGTGGGCTAGTGATTAACAAAACTCTTGATTTAGTTCTTGAAACTATTTCAGAATCATTTAGACTCCCACTATCCTCTTGACATATAAGACTTCTCTTTGTCAAGAACCATTCCTTGACAATACAAATATTCAAGAGCTAGTGCGGATTCTTATCAAGTTCAACACTTCTCACTATTGGTTTTAGCTGGTCTTTGTTTTATCCAAAACATCACAACTTACCAATCTCAAATGTACAAGAATAGGAAACATCTTACTCTACATTTTACAAGTGTTATGAAATTTCTAAAGACTATGTCACTCAAGTTACAATCTTGGAGTATTACTCCAGGATTTGGTTTTGGAACGAAGTATGAATTATCTTTTGATTTAACCATTTCAACAATTCACGATTCCTCTCCTTAGGCAACAAACACACTAAGGTGTCCTTAGAGGATCAATTGTGATATGGTTCCATAATCACTAAGATAATCATAAAACAAAATACACAAGTACTCTCCCATCTCTTCAGATTGGGGAAAATTTTATCTTTCTGCCTTATTTGATTCTTCTTATTCATTCTGCCATACATTGAAACTTTTCCAATGTTTCAGAAATACACTTAAACTCGTAAGCATAACCATATTTACTAAACTTTAGTAAATCATAACGAATAATCTTATCTATCTTTGTGGTGGACCTGACCAGCACACAACCAAGTGTACCCAATCTTTTAGTCCTTCACTTGACTCACATGTACATGTGAACAAGGAATTAGTCTTAATTTCCCAAAGACGAAAACTTCTCATTCATCATACAATACAAGTTGCATGATTCCAAGTTTCTATCTAACTGAAACTTGGGCGATGAGAATCTTTCCTTATTTGGTAAATTATGATACTACCACAAATGAAAGAATCAAATCCATTTTCAAATATTGCTATTAATGGAAACATATAATCAACAATTTTTCACAAATGTCATTGTAAGGATACTTAAAATAAATAAAATCAAAACTTTCCTTTATTTTAAAACTTTGCGGAAAACTTATCCTTACAACCCATATGAAAACCTTGTTGTTATCTATTCCTAAGCAATATGTCTCAACTCTTAAGTAATAGCTCAAAATTCTGATCACCGATCCATGCGATGAAAATCCCTCTTCGCGATCAGAATCAGCATATACTTCCTTTAAGTTTCTTCACTTTTCTTTGATTCTTAAAACATCAACATGTGACCCAGTCACATCATGCAATAAGAATCTCATAATAGAAACTTAATAGAGTTAGACAATGGACTTTACCTGAAGTAGAGTCAAACATTTGACTTTACTATCCTTATGGACTTTTAGGTAAATTTGGCAGCTTCGCAACCAATGCCCTTCCTTTGGCAACAGAAACATATGGACTCTTTGGAAACGGTACACGGGACTATCACAGACTTAGCCTTTCTCTTTACCATTTGGTCAACCGAGTTGACTATGGCCAATCCCTTTCAATTGGGAAGAGAAAGTTTTTCTGGACTTCCAATGTTACCATTGTCAATGTCCATGGAAGTTTGGGAAGTTGATCTTCCAATCAAATTTTGCTTTACCAATGCTCCAAATCATTGCTGATTCAGCATCATCAAGCAAATAGGTAAGATCATTAAGGGTCATGTCGTGATCTGTCATCAGGGAGTGACTGAAGAACCAAGTCAACAGCCAGCTACCTCGAGACTTCGACACCCAACTCTCCCGGCTTGTCAATATGTGACTTAATCTCCAAGACCTAAGCACATATAGACTTTGTTTGCCAATAGGGATTGAGTGACTTAGAACTTATCAGGTCTTGAAACTTGTGGGATAGGGAGATTTATTGGAGGAGGTGGAGGAAGTGAAGTATGATTTCCAGTCCCACTAATGCACAACAAAGGGATTGATCTTTCACCTTGGTTGCCATCTGGGATATCATCTTCATTAGGAAGCTTGTTCCTAAAGATTTGGGAAGACCATAGCTGTGTAAACTAGACATCTATAATGGGAGAAATTCAAGTTAGTTGATTTAAAGTCCTTAATATAACACCCAATATGAAATAGTAAGGCTAGGACCCAACAACCTATTTATAACTGGAAGAGGGATGCCGTAATCCAAATTATAAAATAGTTGAAGGTAGGTAAAAAACGATTTACCAATTTCCACCATAAAAACGAAATATAATTAAGTTTTTAATTGGATTTGAAACTCCTAGATCTTTTGAGATACATTGAACTTTCAATGGCATGTTTGAATCTCGATTGTGCCCTCTCAAGTTTGTGACTGGGATGCCGAGGATCACAAACAAGGTGTGAATAACCATACAAATTGACTTGGTACCCTCAACAATATTACCTAATCGATGTGCCGGTTAACCACACACGCTCCACCGATCTATAATAAAGTCAAGTTACCCTTTGCCACACTTACTAGTCCATGTTAGTGTGCTGGTTAACCACACACGCTCCACTAACGACTTGGTAAGGTACAAAGTGTAATTTTATGGGCTAGCACCAATTTCACATTTTCCTAAAGTAACTAAGATTGGGAATTTATAATGTATAGTTACTTTATAATTCATTATACTTTTAATGAGTATTTAAAGTCGTATCCTACCCGTTCGGCTAACGACCCTCCACCGATCAAGGAAGCGGTGGGTGAGAGTGGACACCCATTAAGTCACCATTTTATAGGCAACAACCTTATACCCCCCTTATAGACCGGCTTCGTGAATGAGGCCTACTAACGGTAAGAATGACATATTCTTATACATATCTATATAATTAAAATTATAATAATAGTATAAGGGTGTATTTTAAACATTTAAAATACTTGGTGGTTTAATCTATTAATTAAACTATACTTAATTTAATTAAACTTAAACCATGTCTTTATGGAATTATTAACTCTTTTAATTAAACACTTTAATTAATTTAATGAAATCCATAAAGCTTGAATTTTACCTTTAAAAAATTCTAAGAGTTCAATTTGGAATTAAAGTGTAAGGCTTTTCAAATTCCAAAACTTGAGGGCAAGAATTGAAACTATTCCAAGTCTCTTCAATTTGTAACTTATGAGTTTTAATGGTTCATAAAATGAAGACTCTTCATTTTATGAAACCTCTTTAGTTCTTTAATCATAATTAAAAGAAGTGACTTTTGGTTATCCATAACTTGAGGACAAGTTATGGACACTATCATTAGCATTAAGATCATGAATTAAACAAGCATGTAAGTTACACAAAATTCCTATGATCTTCTAAAAAACTCATAAGAACAAATATTCATATCAAACAATTTCAAGAAAATCATATAAACATATACAATACTTGAAAATTGATAAAAGTCATGTAAAATGGGTTAACATAATCATTATCATTTTGAAAAACAGATTTTACAAGTCCAAAACAGATTGGGATAATGATCTTAATCCATTTCCAGCAACAAAACTCGAAAAAAACTGTCCAGCACGCTCCTACTCGTCGAGTGCATTATTCTACTCGTCGAGTAGGATGAATTTGTTCATGGACTCGGCGAGTCCTCCCCATGGACTCGGCGAGTCCTCCCCATGGACTCGGCGAGTCCAGTCGTCAGAATGCAGAATTTTCGATTTTTAAGCAGTTTTTGCATCAAGTATACAGAAAACAATCCTAGGCTCTGATACCACTGATGGGTTTTGAGCATTCTAACACTTCCTAAGTGTACATGCAACCCTAATAACCTTGAATCTATGTTTTCTCTATATACATGCAAATTTCTTTTTCAAGGTTATTTCCTAACTAGCATGGTATGGGGATTACATAGAACATAAAACTAGTAGAAATACATACCTTGTTGTTGCTTGGATTCCTTCAAGACTTTGTGAGCCTAGCACCCCAAATGTTGTGCCTCAAATGCTTCACACAACACCACAAGACTTGGAATAACTTGAGAGAATGTCACTTAGCCTCAAAATCGGTTATGCCCTCTCTAGTAACGCTAGGTCATGATTTTGCTAGCCATAGGGTTTCTTTTATAGTGTTGTCACAATTAGGGTTTACACATGAATGCCCTTAATTGTCATGACTCTTGATTTCCCATGACCCATGGATTTGTAACTCCCATGGACTATCCATGGAGCACCATATGGTTATAACCAAACCCATAAACCATGGATCATTAATCCACCATAAAAGAATTGATGATTGTCATAATCAACCCTATATATTTAATTAGTCTCACTTTGATCACCGAATTAATACTAGATTAATACTTGATCAATACTAATTAAATAATACTATTATTAATATATTAGAACTTATAATATATTAATAATCATAAGTGCCTTATTCTCTCATTTAGTCTATCCAAGTATTGCAATGCCATGCAACCCAAATGGACCATGTCGGGTCGGGTCAAGTACATACCAAATAAAGTTATGGACTTAGACACTATATCCAACAAAAACTCCAGCAAAAATTCCCGATACACAGGCTCCTGGATCCTGAACAATCGTGCCCAACCCTGACATACGAACAAATGCACGCCACTCGCGTCCGCGTGGGTGTATTGTAAAAAATCCTGGATTAGCACAGCAAGTCCAGTCTGGGCCGCCAATTCCCAATCAAATGAAGGTGCTATGTCAATCTCCTTAGTAAGCAGCAGACTCAGATTTCTCACATATTTGGCCCGAGTTTCATTGTGTAGAGTTTGCGGGAATTGCAAGAAACGATGATCTATCACGTCCTCGGGTGGGTTGGTTCTTTGAGTTCTACGAGCCATAATCTGCAAAAATACAAACAACACAAAACCAAAACAAAATACCCATAGCATTAACAGATTTAAATGAAAAATATGGGTGTTGGTCTGGGCTGTACGCTGGGCGTAGGTCCAGCATACGCTGGGTGTACGGCCAGGAACTCGTATCAGCCCCCTGTTTGTTCTAAGGTCATAATAATGCATTACATGGGTATATGCGCAGTCCCTGTTTGTATGTCCAAGAACGCGTATCAGTCCCTGTTCGTTCAAAAATCATAACCCATAACAATGCCTTCAGATTACGCACACACGTAGGGCAGTAAACAATCTAGGGGACGAATACATGGGGGGGTCGTACACAGGGCTAGCGTCTAGAACTGTATGCGTTCGTTCAAATGCCCAAATCGAAGGTTAATACACGAGTTTAAAGACAAATTAAGTCCCAATCAAGCGAAATCGGTCTATTTGAGCCATAAACACACATACATTCAACTGAAATCGGCCCTATTTCAAGATATGCAGAAACCCTAGATTTCTAAATAGTTTAATGTAACCAATTTCTAGAAATTAAACATAAAATTAAGCCAAAGGGTAACCAAAGAACATACCTCGGTGTCGATTCTACAAGAAAAGAAGGAAAATCGGAATTTTCGGGGGAAATTCGTCCGTCACAGCGTAGCGTAGGGTTGGGGTAACAAAATGGTGGAAGAACAAAAAGTCAAAGGGTTTAAAAGATTACCTGACGCCGACTTACGCTGGGCGTAATTTCCATTGTACGCGGGGCGTACCTCCAATTCCCTGGCTAGTCTGGTCGCGATCATCCGCTTAGTACGCTAGGCGTAATTATGGTTACGCCGGGCGTAATTTTAGTTAGTTCGAATTTCCTTTTCCTTATTTCAATTCTCTTTTTCCATCTAATTCTATTGGAGACTCTTAACAATTTAATTTCTGCAACATCGACAACTTTCAGACAAGCGACACGTTATACTAAAAATAAACGGGATATCATGATCACTCGTCTTCGTCGAAATCAAGCAACAATTGTTGAATAAATCTCTTGCATGCAAGAAATGGTTTGTGAAAACAAAAACTTTCGGGACCCGTTAGACTATTTCCTTTGCTTTCTTCGCACCTTTAACTAAAAGTAGAACAAGAGGCGACCTAACTAGTCAAGAACAGCAAGAGCTTGGTCTTCTACTTAACCACCACAATATGCCTTGCTATACTACGCCCCATGGATTGAGTTGGACAATTCAACAAAGTAGTAGGCTAAGCAGGTCAAGAATTCCCTAATCGCTTGCATTCTCGAAACCCATGCAAAAGGTTAAGCCAATCAATGTGTATGATCACAAATTCCTGCACATAGCAACAAAAACCTTCCCGACAAGTGAAATGATATCAACGAAAATGAAACTAAAAATAAAAACAAATAACGAATAATCAAATAAACTAAAGTAATTGAAAACCGTTCCCCGGCAACGGCGCCAAAAACTTGATGTGAATTTTTAATGCACTAGTTTTTTATTTATAATTCCTAATTTATCGCATCTAAACCACACCTTACAGGCAGTGAACCCGATCGAGTATAGTATAGCTTTGATAAGCAAGGGTGTCGAACACAAGGGGAACGGTAGTGAATTAATTTAAAATATTTGATTATAGGTTACAAAACACACGAAAGGAATAAGGAAATGGGGTTTATTAAATCTCAAACGAACAATTAATTAACAAATCTCGATAAACTAACAGGAAAACAAATCTCTTCAGGTACTTTGATTTAGATAAATTACACCTTAAAAACATAGACAATTGCATACACAAATTCATTTATTCATGTTCACCGATTCCTAAAATGATTAGATTCGCGTTCACTATTACTAATCCTTTAGCAAACAAGTCAATTCAAACAATGATCAGTTGATTAAACTAACATGCTTCCTAGTGTTCAGTTCGTATCAAGCAAGACTTGTAATAATAGTTAATCAAATTACTAATTCAATTAAACCTCTTGTTGATGGTTTATCATACAAGGCTAACACGTTAACTTACTTATTTCCTAGTTAATCCTAGTTTCACATTCGTTATTCCTAGACATATAATCTTGATGGTCATCAAAATCATAAGAGACAAGCAATCTAGCAGATGTTCATACAACTCAATTTACTTGACAATTAACAACAAATAATTATCATTAACGCGTAAGGATCTTTTAACAAGCTTGGCAAGATAAATTAAACATGAATCAAACAATCCAATATAGCAATTAATCCAATAATCAAAGTTTTATTAAATCATAAACACAAAGTAAAAGGTTTTTACACCTAAATCAGAAAGTAAACACATAATAGTATCACAGTGGGATGCTAAACATGGTCACGTTAACAAACCACATGATTACCGACACGTATCCGCTCTCTAATCCTTCCGATCTCCGCTCCCGTTAGCTTAACGGCCTTTCGGCCGCCTCCTAAACCCTCAAAACGGCTTAACAGAAGTTATTTTTCGACTAAATTAGGTTAGAAGTCGAATCCCCTCTCCTGGCTGGCCAATAATCGCTATTTATAACCTTTGGGACCGACTTACGTACGCTGGGCGTAAGTCGGTTTACGCTGGGCGTAGCAAGAATTGTATCGCGATTGGGAAGTCTGGATAAACACCCAGTACGCTGGGCGTAACCTTAACTACGTTGGGCGTAGTCCGTGTTTCAGCATTACGCTTGGCGTAATTTATATTACGCTGGGCGTAATTGCAGTTTTCAGCATTTTTATTCTTTTAGCTTCTAAGCCCGATTTCCGCTCCAGTCTTTTCTTTTCCGCTCTATCAATAACTAATAGCTGCAAATCATAATTCAAAGCATTATAAGTACCTTTTAGTTCTAAAAGAGAATAATAAAGGCTAAAATATTAAGATATAATGTATAAAAATATGTATAAAAATACACATATCAACGGCATAGCCATGTTAGTTGAAAACTTGGTTGACAATGCAAGACTGAGCAACAAGGCATAAAAGAATAGTACATTCAAGAGGAAAAAACATTGGGGAGCACCAACATCAGGAAATGTCTATGTAAGGTCGAAGATAGGCGTTTTACAGTAGCAATGAAAGTATTATGTTCCTTGAGGGTTGCTCCATACGAGGGTGATACCACTAAGGAATTGGAGGATAAACATTTATACAAGCCACCGCCATCCATGTCGAGTACCATATTTTCAGAACCTCACCTTGTAGTTGATATTGGCAATTTTCTTAGGGGAATTAAATCCTTCCCTAAAGGAACCTTGTGTGAGAGAGACATGTTGAGAGCTCAACAAATTTTAAATGTTCTTTGTGGAGAAGGGTCGATTATAGCCAAAGACCTCCTATGTGTTATTACATTTGTGGTTAATTTATGGCTAGGTGTAACGACGTAAATTTTCAAAAAAAAATTTCATTTTTTCAACATAATAAAAACATATATAATATTCCCAAAATCTCATGATCAAATGTCATCATAATAAAACATATCCCATAATCGCAAAACATAATCCTCTGCCAGTGTGTACAAATAATGTCGGCGCCTTCCCGCGATCCTCGCTAGTACCTGAAACACATAACATATAAGACGGTAAGCATAAATGCTTAGTGAGTTCCCCAAAATACCACATACAGCACATAAGCCACTCAAGGCTACAACTCGGTATGACCCTCTGGTCAATGTGTCTCAGCGGGACCTTCCAGTCCCGTAGCTCGTTGGACCCTCCGGTCCGGTCTAGCTCGTTGGACCCTCCGGTCCGGTCTAAATCGTTGGACCCTCCGGTCCGGTCTGATCGAGGACCCTCTGGTCCGGTCTATATAACACATAGCATACATATAAAACAAAGCACATAAATCTCAAACATACACATATACATAAGACCCTCCGGTCTGCACATATATACCACTCTAGGTAATGTATAGTGAGAAGACTCACCTCGTATGTTGTCTAGTAACTCACGTGCTCGGTATCCCTGAATCTCGCAACAATGACCTAGCCCCGCCTAAACACATAAAGTAATCATCTCAAATCAATAACGGCTCTCAAGGCTGGGCTAGTCCCTTCCTATGTCCTCTCAGAAAGCTAAAAGACCATTTTACCCCTCTAATGATCCAAAAGTCCAAGCGTTGACCAAACCCTAAAAGTCAACGAAAGTCAACTGTGGAGAGGTACGCTGCGCGTACCAGATCTGTACGCAGGGCGTACTCTGTGTCATCCAGAAGCGGGGAACTCGACCCCCTACGCGGCGCGTACTGGGATTATGCCCAGCGTAAGTCCCAGTTTCCTACTTTCTTCATTTTTGGTCTGAATAGATTAAGACCTAGGCTCATATCTCAGATCTAAGCTCCCTATTGTCTCTTAAGTCATAAAGTCAAAACCTTTAAGCCTTTGTATGGTTGTAGAGGTTACCAATCACTTCAAACATATATCCTCTTTCCCCATTAAGCACTAATCTCATGCATGACTTAATCTCAACGTCCAAGATTGGATTTTTATGAGCCTACATCACATATTACACTGAAATAGGGCAGATCTAAGCTTATGGAGACCATTTGCTCATAAAGTCTCCACCTTGGGACCAAAAACCCTAAAAATTGGTCCATAAAGCACAAATCAAAATGACAAGGAAAGCTTTGAGCTTTTTACCTCCAAGTGAAGCTCCAACCTCTACAGAACTCGATTCTAAGCTTGCCCTCCAACTTCTAGTTTCCACAATGGCCTCCTCTTCTTCTTCACACCCACAAAATGGCACTTTCAAGCTTAAGAACACACACACACAAGCTTAGAACGAAGGCTTAGCTCTCTAGGGTTTCACTCTCTGGAAATGGTGGCTGGGGTAAGGACCATATCATTCCTTTTATAGTCCTCAAGTCACATTTAGGGTTTTGCATCTGGGCCAGTTACGCCCAGCGTACCTAATTGGGTCCGCGTCCATAACAAGCGCATGAGTACGCGCAGTGTACTCTTCAGTACGCCCAGCGTACTCGATTGCAACATCTTTCTTTTAGGGGATAAACTTGACAATTTGGTAAAGAAGAATGGTTAAAGAGATGTACCTGAATTTCGGGATGTTACACTAGGGGAAGATGCCCGTTGAGTTTGGCAGAATTTGTAGCCTCTTCTTTTCTTGTGCCAATCTTAAAACCTGACAATGAAATATGACCTATTGCAGTAGGCACTATATGGAGATATCTAGTTTCCAAGCTGGCTATGAAAAGTGTTGGTAAAGAAATAGCCAAGTATCTTAATGATTTTCAATTTAGGTATGGGGTGTCGGGTGGCGCTGAGGTCGTATTATATAGCTTCAACAGGGTATTGAGTGAACACCATATTGATAAGTCTCATTCCATGCTCATCGTGGACTTTTCCAATGCCTTTAAACTAGTGGACAACTTAGCATTACTTTATGAGGTCAAATTGAGGTGTCATTCTATATCCTTGTAGGTAGAATTCTTATATGGTCAAGTAGAAATGTTTTACCTATTAGACACAAATATTTGGTCCACCACTGGGGTTCAGCAAGGTGACATGTTTGGATCATTTCTTTTTACTCTTATGCTACACCCTTTTTGCATAATATTAGAAACAATTGCAAGCTTCTTCTCCATACACTGTACCTCGATAATGGAATACTTATTGGAGATTCAGAGGAGGTTGCCAAAGTATTGGACATCATTAAGGTGATTGGTCTAGAATTGGGCCTTCAATTAAATATCAAGAAAACAGAGCTCTTTTGACCATCTTGTAATGGTAGGAAGCTTCGTGAGGGGTTATTCCTAGTTGACATCGGGAGGCCGCCATTGGGGGTGAAACTTCTTAGGGAATTTGTTAGTAGAGACTCTAGTTTCATTAGCAGGTTAGCCATAAAAAGAGCTGAAAACGTTGTGAATTTGATACGCCTTCTTCCGTAACTATCTAGCCCATAGACTGATCACTTTTTTACTTTGTTCTTCTATGGGTATTTCTAAAATTTTCTTTGGGTTAAGTACATGCCAACCCATTCACATGGAGGAGTCAGTGTTGTTTGTTGAAAAAGGACTATGTAGGGGCGATAGAGGACATCGTGGTTTGTGGTGGACCTTTCTTTGGTGACAGTGGCGACTTATTTCCCTACCCATTAGGTTTGGTGGTTTGGGTTTGTACTCGAAAGTGAAGGCTACCTCATATGATTTTTTTTACCTCAAGGGCCCAATTTAGGTGTTACAAGACCACATCTTGCGGGATAGCGACATATGTGGCATTGATTATGATTATGCTTGTGCCTTAGCTTCTATTCGCAACACGGTTCTGAGAATTGAGCTTTGTGAAAATCCCAACATACATTGGCGAGTGCCCTTTTAAGTAAAATTTTCCAAGACATGGAAGTGCATTTGAACTGACGGTTCGGTAGAGAGCAGTTTTTAAGTGTTTACGAGCACCACATTGTAACGTCCGCAATAAAGAATATATACATCAACTTAGGATAGTGTCATCTAAACAAAATTAGTATTAAAAGTTGAATTTATGTATTGAAATCTTGTCAAAGTTTAAAACTAAGACGTATAAAGAATATTTAGATCCCGTTAAATTGTATGAAAGAATCGTCGCATACTGTATTGCGATAGTATGGAATAAATAGGAAAATGTTTTGGAAATCGATTATAAGCACTGTTGTCTTACCTAGTAAGGAAATAAGATTTATAAAGTGCGCTTAGTTTGAGTTAAATCAAAGGAGTGTTTAGTTACACCTTGTATTGTAAATATATTACACAGGCAGGAAATTGTGTTGATTATAGGCTTTGTAATCTTGTTTAGTTATATACTAGGACTTAGAGGTGATGCTTAGTTCAATTAAGTTTGGATATTGGGTAGCATCATATTAAGGATGTGTGCAATACGAATAGAGAGTAGAACTCTATTTTGTGACATTATCAGGCGTCGGTGTACATATTACGTATCAGAGTAAAATAAAGTATTCATTTGGATGACGAGAAATGGTGTGTCCAGATTAGGCAATTATAACGGTATGAATGGTCATCTCACAAAGTAAGATGACAACACTTGATCATTCTAGATGGTCTTGTGAGTTAAGATGCTAGTGTGAGCTCATAACCCACAAAAGTAGATGAAAAGGGATACCATCATGCTAGTTGATTCTTCCAGATAAATATGGACTAGGATTTGTGAGAATCAGTTGGGATGGGTATGTATGGGTGTAATGTTTTATAGATATCTAAGTTATGAGATATATCTATATTTTTTAGAAACAGTCGGTTTACAGGTTTGATAATTATAAATTATTATCATAATAATATTGTGGGATCTAAAACCCTATGTGTTTTACCATGTAACGCCCATAACTTCGAGCTATACAATTAAGATAAAATAAGTGATAATTATTATAATTTGAACCCTCGAATGGGAAGATCGCTAGTCTTGCACGTCGCAAACTACATATTATAAGTCTACTAGGGAGTTTATTGTTGAACAATAAAACGACATTTTGATAGAAGGTTATTTATGATAAATAATCTTAACTAAAATTATATTAGATGCGGCAAGGGTTATGTGCATATAAATAACTTTGAAACCCGACTTCGTATGGAAAGTTATGCTTCTTCGAAGTTTCGCGATTAAACCGACATGACTATGTGTGTCATAAAAAATGAATTCCAGATAGGTTGCTTATTAGCCTAAGGAATCTAAACAAAATTCTTAGAAATCATAAAAGAGAGAATGTGCATATAGAGAACATCAAAATCTGACTTCGTATGAGGAAGTTATGATTTTTCAAAGTTTCAGCGCAAGAGTAAAAACATAAAATCGAAATTCAAATTGGTTGATTGTTAGCCAAAACAATCTAAACGAGAGTTTAAGATCTCGCGATTCGAAGTCCGTCGATATAAAGATAGTCGAGAACGGGGTTCATATGAAGGAATTATGAATTTCACACGGAGTTCAACAGTCTAAACCAGTAATATGAATTTTAGTTGGAGTGAGAATTAACTGTTGATACCATAATGAAAATTGTAGAGCTCATCGATAGGATTCTAGGGATATAAAGAACATAGAAAATGGAGCTCATATGCTAAATTTATGGTCGTCCGAAGATCTATGAGAATTTACCTGGACCGATGATATGGCAACACCTGGAGGTGCCATGTGGCATGGTCTGGTAGTCGCTCTCTCCAAGAGATAGGATGACATGGCACAACAAGGTTTGGACATGTGGCTCCATGAGAATGTGACACATGTCACCCTATAGAAGAGGTTGAGGTATGCAAGTATGGCGGCGACATGTGGCGAGTGAACTATCAGTCCGGCACACCTCTGAGGCGCGACGCGCCTCTTATTGTAGACATTAGGATTATTAAGGAATCTAGACTATCATTAGTCATGAGGAATATTAGACTAAGACTAAGTGATAATTAAACCTAGGTCTTATCAAATGAAAAGTCATGGTGCTCGGCGAAGCGCTGTCGAATTCACAAGCTACCCACTTTAAACAAGTGGCCACATAGTTACTTTCAACTTATACATAGATACAAGTATTCTAATTGCTTAAATATTATGTGTGCTATTTAGTTGTGCTTAATATATCTATGCAACACGATATAGCTATTACTTGATTAAACTATATATTTATCATACTTAAAGTATGAATAGGTGGTGAAGGGTTGTATGAGACAAATAAATAATAGGCTCTGAGAGGATAGTGAAGGGTTGTGTGAGATAATAAATAAGGGGATGTGATAGGTTAGTAAAGGGCTATGCGAAATAATATTTTGTGACCAAAGTACTATCATACTGTTGTGCTCATCCAAAATACTATCGTACTATTGTGCTTACCCAAAAGTACTATCGTACTACTATGCTCATCCAAACTACTATCATATTGTTGTGCTTACCCAAAGTACTATTGTACTGCTGTGCCAAGTCATTTAGGAAAGAAATAGTTAGAAAAAGGTTGTGTGAAATAATGAGCTATGACATGATGTGTTGTGACCAAAGTACTATCATACTGTTGTGTCCGGTTATTTAAAGAAGTATAAACGATGACCGTTGTCAATGAATATCCTTTAGGAGAGATCCCTTGAGATCATTGTTTTAAGATTTAAGAAGTGGGGATAATGGGAAAGGGTAACTAGGTTATCTATTTTCTGAAAAATATAAATTAAAGATTATAATATTGTGGGTTGAAAACCCTATGTACTCACCAGGTTTCCCAACCTGGCCCACTCAGTTTCTTTATATCATAGGGAAAAGTACAGAGATAATGATGTTTGGATCTGATGAGAGATTCGAGGAAATATAGGCCATAATATAAAAGTATTTGTAATACATGTAATGACTACATTTATGCTTATGTTTCTTGTATCATATATGACATCCGAAGTTTTTAATAATCAATGAAAAACATTTCCTCGGAAATAATTTTATGGGACAAATTCCGCATTCATAAAATAATACTCTGATTTAAAATAAGCGTAAATAAAAATGTCTTTTCTTACAGTAAAAATAGTGATGTCACACACCAGGTTTCCCAACATGACCCACTCAAAGTATATGCATCACAGGTAACAAGGTTAAAAGCTGTTGGAGCTTGTTTAGGATGCGGAGTGATTAAGAGGCAACTTGCAATAGTATTCAGGACCATTAGGTCATTACGCTGTAACAATGTTATGTATTGATTATGACATCCTTAGAGTTTTTGTATTTTGAAACATCTTTACTCAAAGATATTTTAATAAAACGAGACAATTTCCACAAAATATTTTATTGTACTGGGATTTTCCACAAACAAGGATATTATGATTTTAAAGCAAAAAGAAAAGTTTTTTTTGGTTCTAAAAAATAGGTGATGTCACAATGCTTAAGATTTTCTTCTGGCTATCTCTATGGATGGGCTTGTCCAACATATGTCTCCTGTAAAGTATCGTGCTTTCTTAAATATCGACTCATGATCCCAATATTCTCATGTAACACCCTGTTTTCACCTTACAATATAAAAGATTGATTACGAAATTCAAAGTATTGATACATTGCTTTTCAACAAATGTATTCTTAACGAAATATGTAGCAGTCGACATTACAAAAGTGTGCATATAAAGAAAGCCTAAATCTGACTGCATATGAGGAAGTTATCATTTTTAAAAGTTCCAGTTCGACATAGTACAATAGTATGCATCACAAAAATCGAAATGAAAATTGGTTGATTGTTAGCCAAAGCAATGTAAACGAGAGTTGAAGATCTCGTAAAAACAAAGTCATTGATATAAAGACAATCGAGAACGGAGTTCGTATGAAGAAGTAGTAAATTTTGCACGGTCCTGTACAGTGTAATCTTCATAAAACATGAATTTAAAATAGATTGCAAATTAGCTATTAAGATCTAAAGGAAAGTTTTAGTACTCAGAAATACCTACGCATGGATATAAAGAACATAAAAAACGGAGCATGTATGAGAGAGATATGATTTTTTTAAAAACTAAGAAAATACATGTGTATGATGATGTGGCGATCTGAGAGCGCGTCACATGGCAAAGAGAGGTCCGGATCTTCTGCCGAATAGGCGGTGTGGACCAGCGAGAGTACAAAACGTGGCAACAGATGGGAAGAGTGTTGTCAACAAAGTGTGCCACTCTCTTATCCACAAAGCGCGACGCGCCCACTTGAGAAACCTATATATTACAACAAAAATTAGCTCATTTTCTCACACCTTATTACAAATATCTCGCTCAAACTCTCTCCCAAACCTCTGGGATCTGACTTCTAAGTCTCGGGTGTTTTAGCAAGGTGTTGTTGTGATGGAAATCCCGAAAAGATGAAGAATTTGGAATCGAAGCTCTCCCCGCTACTCTCTGACTTTTCGCTAGAAACTCTGTTAGTTATGTTACACTTATTTTGCTTTAAGTGTAACTTATATTTATATTCATATTCATTATTATGAATTTATAAATAATATTTATCGTTAATTCTAAATTATAATATTGATTGACCTACTTATGGGAGTGATGTATAGGCTAGATCTAGTAAGGTGTTTAAAGTGGATTTTCCAAACAGTATACTCTGTATAGCAAATGGATCCTACCTCCGATATGATCTTACCTGGTTATTCCTTTTTTGAAAGAACTTAAAGTATGCACTGAGATTAGTGAAAGATCTAGCTTTTATTAACAGATTACCATAGATATTAATAACTTATAGCATTATAGGTTAATACTTGTTAGACGCATTAAACGTCGGTTGGATCACTCAAATAATTGTTAATCGTCTGAGTAATTGTCCATGTGAGTTATCTCAGTATAATATTTATTAAAATATATACTCATGTATGTTATGATATAAGAGATAGCAGAGTAGAGCCGAAAGTATAGTGTTTATGTGCTTGATGCTATTGTACGTGAGTTATTGAGTAAAGCCGAAATTATAGTATCTTTGTACTGAAATGTTATTGTGCTTGAATTATTGTTATGGTTAAGTGAGGGATTGATGGTGGAACGATAATAGGTTGAGAGCCTATAGACTCATGTTGATGACGAAATGAAAGGTAGGGCGTAAGTCTAGATATACATATTAATTGTGGATTGGCAAAAGGTCGTGAACCAATCAGTGGATCAGCAAAAGGTCGTGATCCATTGTTTGTATATATATATATATATATATATATATATATATATATATATATATATATATATATATATATATATTGTGATATGTGGTATATTGAGGAACTCACTAAGCTTCGTGCTTACCCAATTGATTAGAAATTATTTCAGATACTTCTTCGGATCATGAGAATGACAAGGCTTGACTGTACACATGCATCAACATCATGTTTTCTGCATAACTTAATTATACTCTTATTTAATTGAATAAATAAAAATGAAAAATTTCCTATGAAAAATTGGGACGTTACATCCCAACTGACGAGATATGTCTGGTATGTTACAAGGCATGTTTAGACTCTTTTAAAGAGCATGCAGTTCATTGTAAAGAATTCTCAATGTTCAAATACTGACACGATATAGTTAGTATGTTTTGTTTGACATATTTAAGCGTGCAGTGTTTCCGCAATGAAAGAGACACTTGTGAATTTCTACACTGACCCAACAGAAGGAAGGTCAACCCTAAGATCGACTGAAATTTTGGTTTTTGGATGGGTACGAGGGAAACACGTTTCTGTGGACCTTACAGGGGTATCCCCTCTCATGGACTTGAGGGATGGGGGTTTCAAGTTGGGGCATGATCAATTACTTACTTTTCATATAGTACGGACGTACCAACTATCCGCACATAAAAAAAATCCTAAACTAAAAGAAATGCATTAAGAGTTATACAATACAGTGAGAGGCATGGTTACTTTGTTCATATGTTGATCGACAACCAACGAGAGATAGAGTTGCATAGGTGACCTCCATATTCAGAAACAGAAGAAAGAGAGGTTGGAGATGAAGTTAGATGATGCGATGCACCACTGTCCATCATCCATATTTGGGATCCTGTGGTAGAAGTCGCAACATTTGCAACTTGAACTAATGAGTTGCTATTGAAGGAGATGTGGTTGTCTTTTAGAAACCGGGTAAGCTTTCGACAATCACGAGTATCATGGTTGGGAATATTGGAGAAGTTGCAAAATTGGTTGTTTCGATTTACTGGTTATGGGGGTTAATATCAGTTTGATTGATAAGATCGTTGAGAGAATGCAGGGAACTGGTTCCGTGTAGCATGAGTCGGAATGGGATCGAGAAGGTGGTCGAACTTGTTGTTTATGGGTGGCATTAGCGGTGACAAGAGTGGTGGGACTAGGCTCATTGGTTGTCAACTATCGTTCAAAATCCATAAGTTTGTCAAAAATTTCTGAATAAGAGTTCGGGCTATCTCGTACCTTAAGTGCAATAGTGATGGAGTTGTATTCGTCACCGAGTTGAGTAAGAATGTGGACCATGAGATCTTCTTCGTCAAAGAGACTCTGAACGAGATCCAACTCATCGACGATAGATCATATCTCATTAAGAAAATTAGAGATGGGTTGACTACCCTTAGGGTTCTTTGCAAGTTTAGTTTTCAAGGATATAATTCTGGAGCGTGATTTACTCGCAAAGGAAGTGGTTAACCGGTCCCAAGCATCTTTGGTAGTAGAAGCCGACGTAATGAGCGGTTGTATTTCATCAGAAACAGATCCGAGAATGGCACTATAAATGACATGATCATATCGAAACCAGGAAGTGTAGGCAGGGTTTGGTTGGGTGATGTCTTTATCACTGATGGTTGAGGGCGGTGTTGTAGTGGCATCGATCATGAAGCCTTCGAGCCCGAATCCAATGAGTGTGGACTGCACATGACGTCTCCAGACTAGAAAATTTTGGGATGTGAGCTTAATGGGAAAGTGCTTGAGGGAGCCATAGATGATCCAAGGTAGAAGATGATGGATCTTCTGTTACTCGTTTAAGTTGTTTTGGTTCTCTCATACCATATAACGATAAATGTCTTGATGAGTACATATAGAGAGGGAAGCATAATTATAGGAGACACAATCGGGATATACATTGACTAATTATAAAATCTTGAATATTCTATTTAATGAGGATTGAGCATGCCCGAGTTTTTAGAGCTGCATTCGTGTCCGCTCGTGTCCGTAGGTCGCGCCCATGCACAAGTTCGGTGAATTTGGCCTACGAAATCCAAGATCCGCACCCCCTACGTGTGGGTAGGAGTTGGAGTAAAACCATAGACACAAGCTTGTAAGTCTATCATACATTCAAGCTTATAAATTCACTTGAGTATGGTCTTCCTACCAATGTGAGACTCATTCCGACACCCACCTCTTTTGCTAACTTCAATTCTCAAATACCCAACTTTGAGTATCGATATCTCATTCACATATACTCCATTTTGGACATACGATATATCGTTTCAAAGCTCTCACCGAGTAGAACACAAACCCACTTAGAGTTAATTGTATATACAACATATGTATATATTTATATATGTCCAAAGATAGTAAAATACACATATTTATACTAAAATTTCCATCATGGTCAACTATCTCAATCGCATACTTCCGTTGAGATAAAAATATCCTACTTGCATGGTGAGTAACAACAATACCTAATAAATAATGCAACTCAACGTTCCGAACTCCTTCGTATGAAACTCTGAACTAAGTAGAGAGTAAAATGTCTCTCCAAAAAAGGTAGAGAAGTAATATAACGCATTCTAGTTTTGATGTCCGTGCTCCACCTGCCAATAAACACCCATGAGTAATCAAAGTTATATCAATGCCCCTGTGCAAGTGATGTCTAGCCTAGCTGGATTGATGCACCATGTTTGATACCCACGTGGGTTTGAGGTCAGGAGTTCAAATCTTTGAACCAGTTAAATTTGTCTCTTACAATTATGCCCCATGTGTGGGAAGTTTTCCCTGAAAATCCCCTTGGGGGCTGAGTTTGCCCTGTATAAAAGCTCGAACTCGGGGTCACCATTGAAATATTGTGGTGAGACTTCCGCTAAATCGTTTGCCGTTTCCAAAAAAAAAAATCAATGCCTCTGTAATGCGCATAAATATTGAATCACATAAACATCATATGTCAAGATCCTAACAATTATAAGCAACTTGAGGGTTGTTTATGCAATGTGTATGAGATAGAAAAAATGAGAACATAGAGTTGTAGTGGACGGGGTCAGTAGTGTTGCGATTTGGGGGAGGGACCTTCTAATCCAAAATGACAGATAAGCTTCACCTTCAAAACAGTAAGAGAATGATACGTGTACGTTATGGATAGACACCACATCATCTTGTCTGAAGCATTTATTTTGGTTGCCGGAGAGGCTGATTTGTTAATGGCTCACGCCTAACTCGTGGTCGGCGGCGGTGACCGTCGGAGCTCCTAATAATCCCCAATCACATAAATTTAATAGAAACGGTAAGGCGTAGTAATGTAACTTTTAGAAAGTTATAGGGGTTAATAATATGATTTTAGAAACTTATAAGCATCAAATATATACTTATTAAAGAATTGGTTTAATTGATAGTTAACTGCCTGAAATGTATTTCAGTGATTCTATTAAAAAGAAATGAATCAATATCATTTATCATTAACAAAAGGACGAACGAAAAAAAAAAGAAAAAGTGGTGAACTGAAAACGAGAAGTGATAGAAAATGATATTTTTGTTTTGTTTAAAGCTCGTTGTGATTGTGCAAAAACGTGCAAGACAAATTAAAAATGATGTTACACTAAACAGTTATATAAGAAAAACGTGGAGACACAATGGACAACCAGATATTGTTTTATCAAAATTATTAAATTTATTTTGATTCAACTCAGATATAATAAATGACACACATGCGTCGTGTTTAAGAGGAAAGCTTTTGCTTTCATCCTATAAATATTCAAATCTATAGGGCCCCAAATTTTAGAAAAAGATAGTAACATTTATTATAAAAGTTAAACATATAAATATTTAATACGGATACGTATGTAGACATTAACGAGTATTTAACAGCGTTAATTGTTAAAACTTAGGGTGCAAACGAGTCAAGCTACTCGGGATCTTTTCGTTAAAAGCTCGACTCGAAACCGATTTTAAACGAGCCCGAACCGAACTCGAGCTCGTTATTAAGCCTGTATATTAAACGAGCTCGAGCTCGAGCCTATGTCACTAAGCTCGATTAGGCTCACGAGCCTAAACGAGCTTTTATATAATATAATTTATAATTAATTTTATATATTAAAATAAAAAACATATTTGGGGAATTAAGGATTTAGAGTATTAGTAAACGACCTTCTTAACGAGCTCGAGCCGAGCTTAAGCTTATTTAGGCACATCAAACAAAAAACGAGTCGAGCCCGAGTCCGAGCCGAGCTCGGTACAAGAAAGCTCGAATTGAGTCGAGCTCAAGCTCGAGCCTCATATCACTTAAACAAGCCCGAGCCAAGCCTGACCAGGCACGGGCTCGGCTCGGCTCGTTTGCACCCCTAGTTAAAACGATCGTTCCCTACTTTAATACCTATTCTGTAGGAAATAATGGGTGAAACTGGAGAGACAATCGTTCCCTAATCATAAGGGGAATTGGCGCGGACCACAAGGTTACGTGGGTTAGGAGGCTTAAGAACTAAAATCACATCTCTTTTTGGGCCTACAAGAAAGTCAACTCTTAGATTCTGATCGCATTGATGTGGTAGGCTGTTGGTGTTGGATTAATGTCTAAGTCCATAACTATATTTGGTATGTACTTGACCCGGTTGTAGCATGGTCCTTTTGGGTTGCCTTCACCAAAGCAACTTGACTAGATGATTTATGGAGAGAGAGAGGATATTATGGTTTATTAATATAATAAGAATATTATATTAAAAGAGAAAACATATTGTTTAATTAATATTGGTCCAGATTAATTAAGAATTAATTTTGTGGCTAAAAGAGATTAATTAAAATTAAGGGGACTGGTATTGTCAATTATAAGATAATTTGATTTGGGATGTAGATCCTTATGGATATAGGGAGGGGGGGATTTAGGGTGGAAGCCCACCTTGAAATCGTCCAAGCCTTATTCCAGAAGGTTCTTTGGACTGCTTAAGGCCTAAGCTATCCAATTAGGGTTTTGGCTGAAACCCTTGCAACTCAAGTATATAAGGACCCCTAGGGCTACAGAAATCGACTACCAGATACCCTAAGAAGTTCTTAGAGCCGAAATTGTGCCTCCATTCCTTCTCTTCTAGATCATCTTCTTGCCATGGTGTTTGTAAGCCATTAGAGGTATTATAATTGTGATACTAAGCTCTCGAAGTTGAAGATTCTTGCTACTTGTGAAAGGTAATCTTCTAAACTTGTTTTAGTTGTTAATTTCAGATTTTGTATGCTAGATCTAGGTTTTGTAAGCTTTGGATAAATTTGCATGTACAATAGAGTAACCTAGATCCAAAGCTTTAGGGTTTTGTATGTGCACATAGGAATGTTCTTTTGCTTAAAACTCATCAGTGGTATCAGAGCCTTGCTTGGTTTCTATTGTATTTGATGCATTGTATGTTTATTCATTGCTTAAAATCGATTTTTCTGCCTTCTGTCTGACAGACTCGTCGACTCCCAAAGTGAACTCGACGAGTCAGATGAACTCGGCGAGTCGGGGTGTCAGACAGAGGGAATTTCGGGAGTTTGGCTTATTTTGACTTGGGATAATTACCAAAATTGTTTTGATTAATAAAATCCGAATTTTATTGATTCTTTGAGATTATCTTTGTCAAAATAAAAGATATTTATCATTTAATTAGATAATTATTGCCTTATTTGATAAACCTTAATTATTTGAATTATTTGATCAATTATCTTGCATGAAATTAGATTTGGTCAAAAGTAGATAATCATCAATTAATTGTTTAATTATATTATTTGAATTTTGATCTAGATAGTTTTGAAATGTTTCAAAACTTGCCCTCAAGTTTTTGAATTTAAATTTTGATTAACAAGTTTAATTTTGAAATAATTAAATTCCAAACCCTAGAATCTTACAAGTTTAAAATTCACCCCTACACTATTATAATATTATAAGAATAATTATTATATATTTATAAGATAAATGCTAGTCTTACCGTTAGTAGGCCTCATTCACGAAGCCGATCTATAACGAGGGTATAAGGTTGTTGCCTATAAAATGGCAGTTTAATGGGTGTCCACTCTCACCCACCTCTTCCTTGATTGGTGGATGGTCGTTAGCCGAACAGGTAGGATAGGGCAACTAATTCCTCATTAAAAGTATAACGATTAATAAAGTAACTAAATGTTTTTATAAAATTCTCAATCTTAGTTACTTTAGGAAAAATGTGAATATGATGCTATTCCATGGAATTACACTTTGTACCCTTGCCAAGACGTTAGTGGAGCGTGTGTGGTTAACCGACACACTAATTTGGGTCTAGCAAAGGTGGAAAAGGGTGACTCGTTGTTTGTCATAGATCAATGGAGCGTGTGTGGCTAACCGGCACATTGATTAGGTGACTATAACATCGAGGGCACCAAGTACATTTGCATGGTTATTCACACCTTGTTTGTGATCCTCGGTATCCCAGTCACAAACTTGAAGGGCATATCGAGATTTAAACATGTCATTGAAAAGTTCAATGAATCTCAAAAGATTTAGAAGTTTAAATACATTTAAAACTTAATCTTTTTCGTTTTTCATGGTTGAAATTAGTGAATAGTCATTCACTTACCTTCAAATTATTTGCAATTTAAATTGCGGCATCCCTCTTTTAGGTTGTGAATAATGTTGTTGGATCCTAGCCCTAATTTCTCATTTAGGTGATTAATTGGGGATTCTTATCTAATCAAACTTTGTCTCTTTTCCTTTTCAGATGTCAAACTTAAACAACGCTTCTGGCTCGAACTCTTCCGGCTCATTCTCACTCATGAATTTGTGTGGGAGGGTGATCTTCGATGGGACCAATTTTAATGATTGGATCTGCATCATCCGAATGGTTACCCGCTACGAGGACAAGGAGTATGTCCTTGACAAGGAGCTGAAGGAAGTAAATATCAACACTGCTACTCCCGAGGATATTGCTGCCTTTGAGGCCCACGAGCGAGATGCTACGAAAGTCCATTGCATCATGCTCGCTACTATGACGACAGAACTCCAAAAGTCCTATGAGGACTTCTACCCCTACGAGATGCATCAAGATTTGATGAATAGGTACCATCAAAGCGCGAGGCAGGAGAGGTACGAGATCATCACTTCGATGATCACGACCAAGATGAGAGAAGGAGAGTTTGTCACTACTCATCTGCAGAAAATGCAGAGATATGTCGACCGCCTGCAGAAGTTAAATGTGGACTTCAATGAGGAGCTGGCGATTGACATAATTCTTTACTCCTTACCTCCTTGCTACAACCAGTTCCGCATGACCTACCACATGAACAAAGAGGAGGTCACGTTGAGCAAGCTTCAAGGCCTGTTGAGGACTGCTGAGAGCAACCTCAAGGACAAATCTGTTGCATCAACTCCTATTGTTGCCCCGTCTTGGCTATTGGACAGGGGAAGGGTAAGAAGAGGAAGGCTCCTTCCAAGAGCCACCATAAAGGAAAGTCACATGATGGCACCTCTTCTAGTGGAACCAAGATTGGTCTCGCTGCACCCACCTCCAACCTGAAGGATGCAGAGTGCTACTACTACCTTGAGAAAGGGCATTGGAAACAAAGTTGCCCGAAGTATCTGCAGGACATCAAGGATGGAAAGATAAAACCATCCTTTGTAGGTATATATACTATTCAATCTAATAACTCATTGCATGCTATTTCTTGGGTTCTTGATACAGGATGTGGTTTTCACATTTGTTCTGATTTGCAGGGCCTAAGAAGAAATAGGGATGTGGAGCATGTGAAGATAAACTTGATCATGGGGAACAGAAGATCGTCGCATGTCACCAACATTGGAGTTTACTCTTTAGTGCTTAGTAGTGGGTTAGGACTAGAGTCGAATAATTATTGCTATTAGCCAGAAATGGCAAGAAACATCATTTCTTTTCATGGTTTTTATAAACAAGGATTTAGATTTTCGTTTGATAATGAAAATGGTTCTATTAATGCTTTCTTTAATCGTGTTTTCTATTTTGAAGCATTACCTTGTAATGGAATATATGAAATTGTGATGGTTGTAGACAATTTTAGGAAATGATATTTTGTGTATTGATTCTTCCAATAGTTTGGATAAAGCATGTTTGTGGCATTGTCGTCTTGGACATGTCAACATGAAACGCATAGCCCAACTCCAAAAGGATGGAGTGTTGGAGTCATTCTGTAACATCCGGACTCCCAGGTATATTATTTATTTATTTATTTATTTTGAGGATTATTGAGTAACTCAACGAGTTGGTGTCACAACTCGTCGAGTCAAGTCGCGTGTGGCCACGTAGGATTAATGACCTACTCGACGAGTCCGAGAGTCGACTCGCTGAGTAGACGCTGAGTAAGGAAACCCTAAATCCCCGGGTTTGGGACCTATTTAAGGGCACTTATAGCCTCATTTGCGGTTCATGAGCTGCCCAACTTCACTGAGAGAAAACCCTAATCGGCCTTTGAGCTAAGAGTGAGTATTTGAGCTAACCTTGAGAGTTTGGTGCATCTTTTGAAGAGAAGGGAAGGATTCCAAGCCAAGGGACGAGAAGGGGATGTTATATCCGTGGTTATTTCATCCAAGAGATTCTGTGAAAGGTAAGAGTTCACACCTTTCTCATGTTATTGGGTAGATCTCATGATTTTGGAGTTAGGGCTTTTTCCATCCAATATTGGGACTTTGAGTGTATTGACTTCATAAGGAGGTTTGAACTTCAGATTTGGACCTTGTGAGGTCCCTAGAGTCCAAAGGTCCCTGCTTTATTCATCCTTAATAGAGCTTTGATTGAAAAACCCTTAATAGAGCATGTTCTTGGCATTTCAAGCCCTAAGTGACATGCATGGATCTAAAGTTTGTGGCTTTACGTGATAAATGAGCCTTTAGAGTTTAGATCTAGAGTTTGGGAAGGTTCTCTGCCTTGAAATTGTCTGAATGAGAAAAGATTCCGAATGGGCTCGCCGAGTCGGTGATCCAACTCGACGAGTCTGTTAAGGTTTGTCCCGATGAGCTTGATCATCCGATACCTCGGCGAGTTGGGGGTCAACTCGACGAGCTGAGTTGGACCTTCTCGAGACTTCTGAGGAAAACGAGTGGACTCAACGAGTCACATGGGTGCACTCGGCGAGTCGGGTCAAACATGGACTGTTGACTCGAGTTTGACTTCTGTTGAGTTTAGGGTTTGGTCGACATGAGTAATAGAGACCATGGAAGGGTATAATGGTCTTTTACCCATTCCAAGAGTTAGAGAGAGGGAGAGAACAACCCTTGTAGTATTTTGTGTATGAGTAGAGTATTAATTAGAGATAATTTATCCTATGTGTTAGGCGGAGGCTAGTTCGAGATTTCCGTGTACGAGGTTGTTACTTGCTAGCTTACGAGGCGAGTCTTTTCACTATACTTTACCTAGAGTGGTAACTTTTGTGTAACCGGAGGGTCTTATGTGCTTATATTGAGTATGGTGATATCCTGCATTATGTCTTTGTGATTTATGTTGTGTATTATTCTGAGTTCACAGAGTTAGGATCGGAGGGTCCACAGAGTTAGGAACGGAGGATCCATCAGAGTTGTGGGACCGGAGGGTCCCACTGAGACATATTGACCGGAGGGTCTTACAGAGTTGTAGCCTCGAGTGGCTAATGAGTGTATGTGGTATTTTGGGGAACTCACTAAGCTTCGTGCTTACCGTGTTATGTGTTATGTGTTTCAGGTACTTCTCAGGATCGCGGGAAGGCAACGGCTTGATTGTACACACACCCGCAACGGAAATATGATTTTGGAGAATCCTGGATTTGTGATAAACAACTTTGAATTTTGTATTAATAATTGATACTTTACATTTTTAGAAAATGTGACATGTGTTTCAATGTGTTTGAAAATGAAAATTTTGGTTTGAAAATTTACGTTGTTACACATTCGACCTTAGGGATGATGACGTATGTGAGTCTTGTTTACTTGGAAAGATTACCAAGTCACCCTTCACTGGTACTTGTGAAAGGGGTGAGGTTTTATTGGATCTCATACACACCGATGTGTGTGGGCCCTTTAGATCCACCACAAGGGATGCGAGCTGCTTCTATGTGACTTTCACCGATGATTATAGCAGATATGGGTATATCTACTTAATCAAGCACAAGTCAGAAACCTTTGAAAAGTTCAAAGAGTTTAAGCAAGAAGTGGAGAATCAGTTGGGCAGGAAAATCAAGATGCTTCGATCCGATCGAGGTGGAGAGTACCTTAGTCTTGAATTCCACGACTACCTCAAGGAATGTGGAATAGTTTTTCAATTGACACCACCTAGGACACTGCAGTTGAATGGTGTAGCTGAGAGGTGTAATTGAACCTTGCTCGACATGGTTCGTTCCATGATGAGTCGTGCTTCGCTACCTATCTCATTCCGGGGGTATGCCTTAGAGACTGTCACCCATATCCTTAACCTAGTCCCTACAAAGAAGGTTGCCAAAACACCTCACGAGATGTGGACAGGGAAAGATCCCTCGTTGGCACATATCAAGGTTTGGGGTTGCGAGGCTTTCGTAAGACGAGAGACTCACGAAAAGCTCGAACCTCGTAGTGAGCGGTGTATTTTCATCGGCTATCCACGGAAGTCCTTTGGATATCTCTTCTATAGACCGAGTGAAAATGTTGTCTTCCTTGCGAGGAGAGGAGTTTTCCGAGAACGAGAACTCATAAGCCAAGGAGACAGTGGGAGGCAAATCGATCTTGAAGAGCTTCAAGAATTGAATGATGAAGGAACCTCTAACATTGGCGCTCAACTTGAGGAGGAAACTCCTGTTGAATCGATTGACGAGTCCTTACCTCTTATATGTTCCGATAGAGTTAGCGTTCCACCCCAGTTTTATGGTTTCCATATTACTACTGAAGGGGATACATTTATTAGTGATAGCACACTAGTAAATTTGGATGAACCTAACAGCTACAAGGAACCCATGGCAGGCCCGGAGTCTGCAAAGTAGAAAGAGGCTATGGATAGCGAGATTCAGTCCATGTATGACAACCAAGTTTGAAATTTAGTTGACAATGTGCCAGGTCGTAAGACGGTCGGCTGCAAGTGGATCTTCAAGAAGAAGACCGGCATGGATGGGAAAGTACACACTTGTAAGGAGCGATTAGTTGCAAATGGCTTTACTCAAACTCCCGGAGTTGACTATGATGAGACCTTCTCACCAATTGCAAAGATAAAGTCTATTAGGGTGATGCTAGCCATTGCTGCATTTTATGACTATGAAATATGGCAAATGGATGTCAAAACCGCTTTCCTTAATGGGAAGTTGGCGGAGGATGTTTACATGAGTCAGCCAGAGGGTTTTTTCGATGTGAAGCATCCTAATAGAGTGTGTAAGCTTTAGAAGTCCATTTATGGATTGAAACAAGCATCTCGTAGATGGAATCTTTGTTTCGACGAGAAAGTCAAAGATTTTGGCTTCCTGCGAAACGAGGATGAGTCTTGTGTATATGTCAAAGCCAGTGGGAGTATAGTTAGCTTCCTCGTATTGTATGTCGATGACATACTAATCATAGGAAACGACATCCTGACCCTGCAGGAGGTTAAGTCCTAGCTTGGGAAGTGTTTCACTATGAAGGATCTCGGAGAGGCTGCCTATATTCTGGGAATAAGGTTAGTGAGAAACAGGAGTAAAAGACTAATAGGACTTAGTCAGAATACTTACTTGGACAAGGTAATAAAGCATTTTAGTATGGAGAATTCCAAGAAAGGGGAGTTGTCGATCCAAAGCAATACCAAGTTGAGTAAGACTTAAAGTCCGAGTACCGAGGTCGAGATAGCAGAAATGAGTCGAGTGCCTTACGCTTCCGCAGTTGGCTCGATCATGTATGTTGTGACTTGTACTCGCCCTGATGTGGCCTTCACTTTGAGCATGGTCAGCAGATATCAAGGGAACCCTGGTAGAGCGCATTGGACCACAGTCAAGAATATTCTTAAGTACCTTCGGAGGACCAAGGAATGGTTTCTAGTCTTCGGTGGGAGTGATGACTTAAGGGTGCGAGGGTATAGTGACGCCAGTTTTCAGACAGACCGAGATAATTATTGATCTCAGTCGGGCTGGGTCTTTACCCTAAATGGAGGAGCAGTGACTTGGAAAAGTTCCAAGCAGGAGACCGTAGCTGATTCAACGTGCGAATCAGAGTACATAGCAGTGAGAGAAGCATCAAAGGAGGCGATATGGTTGAAGAACTTCATCGGATACCTTGGAGTTGTGCCAGCCATAAAGGAGCCTATGGAGATTTTCTGCGATAATGAAGGAGCGGTTGCCTTGACCAAGGAACTGAGGGATCATGTCAGATCCCGACATATCGACATGAAATATCACTTTATTAGACATCGGGTGGAAGAGGGACTCCTCATAGTGAAGAGGGTATCGTCAGAGGATAACCCAGCAGATCCCCTTACGAAGGGACTGAGTAGGGTTAAGCACTTGCAGCACGCTAGGAGCATTGGGCTGAAGGACGATATTAGTTTAGATTAGATAGCTTTGAAACGTGTAATAGATAAATTGTAATTAACATTTGATGATTAAATAAAGGAGTATTATTTATTAGTAAAGTTACTGTCTTGTGTTAATTATTTACCTATTGTTTCACTTTGCATGTTTTGAATTCCTGAATAATAAGATTATTCGAACAGTCCACAGTCGCTTATACTTTGGAAGTAGGTATGAAAGAAGACTGTCATGAATTGATTTGTAGACTGTCTAAAGTGTATTAGACATAGCAAAGGTTTGCTGCAACGTTCATGAGTTCTTATGAAATAAGATTTGAGCATTGGATTAAACCCACGCTTTCTGGCATCACTTCATGGAACTTATCACGAGTGATCGCAAGATGATAATATCATATAGTCTTTAAACCTAGATATATGGTTTATTGTTTGCAAGTTGGTTGTGCATTGATAATGCGTAAACGCATCAGTAACTTGATGTTATAAAACGCATTGTTGTGTATGATTGGATGAGTGAATAGTAAATGCATATAAGTCGAAGTTTATCTGTTCCTTTTATCCTAAGAGGGTAAAAGCGATATTTGGGCCCCTCGATGATTTGGTTTGACTTATGTGTCGGGCCCGGTCAGGACTGAATTGATGTGTTCAATTAAGTTCTATGCCAGACGAATCAGAGATCTAGAAACAAATTGTTGGACAATAAGTATGACTATGTTCCATGTATTTGTCCGCACGATATCTTGAACAGAGGACTATACGATCCCTTGTCTAAAGGACGAGTCAGAGTTCGACAGCGGCTTTTGAGAGCTACGATTGCTAATCAGATTTTGAAGTCGTACTTGCATTTATAGTTATTAGACTTATCCAAGTGGGAGACTGTTGGATTAGTGTCTAAGTCCATAACTATATTTGGTATGTACTTGACCCGGTTGTAGCATGGTCCTTTTGGGTTGCCTTCACTAAAGCAACTTGACAAGATTATTTATGGAGAGAGAGAGGATATTATGGTTTATCAATATATTATAAGAATAATATATTAAAAGAGAAATCATATTGTTTAATTAATATTGGTCAAGAATTAATTAAGAATTAATTTTGTGGCTAAATTAGATTAATTAAATAAAGGGGACTAATATTGCCAATTATAAGATAATTGGATTTGGGCTGTAGATCCTTATGGATATAAGGGGGGACAAATTTAGGGTGGAAGCCCACCTTGAAATCGTCCAAGCCTTATTCCAAAAGGTTGTTTGGACTGCTTAAGGCCTAAGCTATCCAATTAGGGTTTTGGCTAAAACCCTAGCACCTCAAATATATAAGGACCCCTATGGCTACAGAAATCGACTACCAGAAACCCTAAGAAGTTCTTAGAGCCGAAATTGTTCCTCCATTCCCTCTCTTCTAGATCATCTTCTTGCCTTGGTGTTTGTAAGCCATTAGAGGTATTAAAATTGTGATACTAAGCTCTCGAAGTTGAAGATTCTTGCTACTTGTGAAAGGTAATCATCTAAACTTGTTTTAGTTGTTAATTTCAGATTTTGTATGCTAGATCTAGGGTTTTTAAGCTTTGGATAAATTTGCATATACAATAGAGAAACCTAGATCCAAAGCTTTAGGGTTTTGCATGTGCACATAGGAATGTTCTTTTGCTCAAAACCCATCAGTTGGGGCTCCAACGACTTTGATCATGCCGCAACTCATGCTTCTGGTCGTTCAAATGGACTCCTAAGCATTTGGGACAATCGGTTATTCAAAGTATCTGAAGTTATTAAGTCCCGACACTTCTTGATTACCATCGGGAACTGGTCAAGTATTAGGGGGATGATAATTATTGCCAACATCTACGGACCACAAGCATTGTCAGACAAACGAAAACCATGGGAGGATCTACTCCAAATCAAGCGGGAGAAAGTTGGAACATGGATTGTCTTTGGTGATATCAATAATATTTGGAGGCCAGAGGAGAGGTATAACTCCCAATTTTGTTCATCTGCATTCCGGTTCAATCCGTTCATTGAAGAAGCGGAGTTGCGTGACCTCAGAATGGACGGGCATAGATACACATATTTCTGCCAAATTTAACTAAAGCTAAGCAAGTTGGACCGATTCCTCATGTGACATGGGTTCCTAAATCATTTCCCATCTGTCTCGGTTATTGCATTACCTCGAGAGTTATTCGAACATTGCCCCATTTTACTCCAAAACAACCGTTATTGATTTTGAGAAACCACCATACAAATTCTTCAACTCATGGATGCGGCGTGATGGTTTTGAACAAATTGTGTTTTCCGCGTGAGAAAACTATATTGGATATGGGACAGCTGATAGATATTTTGCGGCAAAGCTTAAGTTTCTAAAAAAACGAGCTCGAGAAATGGCGTTCCATCGACTTTCCGAAGGAGACGGCGAAGCTGCAAAGGATTAAACAGAGATTGAAAGATCTTGATGATGCAGTAGAGACAAGAAATCTCAACAATGCTTAAATCACTGAACGGAGAACTAGGTTTCAAAAAATTTCTGATTTGGAAAGGTTGGCTACTCTTGATATTAAACAAAAATCTAGAATAAAATGGGTGGTTGACGGGGATGAAAACACAAGATTTTTCCATGGTTAAGTTTATAACATAAACATAAGAATCATATCCATGGGCTTATGATAGATGAATCGTGGGTTACGGAGGCAGGGGTGATAAAGAAGGAAACATTCACCTTCTGTAGGAAGAAATTTCAGGATAAATGGTCATCAAGGCCAAAAATCATCAGTCCCAAATTTCGATCACTAGACAAAAACACCAGTACAAATTTGGAGGTACCCTTTTCTATGGAGGAAATTAAACATGTTGTGTGGGTGTGTAGTAATGAGAAGGCTTCGGGCTAGATGAATTTACATTCAAATTCATAAAAAGGTATTAGGATATTCTTAAGGTGATGTTTTCTCACTCGTTAAGTATTTTGAGATGCATGGGAAGCTTAGTATCGGTTGCAACTCCTCCTTCATCACATTGGTACCAAAAATCAAGGACCCACTCAAACTTGAGGACTACCGCCCAATCATCCTTATTGGACGTTTATACAAAATTATATCAAAGACTCTTGCTATATGGTTAAAAGGAGTTATTCACGTTAATATTAAAGAAGTACCATCGGTATCTGTCGAATGTAGGAACATTCTAGACGGTTCCCTAATCGTTAATGAATTGTGCTCATGGGCAAAGAAAGTAAAAAAGCAAATCCTCTTATTCAATGTAGATTTTGACAAGGCACTTTATTCGATAAATTGGGAGTATTTAGACTCGCTTTTAGTCCAAATGGGATGTGGGGGAATGGAGGATGTTGATTAGGGGATCCTTGGAATCGGCTAGAGCCTCCGTTCTCATAAATGGGTCATCCACTAACGAGTTCTCCTTGGAAAAAAGGGTTAAAAAAGGTGATCCCTTATCCCCTTTTTTGTTCATCATTGTAATGGAGGGATTAAGTGTGGCAATGAAAACAGCATGTAGGGAAGGAATTGTGACAACCCGAAATATTTGGATCAAGCAAGGTCTAAATTGTAACCCTATTACAATAAGAACCTTGAAAACCATGAGAGCATAAGTGCATGTATAAGGAAGTATACACTTTGAAAGTCGCACATAAGGTAATCTCTTAGAAAAATAAACAAGTTAAGCAAGACAAAGTGGTGCAAATAAATTGGGAATTCAATCTACAATGCAATCAAACAAGGATCACATGGTGTAGACACAAGAGCTTGTAATTGTGTCACAAGTTTGAACACTTGAATTATAAGGACAATATAATTAAGTTTACTACTAGCTAAGGCCATAAACACTTCCATAGGACCCACCTAAGACCATGAACACCTTAAGAAACTATGAGTGGCCGTGAACTACCCTAGAAACCAAAAAGTAGCCGTGAACACCATCCTAGGGAACTTGTGGACCGTGAACACCTTCAAAGGAAGGAATCTTGGCCGTAAACCCTTCCCCATGCCACCTTTAGGCCATAAACTCAAGGGGGAAAACATCTTGGGGCGTAAACACTATCCTAGGCAAAATCTAGGCCGTAAACCCCATAAAGACTCCAATACTTGACCAAAAACACATTCCTAGGAAGTCTACTAGGCCGTGAACACTTAGATATTTTAAGTGTTTACGGATTATGAGTTGTATTTGGCTATTTTTCTATGCAATCTCGAATATTTATGAATTAGCCAACAGTCCTCCAAGCAAGCATCACTTCAACCCCACACTCTTACCAAGGAACGAAAACCTTTCTCTCTTCTTCCTTTAGGGGCGTAAACTACTCCTCATTGTGTCCCATTTTACCTTATTCACATTCTGTGAACTCCAAATTTTCTCTCTAACGTATGCAAGCTCCAAGCTTCATTTTCTTCAAGCAATTTCCTAATCCTTGTAAGTGTTTCAAGTCTTGGTTAGTAATTCTCCACATTATCTTGTATAGTTCATCATATTTACACATGAAGATATGTGTTAATATTCTTAGGAAGTTTCAAGGTTCAAAGAGTTATCAAAACTTTTCAAGTGTTGGGGCTTAAACTTCTCATCACCTCTCCAAAATCACCCACCAAATCAAACCAAGGTGAGCTTCATACCCCTATCTTCTGAGTTTTCATTGTTTTTGGGGGAGAATACAAGTCAAGTGTCTTGTGAAATCTTAGTATAATTGCTTGTTTATGCATGTATGTTATGATTTATATGCTTAAAGTTATGAACTCCATATAATGGTTCAAGAACTCGAGATTTTTTAGCAAGTCTCAAGGTTTTGAACTATATATCACCAATTATATGTTAGAAACAAAAACTAGTATGTTTATGGAATATAAACCATAAACTTTATGTCAAGAACCATAAGGATTTGCTTCAAAAATGTGCTTAAACAAGTTGTTGAACATAATATTTTGGAAGTGGGTAAAATGTGGAAATAATGAGATTTTGGGGACCATTTTCGGCCATATATATATATATATATATATATATATATATATATATATATATATATATATATATAAGGATCATTTTGGAAAATGGAATAAAATTGAAGAATTTTTGAAACAGCTCAATTCTTAAAAGACCAAAAATGAAATTTTTGGATAAACAAGGGCCTTTTGATTATTTTCATATATATAAGTCTAAAATGAACATTTTAGAAGAAATAGGCCATTTTCAATAATTCGCCTAGTTTTGAACCACTTATGACACCTATTGACAAATATGGGTCTTATTTGACGAATTATAAAAAGAAGAGACATTTTTGCCAATTTCGATAATATTGGATCATTTTTAATAAATATGATTCAATGTGGATTATTTTTCGATAAACAAAACAAAGCAATATACCTAGTCAATGAGCACAATTATTGTTATTTATTAAATAACGGATTTCATCAATTAGCACAAGTATATGTTGGTATTCTAGTCAGACGCATCTCCAAAGTACCTAAATATATAAATATATTAGTGTACGTTTAAAGTCCTGTAAAGAGTTGTAACCAAAGTCTTCTGGAGGGAGAGCATGAATTTGTGTATAGATCTATACGGTATTGACACCACGCACATTCATTGTTCGCTACAGCTAGACCGGCCAGTCTAGGGTGACAAATGTATTTAATCGATTTGGGCGCCTAAGAAACGCCAAGACAGGCATCCGTCATATTAGTATGGTTATAACGGCTCACTAGAATATGATAATGTTATTTAGAAAATTTATGTAGGGAAAACCTTACAAATAAATTGGCACATTGTGTTGACTGCCCCTATGCATGGTAGTGATTGTCCACATTCGTTGTGTTGATCGTCCACTTGCGTTGTGCGGAATGTCCACAATCGCCTGTTGATTTCTCACACCTCACCAGTCTTAGGGTTTTAAGACCACCATTTTGTATATCAGAAAATATAGGATTTTATGGAGTAAACGATTTTATACGATTTCGAAAACGATAAACTAAAACACACACATGTAACTATACTCAATTGGAAACAGAACTTACGATTATTTTATATAAAAAAATATAGGATTTTCTAGAGAAAACGATTTCACAATTTCGAAATATGATAAACTAAAATACACACATGCAACTATACTAGATAGAAAACAAGACTTACAACTGTTTTGATAAGAAAACACTAGAATTTTCTGGATTTATAAACTATCACCAGTTTTATACGAAAATGCTTATGAACTCACCAACTTTTTAGTAGACGCTTTTCAAAACGACTTGTATTCTCAGGAAATCAGTAAGCAGATTAAAGGGACGCAGATTCAGGATTATTTTGCTGTAGTTTGGAATTTACTTACTTATGTCTCTTTTGTGTAATTTGAAGAACAAACACAATATGTAAACAATGTAAGTTTGTTATCTCAATGTATGATGTTTGGATTTGCTATATTTCATTTATATTCAACTGTTATGATACTGCACAATGAAATCACCCGCCTCCGGACGTTTCCGCCGTCTGGTCCGGGGGTGTGACGGGAATCTTCATAGGTATAAATATTCCTAATGTTGACCTCACCACTTCTCATCTTCTCTACGCGAACGGCGCGCTATTTGTAGGCGAGTGGAACAAAAGTGACATAAAAAATCTACCACAAATCCTCAGTTGTTTTCATGTGGTATCCGGTCTTAAATTCAATTTCAATAATTCGCGAGTGTTTGGTATTGGATCCAATTCACAAGAAGTTTTTAGATGGGCTGCTACATTCGGATGTGATCCTGCAACACTCCTTTTCACCTACGTGGGGGTGCCAATAGGTGTAAGCATGAACTTAAAGAAATATTGGAAGCTAGTAATTGATAGGTTCCACTTGAAACTCTCCTCTTAAAAGTCTAACAGCCAATCGTTTAGAGGAAGAGTTTACAAAAAGTGGTTCTGAGTAAACTACTAAAAATCTATTGTTCATTGTTTGTGGATCCAATTAGGTTAATAAATACCCTGGAAATCACTCGGAGACAATTATTGTGGGAGGGGGTGTGGATAAAAAGAGATTTCATTGGGTCACATGGGAGAAGGTTATAGCTCCAAAGAGTAAAGTCGGGCTAGCAGTGGGCTCGCTTAGAGCGCTAAATCGATCCCTATCAACAAATGGTGGTGACAAATTAGTGTTGATGGATCACTGTTATGGGCCCAGACCATTAGGGGGATACACAATTTCTGTAACAAACATGTTGATTGCATATCTAACAAGTCCATACCCGATACATGGAACAACATTGCAATGGTTAAGAAAGTCCTACACACTCTGGAAATAAACATGGGCGATGTTATCATGAAACAGGTGGGTAGATGCGATGACACATTGTTCTGTCACTGGGACACTAAAATCGGCATTCCTGAATATCTATCGTCTGGAGCGTAAAAATAGGTGTAAAATTATGGACAAACTGCATTTGGAAAGAGCTTCTTGGGACTAGATTTTGATGCCTACTACCGATGAACAGGTTCAGGAGTTAATCACACTCTCATTGGTTCTCAGAACCTACCAACTAAAACCTAGAGACGATCAGTGGAGGCTTGGCCTCTCCACACATGGGAGATTTTGCATAAACGTCATGCGAGAAAGAATTAACAGGTTTAAAAAAAGTATTATGTTAGGCGTTGTCTTATGATCATAACCTAATGTAATATTTTCTAGAAAAAGTCTGCATCAAAAGTTCTTTCTGTATCGACCCTAATGCAACGTCTTCTGGAAAGATGTTGCATAAGATTCTAATTAGGCAACACCTTTTCAACCCTAACTTGTTTGGCAAGTTTCCTAACTTGTTTTGCAAGAAACACAAACATGAAGATTTTTCAAATATTGTTTATATCTATTTTATTTGAAATATTATTTAAGATAGTGATTCTAAATTTGAATACTTATTTATATTAATTATAACATTGCGTCCTCGCATGTCTAATTCGTATTTAATAAACACATATAGTTTAAACGGTTTATATATATATATATATATATATATATATATATATATATATATATATATATAAGCTCACACCTTATGATCTGATAAGTCAAACACTTTACACGCTATCTGTTAGCGTCAGCATATACATCACTATCAGGGCTAACGTATAAAGCCTATCAGCGTCAGCGTGAAGATAGTTTATTCTATGTAATCTTTTGTATATTAGGTAATGATATAGATAAGTATAGAATAAATAGCAGATCTAATATCTTTGTCATGAGGATCGGTTCTTAGTATAGATTAGATACAATCCCTTCAATCAAGAGATATACTTGTATAGATTAGTATATAATCTACATTAGGGTAAACCCTAATGTAGAGAGTTCATCTTTGAGTTTGAGTGGAGTTACTGAAAGGGTTTGATAGGACGATGTTTCAAGTTAAAAGTATTTAAACAAAATTCCTCTTTAAAATAGTCAAAATGTGAATCATATGCTACCCATGAAAAATATACATTTTCTTTATAATCTATTGATGGAGTGTGTGCAGTTTTCCAGCACATCAAGTTGAGTGTATAGTTGAAAGTGATGTGGCACTCGAGATACTCAAGTGTATATTGAGTCAGGGATCATGTGTTTTTTCATGGTTAATCCACCGTATAATACATAATCCATGGTATCCCTGTCATGGGCTAATATGAGCATAAACGAGATGAACATGCCATTGACCATAGTCAATGAATCTCAAAGATCTAGGAATTTCATAGTTACTAAAATTGGTAAATAGTGTTGCCTGCCTAAATAGATTCGTGGTGTGACTAATGGCATCCCTCCTCATATCATAAAGTGATATATGGATCCTATCCTTGTTAAACAATTTTGGTTTTGGGTAATTATTTTTAAGGATTAATCGAGCTAACTATAACTTTTTTTAGATGTATGCTCCAAATGTTAATATAAACCTTCATCCTCCTCCTCCATAACCGTCTCACTCAAACTTCTCATGACTCTCTGTACTACTAAGGCGGAAACTCACGGGACCCAATTATCTTGATTGGATCCGCACCTTGAGGATCACCCTAAGGTATTGGAACAAAGATTATGTTCTTAATGAGGATATCCTTGAACTTGCTGATGATGCCACCGAAGAACAGGTAGCTGCTTATGATAAGAACTATAATGAGTCGAATAAGGCTGCTTGCCTCATGTTAGTGACCATGTCCTCCGAGGTCCAAAAGTGTAACACCCCGGTATTCAAGTACTTTCAAATTCATCCTTATGGTTTTAATTTATGTCATTTTGGTCCCTGTATTATAAGGAAGTAGCCATGAGAATCCCTAATGGCAAAATTGTATTTTGGAAGGAAGGAGAGTATGCCATGCATACATATGTATGCTTAGCATACTAAGGCGCTCCCTAGTACGTGGGGTGTACTCATCAGACATTGAAAACCCTAATTTTGAGGGTTGAACCCTATATAATCCCCCTTATAACGTCATTTCCCTCACCCTTTCAGCCTCTACCCTCTTTGAGTCGTCTTTGCAAGCCCTATTCCTTATGTGTGTTGATCTTCAATGTGTGTGTGTTCTTAGTGTTGAAGAAAGAATAAAGGATTCTTTGAAAAGCTTTGGTGTGGGATTCAATCTTGTAGATCTGAGATCTTCATCTCTTTGGGAAGCTACAGAAGGTATAAAGTCTTAAACTTTACTTGTATTCCTTAGAGATCTATCCATAAGGAGTTTTATGAGTTTTGTCCCATTTTCTTGGACTTAATGAGTAAATGCTACTCTAAGACCAAAGGAGCTACTTTTTCAGAAGATTTGAGTTGTGTTAAGTCATAAAATGCTTTCTTAACTCATTTAGTTCTTGCATGCAAAGTGTGGAGGTCCTTTGTGGTTAAGACCAAATAGGAAGTTGGTTTTGGGTCTTAATGATGCATGCATAACCACAGAGTTGGAAACTTTATGGTTAAGAGCACCTTCTTGGACTTGGATCTAGTTATTGGACGTTTGGACTGAATGGAATAAACTCTTATTCGAAGTTTTGCATGGCCACCACGTACGCTGGGGGTACCAGGGCGTACGTTGGGCGTAGGTGGTCAGCAGCGCGTTCTTGGTCAAAGTGGAGTACGCTGAGCGTACAGCTGGGTACGCCCCGCGTACTCAGTCTGTTGGATTTAGGAGTTTGGGCTTCAAGTTCGGGCCACCTTTTTGGGCTTAGATGCTTGGGACCTTATCAGACCATCTGAGTATTGGTGTTTTGGAGAAAAGACTCAATTTCCTAACATATGCAACTGAGTTAAGTATGTTTTTTGAAAATGGGGTTTAATATTCATGTATATATTTAGCATGCATAACTATGATTTAACCGAGAGTCGGACTAGTGATCCTGCCCTAAGCATACTTATACATAAATATATAAATGAATACAGTTTTGATAATAAACAGCAATCTAAAATAGTTTAAAGGAGTTTTTGAAATGATTTTTAACAACTTATAAAAGCATAAGAAATCCTTTGTTTGTTTGTTTTCATATGTAAATGTTAACACAAATAAATTGTGTTCTACTTGTATTCCCCCTAAAAGCATTTAAAAAGGTAAATTATTGGGGTATGAACTCACCTTGTGTGAGTGATTCTTTTGAATGTTCGATATAGGATGATTGTTTCCACAAGTTAGATCCCGAGACAAAACAAGTCCCAAAATGCATTTCACCTAATATATATGTATACAATTAGTGAATAGAATCATAAGAATGATAAGGAATTGGACTAATTTGTAAGTTTAACTTACAAATAAGAGTGTTAGAAGCAAAATGGAAGGCTACTAGGGGTTTACGGTCAGCCTGGGAGTTTATGGCCCAAGAAGATCTTGGTGTTCTTGAGTTTGCGGTTGAGTGCTCTTGAAGAAATGAAGGAGATTCAAGGGTTTACGGCCCAAGGATCTTGATGAATGAAGAACACTTGAATATCCTAAGCAAGATCCTAAGAAGATTCAAAGGAAGAAGGATGATAGTTGAGAGAGAAAAGGTGTTTACGGTTGGTGTTCATGAGAGTGAAGGGGTGTGTTTTCGGGTGGAATTGAAGAAGTGAGGAGGAGTTCACGGTCCAACCCCTATATAGGGTCAAAAATTTATGGGACACCTTCATTGGTTTCCACACCGAAGGGATAAGACCGAGGTTTACGGCTGCAAACCTCGTTTGCACCTGCGAACCTCGTTTGCGGCTGCGGACCTCTTTTGCGGCTCATGCGAGGGTTTGCGGCTGCGAGGGGGTTTTTGGTTCGGACAAGGTTCTCAGTTTCATGAAATTCCCTCCTAATTCAAGCAACACTTCTAATTTAAAGGTTTTTAACGAATCGAGAAATTTAAATCTAATTAAATCAAATAGATCAAGATAAGAAGTTTGACTTTAGCTCGACCTTTACAATAATGAAAATAACGGGTTGTCACATCATCCCCCTGTTAAAGGGAATTTCATCCCGAAATTAAGTCTAAGAGATACACATGGACTAAGGGAAAAGATGCGGATACTTATGTTTCATTTTATCCTCCCGTTCCCAAGTGAATTCAGGTCCTCACTTTTTATTCCAGCGGACCTTCACTATCGGGATACGACTTTGTTTTGTTTGCTTGGCTTCCCTATCCATGATTTCTACTGGCTCTTCCACAAAGTTGAGGCTCTCATTGATCTTGATTTCATCGAGTGGGATAACAAGAGTCTCATCAGATAGACACTTCTTTAAGTTGGATACGATGAAGGTAGGGTGTACGTTACTAAGTTCTTGAGGTAGTCGGAGTTTGTAAGCTACTGGGCCGATTCTAGCGAGAATCTAAAAAGGCCCAAAGTACCTTGGATTTAGTTTGCCTCGCTTCCCGAAGTGTATCATGCCCTTCCAGGGTGAGATCTTCAATAGAACAAGGTCACTAACCTGAAATTCCAAGGGTTTCCGTCTTTTGCCAGCGTAGTTTTTCTGTCTGTCTCTAGAGGCTTTCAATCGTTCACGAATTTGTATAATCTTTTCAGTCGTCTCCCTGATGATTTTCGGACCAGTGAGAGTGCTGTCAGAAACTTGTCCTTTAGCTAGTTGCGTGTCACCCACCTCAGGCCAGCACAGAGGGGATCTGCACTTCCGGCCATAGAGGGCTTCAAATGGAGCAACTTTGATACTAGTATAGTAGCTGTTGTTGTATGAAAACTCGACCAATGGTAAATGGATATCCCATGCTTTACCAAAGTCGATCCCATAAGTCCTCAGCATGTATTCTAATGTTTGAATAGTTCTTTCTCTCTGTCCATCCGTTTGTGGATGGTAAGCGGTACTTAAGATGGGAGAATGTGTGGGTTTGGTTTACTTGTCTATGTTTGTCTGAATCATAGCATGCTCACTCATTGACCTAGACGGCTTTTGCTTTGAAGTTCTTGGTAAGACTCATACTTGGCTCATCCACCATCACCTCGTGTATACAAGTCGCATATAATTAAGATTGAAAAGACGTTCGGATCGGTGGCCCTGCCCCAAGTCCACAACCAGACAAGGAACAGGAAATAGGGCGGGAGCACACATCCTAAACCCGAAAAATCTTAATTATATACTATTCTCACGTATACACTTAGTAGTGATAGACTAGTGGTATAAGTCCTAAATCTTTATTCTTGAACTTAACTTGTTGTACGAGTGGTATTCCTACGAGATCTACTGGGGATGCTTCGGGAAGATTACGTACTTCCAGAATATTCTCCGGTGTTGTTTACTTTATGTTTATTGTCTACAGGGTAAGCTAGAAAGGCGTGGTACGCCTCGTATGGGTACTTATGAGTTTTGAAACGTGAGACAATACTGAGGTTTGAGTTGAGGCAGTCGTTATAGATTGAAAGCATTTTGTTAGACGGTCGTTTAAGGAGAAGGATTTTTACGTGGCACATAAAATTGGTATGGTGAGGACCAAAACAATCCCACGTCGAATGACAACATCAGAACTCTTTATAGCAACGGATGTTAAGTCGATTTGGAAAGGAATGATTGTTAGAACGATGAACTATTCTATGTATATGTTTTCAGGGCTTCCTGTTTTATCCTTGTTATTACTACTGTGAACATTTTTGAATCGCATTTAACGAGTACTAGTAGTACGAGTGTTCTGATAATTGATGTGGTAATAATCATGCTAATCCAATTTAAAAGATAATTGTCAAAGTTTCATGTTTTGTATTAGTTTATATGGTTAGGCTAATTACATGAAATTTGTTTGATTTGAATTGTCTTTGTTCATATGAGTTTAATTGTAACTTCTATGAATTATTTGATTATTGTATTAGTTAAATAATGTTTTAAACGTTTTTAATGGACTCCATAACTTGTCCTCAAGTTATGGATGTTATGGAACATGAAAGGTTTTTCTATTAAAGATTTCATTAAACTCATATGTTATGGACTTGAAGAGTTTTGACAAGTTTCAAAACTTGCCCTCAAGTTTAGGAATTTGTAAAGTCTGCCTAAATGAAACTTTAATTCCAAACCTTAGAATTTTAAAAGCTAAAATTCAACCCTTATACTATTATACTATTATAGGTTTAATATTTATATATATATGTATAAGACAAGTCGTTTTTACCGTTAGTAGACCTCATTCACGAAGCCAGTCTATAAGGGGGGGGGGTATAAGGTTACTGCCTATAAAATGGTGGTTTAATGGGTGTCCACTCTCACCCACCGCTTCCTTGACCGGTGGAGGGTCGTTAGCCGAACGGGTAGGACAAAGACTATAATTCTCATTAAAACTATAATGATAAATATAAAGTAACTAAACCTTTTATAAATTCCCAATCTTGGTTACTTTAGGAAAATGTGAAATTGATGATAATCCATGAAATTACACTTTGCACCTTACCAAGTCGTTGATGGAGCGTGTGTGGTTAACCGGCGCATTAACTTGGACTAGTAAGGGTGGCAAAGGGTAGCTTAATGTTTATCATAAGGTCAATGGAGCGTGTGTGGTTAACCGACACATTGATTAAGGTGATAATTGACATTGAGAGTACCAAGTACATTTGCATGGTTATTCACACCTTGTTTGTGATCCTCGGTATCCCAGTCACAAACCTGAAGGGCATAATCGAGATTTAAACATGTCATTGAATTGTTCAATGAATCTCAAAGGATCTAGAAATTTCAATCCAATTAAAAATTAATAACAATTTCGTTTTCATGGTGGAAATTGGTAAATCGTCATTTACCTACCTTCAAATATTTTGCAAGTTGAATTACGGCATCCCTCTTCCAAATTGTAAAATATTGTGTTGGGTCCTAGCCTTAATATTTCATTTGGGTGTTATATTAAGGATTATTATCTAATCTTAAACTTTGTCTTTCTTCCTTTTCAAATGTCTTCCAACAATGCTTCTGGCTCAAACCCTTCTGGCTCCTTCTCTCTCATGAACCTTTGTGGGTGATTCATCTTTGATGGGACTAATTTCAATGATTGGATTAGGAACATCAAGATGGTCACTCGCTATGAGGACAAGGAATATGTCCTCGACAAAGAGCTTAAGGAAATCGATGAGTCATCTTCTACTCCTCAGGAGATTGTTGAGTTTAGGACACATGAGAAGGATGCCACCAAGGTAGCTTGTATCATGCTTGCCACTATGTCAGTTGAACTCCAAAAGTCCTATGAGGATTTCTACCCTTTTGAGATGCACCAGGACCTGATGGAAAGATACCATAAGAGTGCTCATCAAAAGAGGTATGAAATTATCTCCTCCATGATTACAACAAAAATGAAGGATGGTGAACCCATCACGGCCCACTTGCAGAAAATGCAAATGTTTGTGGACCGTCTGCTGAAGTTGAATGCAAACGTTTGTGGACCGTCTGCTGAAGTTTGCAAACGTTTGTGCTCATCAATAGACATGATTCTACACTCTTTACCTCCCTATAATGATCAGTTTCGTATGACTTATCATATGAACAAGGAGGAGGTCACTCTTAGCAAGCTTCAAGGCCTTTTGAGGACTGATGAAAGTGGTCTCAAAGGTAAAAATGTTGTATCTACTCCTACTACTAATGCCCCTGTTCTGGCAATTGGACAAGGGAAAGGGAAGAATAGGAAGGCTCCTTCCAAGAGCCGCAAGGGAAAGTCTCTTGATGGATCCTCTTCAAGTTGAACCAAAGGTGGTCCTGCTGCTCCTTCGACTGTTCCCAACGAAGCAGAGTGTTTCTACTGCGATGAAAAGGGGCACTGGAAGCGAATCTGCCTCAAATACTTGCAGGATGTCAAGGATGGGAAGGTCAAACCCACCCATGCATGTATTTACACTATTCTATTTAAAGACTCATCACATACTAACTCTTGGGTGCTTAACACAGGTTGTGGATTTCACATATGTTCTGATGTGCACGGCCTAAAAAGAAGTAAGGATGTGGAGCACGGGAAGATAAACTTGATCATGGGGAATAGGAAGGTTTCACCTTTCACCAAGATTGGAGTTTACTCTTTATTGCTTAGTAGTGGGTTAGAAATAGATTTGAATAATTGTTGTTACTCGTCTGATATGGCGAGAAATATTATTTCCTTTCATGGTTTATACAAATAAGGTTTCACGTTTTTATTTGATAATGAAATTGGTGCAATAAATGCTTATTATAATGGTGTTTTTTTTATTTTAGAGCATTACCTTCTAATGGTGCATATGAAACTGTGATGGTTGTAGACAACTTAGGAAATATTGTGTTGCATATTGATTCTTCCAATGATTTGGATAAGGCATCCTTATGGCATTGTCATCTTGGACATGTCAACAAGAAGCGCATAGGCCAACTCCAAAAGGTTGGAGTTTTGTAGTCATTCGACTTGAGGTCGGATGCCACTTGCGAATCTTGTTTGCTTGGAAATACGACTAAATCACCCTTCACTAGTACTTGTGAAAAGGGTGAAGGTTTGTTGGATCTCATACACACTGATGTGTGTGGGCCCTTCAGAACCGCCATAAGGGATGTTAACCGCTTATATGTGACTTTTACTAATGATTACAATAGATATGGCTATGTCTACTTAATCAAGCATAAGCTCAAAAACCTTTGAAAGATTCAAATAGTTTAAGCAAGAAGTGCAGAATTAGCTGGGCAGGAAGATAAAGATGCTCTGATCCGATCGAGGTGGTGAGTATCTTAGTATCGAGTACCTAGACTATCTTAAGGAGTGTGGAATTGTTTCACAGTTGACGCCACCTAGAACACCGCAACTTAATGGCGTGGCTGAGAGGCGCAACCGAACCTTGTTGGACATGGTTCGTTCCATGATGAGTCGAGCTTCGTTACCAATCTCATTATGGGGTTATGCCTTAGAGACTGCCACCAATATCCTTAATCGAGTCCCAACTAGAAAGGTTGCCAAAACACATCACGAGATGTGGACAGGGAAGGCTCCCTCGTTAGCACACATCAAAGTTTGGGGTTGCAAGGCTTTCGTGAGGCGCGAGACTCACGACAAGCTCGAACCTCGGAGTGAGCGGTGTATTTTCATTGGCTACCCGCAAAAGTCCTTTGCTTATCTCTTTTATAAACTGATTGACAATGTGGTCTTCGTTGCGAGGAGATGGGTTTTCTGAGAGAGGGAACTCATATTCCAAAGGGACAGTGGGAGGCAAATTGACCTTGAAGAACTTCAAGAGTTGAGTGGTGAAGGAACCTCAAACACTAGCGATCAACCTGAGGAGGAAACTCCTATTGAGCCAATTGACAAGTCCGTACCTCTGATGCGTTCCAGTAGAGTTAGTGTTCCACATGTGTTATATGGTTTTCATATAACATCTGAGGGTGATACATTTATCAGTGATAGAACACTGATAAATTTGGATGAACCTAACAGCTATAAGGATGTCATGGCAAGTGCCGAGTCTGCTAAATGGAAAGAGGCCATGGATAGCGAGATTCAATCCATGTATGACAATCAAGTTTGGAACTTGGTTGACAATGTACCGGGTCATAAGACAGTCGGGTGCAAATGGATCTTCAAGAAGAAGACCGACATGGATGGGAAGGTACACACTTATAAGGCGCGACTGGTTGCGAAGGGCTTTACTCAAACTCCGAGAGTTGACTATGATGAGACCTTCTCACCAGTAGCGAAGATTACGTCTATTAGGGTTATGCTAGCCATTGTTGCATTTCATGATTATGAAATATGGCAAATGGATGTCAAAACCGCTTTCCTTAATGGAAAGTTGGCTGAGGATGCTTACATGAATCAGACAGAGGGTTTTATCAATGCAGAGTTCCCTAATAGAGTGTGTAAGCTTGAGAAATCCATTTATGGGTTGAAAAAAGCATCTCGCAGATGGAATCTTTGTTTCGATGAGAAAGTCAAAGAGTTTGGCTTTTCGAGAAGCGAGGATGAGTCTTGTGTATATGTCAGAGCTAGTGGGAGTATAGTTAGCTTTTTGGTACTGTATGTGGATGACATACTACTCATGGGAAATGACATCCCAACCTTGCAGGAGGTTAAGTCCTGTCTTTGGGAAGTGTTTCACTATGAAGGACCTTGGAGAAGCTGCCTATATCCTAGGGATAAGGATATTGAGAGACAGGAGTAAGAGACTAATTGGACTTAGTCAAAGTACCTACTTGGACAAAGTGTTGAAGAGGTTCAACATGCATAATTCCAAGAAAGGTGACTTACCGATCCAAAGCAATGCTAAACTGAGTAAAGCTCAGAGTCCGAGTACAGAGACTGAGATAGCTGAGATGATTCGATTACCATATGCTTCCGATGTTGGCTCGATCATGTATGTTATGACTTGTACTCGCCCTGATGTGACCTTTGCTTTGAGCATGGTCAGCATATATCAAGGGAATCCTGGAAAGGCTCACTGGACTACGTGGAAAAACATTCTCAAGTACCTGCGGAGGACTAAGGACTGGGTCCTTACACTTGGTGGGAGTGATGGCTTGAGAGTGGTGGGGTATAGTGATGCCAGCTTTCAGACCGACAAAGATAATTTCCGCTCTTAGTCAGGCTGGGTGTTTACCCTAAATGGAGGAGCAATTACTTGGAAAAGTTCCAAGCATGAGACTGTAGCTGATTCAACGTGCGAATCAGAGTACATAGCAGCAAGAGAATCGACGAAGGAGGCGATATGGCTGAAGAACTTCATCGGAGACCTTGGATTTGTACCAGCTATAAAGGAGCCTGTGGAGATTTTCTGTGATAGCGATAGTGTGGTTGCCTTAGCCAAGGAACCAAGGGATCATGTCAGGTCCAGACATATCGACAGAAAATATCACTTCATAAGACACAAGATAGAAGAAGGAATCCTCGTGACAAAGAAGGTATCATCAGATGAGAACCCAACAGATCCCCTCACGAAGGGACTGAGTAGGGTTAAGCATTTACAGCATGCGAGGCGAATTGGGCTGAGGGATGATATTAGTTTTAATGATTAGATATCTATTTCGAAACCTTTAATAGATAAACTGTAATTGACATTTGATGCTTAAATAAAAGGTGTTTTTTTATTTACTAGTATGATACTGTCTCATGTCAGTTTTACTATTGTTTCATTTTTGCATGTTTTGATTTCCAGAATAATTGGATTATTCAAACCATCCACAGTCGATCATACTTTGGAAGTAGGTATTGAAGCAAGACTGTCATGAATTTGGCTTGTAGATTGTCAGAAATGATTAGACATTGCTATGACATTCATGAGTGCTCATAAGGTTTGAGTATTGGATTCAACCCACGCTCACTTGTATCACTTCATGGAATTCATCTCGGCTAAACATGAGACGATAATATCATATAATCTTCAAACCTAGATATATGAGTTGTTGACTATGAGTTGGTCATACATTGATAGTACGAAAACGCATCGGTAACTCGATGTTATAAAACGTGTTGTTGTGTATGGTTCAGTGAATAGTTAGTACAAACATATACTGTCAAAGTTTATTTGTTCCTTTTAGTCCTTGGAGTATTAAAAGCGATATCTTGAGCCCCTCGATGATTTTGTTTTGACTTATGTGTCGAGCCCGGTCAGAACTAAATTGATGTGTTCAATTAAGTTCTATGTCAAACAAATCAAAAATCGGGAAACAAACTGTTGGACAATAAGATTGACTGTGTTCCATGTGTTTGTCCGGCTGATATCTTGAGAACAGAGGATTCTATGATCACTTATCTAAAATGGTACGTCTAAGTTCGACAAAGGCGTTTAAGAGCCACGATTGCTAGTCGGATCTTGAAGTTATACTTATAACTATAGTTATTAGACTTATCCAAGTGGGAGACTGTTGGATAGGGTGTCTAAGTCCATAACTATATTTGGTATGTACTTGACCCGAGAGTAGCATGGTCCATTTGGGTTGCACTTCACCGGGACAATTTGAAGGATGGACTTTTGAGAAGAGGATAATTATGATTTATTAATATATTATAAGTTCTAATATATTAATATGAAATCATATTATTTAATTAGTATTGATCAAGAATTAATTTGGAATTAATTTTGTGATCAAAAGAGACTAATTAAATATAAGGGGTTGATTTGGTAAATCATTCATTCTTATAAAGTGGGCTAATGATCCATAGTTCTTTATGTTGGGCTAAACCCATGTGGTGATCCATGGATAATCCATGGAGGTTTTAAGCCATGGAGCATGAGGGATATGGAAGTTCATTAGGGTTTACATGGTGTAACCCTAGTTTACCACACTATATAAGAGACCCTAAGGCTACCAAAATTGGCACCTAAGTGATCTTAAAAGAGTGCTAGCTGATTTTGTGAAGCAGGGAATTCTCTCTCTAGTTCTTCCATTTGTTGGTGGTGATTTGTGGATCCATTTGAGGCCTTCACATTATTGGTGATAGGCTCTTAAAGCTTCCAGGTTTCCAACTACCCTAAAAGGTATTTCATCCAACTAGAATTTTGTAGTATAGATACTCCATTGTATACTAGTTAGGATGATGCTTTGGAATTTTGAAAGTTTGCATGTATATTAGAGAAAACATAGATCCAAAGCATCTAGGGTTGCATGTACACCATAGGAGTGTTGTAATGCTTAAAACCCATCATATATGTGTATGTTATTATATGTTATATGTCGACATGTTATGTGGGTTGGTTTGAGGTTGTACTGCTCCGTGTTGTAGCCAACAAACCTTGGAGCAAGCCAGATATGAGCTGAGGGTCGGGGAGGTCATGACAGACTCATACTGAGGGCTCATGAGCATTGTAAATACAAGTTCAGGGATGGGAAGGGCATGTCAGACTCGTACTACGAGCTTAGTGATATTCAGTCCAAGGACTAATTAGGCCGGGGAGCAAGCCAGACATAAGTTGTAGGCTAAGGGCAAGTCATACTTATGTTGTGGGCTCAGGGGTAATACAGTCTGTTAACTGTGGACTCATTACATGTTGTTATTTTATATGTGTTATTTGTTCTGTATTGGTATTTTGGGGGAACTCACTAAGCTTTGTGCTTACAGTTTTGGATTATGTTTTAGGTACCTCAGTGGATCACGGAAAGGCGAAGGCGTGATCGTGCACCTCCTCGTGTTTGGTTTTGTGATTTTGGGAAAACTCTGAAATTAGACATGCTTTGAAAACTATTTTGTAAAAAATGATGAGTTATGGGTTGTTTTAAAAGTTTAACTTTTTCATGAACTTTATGGATGTTACAAAAAGGGATTTGAGAATGTTGGGGCGTATAACATAAGATACCAACTCAAGGAAATGTTTTAGGAGCAGGCAAGGAAGGAACAATTTGAGATCGTGAAGTCCCTCATGGCATGTAAACTTCAAGAATGAGCATTTGTGTGTATGCACGTTCAGAAGATGAAATTATACATAGACAGATTAAAGAATCTTAGTGTCTAATTTCCTAAGGATTTAACCATTGATATGGTACTTAACTCATATACTCATCTATACCAATAGTTCATTATGAACTACAACATGAACAAATTGGATAAGACCTTGATGGAGCTACACAACATGCTAAAAATTGTCGAAGCGAGTATGATGAAAACTTGTGGCTCAGGCTCACCGCTACTTTCTTGGCCATTGGCCATGTTGGTGCTAAAAGGAAGAAAATTTCTCATCCCAAAGGAAAGGCAATGGAAATGCCATGCTATTACTCTTTGGAGATGTCAAGAAATATAATTTTTCATTTTATGCATTGTAAGGGAAAAGTTCCTATTTTCTTTTTAGCAATAAAATGAAATTTTGTTTTATGAAGTTGCTTTATTTATATTTACTTGCAATAGCATTAATGAAAGTGTTGGTTATATTTCTAATAATAGTGATGTTAATAGTGGATATTGATTCTTTTAATAACGTGCTTATGGCATTGTCATTTTTAACCAAGTGAAAAAATATCATCACCAAGTTTCAATTAGACAGAAACTTGGATTCATACAATTCGATTTGCATGATGCATGAGAATCTTGTTCATTGGAAATTATGACTTAATTCATTATTCACATGTTTATGTGAGGCAAGTGAAGGATTAATGGATCTAATACATGTTGATATGGTCTTTTCAGATCCACCGTAAGCGATGATAACTCGATTCATCATGATTTACTGATGCTTCAGTAAATATGGTTATGTTTACAAGATTAAGCATAATTCTAATACTTTTGAAAAGATTCAAAGAGTAGCAGAACAAATAGAAGAATCTATTAGGCAGAAAGATAAAAGATTCTCTAATCTGAAAAGAAAAGAGAATACTTTAGTATCATGTTTTATGATCATGCTAGTAATTGTGGAAATTATATCACAACTAATACTCAAAGAACATCTTAGTGCAATTATATGACTAAGAAGAGGAATCGGACATTATTGTACATGGTTCGATCATAGGTGAGTCATACTTTGTTCCATTCAGATTTAGAGTTGTGCTCTAGTAACTACAAACCGTATCTTGAAACTCATTTCAAACAAAGAAGGTTGATAACACCTCGTAATATGTGGAGTAATAATGTCTTCTTACTCTATCATATTTAGAATTGGAGTTGTGATGTTTTCGATAATCTAGAAACAAAAGATAAATTGAGTCCTATTCTATGGAGTGTTTTCTTGTCGAGAATCTGCACGAACTTTTTAATATTTTTTTTAGCTCGTCAAGGAATGTTCCTTGCGAGAGAAAACTCATATGTCAATAAGTTAGTGAGAGTCATGTTGATCTTGATCTTCAAGAGTCAACCGAAAATGATCCTTTTAGTTATCACTAGCACGCGAATTGAGGTTGATAACCTATTATGTTTTATTGACACATTCTTATTTCTGTGCACTTCCAGTTGAGTTGCCAATACTTATGAGTTGTATGTACTTCATTTAACTGCAAAAGCAAAGCATGCTAGTAAGTGAAAGTACACTGATCAATATGGGTGATCTGCTAACAACATGGAAGCACTGGTAGGACCTTGAGTTGCTAGAAGGAAAGAAATTTAAAAAAATAGTGAAGTTCAGTCCATGAAGGAAAACTGAATTTGAATTTGGTTTGTCCTAACCTAGTCTTATGACTGTAGGTTGGAAATGAAAGTTCCACAAGGATAGGAACATATGAATCTTATAATCTGGGTGGCAAAGGTTTTTCTCTACTTCACGTTAATGATTACGAGGAAACACTTTTGCTAATAGATTTTAAAGATCTGATAAAGATCAATATCGATATTGGTTATGTTACTTGCATTCTCAAATTTACAATATGTTACATCATCCATCTTCATATTTTGAATTGTGAGAAATTTCAAGGAATTGTTTGAACTTTAAAGAGATATATCTATTAGCCTTGAAGGGTTTAAACACACACACACACACACACACACACACACACACACTATCCAACTAAGGTGTATAAGCTCAAGAAGTCTATTTGGAGACTTATTGAAGCATCACGTAACAGAAATTTGCACTTCTGTAAGAAAGTCAAAGGGTATTGATTTCTAAAATTCTAGTTGATTTCTGGGTACATGTCAAAGCTAGTGGGAGCATAACTGTTATGATGGTATTGCATGTTGATAATATTGTTCGTAGAAAATAATGTCTTTGTTTTTTAAAATTGCAAAGTTTGGGAATTGTTTCACTATAGTGGACTTAAGGGAGGGGGCACTCATACTTTGTTTTGAGTCTAAAGGTTTAGATCGTATGATTAATAGAACTTATTCAAAGATATATATATATATATATATATATATATATATATATCATGTTGAAATGTTTCAACATGGAAGATTCAATATATGGAAATACTATAGCAATGAATTGAATAGATATCAAGTCTTTATGTAGGACATAATGAGTCAAGTCTCATATGCTTTAGATATAGGATCGATTACATATGCTATAATATTTGATTATTCTAATTTTTAAATGTTTTTAGCATTGTGTGAAAGGGACTATAGTTTCATGTGACTAAAGTTATTAAACGATTGTTAAGAACATTCTGAGGTTTACTAAATATTAGTAGCTTGTGGACAGTTGGAAGTATGAAATTGTTTGGGAAGGACCATAGTGACACATTTTGGATTAAGATCATAATTGATGGTCATATGGAAAGATGGAAATGTTTCCATAATGGGAGATGTTTATAGAATCTTTATGAGAGTTGGAAGCTTTAATGCAAGAGACGTGTTCAAGGAGTGTACCTTGAATGTAAGACTTCAAAACCATGGAATTGTTTCTAGTAACAAGTTCCAGTAGAACATTCTGTAATTTCGAAGGCTCTGTCTCTATGACTTTAGAACCCCGACATCACAGAAAGACAATGCATGTAAAGATGAAATTCCACTACATCTTAGATAATGATAAGAATTTGGAATTGTGAAATAAGAATCATTAAAGTGATGTACAATCGATCTGTTCACAAAGGATGGACCATAGAGAGGCATAGTATGCATGTTTATAACATGGAATGACTGATGTTATTTAATTCAAGTGGTTAGTTGATTACTCGAAACATTATACAATGAATAAATTCATAATTGTTATTGTGATTAAATAATGGAGATTTATTTATATTCAATGTGTATGATACCATAGTTAAGTAATTTATTAGTATTATGTTTCACTTTTCATGTTTTACTTTCCTGAGTAATTTAATTATTATTCAAAATTCCACATTCGTTCATACTTTTGGAAGTAAGTAGTGAATTAAGACTGTCATGAATCGATTGTGGATTGTCCATAGAGATTGGGCATTGCATAGGATTGCTACAGTATTCATGAGTACTTTTAAAATAGGGATTTTAAGTATTGAATAAACCCACATTTAGAGATTACTTCATGGATTCAATCGTAAGTAATTCCAAGATGATAATATCTTATATTATTCAAATAGAGATATATAACTCGTATTTTGCAAATCAGTTGTGCATTGGTTTGCACCAACGCATCTCGTAACTGGGTGTTATAAAGTGTAATTTTATGCATAATTTGATGAGTAAAATGTATGATTATATAGTCAAAGTTTATTCTCTCCTTTTTCCTTAATTGGAAAAGCGATATATGTGGCCCCTTGATGATTTGAGTTGATCTATAAGAACTAGGCCTAGTCTGGACTAAATTGATATGTTCGATTTTGTAGTCTGAATTAGATCACAAATTAGGAAATCAGGAAACAAAACAAATGAACATGAGGTTGATCATTTAATCCATGACTCTATTCATACGATATTTTGTAGAACGAAGGAATATTTGATCACTTATCTTAGGGCCAATGTTTGATTTGAATCAAAGTTCAGTAGTAGCTTGGGAAGCACAAATTGTTGTTTGATTCAAGGTTATACCTGCAATTGAGTTATAGACTTATCGAAGTGGGAGACTATTGGATTAAGGTGTCTAAGATCATAACAAAACAGGTATACTCTTATAATTAGAATCAAATTCCTTTTTAGCATTTTTTTAGGTTGGTCGGGCCTATTGCTCTTTCCTTGTGCCTATTTCGATGTAGGGGGTTGGTTCATGGGTACAACCTTTGTAACTTCATGGTGTACCCATGGATTGGCCAGTTCCTATTTGGTAGGTTGGTTGCCCTTGTAACTAGAACTTGGTTAGAATGATATTTTTAGAGAGAGAATAAATTTATTAGTTTATTATATGATTAATAAATTGTAATAAATGATTAGTTAATTTATTATGTGATTAATAATGTAATATGAGATCAATTGTTAAATAATTGATTTGTCAATATATATATATATATGATTAATAAATTAATATGAAAGTCAGTTAGAATTGATTAATTATTAAACTAAATTAATTTGGAATTAATTTGGGATTAATTTGAATTAATTAAAGGTTGCAAGGGGTAACTTGTAATTGTTCATAGTTGAGCAAGGAAATGAAGTTCTAGAACCTACCATCATATGGACGGTTTTGGGAGCTCTTTTAGGGTTTCCAAAAGCCTCCTGGTAGTATATAAGGAAAATATTTGAATTAGGATTAAATCTATTATTTAATCATTCAAATCTTACTTTGGTCCTAAGTTACCTAAACTATAAATGGGACCCTTAGGGCACTTACATTGGCACATACTCTTTCCTAGAGGCATATGAACGAAAATTATACCTCTCCTCCTCTCTACTCACTTGTCTTTTAGTTCCAAGGTTTGGGTGTGATCCATTCAAGGCATCATCCTTTTGGTGCTAGTTTTCCAAGCTCTTCAAAGGAAGGATTTAAGTGATTTGTTTACTACAAAAAGTCAAAGGAATGTAACCCTAACTTTGTTTTGATTCAATTAGGGTTCATGTTAGTTGTGTTGTTTATATAATGTTACACTCAAAGTGTATGACATAGATCCTTTTAGGTTGCATGTGCCCTTAAGTGTTAAGTGAAATTTCGTAAGCACATAGTTTTTGTAACCTATAAAGCCCATCACACTAGTGGTGCTTCAGTTAGATTATTATATTGTTGCTACTTTCTAGAAATGGCACACAACATTATTTCATTTTATTTATTGTTTAAGAATGCTTTTCATTTTGCATTTGATAATGATAATGGAAGTATTTTGGATTACAAGCATGGTTGTTTTTACTTTAAAGCTAGTACTTGTAATGGTATATATATGAAAATGTTGTTTGCATGAGTAAGAATGATAACATAATATTAAATTTTGGTTCCTCCTAAAATGTATTGGATAAATCGAGTTTGTGGCATTGTCGTCTTGGTCATATAAAAAAGAAACGCATCGCCAAGCTCCAACCGAACGGGTTATCGGAATCATTTGACTTAAACTCGGATGATGTGTGTGAATCTTGCTTACTTGGCAAGATGACAAAATCGTCATTCATAGGAAGTTATGAAACATGAAAGGATTTAATGGATCTTATCCACAAGGATGTGTATGGACCACTCAGATCTGCCACAAGGCACAGTGAACGATACTTTGTTATATTTACTAATTATTTCAATATATATATATATATATATATATATATATATATATATATATATATATATATATATATGGATATGTTTATTTGAAACATAAGTCAGGAACTTTCTAAGTGTTCAAAGAGTTTCAACATAAAGTAGAGAATCAACTGGTCAAGAAGATCAAGATACTCCGATCCTAAAGGGGTGGATAATATTTAAGTCTTGAATTCTGCGATCATCTTAGGAATTGTGGAATAGTATCACAGTTGTCTCCACCCACAACACTATATCTTAACGACATTTCTAAGAGAAGAAATTGAATATTGTTAGATATGGTCCGATCCACGATGAGTTAGGCTACATTTCCAATACGTTTCTGGGGTTATGCTTTAGACACAACCACCCATATCTTAAACCTCGTACCAACTAAGAATGTTGCAAAGATACCTTCTGATATTTGGAGTGGGGATCGTCCTACACTAGCACATGTGAAAGTTTAGGGTTGTCAAGTTTCCGTTCGCCGCGAGTCCCACGACAAACTAGAACCCAGATCAGAGAAGTGTTACTTCATTCCTTATCCCTAAAAGTCTTTTGGGTGCTTGTTTTACAAGCCTTTTAAGAATATGGTGTTTGTGGCTCGAATGAGAGTCTTCCTTGAAAAAGGATCTCATATCCAAAGAAGCTAGTCGGAGCCAAATTAATATTGAAGAGATTCGAGAATGAAAAAACGAAGAACCTATAGGTAACACTAGCACTCAACTAGAGGTTGAAACATAATTTGACGAAACGTACGTATCTCAGCCTCTTTTTCTCATATCTAATAGAGTTTGCTTCCTCCTAAGTTTTATGGTTTTCATATTACTGCAGATGGAGACATTCTGATTAGTGATAAAACACTAATTAATATGGAGAAGCCATCTAACTATAAGGAAGCGTTGTCAGACCCATAGGCATCCGAATGATAACAAAGCATGGAGAGCTATATTCAGCCCCTGTATTATAACCAACTCTGGAATTTGGTTGATCCTACACCTGACCTTAAACCATTGGGTGTAAGTGGATCTTCAAGAACAAGGCCAGTATGTATATGAGTGTACATACATTTAAGGCTAGATTGGTCACGAATGGTTATACTCAAACTCAAGGAATTGATTATGAGGAAACTTTCTCACCGGTGGCTAATATTATATCTATTAGGATATTGCTCTTCATAGTTGCATTTTATGATTATGAATTATGGAAAATGGATGTAAAAATCATTTTCCTTAATGAAAAAATTACAGAGGACGTGTATATGGCACAAATAGAGGGTTTTGTACACTCTAAATACCCAAATATAGTGTGTAAGCTTGAGAGATCCATTTATAGACTCAAAAAACAATCTTGCAGGTAGAATCTTTGTTTTCATGAAAATGTCAAAGATTTTTGATTTTCAAGAAGTGAAGATGGGTCATGTGTTTATGTCAAAGATAGTGGGATTGTTGTAGTCTTCCTAGTATTGATCACATGCTACTTATAGGAAACGATATCCTAACGTTGCAAAATGTGAAGACTTGGATTTGGAAATGTTTCACTATGAAGGACTTAGAATATGCAATATATATATATATATATATATATATATATATACACACACACAGACACACACTTGGTATAAGATTCTATAGAGATAGATCAAAGCATCAAATCAGACTTAGCCAAAGTACATACTTGGATAAGATCTTGAAGAAATGCAAGATGAATAAATACAAGAAAGGGTTTCTACCCATACAACATGGCTAAAAATTGAGTAAAGATTAATGTCCTTGTACTAGTGAAGAACTAGAAAGAATGAGTCGAGTCCCATATGTTTCTGCTATAGGATCGATCATGTATGGCATGACATATTGTAACACATGTTTTCAGGATTGATTAACTAAAGACTTAATGTTTTTTAGAATAAGATTTTGGTGGTAAAACTATAAGTCGCGGCGCGGGTGAGAAGAGACTACGACACGACCATATCCTTTAAGTTGCGGCACAATCAGGTGTGGACTACGATGCGGTAGCGGATAAAATCAAAACCCTGGATCTCGAGCCTTGGGTCTTATATAATGTTGCTAAATTTTAGGGTTCTCTTTAATCATCAGCCTCCACCTCCATTAGAGAAAACCTTAGCCTTGTTGTGTCCTTTGTTGAGAGATTGAGCTTGGTGTGAAAGTTTGGTGCAGAAAGAAGCATTTAGTTCCTTGAGGAGTCCATTTCAGAGAAAAAACAACTTTTTACTTTGTCTCTAAACCATTATAAGCTTTAATGTCTCTTCATTTATGTGTTCTTTCATTTGATCTAGACGTGTGGTTGTACTTTGTTCCCTTTTCTTGATTACCTTGAGATTTGGAGAATTCCAGAACCACTCGTTTCATTTGGATGACTTGTGGACTTGCTTAAGACCGTTAGAGTGCATAAAGAGTGATTCCTGATTTCCATGTAATAGATTCAAGCCTTTTGAGGCATATTTTGAGTTAGGGTTTGGGTTGGTGGTATGTTGAGCCCTTGAACTGAATAAAGTTGGAAACTTTATTCAGTATAAACCTTCGGGGAATCAAATATGATATTTTGGGTACCAGTCTTATTGGAGTAAGACATTGGTTTAAAGTTGGCTAGGTAGCATGAACCATTACGTGATTGTTAAGGAGTCGCGACGCGGATGTTAGGGAATCACGGTGCTAGTAGCGATGGCCAATCACAACTCTTTTGGCATATAGTGACCATATCGTGGTCTAGGAGTTGGCCATGATGTGGAGGTCGTTCACTGTTAACCATTTACTTTTTGACCGGTTTGACTTTTGGTCAAATTATTGAAAAATAAAGTTAAAAAACAATAATAAATAAAGTATATATAAAAAACAATAATAAATAAAGTCTATATATATATATATATATATATATATATATATATATGTGTGTGTGTGTGTGTGTATATATATATATATATATATATATATATATATATATATATATATAAACAAAAATAAATTAAGTATATAAAAAACAAAAAATAAAGTTAAAAAACCGTGTGATGTATTTTTTGCGAACTACAAAGACCAATTTGAACTTTGAACCCAATTTTAGGATTGATTTTGCAAAAAAAATAACAGAGCTAATAATGAAACTCGTTAAGTGGGCTAGATTGACAATTCTACGAGAAAGTTATGGTTACAACAATAAAAAAAATGTTAGAGCTTTTTTTTATTATGCGTTAAAAAATTAGGGTTTTTATGATATTAGTCCTTTTATTAAATCAAAATATATATATATATATATATATATATATATATATATATATATATATATATATATATATATATATATATATTAATATAATATATGTATCAATAATTTATTATAAAATTATATTCTACCTTATATATTATTCATAATTTTAATCAAAGTGATTGTATTATTATTAAAGCGGACTAGTCCAACAATAAGCCTAGTGGAAAGTGATGTCACGCTTGCTATAGTCCACGTAGGTGTCATGTTAGCTTTGTCATACTTTAACCAAAATTTGTCATTTACATGATGTGGTTTGCCATATTTGCCATGGTAATTTTTTTTAAAAATTAATTAATATAAAAAAATAATCAAAATCAAGTTTTGTAGGTTTTATAATATAAAAAAATAAAAATAATATTAATAATAATTAAAAATGAATCGTTTTATTTAATATAAATAGATTTTGTAAGTTTATGGGGATATTTTGCAATTTCTTGAAGTCAATTTCGGAGATATTTCAACTTTGGGGTAGGATCTATTATTAAACCAAACCGTAGGGAGCGGATCTGCCAAAGTTGCAAATTTGGTTGTCTTCATCTTTTGGAAGAAGCATACACAACCTTACAACAAGTCTCTCTCATCGGCAATATTTCACCGAGTTGACAAGCCGAGCTCAGCATGCTGAAACCTTAGCCCGGTGTTCGTCGAGCATGCATACCTAGTGGTTTGCCGAACCCACTCCCTAAGAAAAACATACTTTGTACATCAATCCGATAGTTCTTGTGACAATTATAATTTTTTAATAACTATCGTACTTTTGGAAACAAAATTACAAAACTAAAATACTTGGCTAACATCTAAATATATCATTACTTTCAGTTTGTTCTCAAATAAGCATATAGTGGTCCACAACAACCTGTGGCATTATAGTTGAGGGAACTTAATGTTAAACTATTTATTAGAGATGACTGAAACGCTTAGTTGCAAAAAATAAAACATTAACTTTGTCATGGATTTCTGATTTGGTTATCAAAATCTAAAAGTTGATAAAAAAAAGCTTAAAACTTTTAAATAAGTTATTTTTCATTTGTTCTAAAGTTTGAAACGAAATAGAAGAATAAAAAGTCAAAAACGAATGATAACAACTAGAGTATTAGATAAAATCGAGACACTATTTGTCGTCCTTCTCCATTGTATCACGCCACGATTGACAGAGTTTTATAGATAAAATTTTTGATCTTGATCCAGATAAAGATGTAACACCGCTTTCCCTTTCTATTTTCCAATTCATTCAAGTCTCTATATATGTAAAATAAAAATTATAGATCCTTACATCCTTCTTTTTGTGGTTTCATCGTTTTTTTAAAGATGCACAAAATTTTACCTTCTTGTTCGATGCATCAACAGAAAAATATGAGGGGAAGTAGGTTGTGGCCTTATGGGTTGCAATCTGCAAAGGAGAGTCGCTGCACTTAGTTGCTACTGAAGTTCCTATGGGTTTCTTAATAAATTCCATGAAACTCAATACACTTTTTTAGTTTATCATAATTTAGTGTTTAATAAGACATAAAAATAATTTATCGTAGCTTATAAACTAATTTATAAGTTAATTTTTGATGAACTACAAATAATTTATTAATAAACTAGCTTATAAGCTAAAAACAAAATTTTCTGTTAGCATTAACGCCAAACACAACCTTACTATTTCAAAATTTTGACTGCTAACTCAAATTTTTTAATTCATTTTGATAGATTAGGATTTGGACTCATATTAAAACAGAAATGGTTAATAATCTCCATTCTCCGATATATAAAAATAAATAAGTCTTATCATGGGCCCTTCCATTTCGTTTCTACCCCTTCAAGTTCATTTATTATACTGCCATCTCTATTTTTTATGATAAATGCCGTTTCCAAAAAAAAATGGTAAATGGTAACCCACTTCTACAAGGTGTGCCCATCTGGCCCGTTCTAAATTTGGAAAACATTATCTTTAAAAGAGTAAATTACACGATTCGTCCCTCATGCGGGTGTCAAAATGCACGTTTAGTCCCTATTTTCAAAAATTAACTCGGATCATCCCTCATTTGTTTTAAACGTGCACGTTTCATCCCTGTCGACTTAAAATGACTATTCTGCCCTTTCTCATTTCTTTTTTAGTTTCTTTTTAATTTTTTTAATTATTTTTAATATGAAAAAACAAAAAGAAAAAGAAATATGCACCACACACACATTGACACCGCATTTACCCATTCCCATTCTTTTGGTTTTTCGTTTGTTTGGGTTGTTTGTATCTGGGATATCTGCCCGACATCACCATCACCATCTGCCACCACCACTACCACCCTCAAGCCCCATAATCTGCCACCAATAACCCCAAATAGATAGAGATAAGATATTCTGTTTTTTATGCATTCCCACAAAATCAAAACATTTCACAAGTTTTGTTTATTTTTTACACAATCACACACAAAAGTTCAAGAAATCGAATCACCCATCAAAATCTATCTCTAAAATCGAATCCCCTACCAAAATTCCCCAGTGAAAACGAATCCAATCTCGTCTTCGTTTTCAATTGGGATAAAGTAACATAACTATAATGTGATTTTGTGAAGGGATTTACGTTGTTAGAAGCCTGAACCAAAGACATGTTGACTCTTCACATAAAGCAGAGATGGAAGAAAAATCAGAGGGTCTTGTTGACTGCTTCCTCCGCCCACGGAAATAGAAGAGAGATAAAGATAGAAAGATAATGATCTTATAGAGAAATATACACTCCGGTAGCCACTCAAAACCCTAGCAGTCGTCGACTTTCCTCTTTCTCCGACAACACCACCATATTCTTATTTTAACACCACCCATCACCTCTAGGTCACAATTTGTAACCAAATTCGGATCACAGATCAAAATCGATGCTGAGATCCACAGCAGAAATCATCCACAACCCTTTGTAACCCTCTGTAACCATGTCGTCGAAGGAAGATGAAGTCGGTGAGGCGATGTTCGTCGGAGGAAGATGAAGCCGGTGAAGTGTTGGTCGAGTTCGGTGACCGGGAAACAAAAAAGGTAGAAGAAAGGTGGAAGGAAAGGGGGAAATTGAACGAAGAGGAGTGTGTTGGGTATTTAATTTCTTTTTCTTTTTTTTAATATAAAATAATTTATAATTAAATAAAAAATAAAATATTAAGAGCAAAATAGTCATTTTATGGTTGCCAAAGGATACAATGTGTAAATTTAAACTAGGGACGAAGCGTGTAAATTTTGAAATAATAAGGGACGGTCCGAGTTAATTTTTAAAAATAGGGACTGAATGTGCATTTTGACACCTACACGAGGGACGATTCGTGTAATTTACTCTCTTTAAAATAAAGGTATTTGTATTTTGAAATGTATTTACTATTTAGAATGCATCATTTTTAACCTTTTAATGGAGTACATTATATAAGTGGTCCGATCAAATTTGCATTTTAGTATAAATTTTATTTTTGCTTTAATCTTGGCTTTATGTTTGAATTTCGTCTTTGAATGTCGTTATATGCAAGTGTGGAGGTGTTATTTTTTTAAAATGATATATTTATCTTTTCTTTTATTTTACCATTGAATTTTTTTATTATATCTATTTGAAGTACAGATCAAAATCAAATAAAGACAAAGATCTAATCCCAATAAAATACAGAAATTAGCAAGCTAATAATTTTTGGGCTTAGAACCTGTTTAATTTACCTTTTACTATGTTAAGTAAGAGGTTACCTCTTATTTGGTCCGGTAAAAACGGTTGATATCAACAATTTTAGCCTCTTGTCTTGTCCGCATGCCTCTTAATGAGTGCACAAAAAAAACATTGACATATAAAATTGAGAGTTATTTGGTTTTTAACCCTAATCGTTTATACCTCCATCGTCCAATAGTGTTGTGTCATCGCTTCCTTTCCTACAGTCGGCCTCCACTCATCCGCCACCACCTTCACCCCCAACACCTTCCTCCTTTGGCACCGACCATCCCTGCAACTTCGACGGTAAGGTTTATTTCTTCTGTTTTTCTGATATGTATTTGCATAAATAAATGGTATTTGTTTGTTACAATATGAAATCAGATGCTATTTGTTTGCAAAAATATGAATGTAGATGCATAAATCAAAATTTTGATGTTATTTGTTTGCTGAAATAAAAAATTAGATGCAAAAATCAGAATTTTAAATCTATTTGTTTGCTGAAATATGAAATTAGATGTAGAAATCAGAATTTTGATGTTATTTGTTTGTTGAAATCTTAAATTAGATGCATAAATTAGAATTTTCATGCTATTTGTTTAATGAATGACAAATTGCAATAAAGTCTCTAAGTTTACCAAAAAATTTAATTTTGACATCATATTTTTTTTTCTTAATTATGTCATTATATTTACAGTTTTGTTGCGATATCAACAAAATGACCGGTTCTCCTTGTTCTCCCGGTAACCAATTTGCCCAAGATGCGATAAAGTCACTAAGTTTACCCAAAATTTTGATTTTGACAGCGTGTTTTTTTTTCAATTATGTCATTACATTTACACTTTTATTGCAATATCAACCAATTGACCGGTTACTATCGATCTAGCAGGTCATTACATTTACAATTTGAGAAAACGAACATGATACATATGTGGATCAAGAGGGGTCACAAAGTTACAAGGGAACCTGTAATTGAGCAGAGAGTATAGGATAACATTATGTATTGATTGTAACTTGTTGCTGCCATTATCAGTACTATGGTTATGGCAAGGCATCAGGGATGAAGGATTAGATTCATTGCATTCGATGGATTAGTTGATTGTCTGAGATGAGTAGGAAGGGTAGTATTAGATCCAACACCAACCACTATTGTCGGCATGTTTTTAGTTATGTTGATGATGTATTATTTTGATGCTCATGTAGAATGGAATGTTTAGTCGACTCTAGTCATGTTTCAGTTTTTTGACTTGTGAGCCAGTTATTCGTTTAGGCAGCTTGCTATTAGCAAGGGCAATATTGTTACTCTGGGAGCATCAGAGTCATTGATAAGCCGACCAGGAGTGTCTTTCAATCTTCAGGGAGCTATGCATGATTAAAATCATATAGTCTTATATTTTTTTGACTTAACTCTACTATTTGTTCGTGTTTGATTAAGATTTTAAGGCAGAGTCAATTATTTGAAGGGCTATTTGATTCACATGTCTCATTCTCTTATTCTCTTCTTCTCATCAGAATATTTCTTCACAAATCAATCCAGTTATTCAAAGTCACTTACACGTTAGCGAAAAAGGCATGCTCACCCTTTAAGGAGATGTTATTTGTGGTTTAGAAGCATGATTTTCAATCTCTATGAGTGATAAAATTCTTTACAAATATATTTTTGTTGTAGATACTTTCCAAACGACAAAGAACACTATGGCTATTTCGAATGGTATGATAAAGCACTTCCAGGTACAAGGATAAGGTCAACAAAGTTATGTTTCAAAACAAGCACTTCCCAGTGGATCCAACTATAAGTAAAGGTACAAATGAAAACCCTAACTCTAATCTCTTATTTCTCATGAGGGTTATGATATCCATGTTTCTGGTTTTGATTATCCTTTTAGGGGTCTTCATTTACATGTTGTACAATCGTTAAGTTGTAAGGTTAGTAATCGGTCAATTGGTTAACAATGCAACAAAATTGTAAATGTAATGACCAACTAGATCGATGGTAATCGGTCAACTAGTTGACATTACAACAAAATTATAAATATAATGATATAATTGAGAAAAAAATACAGAGTCAAAATCAAAAGTCACGATAAATTTGTGACTTTATTGCAATTTGGGCAAATTGGCTACCAGGAGAACAAATAGAACCGACCATTTTGTTGATATTACAACAAAATTGTCAATGTAATGATATAATTGAGAAAAAACATGGTGTCAAAATCAAAACTTTTGGTAAACTTAATGACTTTATTGCAATTTGTCATTTGCTAAAATTAGAATTAGATGCAGAAATCAGAATTTTGATGTTATTTGTTTGCCGAAATCTAAAACTAGATGCAGAAATCATAAAATTTGAATTTTCTTTCTTGAATTTTTGAAGTGAATATTTTTAAATCATAATTATTGAAGTATATATGTTGAAATCGGATCTTTTGAAGTATATATGTTGAAGTATATATGTTGAAGTATATATGCTGAAATCATATTTTTATCATTGATTTTATCGTAGACATGTCCGAACAGAGGCGTAGAATAGTTTGAAAGCAAGACTGCATGGAAAAAAAATTGATGCATGTATACATGAAATTGAAACTAACGATCGGGAAGGTAGCAGCTTGATAGCAAACTCATGGAAAGTAGTAACGGAGAAACTTAAAAAAGAACACAAATTTGTAGTCAATCAAAGACAATAAACCAATACGACTATTTAAAATCAACGTAGCTTGAAATCAATTTTTATTATTTAATACATTATATATATTGTTTATATATGTAACATATGATTATAAGGTACGTTCATTTTTAGCCCTTGACCTAATCAAAGTTTGCATATTTGGTCCTTTGTGGTTTAAGTTCCACATTTTAGCCCGTACGTTGGGCATACGTAAAGGTACGCACATCGTACTTGTGAGAAGCCCAGATCACGGGCGTACATGTGGTACATCGGGCGTACGAGCCCAACCTCTAAACCCTAAATTTTAGGGTTTCATCCATATTGAAAGACATTAACTCACCGTTGGACCTCCCCTAATCAACCTCCACTCCTTCCAAACCCTAATCTCGAGTGTATCCCTTGTGAGTGAAGATCTTGAAGCTTGGTGGTGATTTTGGTGGCCTTTTGTTAAAGAAGAAGACTAACGAAGAAGGTGGTGGATCCAGAAACTATTTCACCTTGTGCAACTTTTGAAGGTATCAAGTTTATACCTTGATGTGTTTCCTTTTAGATCTCCATGGATGAGTTTTTATGAGCTTCTTATCCCAAAGATTCAACCTTTGTGAGTATGGAGTACTCCAGAGTATTTTAGTTGTCCTTTCATGCATTAGAGGTCTTGTATAAAATGGTTGCTTGATGGTCCCTTTCTAGCCATGAAAGAGCTTGGTAGTGTTGAGTACGGATTAAGTTAGAGTTTTAAGGTTTAAGCTCTTTTCAGCCATGCAAAGGCTGAAATTTTTGGACTTTATGGATTAAGTAGTAGTTGATTGCTTGGAGTTTGAGAGCCTAGCACCAATAATGTGGATGCCTCAAATGGAAGTCACAAATCACCACAAACTTGGAAACTTGAGAGAATAGTCACAAACTTCTTGAAATCGGCCCTCTTAGTTTACACACATCAACTAGTGTTATTTCAAGAACCAAAGCCTCCTTTATATAGTGTGGTGGATTAGGGTTACATCCATGTAAACCCTAATACCCATGTCTTTTCATTTCCATGAGATCCATGGGTTAAAGCTCCATGGAGTATCCATGGACTTTCCATGCAAGCCTAGCACATCCCAAATAAGCATTAGCCCACACTATATAAATACAAGAGCCCATATTTAATTAGTCATACTTTTGATCTCTAAATTAATTCTAAATTAATTGTAGATCAACACTAATTAAATAATATGATTTTATATTAATATATTAGAACTTATAATATATTAATAAATCATAACTTATACTATTCTCAAAAGATTATCCTTAAATTGTTCGGGTGAAGTGCAACCCAAATGGACCATGCCGGGTCGGGTCAAGTACATACCAAATATAGTTATGGACTTAGACACTATCTCCAATAGTCTCCCACTTGGATAAGTCTAATAACTATAGTTGCAAGTATGACTTCAGGAACCGATCAGCAATCGTAGCTCTTAAAACTCTGTTGAACTATGAAGCGCCATTTTAGATAAGTGATCATATAATCCTCTGTTCTAGATATCAGTCGGACAAATACATGGAATATGGTCTTGCTTATTGTCCAGCATTTGTTTCCCGATTTTCGATTTGTTTGACATAGAACTTAACTGAACACATCAATTTAGTTCTGACCGGGCCCGGTACATAGGTCAAAACAAAATCATCGAGGGGCCCAGATATCGCTTCTAATCCAAGAAGGAACAGATAAACTTCGACTCATATGTTTGCTCTACTACTTGTTGAATTACACACAAAAGCACGGTTTATAACATCGAGTTACCAATGCGTTTTCGTGCAATCAATGCATAACCAACTCATAGGCAACAAATCATATCTCTAGGTTTGAAGACTTATATGATATTACCGTCTCACGATCACTCGAGATAAATTCCATGAAGTGATACAAGTGAGTGTGGGTTGAATCCAATACTCAGAACTTATGAGCACTCATGAGTGTTGTAGCCTCGCTTTGTCTAACATCTTAGACCTCTACAAGCCAACCCATGACAGTCTTGATTCATATCTACTTCCAACATATGACCGACTGTGGAGAGTTTGAATAATATGATATAAACCATAACATAATTATTATGTAAGTCAAAACATGCAAAAAGAAATAATAGTAAACGATTGACAAGAGATAGCAACACTTTACTCATAAATAACAGCTTTTATTTATCATCAAATGTCAATTACATTTTACAAATTTCAAGATTATCTAACTACTAAAACTAATATCATCCTTCAGCCCTATGCTCCGAGCATGCTGGAGATGCTTAGCCCGAGTCAGTCCCTTCGTGAGGGGATCTGCTGGGTTCTCATCCGATGATACCCTCTTTGCCACGAGGATTCCTTCTTCTATTCGATGTCTGATGAAGTGATATTTTCTGTCAATGTGTCTGGATCTCCCATGATCTCTTGGTTCCTTGGCTAAGGCAACCGCACTATTGCTGTCACATAAAATCTCCATTGGCTCCTTTATAGCTGGTACAACTCCAAGGTCTCCGATGAAGTTCTTTAGCCATATAGCCTCCTTTGCTGCCTCGCTTGCTGCTATATACTCTGATTCACAAGTGGAATCAGCCACTGTCTCCTGCTTGGAACTTTTCCAAGTAATTGCCCCTCCGTTTAGAGTAAAGACTCAGCCCGAATGAGAGCGGAAATTATCCCTGTCAGTCTGAAAGCTAGCATCACTGTACCCTACAACTCTCAAGTCCTCACTGCCACCGAGGGTAAGGACCCAGTCCTTAGTCCTCCGTAGGTACTTGAGGATATTCTTTACCGCAGTCCAGTGTGTCTTGCCAGGGTTCCCCTGATACCTGCTAACCATGCTCAAAGCAAAGGCTACATCAGGTCGAGTACACGTCATAGCATACATGATCGATCCTACAGCTGAAGCATAAGGTATTCGACTCATTTCTGCTATCTCAGCCTCAGTACTAGGGCTTTGTGTCATACTCAATCTGGCGTTACTCTGGATGGGTAACTCTCCTTTCTTGGAGTTATGCATGTTGAACCTTTTCAACACTTTGTCCATATAGGTGCTTTGACTAAGTCCAATTAGTCTTTTACTCCTGTTTCTCAAAATCCTTATCCCTAGGATATAGGCAGCTTCTCCAAGGTCCTTCATAGCGAAACACTTCCCAAGCCAGGACTTTACTTCCTGCAGGGTTGGGATGTCATTTCCTATGAGTAGTATGTCATCCACATACACTACCAAAAATCTGACTATACTCCCACTAGCCTTGATATAGACACAAGATTCATCTTCACTCCTTGAAAAGCCAAATTCTTTGACTTTCTCATCAAAGCAAAGATTCCATCTGCAAGGTGCCTGTTTTAATCCATAAATGGATTTCTCGAGCTTACACACTCTACTGGGGTACTCTGTACTGACAAAACCCCCCTGGCTGAACCATGTAAACATCTTCAGCCAAGTTTCCATTAAGGAAAGCGGTTTTGACATCCATTTGCCATATTTCATAATCATGAAGTGCAACAATGGCTAACAGAACCCTAATAGACTTAATCTTGGCCACTGGTGAAAAGGTCTCATCATAATCAACTCCCAGAGTTTGAGAATAACCCTTTGCAACCAGTCGTGCCTTATAAGTGTGTACATTACCATCCATGTCGGTCTTCTTCTTGAAGATCCATTTGCACCCAACTATCTTACGATCAGGTACATTGTCAACCAAGTTCCAAACTTGATTGTCATACATGGACTGTATCTCGCTATCCATAGCCTCTTTCCATTTAGCAGCCTCAGGGCCTGCCATGGCTTCCGTGTAGCTGTTAGGCTCATCCAGATTTACCAGTGTGTTATCACTGATAAGTGTCTCACCTTCTACAGTAATATGAAAACCATAATAATGCTCAGGTGCATTCCTAACTCTGGTGGAACGCCTCAGAGGTATAGATTCTTCAGTCGGCTCAACAGGAGTTTCCTCCTCATGTTGAGGGCTAGGGTTTGAGGTTCCTTCACCACTTGACTCTTGAATTTCCTCAAGGTCAATTTGCCTCCCACTGTCTCCTTGGCTCATGAATTCTCTCTCTCGAAAGAATCCTCTTCTTGCTACAAAGACCACATTATCACTGGGTCTGTAGAAGATGTAACCAAAGGATTTCTGTGGGTAGCCGATGAAAATATACCTTTCGCTTCGGGGTTCGAGATTATCGTGAGTCTCGCGTCTCACGAAAGCCTCGCAACCCCAAATCTTGATGTGGTCTAGATTGGGAACTTTTCCAGTCCACAACTCGTGAGGTGTTTTGGCAACCTTCTTTGTAGGGAGTAGATTAAGGATATGGGCGACAGTCTCTAAGGCATACCCCCAAAATGAGATTGGTAGTGAAGCTCGACTCATCATGGAACGAACCATGTCCAACAAGGTCCGATTGCGCCTCTCAGCTACACCATTCAACTATGGTGTCCTAGGAGGTGTCAATTATGAGACAATCCCACATTCCTTAAGATGGTCAAGGAACTCAGTACTAAGATACTCACCACCACGATCGGATCGAAGCATCTTAATGTTCCTGCCCAACTGATTCTCCACTTCTTGCTTAAACTCTTTGAATTTCTCAAAGGTTTCTGACTTATGCTTGATTAGGTAGACATATCCATATCTACTAAAATAATCAGTAAAAGTCACATAGAACCGATTAGCATCTCTTGTGGCGGTTCTGAAGGGTCCACACACATCCGTGTGTATGAGGTCCAACAAACCTTCACCCCTAGCACAAGTGCCAGTAAAAGGTGACTTTGTCATTTTACCAAGCAAACAAGATTCACAACTATCATCTGACTTTAGGTCAAATGACTCCAAGACTCCATCCTTTTGGAGTTGGCCTATGCGTTTCTTGCTTACATGTCCAAGACGACAATGCCATAAGGATGCTTTATCTAAGCTAGTGGAAGAGTTAATACACAATACATTATTTCCTAGATTATATATAACAGATACTGATGGGTTTTGAGCATTCTAACACTTCCCAAGTGTACATGCAACCCTAATAACCTTGAATCTATGTTTTCTCTATATACATGCAAATTTCGTTTTCAAGGTTATTTCCTAACTAGCATGGCATGGGGATTACATAAAACATAATACTAGTAGAAATACATACCTTGTTGTTGCTTGGATTCCTTCAAGACTTTGTGAGCCTAGCACCCCAAATGTTGTGCCTCAAATGCTTCACACAACACCACAAAACTTGGAATAACTTGAGAGAATAATTCTTACACTTGAAAATCAGTTATGCCCTCTCTAGAAACACTCTAGTGCCCATTTTGCATGCTATAGGGTTTCTTTTATAGTGTGTCATAATTAGGAGTTACAAATGTAAACCCTAATTGTCATGACTCTTCATTCCTCATGACCCATGGGTTTGTAACTCCCATGGACTATCCATGGAGCTCCATATGGTTATAACCAAACCCATAAACCATGGATCATTAATCCACCATACAAGAATTGATGATTGTCATAATCAACCCTATATATTTAATTATTCTCACTTTGATCACCAAATTAATACTAGATTAATACTTGATCAATACTAATTAAATAATACTATTATTAATATATTAGAACTTATAATATATTAATAATCACAAGTGTACTTTCTCTCATTTTGTCTATCCAAGTATTGCAATGCCATGCAACCCAAATGGACCATGCCGGGTCGGGTCAAGTACATACCAAATAAAGTTATGGACTTAGACACTATATCCAACAGTCTCCCACTTGGATAAGTCTAATAACTATATTTGCAAATATGACTTCAAAATCCGACTAGCAATCGTAGCTCTTTCAAAGTCTCTCGGAACTGAGATGATGATGATACGCCATTTAAGATAAGTGATCATATAATCCTCTGTTCTCATGATATCAGCCGGACAAACACATGGAACATGGTCTTACTTATTGTCCAGCATTTGTTTCTCGATCTCTGATTTGTTTCGACATAGAACTAAATTGAACACATCAATTAGGTTCTGACCGGGCCCGGTACATAAGTCAAAACCAAATCATCGAGGGGCCCAGATATCGCTTCTATTTCTAGAAGGAACAGATAAACTTCGACTGATATGCTTGTACTAACTACTTGTTGAATTATTCACAAAGGCACGTTTTATAACATCGAGTTACCAATGCGTTTTCGTACAATCAATGAATAACCAACTCATAGTCAACAACTCATATCTCTAGGTTTGAAGATTTATATGATATTACCGTCTCACGATCACTCGAGATAAATTCCATGAAGTGATGCAAGTGAGCGTGGGTTGAATCCAATACTCAGCCCTTATGAGTACTCATGAATGTTGTAGCAACCATTGCATTGTCTAAAGCACTTTAGACAAATCATACAAGCCAAATTCATGACAGTCTTGATTCATATCTACTTCCAACATATGACTGAATGTGGATGGTTTGAATAATATGATATATACCATAACATAATTATTCTGGAAGTCAAAACATGCAAAGTGAAACACAAGAATAATACTAATCTTATATGGCCCCAACACTTTGAGTGTAAATAAAAACACCTTTTATTTAAGCACCATATTGATTACTCATTATTTATGTTCCGATTAATCAACTTTATGCTTGAATTAAAACATTAGTTGTCCCATGCTCCAAGCATGTACACTATGTTTTTCCAAACAACAATTATGCCATACTCCAAGTATGCATACTATGTTTACATATAGATCAATTGACAATATTCCAATGATGCTCATTTCACAATTCCAATCCTCGTTGTAAATGCAAGAATACCAAACTCTTGCCATTTACTGTAATCTGTTAGATTCTAAACTTATATGCAATGATCCCCTTGTAATGACTATACACAGAAGTCACAAAGACTTGGCAACAGAAATTACAAAGTATTCCAATGGAAAACAATTCCATGGAAATGAAGTCTCAAATTCAAAGTACATTCCTTTGAACATCCTTCTTAGCATTAAGTTCTTTAATCTTACACAGATTCAAAGAATAACTTCCACCTATGGAGACAATTCCATATTACCATTTTGACCATCACTTCTAAACAAGAGTTGCCTCTTTTCAAAATATTTCAATATGGTCCTTACTCTATACTTCTAATTGTCCATGAGCAACCAATCTTTGGTAAACCTCAGATTGCCCTCAACAACTTTGCTTAATCATTTTAGTCATTTCCAGTTCTATTCCTTTTTCCATCTTAATGCCCTAGGCATTTGGAAAATTTAGAATGGATGAATATTATAGCACATGTAATCAAACCTATACCCAAAGCATATGGGACATGATTTATGCTATAAAATTTTTTATTTGCCATGTTTTCATAATTCGAACTATGAAGAGGGATGCCGTAATCATAATCGAATTTTGAGAACGCAACATATATAGAATTTCCTTATGTTAAACCATTCCAACATAACATTCATATATATTCTTGACTAAAGTAGATTAAATTCTCAATCTAAGCTTGTAGAATTGGAGTGAAGTATAAAATCCTCTCCCTTAATTATAGCAAAACAACTTTTTCAAGGCGAATTGAAACTTTTGTTTTCTATAATTAATATTGCTGACTTGAAACACTTAACATAAAAATCATGCTCCCACTAGCATAATGATTATTATATTATTAGCATAACACTTATGCTCCCACTAGCTTTGACATGTATCCAGAGATCAGCTGGACTTTTAGAAACCAACACTTTATTGACTTTCTTACCAAAGTTCAGATTTCTGATACACAATTGCTTTGATAAGACTTTGTCAAAATCATACACCTTTCCTTAGATAGCTCACTTGTGTGTCTAAACAATTATGAAGAGGGATGCCATAATCATAATGTTTAGACCTTTTGTCATTCTCACAATTGCTATCTACTCAAAATCTACTTAGTGAAAGAGTTTCCTTACCATCATTTTCATGAATCAAAGAGAAATCTTATGACACTTAGATTTTTTATGGTGTATGTGTTCCTATCCATGTGAATTTGTCATAACCATAATCACAAGACAAGGTTAGTGACAAATCCAAACTCATATAGACTGAACTTGTTCAATCTTAATTTCTTGCCACCTGGTAGCACAATGCCCACCATTGCTTCCGGGTTGTTATGCAAACAATTGAGAACTCATAGAACTCACAAGCATAATCAACTTTTAACTGGAATAGAAACATAAATAAGAATATGTCAACACGATAGGTTACAAACCTCAAGTCGTGGGATAGTGATTAACAAAACTCTTGATTAGTTTTTGAAACTATTTCAGAATCTTTTAGACTCCCACTGTCCTCTTGACATATAAGACTTCTCTTTGTCAAGAACCATTTCTTAACAATACAAATATTCAAAAGCTAGTGCGGATTCTTATCAAGTTCAACACTTCTCACTATTGGTCTTAGCTGGTCTTTGTTTTATCCAAAACATCACAACTTACCAATCTCAAATGTACAAGAATAGGAAACATCTTACTCTACATTTGACAAGTGTTATGAACCTTCTAAAGACTATGTCACTCAAGTTACAATCTTGGAGTATCACTCCAGGATTTGTTTTTGGAACGAAGTATGAATTATCTTTTGATTTAACCATTTCAACAATTCACGATTCCTCTCCTCAGGCAACAAACACACTAAGGTGTCCTTAGAGGATCAATTGTGATATGGTTCCATAATCACTAAGATAATCATAAAACAAAATACACAAGTACTCTCCCATCTCTTTCAGATTTGAGAAACTTTTATCTTTCTGCCTTATTTGATTCTTCTTATTCATTCTGCCATACATTGAAACTTTTCCAATGTTTCAGAATTACACTTAAACTCGTAAGCATAACCATATTTACTAAACTTTAGTAAATCATAACGAATAATCTTATTTACCTTTGTGGTGGACCTGACTGGTGCACAACTTAATGTACCCGATCCTTTAGTCATTCGCTTGAATTACATGCGAATGTGAACAAGGAATTAGTCTTAATTTACCAAAGATGAAAATTCTCATTCATCACACAATACAACTTGCATGATTCCAAGTTTCTATCCAATTGAAACTTGGGTGATGAGAATCTTTACTTATTTGGTAAATTATGACACTACCACTAATGAAAGAATCAAATCCATTTACCCATATTGCTTATCAATGGAAACATATAAGCAACAACCTTTTTCACAAATGCCATTGTAAGGATACTTAAAATAAAATCAAAACCATTTTCTTTTATTTTTAAAACTTTGCGGAAAACTTATCCTTACAATCCATATGGAAAACTTGTTGTTATCTATTCCTAAGAAATATATCATAACTTTTAAGTAACAACTCAAAATTCTGATCACCGAACCATGCGATCGAAATCCATCTTCACGATCAGAATCAGCATATACTTCCTTTAAGTTTCTTCACTCTTCTTTGATTCTTAAAACATCAATATGTGACCCAGTCACATCATGCAATAAGAATCTCAGAATAGAAACTTAATAAATTTAGATAATGGACTTTACCTAAAGCAGAGTCAAACATTTGACTTTACTATCCTTATGGACTTTTAGGTAAATTTGGCAGCTTCGCAACCAATGCCCTTCCTTTGGCAACAGAAACATATGGACTCTTTGGAAACGGTACACAGACTTAGCCTTTCTCTTTACCATTTGGTCAACCGAGTTGACTATGGCCAATCCCTTTCAATTGGGAAGAAAAAGTTTTTCTGGACCTCCAATGTTACCATTGTCAATGTCCATGGAAGTTTGGGAAGTTGATCTTCCAATTAAATTTTGCTTTACCAATGCTCCAAATCATTGCTGATTCAGCATCATCAAGCAAATAGGTAAGATCATTAAGGGTCATGTCGTGATCTGTCATCAGGGAGTGACTGAAGAACCAAGTCAACAGCCAGCTACCTCGATACTTCGACACCCGGCTCTCCCGGCTTGTCAATATGGGACTTAATCTCCAAGACCTAAGCACATATAGACTTTGTTTGCCAATAGGGATTGAGTGACTTAGAACTTATCAGGTCTTGAAACTTGTGGGATAAGGAGATTTATTGGAGGAGGTGGAGGAAGTGAAGTATGATTTCCAGTCCCACTAATGCACAACAAAGGGATTGATATTTCACCTTGGTTGCCATTTGGGATATCATCTTCATTAGGAAGCTTGTTCCTAAAGATTTGGGAAGACCATAGCTGTCTAAACTAGACATCTATAATGGGAGAAATTCAAGTTAGTTGATTTAAAGTCCTTAATATAACACCCAATATGAAATATTAAGGCTAGGACCCAACAACCTATTTATAACTGGAAGAGGGATGCCGTAATCCAAATTATAAAATAGTTGAAGGTAGGTAAATGACGATTTACCAATTTCCACCATAAAAACGAAATATAATTAAGTTTTTAATTGGATTTGAAACTCCTAGATCTTTTGAGATACATTGAACTTTCAATGGCATGTTTGAATCTCGATTGTGCCCTCTCAAGTTTGTGAGTGGGATGCCGAGGATCACAAACAAGGTGTGAATAACCATACAAATTGACTTGGTACCCTCAACAATATTACCTAATCGATGTGCCGGTTAACCACACACGCTCCACCGATCTATAATAAAGTCAAGTTACTCTTTGCCACACTTACTAGTCCATGTTAGTGTGCCGGTTAACCACACACGCTCCACTAACGACTTGGTAAGGTACAAACTGTAATTTTATGGGCTAGCACCAATTTCACATTTTCCTAAAGTAACTAAGATTGGGAATTTATAATGTATAGTTACTTTATAATTCATTATACTTTTAATGAGTATTTAAAGTCGTATCCTACCCGTTCGGCTAACGACCCTCCACCGATCAAGGAAGCGGTGGGTGAGAGTGGACACCCATTAAGTCACCATTTTATAGGCAACAACCTTATACCCCCCTTATAGACCGGCTTCGTGAATGAGGCCTACTAACGGTAAGAATGACATATTCTTATACATATCTATATAATAAAATTATAATAATAGTATAAGTGTTGATTTTTAAACTTTTTAAAAATCTAAGGTTCAATTTGGAATTAAAGTATTAAAGTGTAAGACTTTTCAAATTCCAAAACTTGAGGGCAAGATTTGAAACTATTCCAAGTCTCTTCAATTTGTAACTTATGAGTTTTTAATGGTTCATAAAATGAAGACTCTTCATTTTATGAAACCTCTTTAGTTCTTTAATCACAATTTAAAGAAGTGACTTTTGGTTATCCATAACTTGAGGACAAGTTATGGACACCATCATTGCCATTAAGATCATGAATTAAACACACATGGAGGTTACACATAATTCCTATGATCTTCTAAAACTCATAAGAACACAAATTCATGTCAAGCAATTTCAAGAAATCATATAAACATATACAATACTTGAAAATTGATAAAAGTCATGTAAAACGGGTTAACATAATCATTATCCTTTTGAAAAACAGATTTTACAAGTCCAAAACAGATTGGGATAATGATTTTAATCCATTTCCAGCAACAAAACTCGAAAAAAAACTGCCCAGCACGCTCCTACTCGTCGAGTGCATGATCCTACTCGACGAGTAGGACGAATTTGTTCATGGACTCGACGAGTCCTCCCCATGAACTCGGCGAGTCCAGTCGTCAGAGTGCAGAATTTTCGATTTTAAAGCAGTTTTGCATCAAGTATACAGAAAACAATCCTAGGCTCTGATACCACTGATGGGTTTTGAGCATTCTAACACTTCTCAAGTGTACATGCAACCCTAATAACCTTGAATATATGTTTTCTCTATATACATGCAAATTTCGTTTTCAAGGTTATTTCCTAACTAGAATGGCATGGGGATTACATAAAACATAATACTAGTAGAAATACATACCTTGTTGTTGCTTGGATTCCTTCAAGACTTTGTGAGCCTAGCACCCCAAATGTTGTGCCTCAAATGATTCACACAACACCACAAAACTTGGAATAACTTGAGAGAATAATTCTTACACTTGAAAATCGGTTATGCCCTCTCTAGAAACACTCTAGTGCCCATTTTGCATGCTATAGGGTTTCTTTTATAGTGTGTCATAATTAGGAGTTACAAATGTAAACCCTAATTGTCATGACTCTTCATTCCTCATGACCCATGGGTTCGTAACTCCCATGGACTATCCATGGAGCTCCATATGGTTATAACCAAACCCATAAACCATGGATCATTAATCCACCATACAAGAACTGATGATTGTCATAATCAACCCTATATATTTAATTAGTCTCACTTTGATCAATTAATACTAGATTAATACTTGATCAATACTAATTAAATAATACTATTATTAATATACTAGAACTTATAATATATTAATAATCACAAGTGTACTTTCTCTCATTTTGTCTATCCAAGTATTGCAATGCCATGCAACCCAAATGGACCATGCCGGGTCGGGTCAAGTACATACCAAATAAAGTTATGGACTTAGACACTATATCCAACAGATACAATTTCATACACGCCATCACAAGGTAATGCTTTAAAATAAAGAACATTATTAAAGAAAGCATCAATACTACCATTATTATTATCAAAATAAAAGGTAAAACCTTGTTTATACAATGCATGAAAGGAAATAACATTTCTTGCCATTTCTGGCGAATAATAACATTTATTCAAATCTAATGTAAACCCACTATTTAGCACTAAGGAATAAACTCCTATCTTGGTGACAGGTGAAGCTTTCCTGTTTCCCATGATCAAGTTTATCTTTCCCTGCTCCACATTCTCACTTCTTTTTAGTCCCTGCAAATTACAACATATGTGAATACCACAACCTGTATCAAGGACCCAAGACTTAGAATGAGGTGAGTTATTAGACAATATAATGTATATACCTGCATGGTTGGGTTTTACTTTGCCATCCTTCAAATCTTGCTGGTACTTTGGGCAGTTTCGCTTCCAGTGCGACTTTTCATGGCAATAGAAGCATTCAGCCTCATTAGGGTTAGCAGAAGGAGTGACAAAACCTTTCTTGTTTTTGCTTGAAGAGGAGCCTTCAAGGGTCTTACCCTTGGTACCCTTAGAAGGGTTCTTTCTCTTCTTCCCTTTTCCATGCCCGATTGCCAAGACATTGGCCGCAGTTGGAGTAGGAGTAGGAGTAGTAACAACCGACTTACCCTTTAGACCACTTTCGGCGGTCTTCAAGAGTCCTTGAAGTTTGCTGAGGGTGACTTCTTCCTTGTTCATGTGATATGTCATGCGGAATTGATCATAACACGATGGCAAGGAGTGCAAAATGATGTCTATTGCTAACTCCTCAGGGAAGTTCACATTCAGCTTCAGTAAACGGTCCACATACCTTTGCATTTTCTGCATGTGGCCCGTGATGCGTTCACCATCCTTCATTCGGGTTGTTATCATGGAGGAGATTATTTCATATCGCTCTTGACGAGCACTTTGATGGTAGCGGTCCATCAAGTCCTGGTGCATCTCAAAAGGATAATAGTCCTCATAGGACTTTTGGAGCTCGACTGTCATGGTGGCCATCATGATGCATGCCACTATTGTAGCATCTCTTTCATGTACCTCATATTCAGCAAGCTCTTCAGGAGTAGCAGTTGGCTCGGGTACCTTCAGCTCCTTGTCGAGAACATATTCTTTGTTCTCATACCGAGTGACCATCCTGATGTTTCTGATCCAATCTGTAAAGTTGGACCCATCAAAGATGACTCTCCCACAAAGATTCATGAGAGAGAAGGAGCTAGTAGGGTTTGAGCCAGAAGCATTGTTATTGGAAGACATCTGAAAAGAAGAGGGAATAGATTAGATTAGATATAGAGATATTCCTTAACAAAACACCCAAATTTAATATTAAGGCTAGGACCCAACACAATATTTTATAATTTAGAAGAGGGATGCCGTAATCTAAGCTGTAAGATATTTGAAGGTAGGTGAATGACTATTCACCAATTTCTACCATGAAAAACGAAATATTTAATTAGGTTTTAATTGGTTTAGAAACTCCTAGATTCTTTGAGATTCATTGAACTTTCTTCAATGGCATGTTTCAATCTCGAGTGTGCCCTTCAAGTTTTGTGACTGGGATGCCGAGGATCACAAAACAAGGTGTGAAGTAACCATGCAAATTACTTGGTACCCTTAATGTATTACCCCTCAATCGATGTGCCGGTTAACCACACACGCTCCATCGATACTATGATAAACATTAAGTCACCCTTTACCTACCTTGTTAAGTTCAAGTTAGTGTGCCGGTTAATCACACACGCTCCACTAACGACTTAAACAAAGTGTAAAGTGTAATTTCATGGATTAGCACCTTATTCACATTTTCCTAAAATAACTAAGATTGGGAATTCAATAAAGTTTAGTTACTTTAGTATTATCATTATACTTTTAATGAGAATTTATAAGTCCTTGTCCTACCCGTTCGGCTAACGACCCTCCACCGATCAAGGAAGCGGTGGGTGAGAGTGGACACCCATTAAGTTGCCATTTTATAGGCAACAACCTTATACCCCCTTATAGACCGGCTTCGTGAATGAGGCGTACTAGCGGTAAGACGACTTGATCTTATACATATATAAATATTATTAAACTTATAATATTATAAAGTATAAGGGTTGAATTTTAACTTTTAAAATTCTAGGGGTTGGAACTAAAGTTTTTAATATGACTTTACATGTTCCAAAACTTGAGGGCAAGTTTTGTAAACTTTCAAAACTTTTCATTTCTCATAACTTATGAGTTAATGGTTATTAAAAATGAAGACTCTTCATTTTTTGTAACCTATGTGTTCTTTTAATGGTTATTTATAAATGTGACTTTTGGTTATCCATAACTTAAGAACTAGTTATGGACTCCATTAAAACACATAAAGATCAAGAATTAATCTAATCAATTATTAGCACATAATTTCTATGATCTTCTAAACTCATATGTTTATGAATGTTCATATCAAAAATTTCAAGAATCGTAAGTACATATACAAAACTTGAAAATTTGATACGAGCTTTTGAACAAAACTTCGATTTTCAAGTTTTTTTTTTTTTTTTTTTTGCATCAAGTATCAAATAAACAAACCAGGCTCTGATACCACTGATGGGATTTGAGCATTCTAACACTCCTATGGTGTACATGCAACCCTAGAAACCTTGGATCTATTTTTGACTAAGATACATGCAAATAATTATTTTTTCCAAGGTTCTTATCCTAACTAGCATGGCATGGGGTACTTGAATCAAATAAAACTAGTAGAATTACTTACCTTGTAGTAGTAGTTGATTGCTTGGAGTTTGAGAGCCTAGCACCAATAATGTGGATGCCTCAAATGGAAGTCACAAATCACCACAAACTTGGAAACTTGAGAGAATAGTCACAAACTTCTTGAAATCGGCCCTCTTAGTTTACACACATCAACTAGTGTTATTTCAAGAACCAAAGCCTCCTTTATATAGTGTGGTGGATTAGGGTTACATCCATGTAAACCCTAATACCCATGTCTTTTTATTTCCATGAGATCCATGGGTTAAAGCTCCATGGAGTATCCATGGACTTTCCATGCAAGCCTAGCCCATTCCAAATAAGCATTAGCCCACACTATATAAATACAAGAGTCCATATTTAATTAGTCATACTTTTGATCTCTAAATTAATTCTAAATTAATTATAGATCAACATTAATTAAATAATATGATTTTATATTAATATATTAGAACTTATAATATATTAATAAATCATAACTTATACTATTCTCAAAAGATTATCCGTAAATTGTTCGGGTGAAGTGCAACCCAAATGGACTATGCCGGGTCGGGTCAAGTACATACCAAATATAGTTATGGACTTAGACACTATCTCCAACAATTCTAAGAAGGGCAGATCTGTGTTTGGATGCATGTCTTAATGATTAAGACCATTTTGGAGTGATATATGGGGTCAGGAGGCGTACGCCCCGCGTACTAATGGCTACGCCCAATGTAGCCATGTGAGACCCCGATCCCGCCTGATTATCAAGTATGCCCTGCGTAGGAGGAAAGTACGCCCATCGTACGCGCTGGGCAGTTGATTTTTGCTGACTTTTGACCTGTGGTCAAGATTTAGGGTTTTGGAACATGGGAGGGGCAAAATGGTCTTTTGTCCTTAAAGGGCTTAGTTGTGGAATTTGGATTTGTGAGTTGAGTTGAGGACCTTAATTATTAATTAGGGTTAATTGTTGTGTTATTAGGTAGAGTCTAGTTCCAACAGTTCGGGTGTGAGATTTATTTGTCATCGGCAGCAGGCGAGTCTCCTCACTTATTCTTACATGTGTGGTAGAATAGTTGTATTTATGATGACCATCTGGGTCTAACTGTTATTTTGTATTATGTTGCTTATGTGTGACTGAGACTACGTATAGTCTCCAGGGTTGCTGATAACCCATAAGGCGTGTTGTTGCCCACTGGGACTGCAGATAGTCCCCAAAGTTGCTAATAACTCAAAGTTATTTATTTATGTTGTGATGTATGTGGTATATTGGGGAACTCACTAAGATTCGTGCTTACAATTGTTGATTTATGTGTTTCAGGTACTTCTGAGGCTCGCGGGAAGGCGAAGGTCTATTTGTACACACTCGTTGGGAAAATTGTTATTGGGACAGTTTTATGATACTCTGATATTTTATGATGATGACTTGTATTAGATACTTATGTTTTTGGATGACTTGGTTCATGAACAATATTTTGGTAATTTAAAAATGAAAATTTTGGTTTAAAAATGAAAATTTTGGTTTAAAATTTGAGGTGTTACAATATAATCAGGGCCGGTCCAAACGTATATGGGGCCGGAGGCGAAAAGAAAAAAAGGCCCCTCAAAAACAAATATAATAAAGATTAAAAAAAATATCATTTATTCTTCAATATAAACACGTTCAATTAGCAATAAGAAGCAAGTAAAATTGTTTATCTTTTGAATTAGTTTGAGTTTGAACCAACTTTAGGCCCTAAAAATCATTTCGGTAATAATTTTTTTTATATATATATACTATATAGCCCAAAAATTTCAGGCCCCTAGAGACGTGGGCCCTAGACGGTCGCCCGGGTTGCCCACCGTCTGGGTCAGCCCTAAATATAATAGATGTCACACTCACGTTTACAGATAAATATTACATTTGTGACGTTACATATACAAACACTCATTTATTTATGAATCCATATCGCAATACGATGTATTGGTTAGCCAATTTTCGATGATGACGAGTGTAAATTAAAGAAAAAAGATTCAATCATGCTCATGCACAACTCACAAATGTTATTGAGCGTGCTTATGATGTATTGAATGCGAGATTCTCAATTTTAAAACAAATGGCTCCTTATCTTTTTCCAGTGCAAAGAGATATAGTCATTATTTTTTTCGCAACCCATAAGTTTATATGGAAATACAATATTCAAGATAACTTATTTATGGACTTTGAAGAGAACAGTGTGGTTACTTTGTTTGACCAGATTGCTAATCAACTACTTTCAAATTGTTCAAGTTAAATTTCTATGCAAATTATTATGCTCTATTCGAATTTTAGTATCTTTATATTTGTATTTTCAATGATTTATGTTTAATTTGGATTTCGTATGATATTTTTAATTTTTTATAATTAATCTGCAACTTCGTCTAAATATTTTATCAAACAAATACATTTTATTCATCAAAAACAAAACATAAAGGTAAAATGATTATTTTTAGTAGTCAGCATAGTCAGTTGGATCCGTAATTAAACAATATGGTTTCAGTCGGAGATTCAGACACAGTCAGGTCTTGACTCAGTCAACAACTATCAAACAACCCCTTAATTATGTTTTTATGTTTGATTTCTTTTTTAATTTTTTTAATTGATTTAATAGAATGAAAACCATAGATAAATAATGAAAGACCCTTAACTTTCATACTAAAGACATTGTTACTCCAAAACATGCTACATGCATATTCATAATTAATAATTTACATTGATAATTTGGTTACATAAGACTGGATACAAACTGACTAAGTTTTAGTATATTATATAACTACCCAGGAATCTATTATTCATATACATACATAAATCCAAGTACAAAAGTAATAGTATAAACTATTCTAAATCTTCCAACAGTATATGACTATAGTGGATTCTCATTTCCTGCAATTGTTAAACACTGAGAGGGGTAAGCGGTGACGCTTAGTGAGTTCAATAATAGATACAATATAACGTTATGCCACATATATACTTTAATATGGCAGAAGCAAGGGAGCAAGGAACAACAAATGCATATGTGAATCATGCGACAAGCTTTCCATATCAATCAATGAGACATAACAATTTCAATACTTGATATACATCAATAAAGTTTCGGCTCAAATGGCACATAAGACATACACTTTCTGATTAAATATTTTGGTAGATTTCAGGCTTTTAACCCTATCTAACCTTCTACCAATGCCATAGAATAGAAGTCATTCTCTTAAGAGACATGCTCTACATGGCCAGAGGCTACATTCCAGTACCACCGTATCTAAGTCCTTTCACTGATCACATGGTCAAAGGTACAACTTTGCTACCATAATAGCGGAAATAATAACACGAGATGATAACACGGAAAAGCACATATCACATATAACACATAACATACAATTGTTCCTATGTATTGAACTCACCGTGAAATAACCGAAGGAATAAATGATATTTTGGGCAGCACTTCGGCTCTAAATATGACTTTCTGCGATGAAACTGGGGATTTTAGTAGAAAACCGGCCTTACACGGGCAGAGTTTCGACTTGAAAATATAATTTTCTCGGAAACTTCGGAGCGTCGGGACTTGCTTCGGGTGTCGGGGATGATACCGGGACTTCGGATGGTGTTAGAGGGGCTTGAGAGAGGCTAGAGAGTGAATGAGGGTGTTAGAGGGGCTCGATTTCTATTTATAGGCTGAAAAATCGACTCTCACGTCGTGAACCATGTATGTTCACGTCGTGACTTTGATCCTGGTCATCCCCTAGGCTTGCCGTGTGTCTTCTAGGCTCGAAACGCGTCGTTCACTGAGTTCACGTCGTGAATGCAGTCAAATTCTCGAAGTTTGTGCTCCGAACTTCAAAAATTCATATCTTTTGCATACGAGGTCCGTTTTTGACGTTCTTTATATCCACGCGTAGGTGAGATTATGTTCTACATCTTTCATTTAGACTCCGTCGGCTAATTTTGAATTTATTTTTAATATTATATTTTTAACGGGCCGGGACAGGAAAAGTCCGTTAAAAATTCATAACTTCTTCATCCGATGACCGTTTCCGTCTGTCTTTTTACCGTTGTACTACTATCGACGAGACATTCGATTCTCGTTTAGGTTGTGACGGCTAAAAATCACTCGATCTTTATTTCGAGTTTTTAGCTGTCTACTGCTATTCCGAAACTTAGAAAAATCATAACTTCCTCATACGAAATTAGATTTGGACGTTCTTTTTATGAAAATTCTCGGTTTAACGAATACTACGGCTTTCGTTTAGATCACTAAAGCTAAAAAGTAGTTTATCGAAAACTCACTTTTTACGTCATACGGCGTCGTGCCGGTTCTGTCGCGAAACTTCAAATAGTCATAACTCTTCGTTATAACTCGGATTTCGATGAGGTTTTCGCCTAAATGTTTCTAACGAGATTCTTTAAAACTTTCAATAATAAAATTTTACTTATTTCAAATTTTATATTTTCGTTAAATTTCAATATTTGACATTAGATTGGAATCCCATAAGACTTCCAATATTTTCCGAGTGATTCTAAACATAGTTTTACTTCAATTCTAGTAAAAACTATCTGTTAGAACTCAACACTCAAAATTACATAATATTTCATAATATTATTCACTTTTAAATTTTACATAACACGATAACTAAACGTGTATGTTACAAATAACAAAAGAAAACAAAAATAACAAACAGATCATTTTTAGAAAACTCAACACAGATCATTTTTAGAAAACTCAACAGTGCCATATAACAAGAAACAACTCATGGATAAATTTTTAAACAAAATTCAAATTCACCGTCAAGATAGAAACCAAAATAAAAATTGCACTAAACCAGAAAATTTTGATAACAAAAATATAACCATTTTTGTAATTTACTTCTTTTAATATATTTTGATATATCGATCTTACCTTTGATTTTCAAGGCTTTGTATGAAAAAGTTAAAATAGACCCTAAATATAATTCTTTTTATACAAGAAAAATCATTTATACTACGATAAGTCTGACAGTTATAAAATTAATCAAAACAAACTTTGTGATATTGATATGTCACTGATCCTTTAGTAATCTGTCATTTATTTTAATGTACGTAAAAAAAATTGGGCACTAAATAACACAGACCATGTGTGGTCACAACCCCACACATGCCTATGGACCGGGCGGCCATGTTGATACAGACTTACGTATTTATTCATTTTATGTTATTACTAACTATTTATGAAATCTAATCTAAATAATAACTTTTGACCGAAATTTGATAATGAAAGTCAAATAACAAATTCAATTACGTATCATATTCATATCATATGTTGAGGACCTGATGTTACAAATGGATGGAGTGTAACTTGTTCTTACTACACCAAGTTAAAATAAGTATTCATACATCATGTACAAGACAAATTTAAGATCTACTCTATGATTGAAACAAACTCTTGTTTCAAATATGAACAAAGTTTCCAAAAATGTCATTTAAAAACCGATATATTAAATAGATTCATCAACACGATTAAAATAGCACAACCCAATAAATTGTCGATAGGGTTACAACTTTATCCTCTTTGATTTGATATTCTTAAGAAACGTAATTCTTAAAGAAACTTATTTTGATTTGAAATGAGAACACGAAATCAGAAATGAAGTCTCGAACGTGATAATATAGTTTTTAATCTCATATAATCTATTAGTTATTAATAAAATTCATGTATTATTATATACATTCTTATTGTTAATAATTATACTCCCTAATATTTTATACATGATCTGCATGGGTGAGGTTCAATAGAGAACCATAATTAACCAAGGAACCAATCGTGAGCGTCGGAAATCATAACGATCAACGGGCAAGGAAATAGATGTACACTTTTACATTGGACGCACACACACCGGATTATACCAAAAAATCCACCATTTACAAAAAAACCCACCATTTTTTTTTCGTTTAAATTTTTTTTTAGGCCATGTTTTTTATCAAAAAAAAAAAAAAAAAAAAACCCGAATATACCGTTGTTCACGATTTTTCGTCCTCTTTCCATAGAGATCCATGATGATATATAAAAAACGAACTTTTTTTTTCGAAAAAAACTCACTTCATTTGCTTTGATTAAAAAAGTTAAGGTCTATTTTTTATAGAAAAAAATTAATAAATATATCAAAATTTATATTTTTTGTACTTTTTAAACATAGATTCATATTCATGTTAAAAATAAAAAAATAATAAAAAAATGCGATATTTCAGTTCAGATTCACATTGCGAACCTGTTCAGATTCATATTGTAAACCTGTTCAGATTCACATTGTGAACCTCCTCAGATTCACAGTGTGCATAATAATAACTCAGATTCACAGTGTGAATCTGAACTGATCGGAGCTTTTTCACATTGTGAATGTTAAAATTTGAAATATTTACAGTTTAGATTCACAGTGTGAATCTACACTGATCGATGTTTTTTTTTTTTTTGTGAACATTCTCAGATTCACAGTGTGCATAATAGTAATTCAGATTCACAATGTGAATCTGAACTGTTCGAGATTTTTCATATTGTGAATGTTAAAAATTAAAATATTTACAGTTTAGATTCACAGTGTGAATCTACACTGTTCGAGTTTTTTTTTTTTTTTTTTTTTTTTTTTTTTTTTTAATCGGTGTTGATGTTTATTAATAGAGTACAAAAAAATAATATTTTTGGTATAATTAGTTTTTTTTTGATAAAAATAAACTTAAATATTGAAAAAACTAAGAAAATTAAGTGGGTTTTTTTCGAGAAAAAAAAAGTTCGGTTTTTATATATCATCATGGATCTCTATGGAAAGAGGTCGAAAAATCGTAAACAACGGTATATTCGGTTTTTTTTTCGATAAAAAACTTGGCCTAAAAAAAATTTTAAATGAAAAAAAAGAAGTGGATTTTGTTATAATCTGGTACATGTGCGTCCATTATAAAATTTTACAACCCTTTCTTTTGCCGTTGATCGCTTTAAATTCCGACGCTTGGGATTGATTCCTTGGTTCTTTGATTAATAATGGTTCTCTATTGAACTTTTCCCTGATCTGCATTATTATATAAGATATTATAAGGTATAACGATGCTACTTATTTTGTTTGGGTTTGACTTTGCAATGCTACGTTGAATCCCAAAAAAAGCCCAAATCGGCAAAATAGTCCTAAAGTCCTAAACTCGTATGTTATGTTTTTTTACAATTTACAAAGTGGGTAAAGTCCAGACGTATTTTATTATGTGTTACGACGTTATTAAATAATTATATACTAAATATTATATATTTATAGTAATTATTAAAAAAATATTATTACAATGCGAAATAAAATTATATTAGAATTACATAAAATCATAAAACATCGTAATAAACAATTGGGATAAGTCCTAATCAAGTCATATGGATAAAAACTTAATTTTACCATATTTTATCAAATTAACAATTGATTTGTAATAGAATTAAAATGCAATAATTTCTATGATTTTAGTCTGTATTTTCTTTTTAAAAATCGTGTGTTAACTGATTTATTTAAGTAAAAGATCTATCAATTCAACTTCTATTATATTTTCCTAATATGAAATATATTTAACTACATTTATCTTACTGTTAATAAACTTTTAACATAAATATAAAGTTATAAGAATTTATTGTCAATTAAGTGTGATCCTCTCTGATAAATGAATGTTTTTTGTCACATGTCACACTATCATTCAGTTTGTCAAATGTTATTTTATGGTTATTTTGAATTAATTTTTTTTCCACATGTCATTTTATGAGTTTTTTTTTTATTAAATTTTACATAATATTTTAATGTAATAATTACAATAAATGTAGTAATAAATAGATATTAATTTCACTAATAAATTTACCTATTAATTTCAAAATTCCCAAAATTAAAACTCATTATTTCTTTTCTTTATTTAAATTATTTGTTTAAACTTAAAAGATAAAAACATTTCCATTATAATAAATCGTTATTTTTCTTATTTTCTTATAAATTCAAAGTTCTTAAATATTTTGACTTTTATATTTAACATTTTTTTATTAAATTAACTCATGTAATACATGGGTCTCACAACTAGTTAATAATTTATACAAACGAAAGGTTATTAGTGTTGAGGACTTAGAAAGGAAAATATTATTTCTTAAACAAAGAAATTTTACTAGATATTGTTTTATTGTAAAAATGCTGAAATTTTACTACATATTTTAAGGACTTAGAACACAATACAGTGGGTTTTAAAGGGGTCCCTCCAAAAATCGTAATTCATACGATCAAGATCCAATACGAGGGGTACAACATTTTTAATGTTAATAGTAGAAGAGGGAATATTAGAAGCACCTATCATGATCATCATGATCAAGAAGAGGGGCGGAAGCAGCGATGACTGAAGATAACAGAAGACAACGTCCACAATAGGAGGGAAATAACGAAAGGGAATGGATCGGCTAGGGTTAAGTTGATACCATGTTAATCAAATATTTTCCCATGAAATCTTTGTGCCTTTCATTAAAACATATATATATATATATATATATATATATATATATATATATATATATATATATATATATATATATAGACACACACACATACACACACACATTACAAGAGAAGGCGACGATGGCCTGATAAACTAAATATATGGACTCTACAATAAAATTAAATACAATTTACATAAGACAACTAACATAAATGATGCACACATAAACAAGCTAGATGCAAAAGCGAAGAGGTGCATCTTTCTTAGCTATGTTTGGGGTGACGTGGTACCGCTTCTGGGATAACCAAAGTCGAAGAGTTATCTGATGCTAGGATATGGCATTGAAAGAAGAAGCGTTGTAAAAAGATGGTCTAGTTTCGGCCTCCGTCAGGAAAAGAAATACAAAAAGAAAAAACAAAGTTACTTTAGATGGAATGTCATAAGAATACATTGCAAAGTTTTCTAGTGCATCAAAAACTAGTGTAGGAGAAGGCAATGAGTGGGAGCGAAGATGAAGCCATAAATTCTTAAGCCGAAGGCAGTGAATCCGAATCCGAAGTTAGTAATTCTGAAGTCACTGAAACTATAACTTCAGGTATAGTTCGTGATCAACTTGAGTAAGGAAATCCTATGATTCTGTATTCTCCCTCAGCAAATTACTTATTGTTGAATGAGAATAGAGATCCACTGACTTATCCTGAAGCCTTGCGGATGAAAGATTTCATAAAGTAGAAGATGAGTTGCACTCGCTTGAAAAGAATGCGACTTGTTCATTGGTCAAGGTGTCAGCAAAGAATAAAGCACTAAATAACAAATGGGTATCCAGGGTTAAGGAAGAAATCGATGAAAGCAAGAGAAGAAGGGGGTCGACTACAATGAAATATCCTCTCTAGCTGTGAAGATAACCATAATTAGAATGGCCATTGGTATCGTAGCTCCTGAAGATTTTCATCTAGAGAAATTGAATGTGAATCCAACTTTCTTACACGATGACTTTAATGAAGATATCTACATGGAACAACCACACGGTTTTCAAATTGCTGGAAAAGAAAACATAGCGTGCAAGTTTAAGAAAAGCATGTATAGATTGAAGCAAGCTCCAAAGCAATGGTAACTAGAGTTTGATGACTTCATGAAGAGTAATCAGTACACGAGATGAGATCAGATTAATCATTGTTGCTACTTGAAGAAGTTCAATTCCTCTTACACCATCTTGTTACCTTATGTTGACGAAATGTTGGTTGTGGAGTCCGACATGCCAAAAATCAACAAGTTAAAGAAACATTTATCTAAAGAGTTTGATATGAAAGTAAATATTTGACATAAACATAGTTAGATACAAAGTTTTAGATACTCTAGAGCTTTCCCAAGAGAAGTACACATAGTGTTAGAGAAGTTTGGCATGGCAGATGCTAAGGCCAAAAGCACACATCTTTCCAATAACTTAAATCTCTTGATGAGACAATCCCCAAAAACTGAAGAAGGAAAAGCATAAATTTCTAAGGTTCCTTATTCATCAAAATTTGGTTGCTTGATGTATGCAATGGTTTGTACTAGACCAGCCATTATTCATGTAGTGGGAGCTCGTCAGCAGATTTATATCTAGGTAAAGAGTATTAGGAAAGGAGTCAAATGGATTCTTCACAATTTGAATGGAACTTAAAATGTTTCCTTATGTTTCAGAATGCATGAGATCATTCTCAAAGGCTTTGACAATGTTGATGTGGGGGTTGTGTGGATTTGGGTAAAGGCATTATAAGTTATGTGCTTATAATTAGAGGAACAACCATCAGTTGGATGTCAAATGCTATAAAAGAGTGTTTCTCTTTCAACCATCCAAGCAGTAATATAGCTATAACAGTAGATAGAAATGAGATTATATGGTTGAAGTGCTTGCTATCATTGTTCGGTTTGAATAAAAAAAATATGTCATACATTGCGATAACTAGAGAATACATGCTAAAAAGAATCTGATGTCTTAAAATATAGGGCAAAACACATTAAGATGAAGCACCACTTTATCATAGAATTACTATCTGAAGGTACATTTAATTTGAAGAAGATACATGGTTCGAAGAATCCTACAGATATGTTCACCAAGACATTAAGAATCGAGAGGTTGAGACTATATGTGACCATGAGTAGCCTTCCATATAAATAAGCAAATGATCCAAACTAGAGATGATTTGGTTTACATTTTTTTGGAATCAAAAGTTTTTGATTTGCCTCCAAGTGGGAGATTGTTAAGATGTGGAGTCTAATTCCAAATCTCGAAGAATTCAGAAGGGAAAAGTGTTCCGAAGAAGCATCGTCACAACTTCGGACTTAGAGCATAATCTTGACTTTGAAATATAATAAAGTGAAAAGTTAGTATTAGCAGGATTGATGATATCCGAAAATATCAAAGTCCAAGCAGAAGCATAGTCTCGATTAGAGATCCTGAAGCATTGTCCCTATTACAAGCTTCAATATTTTACATAATAGTTCAAAGCTTTGGTATTGTTTGTACAGTCTTAGAGAACAAGTTTGATTTTACTCCATCATGTCCAAGGCTCATTAAACCAACCATAATTTTAGGTCGATCCCAATATAAATACATCTCATTTATTATAACCCTAATGTGATCTGTGTGTGATTGTGAGATCGTTCAGTCATCATTATGAGTGCAATAAATACATCGATTTTGTATAGCATTAATATTAATAAAAGAATCTCTCTAATTTGCATGTGGATGTAGCTTGATCTGACAAATCTAGTGAACCAATTTGATTCTTATTGTATTCTTGTTTATTCTTTAGTTGCATATCATTTTCCTTGATTTTGTCGATTTTGCATCTTAATACCTCGTAGTTTAATGTGTAGACTATATCATGATTGACTTTTTTGGCAGACTTCATTAATATATACGTATCGTGGCATGATATCTTCTTGGATAATGTCACGTAAAATTGGTCATAGAAGAATATTGATTGAAATATATAAGAAATTAAGTTTTTTTTAAACTTTATCGATTTTCATAGCAAACCTAATTCAAATGGGAAATTGTTTTTCTTTATAGTTTCAAGCGAAGCAAAGGAACATATCATTTTCACACGAACATAGGGAAATTCTTCGAAAAACACTCTCTTTCCAATATGCAGATGAATAACTAGTTTTGCATTGAGGACATTCAAATGAAAAAGCTCGATATATCTATCTTATAGCGTTACATAATTTATTAAGGGAACAATATTCAATAGTATTATTATCGGGCATCCATTTTCTAGCCGAAGTAATAAGAGGCAAAACCAATTATGTAACATTTTGATGATGAGATACTTCTGATTTTAACCTTATAGTTTAATTATGTTGCATTTGGTCCCCAAGTTCAAGAAAGAGTGCAAAAAAGGGCCCTAGTGGCATTTTCGTAAATTTGGCCTTGGGGGAGTACGCCATGCGTACGCATGTATGTTGAGTGTAATAGGGCACGCCCTAGTACGTTGGGCATACATCTCGTACGTTGGGCGTACTTGCTAGATATGGAAACCCTAATCTTTTGGGGTGTAGCTCATATTTAAACCCCATTCTAGTCTCCTTTCCTCTCGCTTCATGAACCCCCATCCTCTTAGAATGTTTTGCAACCCTAATTCACCTTGTAAAGTCATTCCAAGCTTAAGAGAGTGTGCGTTTTGTGCCTTGAAAAAGAGGGGAGGAAGTAGAGCTCATCTTGGAGGAGTAAAGCACTTTGGATCTGGGATTTCTACCTAATTTGCAACCTTTTGAAGGTATAAAGTTTGCAACTTTACCCCTCCATCATATAGATCTAGAAATGGGTGTTTAAGGATGCTTTTTGGTCCCAAAATGTTAGATTTTGAGCTTGGCATGTTCTTGATTCATTAAGTTGTATTTAAGACCATAGTAGAGGTCTTAAGTCATAAAATGGAGTCCAAATGGTTGGTTTTGTCCCATGCATGTTATGAAGAGTCTTAAGGCATTAAGATGTTGGGTTTGTATGGATTAAGCACTTATTGAGCATCCAAGGTCATAAAGTTGGAAACGTTATGACTCCTAATGACATTTTGACCTTGGATCTGCATTTGAACGTATTAAGTCGTTATATTAAGCACTTTATGGGAAGAAAACGAAGTCTGGAGTTAGACCCCTCATACCTGGGAGTACGCCCAGCATACGCAGTCAACAACCTCGATATTGGTCAACGGAGGAGTACGCCCCGCATACCTCCAGATTACGACCTGCGTACGCTCACTGGGTTGCCTTGGTTGGGTTGACTCGGCTATGTTGACTCGGTTGGGTTGACTCGGTTGACTTATGGATTTTTGACCAGATTGACCTTGGACATTGACTTTTGTTGATCTCGTTGACTTTTGACCAAGTTTGACTTTAGGTCAAACTTGAGGGTGGATTGAAGATTTTATATGCTTTTGATGTTAGTCGATCTGCGGAAGCAAGCAGTGTAGCAGGGAACGGATCACGGTATTCTGGTGTTTCTTCATTTCAGGTGAGTTTTGCCTCATTGTACCGTGGGTCGAAGGTACCAATGCCGACCTACTAGTTTTCGGTTATCTGTTAGTAGAGGGATGTCATAGGGACTGTATATTGTCACGTAGGATAGACTGAGAAATTTTGATCTAGGCTCTCTTACCTGTTCCTCGTTTGGTTGTGGTTCTAGGGTAGGGTCATTTGTCCAGGTGGCTATCTCACCTCTGATTATATACGATCAAGCATTTCCTAGATTGTTGTTACTTAGTATGACACGATGCTGTAGTGATCTGTTAGATTTGTATTCTGGTATCGAGTATGCTGAGAGGTTGTGGTGACCTGTTAGATCTGTATTATGGTATCGAGTATGCTGATAGGTTGTGGTGGTATGTTACATTTGTATTCTTGTATTAAGTATGCTGATATGTTGTAGCGATCTGTTAGATCTATATCCTGGTATGTAGGATTTTGCTATGCTATAGCGCACTGTTAGACCAATATGTTATATGTATTTGTTGGTTATCATCTGGTGGAGTGCCCTAGGGACTGTTTATGGTTATGTAGGATAGCCTGAGAAATCTTGTCTAGTGGGATCATCTGTTCGGGTGGCTATCTCACCTCTGGCTACTTATGGTTGCGCATTTCATGGAGGTTAGCTGGTAGTGGGACTATGTGTTGTGAGAGGACTAGTAGGCGGGAGTGACATGTATGATTTTTGTTTCCCTGTTTTATGTGCCTGCTTGATCCTTGTTTCTTTATATTTCGACATATGGTGGTGGTGGGTTAAGGCGGTCCTGCTTTGTGCCATAGGCCAAGATACCATGTGCGGGTCGGCTATAAGCCGAAGGGCTTGAGGCTCTGGAGGAGAGGTTGGGTTGAGCCGAACCAGTGTAGGTTGAAGGCCAAGAGACCCAGGCTGTCCCGGATAGATTGCAGTCCCGAGAGGCGTACCAGTTAGGCTGAAGGCCCAGGGAACGGTCTAGATAGGCTGAAGGCCCGATGAGGCGTTCCAGTCATGCTGAAGGTTCTTTGAGCGTTCCAGCTACTCTGTAGGTCGGTGCGGTGTTCCAGTCAGGCTGAAGGCTATGTATGTATGTTGTTTGTTATTATGTTTATGTGGTGGTATTTTGGGGGAAAATCACTAAGTTTTATGCTTACCCAGTTGTTTATGGTTTCAAGTATCATCGGTGATTGCGGGAAGGCGAAGGCGGGACAGTACACACTCATCAGCAACATTGAAGATTCTGCGTTTTCTACAATACTCTGATTTAATAAATGTGATTTGGAATAAATGATTTTCTTAAATAATGTATTAATAAATTAGGAAGTTTTTCCTTAATAAAAAAATATAAAAAATTGGTTGTGAAAATGGGATGTTACAAATTAACAATTAGTGACTTCAGGAATCTTATATGATAATAGTTATTTGTATCATCTTTTGCTTATCGAAAGTATAATACATTTCTTTTCCTTTGTTAAATATGATGATCAAATGATCATTAATCTCGTTCACATTCTCATTGCTAGTTTATAACATTTCCTTGTAATGATATGATTTTAAAGCAACTTTGTCAATTTGAAATTTTGGAAAGATTGTAGTAGTTAAAGAATCATTTCATTTAATTTTATTAGTGTAAGGAATGACCATGTCATTCGGTATATGAACAATTATTTTTTCCACCAACATGTCATCTATATCACCGAATCAACATATAGAAATATGAAATTATGGATCAGTTAACTCTCATATTAAGAGTCAACCATAACTTTTATATTCAATACCACAATGGTGAGATTTATAGGCTAGAGTCTACAATCTATGTTTGTGTGCTATGTCTTATGATAAAAAAACACCTTCCTAAAATCTCTACCTACAATCATTATCTTTTTGTTAAACAAGAGTCGGACAATGTAATGTCTTGCAATGTTCAATTAAGTGCCTTTAATATTTTTATCTTAGTTATTGATGATATGTCTTAAATTATTGTTTTTGCATATCGTAGTAGTTGAGCATTTTTCATTATGTTTCTTAAAGTTGTATACTAAGTTATTATCAAAATTGGGGATTGAATAGATAGTGAATTGTTCTCATCCTGACATGACATGTTATTAGACATAGTAACCAATTTAGTTGTCATGTGTGAAAACAAGCCACAAAAATATATTTGGAAACATAGCTTTATATAAAAATGTTTCTTCTATGTAATTGAGATCATCTATAGAGAACATTTCCATGAAATTGTTATCTACATGTCTCATGATCTCATGTAAATTTCTGTTCAGAATTGAATAAGTAACATATATGAAAATAAACGTCTTCCATAACTAACGTGTTCTCGTATAATACCATATAAGTAGCTATTTGTTGTAAATTAAAAACTGCATTCATATTTTAAATTTTCAAAAAAATGAAAATTCTTACCCGATATGATTTAAAAAAACAACCCCTTGATGGGAGCCTACATGTTGAGATGTGGAATTCATACTTCAAACAATTAGAATAGAGAGATAAAGAAGTAATATGGTGTAATGATTCTTGTATTCATCAGAAGAGTCGATTACACATATATGAGTTTACTTGAAGTGAAGCTTCTAACAGAAATAATGGTTTCTACATATTTACAACTTCAGTCCTCTAACTAACATAAAATTACAATAACAGCTTTCTAACAAAGAAAGTTAACATCCTCCCCTCAAGATGAACTTTAATGAATGTTATCGAGGTTCATCTTGGATAGAAGAAACTGAAATTGTGGACCACACAATCCTTTTGTAAACAGATCTGCAAGTTGTTGATTTGTGGGAAAATGTTGTGGCATTACCAAACCAAGTTTGTATTGATCTCTCACAATGTGACAATCAATGTCTAAATATTTTGTTCTTTCGTGAAAAATTGGATTTTCAGTAATGTGTATAGCTGCCTTGTTATCGCACCACAAAGAAATTGGAATTTTCAATTGAATTTTTAGATCTCTTAGTATGTAACTAAGCCATAAAAGCTCACATATTGTGGCTGCAAGACTCCTATACTCAGCTTCACAAGAAGATTTAGAAATTGTATTTTGTTTCTTTGTCTTCCACGAAACTAAAGAATAACCCAATAAGATGTAGTATCCAATCAAAGATCTTCTGGTATCTGTACAACTAGCCCAGTCTGAATCACTATATGCAGTGATGGTTAATGGCAAAGATCCTCTTTTAAAGAACAAACCTTTTTATGGGCAACCTTTCAGATATTTCAAAACTTGTAAAGCAGCCTTCCAATGTATATCTGTAGGAGTTTGCAGAAATTGTGATAATTGTTGGACAGCATAACTAATGTTTGGCCGTGTAAAGTTGAGATACAATAATTTTCCAACCAATCTTCTATATTTTTCAGGATCATTAAGAACTTTTCCTTTGTTTGAACATAGCTGGACATTCTTTAACACATGTGTAGTTGTTGGTTTAGCACCAGTTAAACCAACATCATTAAGAATGTCCATGATGTACTTTCTTTGATTGACATACAACCCATTTTTTGTTTTTAACAATTCCACTCCCAAAAAATAGATTGCATGTCCCAAATCTTTAATAGTAAAAGCTTTATGGAACTGTTCTTTTACTTCTTCTATCAATTCTTCATTTGGACTTATTATCAATACATCATCTACATATACAACCAAAGCCAGAAATTTGATTCCTTCATTTTTTGTAAAAAGACAATGGTCATGAGAAGATTGCTTGAATCCAAAACTTAAAAGCTTATTACAAATTCAGTGTGCCATTGTCTGCTAGTCTGTTTCAAACCATAAAGGGATTTATTTAACTTGCATACTTCTCCTTCTTTGGCCTTAGAATACCCCTGTGGTGGTTTCAAGTACACTTCTTCATCAAGATATCCATGCAGAAATGCATTGTTGATATCCAGTTGGTATAAAAACCAATCATTTGCAGTAGATAAAGATAATAATACCCTTACAGTTACTATTTTAGCCACTGGCGAGAAACTGTCTAAGTAATCAATACCATAAGTTTGATTGTACCCTTTTGCTACCAATCTTGCTTTAAACCTTTCAATTATACCATCTATATTTAATTTTACCTTGTATACCCATTTTGACCCTATGGGTTTCTTTTCAGGGGGCAGGGGCATAATAGTCTAGGTATTATTATCTTCTAATGCTTTCAGTTCTTTGTTCATTGCTTCAATCCAATCAGGATTCTGACAAGCTTGTTCATAAGATGTAGGTTCATTGATTTTAGAAACAGAACACAAAAAACTTTTGTGTGTTTCTATGAGAATTGAGGATTCAACATAAGGAAAAGTAGGTGGACAATGAGGTAAAGAAAAACACTTTAATTTACCTTTTTGAAATGGATCTTGTGTGCAATGCATGATATAATCATTATACCAAGATGGCCTTTTTTCATCATACCCTTGTTGGTCTTGAAGAATTTGGAGGCTGTGGTGGATTAGGATAAATTTCTTGATTATTTTCGTCAATTTCTTCATTTTCTGGTGCATGTTGATCATCAAATTGATTATATTGAACAAAATTTTCTTCTTCATTGAGTAAGTCAATAACATCTGGATTATAAGCTTCTGAAGGTATGAAATCAGTGTAATGAGTTGGAAAATGATTTTCTTCTAATGTATCTTCTTCGATCATACTTTGTGGAATTGGCTTTTCTATTTGTGAAGAAGGTTCTGTTGTTTTGAAAGGAAATAATGTCTCATAAAACTTGACATCTCTAGACATTATAATCCTTTCTTCATTAACATCATAAAATTTGTATGCTTTTTGTCCCTGATTATAACCAATGAAACAACACATAATTGCCCTTTTTTCAAACTTTGTCTTGTGAGGAATTACATTGGTTGCAAAGCATAAACATACAAAAACCTTCAAATTTGAATAAGAAGGATCCTTTTTGTACAAACACTTGTATGAAGTATCCCATTTTAAGACTGGTGTTGGCAGAATATTGATGGCATAGGTAGCCATCCGAATGGCATGTCCCCAAAATTTAATTGGCAGACAAGACTAGTAACTGTTGGTGTTTTCTTTCAAATCTGCCATTCTGTTGTGGGGAATAAGGAACAGTTCTTTGATGAACAATTCCTTGAGATAAAAAGAGGTTTTGACAATTATTTTTTATAAACTCATATCCATTATCAGTTCTAATGGTTTTAATGGAGGTTTTGAATTGGTTTGAAGTGTATGAAATGAAACTGGAAAGGGTTTTGAAAACTTGGCTCTTGTCATCAACAATGGTAAGGAAATATGAGGCTTCTGTAATGGTTTTTGTTTTATATGGTCCCCATAAATCAAATGTATCAAATTGAAAATCTCATCAGTATGTGAATCACTATTAGGAAAGGGCAATCTTTGTTGCTTTGCATAATGACAGGGAAGACATGGTACAATCTCATTTTCAACTTTCTTTGGAATAAAATCTATATGTTCTAATACATAAGATGAAGAATGACCCAATCTTTGGTTCCAAAGTGAAAAAATACTAACATTTGAATTGCTAACAGCATTACATGACTGTTTAACAACAACTTTATTGGCCTTACAAGAATCCTTCAAATGATCAAACAAGCTATCATTATCTAGTACATAGAGGTTTCCCAAGACCTTCCCATGTGCAACAGTCCTAGAAGTTTCCAGGCCATGCAAAAGACAATATGTAGGTAAAATTTGAATGCAATTTGAGCAGTGACAACCAATGATTTCACTGATAAGAAATTGCACTTGAAGTTAGGAACATGTAACACATTCTTAAGAACCAATATTGAATTCAACTCAATTGAACCTCTATGAGTTATAGGTTGAATGGAACCATCTGGAAGAAAGATTGGTGTGTATTTGTGAACATGGCTTACTTTCTTCATAAGAGACAAATGAGAACACATGTGTGCAGTGGCTCCGGTATCCAATATCCATACTGTTTTATCATAACAATTTCTTAATGGGTTTAATAAGAATATTTTCATACCTGCAAAATCACCAAAATGGGATAAGTTTGCAAATTGAGGATCCATTTTCTGATTTGCCTTGATAAACTGATTAAACTGTTGAAGAAGGGCATTCGTGGAATCATTGTTGTTTTGACCTGTTGAAGAACTCACATCTTGATTTCCTATAGTGGATTATCACTGTCTTGATGATTAACATTTGCCATGTGTGCTGCACTATAGTTTCCCTTCTTCTTTTTTTTGAGATCTTTATACAAATCAGGGTAGCCATTTAGTTTGAAACAAACTTCTCTTGTGTGTCCATTAACCTTGCAAAATTACAATAACGATCTCCTCCATTTTTGTTCTTAAAATCAGGTTTTCCTTTGTGTGGAAAAGTTTTCTTATCATTTTGACCATTATACCCCTGACCTGTGTTTCTTACCGGCATTGCAGAAGTTTCAGTAGGAAATGAGAAGTTAATCTAAACTTCTATTTGTTTTTCAACACTCAAAGCCATAGAATATGCTTTGTGAACGGATGGAAGAGGATCAAGAACAAGAATCTGATTCCTCAAACTTTCATAGTTATCATTTAACCCCATTAAGAATTACATAAGCCGTGTAGATGATGTGAAATCATATATGGCCTTAGTCGAACCAAAGTTACAGGAAGGTAATTGAACAACACAACTCAATTGATCCCATAACTGTTTTAATTTCGGATAGTATTTAGAAAGAGAACAATCACCTTGAGTAATTGATGCAATTTGTCTTTGAAGTTGATAGATCAATGGACCATTACCCTGTCCAAAAATGTTCTTCAATTTCAAGCCACAATTCACGAGCAATTGCAAAGAAGACGAATGCTTCAGAAATTTCTTTAGAAATTGAATTCAAAAGCCACGATCTAACAATACAGTCATTACTTATCCAATCATCGAGATCATTGCCATAGAATATGCTTTGTGAACGGATGGAAGAGGATCTTTTCCCTCAAAATCTGGTTCGAACCTTCACACACCCAAAATCTTGCTAGTATTTCATAATTGACCTCCCATATAGGACTTGGACAGGTTGACGTGGACCACCTAGATGATGAGTTTTACCAAAAAAAAAATTATCTTGGTTAGTTCCATAAACTAAATATAAGATTTGATGATAATAGTAGTTTGGAATTTGACTATATATAATAAATGCTTTAAATGCGTTTAGATGAATGGACTCAATAGCCATTTTAAAATATCTCCAGCCTTACTTTTATGTTTGGATCATGTTTATTATATAATAGTTAACCATTAATTAGTTTGAACTAACCACCAAGGCCTAGTAAGTTCTATCATGGTCAGTTTATCAAAAGTTCTTAATCAGATTATCAAGAAAAGTAGTTTCAAACTTATATACTCAATCCTGTTGTAATAAGTTTCAAAATATATGTATACTGACATATCAATAAAATCATCAACAATGGTTATTTAGAAAATTTTACCAACTACATTCTTATACCTCTATCTTGTCGTAAGGGGTATTTGTTCAAGAGTTTAATATTTATTTTTTGAGAAGATTTTATGCATGAAAACTATATGAAATCACCTTGCGTGATTGATTATCAAATATGAGCGATTAGAGAATTTTGGATATGAATTAATTGTGTTCTTCGATTCCTTTACCACTTGTAGCATATATCACTTTTAGACCATATATAATCTTCATTTAGATTAATGAAATTACACTAAAACTGTGTCATGTGTATCTATAGTGTTATTCAACATTATTCTATTGATTTTCAATCAACTGGCTCTAATAAAATTCAATGATTCATTTAAGCTGAAGCAACAAGTGGTATTAAGCATGTTGGAATTAATATTCTAGATCTACACATATTTGTGGTATTTATCTAATCCACAAAATGCTTCATTATGTTTTATTTTTCCAAAACTTTATTCATGGTCTTTACCAAAGTTAAAAGCTTATTTCAGTAGGATATGAAGGATGTTGAAAGGAATAATAGTTCTATAAATTGGTATCCTATATTTGTTTACCAAGTATCTAACTTTAAGGCTTACACCAATGAGGAGAAAACAATAATATTTGAATATTTTTGCATGGATCAATTCTCTTTTCATTATAAATATTCTAAAAGTAAAGATGAAGCTTCAAAACTAAAATACAAATTAAATCAATCTCACATCGATTTAAAATATATTAAAACTAGCTAAAAGTATTGAGTTGGAAATTTTCCAATAAATAGTATGATATCTAAAGAGCCTAGAGAAGCAACTAAAAAAATACAAATGATGCTAAGATATTACAAATGTAACTTTAAACCTAAATCTATCATCACAAACTTGTGCTTACTTTAACCTAATTATTTGTAATATAATTTGTTTCTGATGAAATGTTGATATCGGAGGAAAGTTACATGTATAAAGACAATAATGAATCTAATTTATATAATAATGTAAGTGTAATGGATAATTAATTTAATCATGTTATTTTTTAATGAAATAGTTCCTCAAGAGTCTCTAAACTTTCATTTCATTTCATGAATTAAATGTTATTACATATTCAAAAGAATATGCTCATGAAAATAAAAATCAACTTTATAAAAGAACCAAAAACTCAAGGTATGAATGAATAAACTAAAAAGGTAGATGGTTATAATTATAGGTCTTCTCAAATTAGCAAGAAGCTAGTTCTTGTCAAAATTTCATTTCATGCAAAAAAAGGTTATTTAAAATGATTTGAAATTTGTTCAATCCGAAAAGATTTTATACAAATAAAAAGTTTTCCAACCCTACCTTTAAGTTTAATACTATCCAAAACATTGAGAAAAAACTTGGAAAACTAATAATACAAGTTTAAATGCTAATTTCAAGTGGCAATAAAAGAGATATTGTTCTTGTCAAGTAAGTCTTACTTAAAGATAATAATCTAAGTCTAGAACATATGTTATGTCCACCTATTCCAAAGGTATTGTCCGATGAAATTTACTATTATTGTGAAATATCTTATTTCAAAAGTAATTAAAATACGAATATACATTCAAAAAGTCAAATTGAATCAAATCATGAAAAGTTGAAACAAAGTTAGATCATAATTGCAAGCAATCAACATTTTCAGGGTGTTCCTTCTTCTTTGATTGAGAGGTGGTCTTTTAAACAAACCTAATATGTATGAGATAGTCTATTAAAATAACCTTAAAAATACAAATCTAGTAATAAATTTATAAAACCTAACTAATCCAAACTAAGACTATGCATACCAGGTAATGTGCATGACCATGAATAATATAACTAGAGTAGGCAAAGGTGTTGAACTCAAGAGTAATAAAAGTGTACCCATAGATAAAATTATTAACTAATAAATAAACAATATGTGAATTTTACTATTAAAATATTTTAAAACAACTAAAGTCAATATTTCAAATAATGATACTCAGACAATAAATAATAAAACTATATTTTTGTTTAGATTTCGAATCACCTAATGATTATGATTGATTCAATCGAAGTGAAATGAATATTATCATAAGTTCACCAATTCCTAAATTAATTAATTCAATGGGCATGTCCTTAATCATATGTTTCTAAGTTATCTACCAACATGGATAACTTTCCTAGATCTATTATGTCATTTCGTATTATGAGAGACTTAATTGGTATGATCGGTCCCATTGGTCGTTGCAACCTTTAAAATTGTCCAAATCAAGACTACAGTAACAAATGTGAAATTAATATTCCTATGAACCTAGGGACATATCCTTCCACAAGTTATCCCTACCTACACTCTTCACTCAGATTTTCAGCTTAGACAAGCTAATAAACAGTATGATTCAATAAACATAATCTGAAATCAATTAAAATTATGAGACTCGACTACCTAAATATAACAATATCAATATTAATACTCATGGATCTTTAATTAAACAAACATAATAAATTAATCCACTTCTAATATCCTTTCAATGGATCAAATCATACTCAAGTTAGATCATCTACTTATAAAAAAAGTATTGGGGCTTACCTCGTACACAAAACTAAGAAGATAAGTAAAGTAATACTAAAACTAATATACAACAAAACAAATACTCATTTATGAACCTCCTTGCTACATATCTTTTCCTTCTCATGATATTATTTTACACACCTTGGTGCTTTATTATAGGATAACCTTTATGGTTTCTCCTCATTTCTTCATCTCTTTCTTCTGAACGAAATTTAGGGTCTATTTATAACCTTTTAGGACCGACTTAAATCGCGGTGCGACATGCATTTTGTGACGCGAACACGTAAGTTTGGTACGTGTCATCAAAGCTCCAAAATATTTTCCATGCTAAGTTCCAACTAATTTTCTTGGTAAGCAATCCAAGAAAATATGCTCCAAAATTGCTCTTTTTAACTTTTATTTCATCAATTTGTCTTTTATATTGGGAATTAAGGCATTCTATACACACTAGTTTGCACAACAGAAAACTAAATAAATCTTATGCGTACATGCAACTTAAGGATTTAGGTTTTCTATGATAGCAACCTACTTAAACCTTGAAAGAAAAACTAACCTATTGATCTTCTTGGTTTCTCGATTGAGATCTTGTGGAAGCTATAATTTCAAGGACGACAAGGACCCAAACCAGGAATACCCCTTGGTCGGCTCCTAATCTTGTAGAGAGTGAAGAGATCTACACGAATATATAAGATTCGTCAAAAACGGAGTTCGTATGCAAATGTTATGAATTTTAGAAGTTTAATTATATCGTCACGCGCGCTCGCGTGCATTACGCTGTGCGCACAGACACATGGTTTCATCAATATACGGGATGACATGGCATGCTAAGATGCGGACACGTGGCACAATCGTATGATTTGTAAGCATTTGCGTGGCGCGCACTCCAAACTTGTTATAAATGGTAGGTCCCGACAGCTCATTTCTCCTCACCCCACTCTTCACTTCTCTCTCTAATCGTCTCGTGTGCCATCACCCTGATTGCCACTCGACGTGCTAACTTGTTGTTTCTACCCTACACCAACGTTTTCAAAATCTTTTCCGGGGGAAGGGGGGTACATGTGTAAATTACAACTTTACATAGTTATCACTAATTATAGTTAGATAATTATGCCCATTGCATTAGAATAATATTAGGCCCGTAGTTACTCTTCCAAAACTCTTTAGCTAATATTATGCCTAGTTGTTATGCTAAACCATAATGATAGATAGAATCATGCTTAGGTTTTATGTTGTCCAGTTGCCAGGAAACACCGATACTCTTATAGTTACGATAGCCAAACCTCTAGGGTAACTTAGTACCTAGCCTTTATTCTGACCAAATCTCATGGATAGCATTTCACCTAGTCGTCATTTTGGCAACTCTCTAGGAAAACATTATACCTAGTAGTTATTCTTCCAAATACTCATAGATAATATTCACACTACGCCGTCCTTACGTTCAATTTAAATGGATAATAGTAGTATATTATGTCGTTGCTACGCTTAACTCAATCGGATAATAGTATATATATTATGTTTTCACTACGCGTAACCCCCCGATTCTCGAATATCAATTTATGGTGATAAATTCTCATAAATTCAAGGTCTAGTCGACGAGTTGGGTGCCTGACTCGTCGAGTAGCAGTGGGTTAGGCCGCACACTTAAGTGACCTACTCGCCGAGTCCAAGAAGGGACTTGACGAGTAGGAGCTGGAGGATGAAACCCTAAATCCCGGGGTTTTGCACCCTATTTAAAGGATCATTCGCCCTTAGCCTCCCTTTGCAGCCTCCACAGAGTTCAGCAAAACCCTAATACGTGTGTGTGTGCTCCATTTGTGTGTTTCAAGCCTTGGAAGAAGATTCTTAGAGAAAGGAACTTGAAGATCAAGTAGCTAGCAGCAAGGTGCTTGTGTGGACTTGAAGTCTACCTCAGTTTAGCATCATTTGAAGGTAACAAGTTGTTACCTTAACCTTGTTCTTCCTAGATCTCTTCATGTTAAAGATTAGAGATTTTATAGCATGGGTGATATTCATTTTTGGGTATGGGCTAGGATCTGAAGTTGCAACTTCAGATCCGAGCTCATCTTGGACTCTAAAGCCATAAAGTCTCCAGCTTTAGCAAGCATGAACCCTCCATGTTGAGATAAACCCCATTGTAAGCTTGAGATTGACATTCTAAGCCTTTAGAGCCTTGCATGCACGTAAAGGTTGCAACTTTACGTGATAAACATTCACTGGGAAGCTGGATCTACAATTTGGAGCCTTAGCATGGCTTAAAATCGTCTGTATGAATAAAGGACTGAAGAGACTCGGCGAGTTGTATGAACGACTCGGCGAGTCCAATGAAGATTGTCGTAGACTCGGCGAGTGGTATGAACGACTCAGCGAGTCCGATGAGGGTTGCCGTGGGCTCGGCGAGCCGGCGCGGGTTTTCCAACCCTTGGACACGTATGAACGCGACGAGTTGTAAAGGGAAACCTCGACGAGTTGGCCAAGGAGTTACGGCCACTGACACTAGGAACTCGACGAGTCACACGAGTGACTCGGCGGGTTGGCAAGTTATGCAAGAAACTCGGCGAGTAGCTAAGGGTACTCGACGAGTTAAGGTCAACATGGACTGTTGACCTTGACAGTTGACTTTGACTTTGACCAAGGGTTGACCAGTTGACTTATGAGGGTATCTTGATAAATTGGATATTTATAGCAAGGACATTGGTGAATATAGGTGTTGAAGTTGGAGCTACATTTGGAGGAGTTTGACACTACCTTCTGAGCTACTTACGAGGTGAGTTATCCTCACTATATCAACAGGGTCTACGGCACCAAGGCCGACCCTTTATCGGATTTGTATCCGGGTATTTGCATGATATGATTATTGATCTGTTAGATCTGCGTCCTGGTAGTTAGGACGGTTTTGTGTTTAGTGACCTGGTTTAGGTCGGTATCCTGGTATATAGGATGATGTTATGTTAGTGACCGGTTAGGTCGGTATCCTGGTTATAGGATTTTGCTATCCTATATGATCTGTTAGATCGGTTTGTTCGTCTATAGACTGTTATGTGATTATCTGTTATATGTGCACATGGTTGTTTTGATTGGGGGGTTGGGTTGAGGCGGGTCCTGCTTTGTGCTGTAGGCCAACATACCCAAGGCGGACCGGATAGACTGCAGACCCGGGAGGGCACATAGTCAGGCCGAAGGCCCGGCGAGCGGTCCGGATAGGCTGAAGGCCCCGAGAGGGCGGTCCATACGTGCCGAGGCTCGGAGTGTGGGCCAGATAGACTGAAGGCCCGGTGCGGGCGGACCAGTCACACTGCAGACTCGATATGCATGGCTGTTCTGTATTGGTTATATGATATGTTATGGTTATATGAGGTTGGTATTTTGGGGGTAACTCACTAAGCCTTCGAGCTTACATTTATCGATTATTGTTTCAGGTACAGCGGATGACCGCGGGAAGGCGAAGGCGTGACCGTACACTTCCTCATATTTTGATTTGGATTTCTGGGATACTCTGATATGAAACTATTTTGAAAATAGATTGTAATAACTAATGGTTTTGTATGATTTAAAAAGTTTTAAATTGGCCTGATTTTTTTATGGGTGTTACAAGTTGGTATCAGAGCCTTGGTTTGATTGAATTGGAGGAACATTCGTGAGAATCCAGTCTCAAATCAAGGAAAGGACTTTAAAATGATTTTTAAAATGGTTTTCAAAATAAGTAAAGGAGGATGTAAAGTGTACGATCAGCCGGAGCCGGTAAGTGGACCCCAAAATACCATACAGTTATTTGATATTGTGATATGTTAGAACAGCATGCTAGTACTAGGCTAGGGATCCTCAGGAATTGCATGATAGAATTGCCTGATTACATGATGCATGTTAGCATAGGGTTTTCTTTATATGAGATTGACATCATTACTGTAGTTACTTGTGTATGCATCACGGCTGTACATAATTAAGATCTTATAGCCTGAGAATGTTTGGTTTAGCCTTATGTTCTGTTCTTGTATGATTGGGGGCTTAGGGTAGGATCGGATATTCGAAAGTCTATAGGGTCCAGCGTTATGTATGGCTAGCATACACTAGTGCTGCAGGGTTGGTGGAAGTTTCATGGATGGGTGGGTTGTTAGAGGCCGGGAGGCCAGTTACGAGATATTTAGCATTCCTCTAGTAGTGAGGATTGAACGCTCACTATGTTTATGTATTATTAGGGTGTTGTGGTGATACTTGAGACAAATATGGGTAGGTGTGGAAGGTAGTATGGGCCCGTAATACTGAAAGCACATGATCCATATGCGTATCAAGGAAGTCACAACCCCTAGGGTTTTTGGTTGGGAGTTGGTTCCCGGGTTGTTATGAGGAGTATCTAATATCCTTTAGGTATGTTTTCAGTATGGTGGTTACAAGGCGATTCGTGGCTGGATCCGGGTCAGGATCAGGAGAGGATGGACAGGAGGCGCCGGCAGCGCCCGAGAATATCGGCCAGATGAGGCCAGACGAGATGGATGACAGGATCCGGGAGATCGTGCATGATGAGGTTGCTGCTATGTTCCGGGCTCAGTTGCCGGAGATGTTTGGGTCTATCAAGACCGCCATGGTCGAGTACTTTGACGAGCGCTATGCAGCCCTCGCGGAGGCGGCTGCCACGGCAGCTATTGCAGCTGTAACAGCGGCAGGGGTAGGAGCCAGTCGGGTTTTTCAGTACCGGGACTTCGATAACACGAAGCCCCCGACTTTCGATGGGATTCAGGACCCTATCATAGCCATGAGGTGGCTATCGGACATCGAGGGATGCTTTTTCACATGTTCCTGGCCGACTGACCAAAAGGTCAGGTGTGCCCTGAATATGTTGAGGTCCGGGGTGAAGGACTGGTGGAGGTTGATGACGGGGTCTTATTCAGATGAGCAAAGGCTGCAGTTTCTTGGGATCGGTTTAGGGAGATGTTCTGATCCCGTTACGTTCTGCGAGTCGAGCGTGAGCAGCTAGCTCAGGAGTTCTTGGAGTTGAGACAGGGTACGGAGTCAGTGACGGAGATCACCCGCATGTTCACTGAGAGGGCGATGTTTTGCTCAGATGACGCGTTATTTGAGCATGCTCAAGACTGACATTAGACAGTTTGTTGCTACCCAGTGGTGTGATACATTGTTGGAGCTACAGGAGGCCGCCAGGCGGCGTGAGTTAGAGATTGAGTTACAGTTGCGAGATCAGAGGAAGGCCCCGGTGCAGTCGCAGCCGGCGCCAAAGCGGTCCAAGACCGCTGATTCCAGGGTTGGAGGACAGAGCAGCCGCATTTGTGAGAAGTGTGGGAAGGGTCATTCCGGAGTTTGTAGGTCCGGGGGTGCGTGCCGCAATTGCGGAAAGGAGGGGAACTATGCGAGGGATTGTCGCCAGGTGGCCCCGGTTCAGGACATGAGGATTTGCTATCACTGCCATCAGGTTGGTCATATGAAGACCAACTGTCCACAGCTTGTTGCTAGACCGGTGCAGGCTCCAGCGCCGGCTACATTGAGGATTATTGGCGGGGGAAAGGGTAGAGCAGAGCCCCCGAGGGCTCAGGGACGTGCCTTCCAGCTTACGGCAGAGGAGGTCGGGACAGCGCCAGATGCAGCTGCTGGTATGTTTCTATCTGTATCTTATTGTTTATAATTCTATTGCAAATTTTCCATCCCTTTCTGCATATGGCATAGGAGAGTTTGAGGAGTTTAGTATCAAGAAGCCGTAGACGGTTAGGATTCAGGGATGTTTGAGAAAGGGAGGTTAGGATATAGGATAACCATTCCAAGGCTAGAGACTGTGAATTAGAGAGGCAGAAGTGTTCAGCTGGGATTCAGGTTCTTTCGAAGTTCGGTTGCTCCACGCCAGGAGAGTGGTTCTGCGGAGACTCTTCGCTTCAGGATTCATCGTTCTATAGGAAGTATGGAAATTCTTGGCTTGGATGGTTAAGTAGAGTTATGATCTCGCCACTAGTAGGTAGTGGTTAGTGTCCGAAGTGGGGGAGAATTAGAAATTCTCAGAGGGAGCATCGATCATTGAGGGTTCGGTTAGCTGCCAAGGTCGGACAGTATTTCAGCACGCGTATGCGAGATTTCAGCGTATGTGGAAGATACGCAGGTCAGGGATGAGACCACGGTTTTCCGAGAGGATGGACGATCGACATGAGGCCTAGGGTTAGGCCGGGGTGATAGTCCGCAGAATGGATCAGGAGTTCAAAGCCCCAAGTGGGTGAGAATAGGTTGCATAAGAGAGAGAGAGCACCAGGAGGGATGGCCCAGGGATATGCTAAACAGTTTAGAGCGGTCCGGATAGACTGAAGGCCAGTAGGGCGTACCAGTCAGGCCGAAGGATCGGAGAACGGTCCAGACAGGCTGAAGGCCCGGAGAGGCGGTCCAGACATGCTGAAGGTTCTGAGAGTGGTCCAGATAGTCTGAAGGCCTGGTGAGGTGGTCCAATCATGTTGAAGACTCTGTATATGTTTGTAGATCTATGTTCGGGTATTGAGTAGGCTGCTACGCTATAGCAATCAATAGGTCTGTTCCAAGTATTGAACACTCTGTTGCAGTCGGCTGAGGACTCCGGTGTATTTTGGTTGATTGGAAGTTGTTATTAGAGGACGAAAGGAGTTCAAAGGATCTTTGTGATCTCTTTAGTTCGGAGTGTCGCTGAGGTTCCATCTTCTTGGATCGGATAATACTCCAGTTGGAGACTGAGAGTGGATCCGAATGAGTATTCGTTAGTTTGGGAAGGTTTGGGATTAGAACGTTCTGTCATTCAGGCTCTAGGAACCGGGTTATATCTTTTCTTGATCATTTATGGCATTGGGATGGGGTTGAGGCAGTCCTGCGCTATGCAGTAGGCTAAGATACCCGGTGCGGACCGACGGTGAGTCGTAGGCACATAGGTTCCAGGGAGAGCGGTAGGATTGAGGCAGTAGGCCAAGATAAACGGTGCGGGCCGACGGTAAGTCGTAGGCACATGGGTTCAGTAGAGAAGCGGGTTTTAGGACACGAGTTTAGCGGACCACGGAGGTCCGGATAGACTGAAGGCCTGGTAAGGCGGCCCAGTCAGGTCAAACGCCCAGTGAGCGGACCGGGGAGGCTGTAGGCCCTGAAGGGCGGTCCAGTCATGCCGAAGGCTCGGTGTACGTTAGTTTTCGTAATCTATGGAGGCACTGAATTGCCGCAATAGTAGGTAATATGCGGTCCTGTTTTGGTAAGAACCTCGAATTATCAGGGTTGGGTGTAAGTGGTATGGAAGTGACAACTGTTCAGTAGAGTTTTCTGTCAGGAAGTCAGACCGATTTCGGGATTCCAAGATTCAGGATGCCGGAGCGCATTCGAATGAATGTTCTGTAAAGGTTCAGGGGAGTTGTACTCGGTTCTGACGAACCAGAGGATTGTGGAGGAGACGCAAGGATAGATCCTTGGATCTCCAGTTATGAGTAGACCCGAGTTATTTTCATGGAGGTATTCCAATCTAAGGTATTCCATTCTGAGGATGACCGAACCCTACGATTAACTGGACTTGATATGTTTGGTATTCCAACCCGATGGTTGATTGGGCCAAACATGTGAGGGATACGAGGGTATTCCATCCTAGGGATGATTGGACCGTCGTAGGCTTGCCTGGTATCCCAGCCCAAGGCTGATTGGGCCAGGCATGAGTGTTCGTATATATTAATGGACTGAATATGTATGATATTTTGAGAGCTGAAGGATGCATTATCCTGTCAGCTCAGAGGGTTCGTTTCAGGAAGAAGAAAGTTTGGTTTAAGATACGTTGGATCATCAGGATTTGTCAAGTTGGAAAAGTGGCACGCAGGATAGACCTTTTAAAAGGTTCGGTTGGAATTCACATCACCTTTCACGTCTCGCAATTGTGAAAGTGCATCATGGATTAGAAGGCAGTGGTATCGTTGGATGACATTCAGGTCGATGAGCGCCTGAATTATGTTGAGAGGCATGTGACCTTCTGGAGAGAAGGGTGAAGGTTCTACGGAACAAGGGGGTACCTTTGGTAAAGGTACAATGGGAGCACCAAAGGGGGTCCGAATGGACGTGGGAGCCGGAGGCAGAGATGTGGGAGCACTATCCGAGAATGTTCACCGCAGCAGACTTCGAGGACGAAGTCTAGTTTAAGTGGGGGAGAATTGTAACGCCCCAATTCTCGAATATCAATTTATGGTGATAAATTCTCATAAATTCAAGGTCTACTCGACGAGTTGGGTGCCTGACTCGTCGAGTAGCAGCGGGTTAGGCCGCACACTTAAGTGACCTACTCACCGAGTCCAAGAAGGGACTCGACGAGTAGGAGCTGGAGGATGAAACCCTAAATCTCGGGGTTTTGCACCCTATTTAAAGGATCATTCGCCCTTAGCCTCCCTTTGTAGCCTCCAGAGAGTTCAGCAAAACCCTAATACGTGTGTGTGTGCTCCATTTGTATGTTTCAAGCCTTGGAAGAAGATTCTTAGAGAAAGGAACTTGAAGATCAAGTAGCTAGCAGCAAGGTGCTTGTGTGGACCTGAAGTCTACCTCAGTTTAGCATCATTTGAAGGTAACAAGTTGTTACCTTGACCTTGTTCTTCCTAGATCTCTTCATGTTAAAGATTAGGGATTTTATAGCATGGGTGATATTCATTTTCGGGTATGGGCTAGGATCTGAAGTTGCAACTTCAGATTCGAGCTCATCTTGGACTCTAAAGCCATAAAGTCTCCAGCTTTAGCAAGCATGAACCCTCCATGTTGAGATAAACCCCATTGTAAGCTTGAGATTTACATTCTAAGCCTTTAGAGCCTTGCATGCACGTAAAGGTTGCAACTTTACGTGATAAACATGCACTGGGAAGCTGGATCTACAATTTGGAGCCTTAGTATGGCTTAAAATCGTCTGTATGAATAAAGGACTGAAGTGACTTGGCGAGTTGTATGAACGACTCGGCGAGTCCAATGAAGATTGTCGTAGACTCGGCGAGTGGTATGAACGACTCGGCGAGTCCTCGAATGAATCTCTGTGAAATGAAGATTATCGTAGACTCGGCGAGTCCTCGAATGAATCTCTGTAGAATCGTCTGTATGAACCAAGGGTTGAATAAACTTTATGAATCAGAAGTGGCTATCCTCGAATGAATCTCTGTGAAATGAATAAATGTTACCTGTTGCACGAAAAAGAAATAATCCTAAGACATAATGTGAGTAGTGTATTCACTAGCTCACTAAGTCAATTAAGGTTATTATTTATTAGTGTGATGCATAGGACGTTTTAGTTTCTTCGGCTGATCCCTCCTTGGAAAACTCCTCTTGAATCTCTTTTTGTTCCTCCTTGACTCCTCTGCTGATTGTTATGATGGAGTGGTTACACCTATCTGGGTTTGTCGTGCGAGAATGGAAGTGTCTAAAGAATCTATGAGAATAAGTGAAACATTATATGGTGATCCTTACCAGGTCCTCCTATGACTGCGCAATGTATATAAGTTGTATATAATTTAAGATTAAATAGACCTTCGAATAAGTGATCCTACTCCAAACCACAACCAAACAAGGAACAAGAAGTGGAGCATAGATCACAAATTCTAAGTCTATAAAATCTCAATTATATAAAACCTTGGGAGTATGCACTCCGGAATTATAGACCTACTAGAAGGGTCTTTTAAATTTTCACATAAGTTATTTATAGTGCCTAAAATACTCCTATAGTATTTTAATGTAATGAACTTGGTATGTTTTAAACTTGTTGTTGTCTTATAGTATCATAAAATACTCCTATAGTATTTTAACTTTATGTTCTGATCTAGAATTCCCTTCAATAGAGTTAGGTAAGTTTTAAGACTGTTGCAACACCACATCACTCCCAAACACATGTTGTTCATATCTCAAATGAATATAGTTGATCAGGCTATATTGATCCCAGATATGATTACATAACTGTCCAGGTTTGACTGCAGTGTCCAACCTTTAAATACTTATGTTTTGTTCTTCTTGTGATACTTGTTCTAGTATGTATATATGTATTCAGGTATGTATACTTTTATAAGAATATTTTTATATTTAAAAAATATACTTTTAGTCAGAGCGCTTCGGCCCTATTGTATTTATATTTGTATATCTTTTATAGGTTCATATACTTAGTTCACTATAAACAATGCTCTGATACCAATCTATCACACCCCCAAACCGGAACGGCGAAAACGTTCGGGTGCGGAGGACGTCATGTCTAGTATCACAACACATGCATAATAGTAATCAAAGTAACAAGCAACGATTGCATTAATATTAAAGTGTTTTACAAAGTATGTGGTTCATAAAAGATTAACTTCAAGTAAATAACAAAACAAGACATGAAGCTACTATGCTCCATCTTCTGAATCCCTGAGCGCGTACCTGTCTACTAGTTCCCTGAGAATACAAGTTATTTTGAAAGAGTAGATCAACATTTAAGCTGGTGAGTTCATAAGTATTTTAGTTATGAAGAGTAAAATGTAAGTTCTTTAGAAAAGTTCGTCAGTTCCTCCAGAAAATCCTATATTTTATGATATGATGAAAGATAAGTAAAAATGACTCTACAATTCCTTCTATGAGTACTAAATGGATACAAGTTATATATAATTTAGAGTAAACAGACAATCGATTGGGTGAATCTGCCCTAAGTCCACAATCAAACAAGGAACATGAAATGAGGCGGAAGTCACACATCCCATTGTTTGTTAGATCTTCATTGTATATCACTCTGGTGTATTCATTTGGTACTTACAGAGTTAATTGTAATAGTTCTTTATATTTGATGAAAACATTCCTTAAGAAAATCATATATTTCCTTTAGTAAAAATGGTAACCACAATAGTTCCTTCTATAATCACTTAGTTTATACTAGCTATATATAATCTAATATCGAACGGACAGTTAAATGGGTGAATCTGCCCTAAGCCCACAACCAAACAAGGAACAGGAAGTAAGGCGGAAAACACACATCCAACTGCCTATCGGATATTAATTATATATAACCCTGATGTATAAACTAAGGTATTATACAATTTACCACTAAAGGTCCTTTAAGTTATACCGGTTTAATAAAATGAATTAAACCTTTTACTGACAAGTTTCTAGTTTAGCTTACCTAATGTTCTATCTGAAAAGTATGTTATTGTACTAGAAAATGGTATATTGAATTTGGATGCTATGACCTGACCCATACCTGATACTCCTTATGATTACTTGGTGTATACAGGATATATATATATATATATATATATATATATATATATATATATAGCTAAGATCGAATAGATAGTAGACTGTGTGAATCTGCTCTAAGCCCACAACCAAACAAGGAACAGGAAATGAAGCGGAAAGCACACATCCTCCTGTCTGTCGGATCCGATTAATATATATCCCTAATGTATCCACTAAGGAATCATAAAGTTAGCATTATAGGCCCCCTTCTAACTGAATGTACCAAGACTCGACTGCTTTGTTTGTTTGTTCTCTCGTAAGAGTGTATGTTTTCCCAAGTTTTGCGACTATCTTTACTAGAAAATAGTTTGCATTACCTTTTATGTGAGAAAATCACTATATGAATGTAATGGGAAAATGAAAGTATACAGTAGTGTTGTATAAAAATAATTACTGAAGTACTAACTACCTTAAAACCAATAAGTTTAATTAAGGTTAAAATGTGATGTGGTTATAACCATGCTGTTGACTAGTATTTAACACGACAAACTGTTGGCGTCAAAACTAATGTGGCATTTGTCACCCCTTGGCTTGCCGGCCAAACTGTAGCGAACAGTCGGGATGCGGGATTGTCAGTCCCGTATAGATCTATACACATAATGCCCGCTCTCCCTCCAGGAGACTCTGGTTACAAAACGCGACATAACAAATATATTGCTAAGTCGTGAAGTAGTGGTTTCACGTTATTGTTATCTTGTTCTTGTTATATTATGTTCCTCCCTGTTCTAGTTATAGTATGTTCCTCTCTATTCTAGTTGTAGTATGAACTGACCCCTAAACTATACCTATTATAGTTTACTAGTATGCTTGTTTGAACTATTACTGAGTTGAAGAAAAGACTCAATTATCTACTGAGTTAAGCTTGTACCTTAAAACGGAGTTTTATAAACAATAAACTAACATCTTTTTAAAAGAGTTGTTGGATATATTTGATCACTTACAAAAGCATAAGAAATCCTTTAATGTGATGGTTATCACAGGTAAATATTTACACAATATCATTGTGTTCAACTTGTGTTCCCCCCTTAAAAGCATTTAAAAACATTTAAAAGATTGATTATAGGGGTATGAACTCACCTTATGTGGGTGATTCAACTTGAAGATTTGAGTAAGGATGAGAAGTTCCACGAATGAAGTCCCGAGGAACAAACGAGTCCTAATTGACATATATTGATACATATATGTATATAATTAGTGTATATAACAACTAACATGTAAGGGAAACTACCTTAGGGACTAGGAATCACTTGAAATGAAGTGTTACAATCACATGTGATTGATTGAAGGGAGTTCACGGCCAAACTCTAGGAGTTCACGACCTTGGGAGGGTTTACGGCCCATGATCTTATGAAGGGTTTACGGCCATAAACCCTTGAAGATCTTGAAGATGGTGACAAAGGGTGATGAATCAAGGCTAGAACAAAGGGGTTCCTAAGCATGAACAAGTAAAGGATGAGATGATTACATTTTGGGAGTGAAAAGGGAGCTTTTCTTGGATGATACTTGAGAGAGAATGGAGTGTTTGCGGCTGGAACTTGGAGAAATGAAGAGAAATGAAGCAATCTATTATATATGGAGGATGGTTCACGGCCAAAAGAGTGTTCACGGCCGTGAACAGGGTTTACAGCTGTGAACCTCATGTGTTGGGTTTTTTGGTTCGGGTGCAGCCTTCTGATCTCGAGCTAATACTTCAAAACATTCAATCCTTAAGTGTACTAGGCTTAGAACTCATTAGAATGACCCTTAACAAGGCTAAAAGGCAATAGAAATAAGTCTGACTTTTGGTTGATTGGATTGACTTTACAAGATAGAAATTTACGGGTTGTCACACTTATACTTCGATTAGGTTTGTCCACAAACCTACAAATAAAAGTATTATTATTAATTACACTACTGATAGACTACTTACGGGAGAGGGTCTAGTTTGAGTTGTCGCTTAGGTTTGTAACATCCCAAAAATCACGACCAATTTCATTTTTATATAACAGAAAACACTCAACAACCTTATTCCAACCATTGAAAACGTTTCATTTAATATAAATATCAGAGTCTAATCCCAAAGATCACATAATATGGAATAATATGGGTGATTGCGATGCGATCGTCCCGAGCTCCTTTTCGGAAAACTGAAGGTACTTGAAACCAAAACTATAAACTGTAAGCACGAAGCTTAGTGAGTTCCCCAAATACCACATAACATACATATCAACTGGTACATACATGCCATACATACTGTGAGCCATACATACCAATCGTATATCAAATAAAGTGCTATGTGCCGCACATAGTCTTACTGTTATGCCACGGGCCGTAACGTGGACTTTCTTGTCAAGCCTGGGGCCACTCCTTGGGTCTTACAGACAAGTGCCAAGGGCCACCCCCTAGTCTTCCATGCAAGCATCACAAAGACAACTAGCAAGCATACTACTCTACTTGGCTAATCAGCATACAGTGTGCCAGGAGCCACCTCCTGGTCTTTCATTCATAATAGCATACGGTGTGCCAGGATCCACCTCCTGGTCTTTCATACGTAATGCCTAGGGCTAACCCCCGGGTCTTCCTGCTATACATAATATCATGCAGTGTGCCAGGAGCCGCCTCCTGGTCTTTCATACATAATGCCTAGGGCTAACCCCTGGGTCTTCCTACTATACATAAACTAAATGGGCCAGCATTGTGGCCGTAGACCCATACAACCAGTGAGGAGACTCACCTTGCACTGCCGAAGACTAACTAAACACTTTTGACTGCTAACCGGCAACTCCTGACTGCTGACTCTTCGGCTTCCCGAACAGAAAATGATGGAAATGAGACGGTGTTGCTGGATCTACAAGTTCCTCCCTGAACCTTCAATCTCCTTCTTCTTCTTCTAGCCTCCAAGAACACCAAAATACTCAATAATGGCTCACACACTCACCAAATGATCTAGGGTTTCGTGGGTTAAGTTCTGGACAATAGGGGTTGGGAATGGAACCAAGAGGAGGAGAATAAGATGCTTAAATAGGGTGCCAAGTCCCGAATTTTGGGGTTTCCCAAATCCTGACCAACTCGCTGAGTTGGTCCTCCGACTCCTCGAGTAGGTCACTAAACCCGCGACTCCAAACACACTCCTACTCGTTGAGTTCCTCCCTGGACTCGACGAGTAGACTTCTTGACTTGGGGGTTTTTCCTTTCCTTTCTTGACCTTCTGAATCTGGGTGTTACAACTCTCCCCCACTTAAACTAGACTTCGTCCTCGAAGTCTGCTACGACCCACTACTCTGCAACCTCTCGCGACATTCCTAATCGCCGCATACCTTGCCTGCTTGGTCCAATCTTCGAAGGACCGCTTTTGTTGGCCTTCCGTCCAGTCCTCCCGAGCGAAATGCTATACCTCAAAGGTATCTTTTTGAGAGCCACCCAATCACTACAAACCTTGAGTACATCGTCCTTACCCAATCGACAATCCTGCCGGTACTCTCCGCGTACTTACGTTGGACATCCAAGGGGTTCACCACTTTTTCCAGCGCGGTCACTGGCGTTCCCAAGGCAACTTCCATAAGCAATAACCTTCTCTATCTTTGAGCAGAACCAACCCTGTGCTATACTAAATCTCCAGTCACTCCCAGTCCTGGTTCCTTCATTGTCAACTACTAAATGCTTCCTCCTATCACGCCTCAATGCTGTACGCCCAACCCAGCGGATGGATCAGATAATCCTTCGAGTAAAAGATTCGTTCCTGCAACGGTTACACTCAGACGAAAGGTGCGCAATAGAGTCAAGTCCTTTACTCTAAGATTATTTAACCCCGCAGTGAGTGGCGTAGTACCCCTCGGTCAACTAGCTGCTCCATACTAAAATTCTCTCATCGATACATGTCTGTAGAACCTGTTTCCTCTTATCCGCTTACCGGATGAACCGAGACCACTCTGGCCCTAACTGCTCTGTCATTACCTGGAATACCGGACTCTCACCCGTTACTGAACTAAAGAACACTTTCTTAGTCGCTCTCAGCGACTTCTGAAGAAACTTCGGCTATCGAAAACTACTCCATCCACCTTGCCACTCTTGGCTACATTATTCCTATTGATCCTCCCGGTCGCACTGTCCAACTACCTGTCGTCGCCGAACCTACTACAAAGGTGAATGCTACAAGAATCGTTGTAGCCTTACATCATTCCTAGTCTTCAACGACATACCGCTCCCCGAACACAATCATACTATGACCTACCCACACCAGTGCGGGCCGTCCTGCCCTGGTCTAAACCATTTGAAGGAATCCACAAGTGGATCGCTCCTCTAATACATTCTTACTGCCGAATAGGGACCGATGAATGCTACGGGCCACCCAGCAGTCTCACTCTTCCATATTAACTGACCACTAATGAATGCTACGGCCACCCCGTAGTCTAACTATACCATATTAACTGACCATTAATGAATGCTACGGCCACCCCATAGTCTTACAACATCAAAACTACGGGCCACACCTCAATCATACTATACTAATGTTACGGGGTACACCGCAGTCTAACTATACTAATGCTACGGGCCACACCGCAGTCTAACTATATTAATGCTACGGGCCACACCGCAGTCTAACTATACTAGAATACGAATGCTACGGGTCACACCGCAGTCTTACAACGTCCTTACTCTATCTGCCAACTAGTGAACGCTACGGGCCACTCCATAGTCTTACAACACTCCTACACTATCTGCTAACCATTGCTACGGGCCACCCCGCAGTCTTACCACACTTCTCATACTATCTGACCACTGGTGAATGCTACGACTATCTGGTAGTCTGACAACACATTCCACACCGACTGGCTGCTAGTGGATGCTACGGCTAACCCGTAGTCTTACAACACCTTCCACACTGACTCGACCACTGACCATGGTCTTTCGCTAATTACTAATCCGTACATACCCATAATCGATCATACAAGCACAATCTAGTATCCCAAGCTGTACTCATGTCCTAAATGAAACTCCCAACTGATTTCTCTGAAACCTGCTATCAGACATCCCGAGAATGCGATCTCACTATTGGCAAGTTTTCCGAACTTCCAGTTCACACTATCCTCAATTCATACAGCTGCATGGGCCGTCTTTCTCCCTGACAAGAGAGCGAAACTTATCCCAGTTTCAAAACCGCTCCTACTCCCGTAACATGATTGTTTCTCCCCTACTTAGCTTCGTATAAGTCTATACGGCATGCAAAAATCCGAGGATTTCCATTCCTTCCTCCCTTACACGATAGGCATGTTAACTACCATCGCCTTAGTCTTGCTAGCGATCCGTCACTAGCCCACCCCAAATACCGCACGACTACCGAACACTAGATGAACACTTTCTGCATCCCCAATACTGATAATCCCCTGAGCTCAAACTGACGTCCTCAAGATCCGAATAACTAATGCTCAGAGTAACCTTTTCAGTGATAGACCACTTCCCTTGATGCTTCCAAAAGCCATCCCAAACACCAAGACTAAAACCACCGAACCCTGACGATGGTGGATGACCACTCCATAGACCCTGACCACAAACCTCCACATAATTCCCCTGAACCGATTTCGGCCGTAACCGAGATAACATTGGACACTTCAAACCAGAAGTGAGAAATTACCCTACACTAGCTATTAATAATTCCTGGTATGCAATTGGCCCAAAGCGGACAATATTGTGATACGTGCCGGAAGGGGATGTTACAAGGTTGCTGGATTTTAGAACGACTATATGCTAAAATGGTCCTGCCCTCTGGCACTTCTCACCTGGCTGATCCTTACTTGATAATGTTGAAGTACAAAACAAGAATTAATAAAACACACAAACAAACTTCATATATTGAGTTAGATAAACTCAGCACCTCGATGAGAAAACACCTAAATATATACAACCAAATATATGGGAATCCAAAATCAAGAGTTTAAGTCAAATACGATATATAAGATTAACACAACATGTGGGCCGAACCACAACTACGCATAGCATGTACACCTATGCTTAATCATGTTTATACCGGCATACAACTAAATGTTAGATGTTATAGTTGATAGATTAAACTCTCGAGAATCCCATACAACTTAATGTTGTGTTTTGAGCATTCTAACACTCCTAAGGTGCACATGCAACCCTAGAAAACCTTGGATCTATGTTTTACTAAGATACATGCAAATTTGATTTTCCAAGGTTCTTATCCTATCTAGCATAGCATGGGGAACTTTTAAACATAAATGCTAGAAGAAGAACATACCTTTTTGTGGTTTGGATTACTTGAGAACCTTGTGAGCCTAGCACCTCAAGTGTGATGCCTCAAATGTCTCACACAACACCACAACACTTGGAATAACCTTGAGAGAAGTTCACTAAGCCTCAAAATCGGATTGCCCTCTCACTTGTACAAGTAGTCCCCGATTTTGCTTGCATAGGGTTCTTTATATAGTTGTGGCACAAGTAGGGTTACACCATGTAAACCCTAATTGTCATGGCTTTCCATATTCCATGATCCATGGGTTTGTAACCTCCATGGAGCATCCATGGAGCACCTTATGGGTTTTAACCCAATCCATACAAACCATGGATCATTACCCCACTATACAAGAATAGATGATTTACACAATCAACCCCATATATTTAATTAGTCTCTTTTTGATCACTTAATTAATTCTTTGATCAATACTAATTAAATAATATTATTAATATATTAGAACTTATAATATATTAATAATCCTTAAGTGTCCTTTCTCTCATTTAGTCTATCCAAGTGTTGCAATGCCATGGAACCCAAATGGACCATGCCAACCGGGTCAAGTACATCCCAGAAATAGTTATGAACTTAGACACCTAATCCAACAGTCTCCCACTTGGATAAGTCTAATAACTATATCTGCAAGAATAACTTCAGGAACCGATCAGCAATCGTAGCTCTTTCAAGGTCTCGCGGAACTGAGATGATGATAATACGCCATTTTAGATAAGTGATCATATAATCCTCTGTTCTAGATATTAGCCGGACAAATACATGGAACAATGTCTTACTTATTGTCCAGCAGTTTGTTTCTCGATTTCCGATTTGTTTGACATAGAACTTATTTGAACACATCAACTTAGTTCTGACCGGGCCCGGTACATGGGTCAACACAAATCATCGAGGGGCCCAAATATCGCTTCTAATCCAAGAAGGAACATATAAACTTCGACTCATATGCTTGTTCTACTACTTGTTGAATCATACACAAAGGCACGTTTTATAACATCGAGTTACCAATGCGTTTACGTACAATCAATATATAACCAACTCATAGGCAACAAGTCATATCTCTAGGTTTGAAGACTTATATGATATTACCGTCTCACGATCCCTCGAGATAAATTCCATGAAGTGATACCAGTGAGCGTGGGTTGAATCCAATACTCAGAACTTATGAGCACTCATGAGTGTTGTAGCACCACTTTGTCCAACATCTTAGACCTCTACAAGCCAACCCATGACAGTCTTGATTCATATCTACTTCTAACATATGACCGACTGTGGATGGTTTGAATAACTTAGTCATTCAGGAAGAACGACTTAGTTATTCTGGAAGTCAAAACATGCAAAGTGAAACACAAGAATAATCGAATCAACTATGGTCTCAGAACTTATGAATATAAATAAAAACACCTTTTATTTATCACCATATTGATTACACATTATTCATTGTATACTGTTTCAAACTATCAACTTTATACTTGAATTAAACAATAGTTGTCCCATGCTCCGAGCATGTACACTATGTTTTCTAAACACTAGTCATGCCATACACCAAGTATGCACACTATGTTTGTCTAAACATTAGTCATGCCATACACCAAGTATGCACACTAAGTTTGTCTATGATCTTTACTTTGTGAAATAGATCGACAGAACATTAATTCCAATGATACTCATTCCACAATCCCAAATCCTTACCGCAAATGCACGAATGCCAGATTCCTGCCATTTACTTAAATATGTTAGATTCTAAACTTATATGCATTGGTCCTCTTGTAATGATTATGTACAAAGTCACAAAGACTTGTCAACGGACATTACAGAGTACTCCAATAGAGACCAAATCCATGGAAACGAAGTCTCATATTCAAAGTTCATTGCTTTGAACATTCTTCTTGCATTAAGTTTCCTAATCTTAAACAGATTTAATGAATAACTTCCACCTATGGGAAAATTTCCATATTCTCATTTTGACTATCACTTCTACACAAGAGTTGCTTCTTTTCAGAATATGTCAATATGGTCCTTCCAAAATTAACACTATACTTTTAACTGTCCCTGAGCAACCAAACTTTGGTAAACCTTAGATTGTCCTCGACAATTGCTTAATCAAATTAGTCATATCTAGTTCTAGTACTTTTTCCCTCTTAATGCTCTGGGCATTTGGAAAAATTTAGAACAGTTGAATATTATAGCACATGCAATCGATCCTATATCTGAAGCATATGGGACACGATTCATAAAGACATGATACTAGACCAGTCTTTTGCTATAATATTTCTATACCTATTTGCCAAGTTCTCATAATTCGGATTATGAAAAGGGATGTCGTAATCATAATCGAATTTTAGAACGCAAATAATGGACCCATATATAGAATTTCCTTATGTTGAGCCATTCCAACATAAAATTCATATATATATCCTTGACTAAAGATGATTAAAACCTGAATCTAAGCTTTTAGAATTGAAGTGAAGTATAATTTCCTCTCCCTTAATTATAGCAAAACAACTTTTTCCCAATTGAAACCTTTTGTTTTCTATAATTAACATTGCTAACTTGCAACACTTATTATAATTATCATGCTCCCACTTGCATGATGATTATTAGCATGAAGCTTATGCTCCCACTAGCTTTGACATGTACTCAGAAATCAGCTGGACTTCTAGAAATCAATACTTTATTGACCTTCTTACCAAAGTTCATATTTCTGATACGAGATGCTTTGATAAAACTTTATCAAAATCATACACCTTTCCTTAGATAGCACCCATGTGTGTCTAAACAATTTCAGAACTATGAAAAGGGATGCCGTAATCATAGTCTCAATTGTTTAGACCTTTTCCATTTCTCACAAGTCCATGTTAGTGTGTTGGTTAACCACACACGCTCCACTAAAGACTTTGAGAATGCAAATATCACACTTGCTATCTAGTTAACATCTACTTAGTGAAAGCGTTTCCTCACCATCATTTTCATGAATCGGAGAGAAACCTTATGACACTTAGATTTTTTGGTGTATGTGTTCCTATCCATGTAAATTTGTCAAAACCATAATCACAAGACAAGGTTACCGACAAATCCAAACTCTTATGGATTGAAATTGTGCAGTCTTAACTTCTTGCCACCTGGCAGCTCAAGGGCCTGCCATTGCTTCCAAGTTGTTGTGCAACCAGTTGAGAACTCTCAGAACTCATATGCAAAGCCAACTTTAACTGGAATGGGCACAAAAATAGGAATATGTCAACACGATAGGTTATAAATCTCAAGTCGTGTGCTAGTGATAAACTATAGGTTTTTCCTTCTTGATTAGATCTGGAAGTTTTTCCAAGATCTTTAAGACTCCCACTGCCCTCTTGTAACATCCCAAAAATACAGTCTGAAAATTACGTTTTAAATCAGTAATAAAACCATAGTCATCATACGTCATAGAAAAATCACAACAATGTATCTCAGAATAATATAACAACTGTCATGTATGTCATAGTATAAACATCCCAGGCTGAACAAATGGTGTGTGCACTGCAATCTTCCCGAGCTCCTCTTTTGAAAACTGAGTACCTGAAACCAAAACTGAAAACTGTAAGCACGAAGCTTAGTGAGTCTCCCCAAACTACCACATACCATATAATAACATATAAAGCACATACTGGGCCTTTCCCACTGCATCGGACCGAAGTCCGGAACTGACTAGGGCCACGCCCTCTGCATCGGACCGAAGTCTAGAACTAACTCGGGCCTCGCCCTCTGCATCGGACTGAAGTCCGGAACTGACTAGGGTCTTGCCCACTGCATCGGACCGAAGTCCGGAACTAACTAGGGCCTCTCCCTCTGCATCGTGACTGGAGGACGGCTGATCTCTCATGTCCGACTTCATCCCCAGCAACCACTGAAGGCATGGCGGGGTTCTCCGATGGCTAAGTGGCTAACGGGATGGCGGTGGCGGAACAAAAGAAAACGCGAGAGGGTGGCAGCCTCCACCGGGAATGATATTAGCGACGCCGCAGATGAGGTTCTCTCGATTCCTCGCTGCTACGACGTCTAAGAGAGGTTTCCGCCTTCAATGGGATAACACAACGGCTGCTCGGTGGTTCCTTGGCTGTACAGCGCCTCTTCGGCAGCATGGCGTGGCGGAGCTCGTCGGCGGGGCAGTAGGCGGCCTCCCTGCCCGATCGGAATAGTGAGATGAGGAGTAGTGGCGGCTGGAACAAAATGTTTAGGTTTAGGGTTAAAGGATGCGATGTGGGGAAGGGATACGGGTATATCCCGTGTCCCATTTCAAACATTTGATCAATTTACTCAACTTCAGCCCCTCCATCCTAATTTGTTTTCAAACTAAATCCAAAACATACCAAATAGACCCTGCCCCCAGAAATCTTTACAAACTGAATCCAAAACTTACCTTTTAAACCTTGATCCCATAAATTTCTTTCATAATAGATCCCTAAATTACCAATAAACCCTTAAGCCTTCAAATCTTTTCAATTTAAGTCCATTAATTACTAAGCGCACCCTGACTTCTGTAATTATGACTTTTAACTCCTCGAAACTAACGCCTTGCTCAATTATTATTCATTTTAGGGCTTCTACACATTTATTTATTTATTTTATAAACGGGGTGTTACAACTCTCCCCCACTTAAATTAGATTTCGTCCTCGAAATCATTCCTTATCATACCTTACATGCTATCTACTCAAGTAACATGGCCATAATCCTGGGTACATCCTAGCCTTCTCAGGGTAGCTGTGACCAAACATCACAAAGCCCTAACATATGCAGGCGAACTAATTCCTCGCAACAAGATCACATCTACTTCATCTGAATTCTGTTGTCTCGAGATGGTCTGAATCCCTAACAGACCACTCTTACTGGATCATTATTGCCGAATCCAGTCCTCTTGTCTATCAGCTGCCTACTCATCTTTTGATAACTCAAGGCTCCCACTAGAAAAACAGAATCACAAATCCATTATCCTTGTGATTCACTTATACTTGGCCAATGCTCAGCTATTTCCACTGTGAGTGACTTCTCACTATCCATTTCAACCAGCTATTCTATCCGTACTTGCAACCTAAACACAGTTACTAACACTGCCCAAACACTGAAACTGTCCGAACACTGAACTGCCTGAAGCAGTATGTTGCCACATGGATGCTTCCCGAAGTCTATCGGGTTCCAACCCGACTGCGGAGCCAGAGGACTCCCTACTTAGCCGCCTCGCACGACTGCTGACCGAAATGCTTCTATGGATCTAGTTGCTACTAACTATCTTGTCACTGTGGCCCTAACGGCCTTCTGATCTAACTGATTGGTTCCATGCGTCGAATCCTGACGTCACCAAACCCAAGGCTAAAAGTGATTGCTACATGACCATTGATAGCCTTATGTCATAAATGACCTTAAGCAGTCCACTGCCTCCTTGCTCTCATAGCTGTAGTGGCGCTTCTACAGTCTTATCACTGGCTTAACCAGGTCTAACCCGTCTGGGTAATTCCGAAATCCAATCTGTGGATTTCCATCTCCTCATTGCTACACCCGAACTGGTGGGTACTACTGTTCTTTCTGCGTCCTAACAACGCACTCACGATATCTACCAACCTAGTGAATGCTACGACTACACCCGCAGACTTACAACACTCTAATACTATCTGGCTGCTAGTGAATGCTACGGCTACACCCGCAGACTTACAACACTCTAACACTATATGGGTGCTAGTGAATGCTACGGCTACTCCCGCAGACTTACAACACTCTAATACTATCTGGCTGCTAGTGAATGCTACGGCTACACCCGCAGACTTACAACACTCTAACACTATCTCGCTGCTAGTGAATGCTACGGCTACACCCGCAGACTTAGAACACTCTAAAACTATCTGGCTGCTAGTGAATGCTACGGCTACACCCGCAGACTTACAACACTCTAACACTATCTGGCTGCTAGTGAATGCTACGGCTACACCCGTAGACTTACAACACTTTCGCACACTATCTCATTCGATGTTTATTAATCCGAACGCATCCAACGTCGAGCATACACGCGACCTCATCCAAAACTGAACCCATGTCCTGATTGGAATCCTTGGACTGATTCCCTAAGGCTTGCTAGCGACATTCCGAGAACGCGATCTCATCATTGGCAAGTTTTTCTGAACTTCCATCTCACACTATTCTCAAATCATACAGCCGCTTGGGCTTTCTTCCTTCCTGACAAGGATGCGAAACTTATCCCATCTTCATAACCGCTCTTGCTTCGGAATCCTTGGGTGATTCTCCCCCACTTTGATTCAGCTAATGCCCTACAGCACCCAAAACTAGAATAATTCTCAATTCTTCCTACCCTCCCATGACCAATCTGCTAGAACTCACGCTTATCCTTACAAGGGTTTCAACACCAGCTAATCCGAAAGATCACACAACTTCTAAAAATCTGAATAAATCTCCGGTAATAACCCCCTAGACCCAGGAAGCTCCGAATCTCAATTGGAGACCTCGGAATCTCCTACTGCATCACGACCTCTATCTTGGCCGGATCGATTAGAATATCCTTCTGATTGACAAGGTGCCCAAGAAATTGCACCCCGCGCAACCCGAACTCACATTTGGAGAACCTTACAAAAATTCTCTCCCTCCTCAAAGTCTCTATCACCTCCCTCAAGTGCTTCTCGCGCTGCTCCTCAGTCTTGAAATAAACCAAGATGATGTTGTACTCCCCCAATCCCGCAAGTGCTGCACCGAATCTGGTCCTGCTGGTGTCTCGAAAGCTAATCCAAAATCTTGGGTCTCCTCCCGAGACCCTTCTATATAAACAACTGATCTGGTTCCCTTTTCCTAATGTGCTCTAAGTCACTACCTCGTTCTCGGGCTCTAGAAGTCATATCACTCAGGGTCTTGCACCCCGAGATACTTACGATCTCCCCGCTATCATTCTGCAGTATGTCCTGATATCTTACCTTCTCTGTTTCCTCACCTGCTAGCCTACTGTGGTACCAACTAAGCTCTCTCTCCCGAGACTTAGCAGTGATCTCTGCCACAGTCTCAGTAGTTTGGCGGAGATCTAACAATTCTCGCGCCAACTGTTGCGCCTCAAATGCTTGGACACACTCTGCCCAGAATCTGGTCTAAAAGTCATCCCATGACATAGCATCAACCGCATCATCACTCAACTCACTACCAACCTCTTCATATCAATCTCGTGCTCTATCTCTTAGGAGACAGGAAGTAAGTCAGATCTTATCTCCTTTCGAGACAATGTCTGGTACAAAAAGTGTTGGCGACATCTGCCAACCATCTGCTGCTAACAATGGGGTCCCTAACCCCCATGACAATCTGAAGCTTCACAACCTCTGAACTCCCGAAACATCAATGTACGCATCCATATCATGACTGCCATCTCAGTGCGGAATGCACTCTGCCTCTCATCACAAATCTCTAAAATGCTCTCCTTGATCACAGTGAAGATCAAATGAGTCTGATCAATGATACTGCGCGTACTCTCAGATGGAATGGACTCCCTCATCTGGCCATCAAGCTGCCCGGCTACAGAGTCCGAGCCTGATCCCTCGTCGACGCCAGAACTACCATCTGGTTTACCACGTAGCGTCACTATACTCGGTAATATACCATCACTAACATCACAATGCTCATCAAAACTCGAGGGATCTCACACACTACAAGTTTCCTGGATTCATCTCAGCCTTCCTTGATTCGAGTACGGATCCTCTGCTTTCAGTAGTACGGGCCCATACTACCTTCCACATCTATCCGTACTTTCCTCAAGAACTGCCTTGACTCCACCAAGTCCCTTCTACTACTACTGTTGATCTAATGTTAAACTCATCCTAGGCTTGCCCCAGGGTAATCACCAACCCACTCTCCGCCATCAGCTGCATAAGAAGTCCCTGCTTTCTTCCCCTAACTAGCTCGCGAATACTATTACATATTACTCAGACTAGATAATTCTTCGAATGAGAGATCCTACTCTACAACGGTTGGACTCAGACAAGAGCTGCGAAATAGAGCTAGACTTAACCTTCTGAAATTATTTAGTCCTTGCAATATGCAACGTAACATATTCGTTTACTACTTAGTGAAAGATAACTAAGACTCCTAAAAGCACAAAGCAAGCAGCATTTAAGCATCGAGTACACATAATCAAGCATCTACTACTCTGGCTATCATACTGACTAATCTGTACTAGCATGCAGTTCTCATAAAGCTGAACACATATAACAGGCACATAAGGCATCCTTCCTAGATCCTTAGTCCTAATCTAGCATGATGTTCTGATAAAGCTAATAATCATAACATAGCATAAACTTGTATGGGTAATTTGGGAGTACTTACTTGAGCTCGGCTGATTGCATGCACCACACCCTTTTCTCTTTTTCAAAATTCTTTTCTCTTTTCAAAACTCTTTTCTTTTTCTAGAAATTCTTTTCTTTTCTCAAAGCTCTCTTTCTAAAAATGATTTTCCTTTTAAAAATTTCCATACCAATTCCTCAGTTTGAGTCCAGACACACCAGAGAGTGTGCCCGAATCCCTCAAACCAAGGCTCTGATACCAACTTCTAACATCCCAAAAATACAGTCTGAAAATTTCGTTTTAAATCAGTAATAAAACCATAGTCATCATACGTCATAGAAAAATCACAACAATGTATCTCAGAATAATATAACAACTGTCATGTATATCAGAGTATAAACATCCTAGGCTGAACAAATGGTGTGTGCACTGCAATCTTCCCGAACTCCTCTTTTGAAAACTGAGTACCTGAAACCAAAACTGAAAACTGTAAGCACGAAGCTTAGTGAGTCTCCCCAAACTACCACATACCATACAATAACATATAAAGCACATATTGGGCCTTTCCCACTGCATCAGACCGAAGTCCGGAACTGACTAGGGCCTCGCCCTCTGCATCGGACCGAAGTCTGGAACTAACCCGGGCCTCGCCCTCTGCATCGGACCGAAGTCTGGAACTGACTAGAGCCTTGCCCACTCATCAGACCGAAGTCCAAAACTAACTAGGGCCTCGCCCTCTACATCGGACCGAAGTCTGGAACTGACTAGGGCCTTGCCCTCTGCATCGGACCGAAGTCCGGAACTGACTGAACATAGCATAACATAATCATAACATATAACAATAACACATATACTGCATACTGCATCGGACCCCAGTCCGGAACACATAACACATAAACATGCCTGAATCACAAAGACATCAAGCATACTAAGCTACTTCTCGGGACCACCCCGGCATCGGACCGAAGTCCGGAACACATAACATATAACACGTAAGCTAAACCACTGCATCGGGCCCCGTACGACATCAGACCGAAGTACGGTACTACTAACATCTAAACGGGCCAGCATTGTGGCCTTAGACCCGTTCCTACTGGAAGAGGACTCACCTCACACTGCTGAAGTCTCGTAGACACGATCCCACACTATTGAAGTCCCGCAGACTCAACCCCAGCTGCTGGATGACAGATTCCCGAACTGTCAACACCAGAATAACACCCAATTAATAATTGGGTTCTAACACATAATTGTAAGTCCATGCTTGGGGTAAAAGACTGCTTTACCCCAATCTTAGCTTGATCTAATCCCAAAGCCCAATCCAAAGGCCCAAAAGTCCAACTATGGCTTAAACCCAACATATGGCCCAATTTTCCAAATTGGGCCCAAACCTCTACATAGACTTCCCTTAAGGCCCAATTGTTCAGTCCAGTCCAACATGTCTCATTCTAAGGGCCCAATATCATACAACCATCTAGGCCCAAACTATGGCACAATTTTCCAAATTGGGCCCAATCCTTCATATGGGCCTTACCCTAAATCCCAACTAATTACTCTAGTCCATTTGATTATTCTTGGATGGCCCATTAATAAACCAATTACCAAAACCCAATCGAAAAGCCCAACTCAAGGCCCAAGTGAAACTAGGGTTTCATATAAAATGGCGATTAGGGTTAAGTGTTTCTTACTTAACCCATTAAGGACTTAATCCATTAAGTCCTTTACTCTACTAGATCAATGATATGAAGAAATTGGGCTTAATACACAATCCAATCTCAATAGACGAAAAGTGGGTCTAATAAGTCCAAGGCCCAATTACTCACAATTAGGTTTTTCTAAACCCTAATTAGGGTTTCCACTCAAACATGGCCTAATAGGCCCAAAATTAATCTTTAAGGCTAGGTCCATTAGGGTTTTGCTTGTGGGGCACCACCCACTACCACCTCAGGTAGCGGTGGTCAATCGGCGGCACACGGCGGCGGCCACCACCTTACGGTGGTGGTTACTATTATTATTTTCATTATTCCATGCTAATTACAATTACAAGGCTTTTATCCAAATACACACACTAACTAATACACACACATACAGCCACACCCTGGTGGCCGGCGGTGGCTCGTTGCGGCAGCCACCACCTCACTGTGGTGGCAATGGCTTTTCCTGATTCTCCGGCCAAACAAACCCAAACATACATCATAGAAATAACACTCATACGCCATAACTGATTACAAAACAACCCTAGCCACCCACCTTGTGGCACACTACGATGGCAGCCACCACCTCACGGTGGTGGCAGTGGTCAGTCCATACGATTCACGAAGTCTTCCAGCAATAGCGAGCTTGTGACGATGCAACTGGAACTAAGGGGATGGTTGCGGCCTTGTCGTCGTCAAAGGGCAGCAGCGGCAGCAGCGCACGTATGGCGGTGATTGCGGCTTCCGATGGTGGCTGGGTTGCTCGTGACTGGAGGACGGCTGATCTCTCACGTCCGACTTCATCCCCAGCAACCACTGGAGGCGTGGCGGGGTTCTCCGATGGCTAAGTGGCTAACGGGATGGCGGTGGCGAAACAAAAGAAAATGCGAGAGGGTGGCAGCCTCCACCGGGAATGATATTAGCGACGCCGCAGATGAGGTTCTCCCGATCCCTCGCTGCTATGATGTCTAAGAAAGGTTTCCGCCTTCAATGGGATAACACAACGGCTGGTCGGTGGTTCCTCGGCTGTACAGCGCCTCTTCGGCAGCATGGCGTGGCGGCGCTCGTCGGCGGGGCAGTAGGCAGCCTCCCTGCCCGATCGGAATAGTGAGATGAGGAGTAGTGGCGGCTGGAACAAAATGTTTAGGTTTAGGGTTAAAGGATGCGATGTGGGGAAGGGATACGGGTATATCCCGTGTCCCATTTCAAACATTTGATCAATTTATTCAACTTCAACCCCTCCATCCTAATTTGTTTTCAAACTAAATCCAAAACATACCAAATAGACCCTGCCCCCAGAAATCTTTACAAACTGAATCCAAAACTTACCTTTTAAACCCTGATCCCATAAATCTCTTTCATAATAGATCCCTAAATTACAAATAAACCCTTAAGCCTTCAAATCTTTTCAATTTAAGTCCATTAATTACTAAGCGCACCCTGACTTCTGTAATTATGACTTTTAACTCCTCGAAACTAACGCCTTGCTCAATTATTATTCATTTTAGGGCTTCTACACATTTATTTATTTATTTTATAAACGGGGTGCTACACCTCTTGACATATAAGACTCACTTGCCAAATATTCAAGAGATAGTGCAGATTCTTTATCAAGACAAACACTTCACACAATTGGCCTTAAGTTGGTCTCTGTTTTATCCAAAACATCACAACTTACCAATTTCAAATGTACAAGAGTAGGACACTTTTACTCTTACATTTGACAAGTGTTTTAAACCTTTCTTTAAGATATGTCACTCAAGTTACAATTTTTTTGTTTTTGGAACGAAGTATGACTCATCATCTTGGTTTAACCATTTCAGCAATTCTTGATTCCTCTTCTTAGCCATATGAATGCACTAAGATGTCCTTAGAGGACCAATTGTGACATGGTTCATTAAGATGATCACAAAACATGATACTAAAGTACTCTCCCATCTTTTCAGATTTGAGAAACTTTAATCCTTCTGCCTAATTTGATTCTTCTCATTCGTCCTGCAAAACATTGAAAAATTTTCCAATGTTTCAGAATTATACTTAAACTGGTAAGTATAACCATATTTACTAAACCTTAGTAAATTATGACGAATAATCTTATTGGTCTTTTGTATTGGACTTGACCAGTGCACAAGAATGTGTACTTGATCCCTTAGTCCTTCACTTGACTCACATATAAATGTGAACAAGGAATTAGTCTTAATTTTCCAAAGCTAAAGGTTCTCACTCATCATACTATACAACTTGCATGATTCCAAGTTTCGGTCCAATTGAAAACCTTGGGTGATGAAAATCTTTCCTTATTTGATAAATTTAGACACTACCACAAATGAAAGAATCAAATACACATTTCCATTATTGCTAGAAACATATAAACATCAATTTTCCATAAAAGCCATTGCAAGAAGATATAAACTAAAATAAAATCAAATTTTTATTTATTTATAAAAATGCGGAATTTTTTTTCCTTACAATGCAGCTTTAAATGAAAACTATGCTATTACATATTTCCTAGCAATCTATCATAACTCTCTAAGTAGTAGCTCAAGAATCTGATCTTCGAACAATGCGATTGAGATCCATCTTCGCGATCAGATTCAGCATACACTTTCTTTAAGTTTCCTTCCCTTTGCTTGATCCTGCCAAACACCAAAATGTAATCGAGTCATATTTTGTATTAAGAATCATCAATAAGGAACTTAACAGAGTTAGATAGTGGACTTACCTGGAGCAGAGTCAAATCCTTTTGATTTTTTCTTCTCTCTTAGATCTTTCAGGTAGTTAGGGCAGTTTCGCAACCAATGCCCCTTCTCTTTGCAATGAAAACATATAGACTCTTTGGGAATGGTACAGGGGACTATCACAGACTTAGCTTTTCCCTTTACCTTTTGGTCAACTGGGTTGACCAAGGCCGATCCCTTTCCATTGGAAAGAGAAAGATTTTCTGGACTTCCAATGTTACCATTGTCAATGTCCATGGAATTTTGAGAAATAGACCTTCCACCCATATTTGCTTGACCACTGCGCCACATCATTACTGACTCAGCTGTAACAAGCAAATAAGATAGATCTATTAGGATCATGTCGTGATCTGTGACATAGTAGTTCTTAACGAACTCACTATAAGACTCAGGAAGTGACTGAAGAACCCAGTCAATAGCCAACTTCCTTGGGACAATGACACCCAACATTCTCAACCTGCAAAGTGTGACTTCATTCCTAAGACATGAGAACACACAGGTCTTCCATCTTTATGTTTCAATGCTAGTAAGGCTTGAGTGACCTTGAATTTTTCAAGTCTTTGAGCTTGTGGGTCAGGGGGAATAAATGGAGGAGGTGGAGGTAGAGAAATATGATTTCCATAAGATTTGGGAAGATCACAGTTGTCTAAACCAGACATCTGCAATGGGAGATATTCAAGTTATTTGATTTTAAGTCCTTAATATAACACCCAATATGAAATATTAAGGCTAGTACCCAACACAATATTTTATAACTTGGAAGAGGGATGCCGTAATCCAAGCTATAAAATATTTGAAGGTAGGTGAACGACGATTCACCAATTTCCACCATGAAAAACGAAATAAATTAGTAGGTTTTAATTGGATTTGAAACTCCTAGATCTTTTGAGATTCATTGAAATTTCAAAGGCATGTTTCAATCTCGAGTGTGCCCTTCAGGTTTTGTGACTGGGATGCCGAGGATCACAAAACAAGGTGTGAAGTAACCATGCAAATTACTTGGTACCCTTAATGTATTACCCCTCAATCGATGTGTCGGTTAACCACACGCGCTCCATCGATACTATGATAAACATTAAGTTACCATTTGCCTACCTTGTTAAGTCCAGCTAGTGTGCCGGTTAACCACACACGCTCCACTAACCGACTTAAGCAAAGTGCAAAGTGTAATTTCATGGGTTAGCACCATATTCACTTTTTTCCTAAAGTAACTAAGATTGGGAATTATAAAACATTTAGTTACTTTATATTCATCATTAATACTTTTAATGAGGGGAGAACTCTAGTCCTTGTCCTACCCGTTCGGCTAACGACACTCCACCGATCAAGGAAGCGGTGGGTGAGAGTGGACACCCATTAAGCTGCCATTTTATAGGCAACAACCTTATACCCCCCTTATAGACCGACTTCGTGAATGAGGCCTACTAACGGTAAGACTGACTTGCTCTTATATATATATATATATATATATATATATATATATATATATATATATATATATATATATATATATATATATATTATTAACTTATAATATTATAAAGTATAAAGGTTGAATTTTAACTTTTAAACTTCTAGGGGTTGGAACTAAAGTTTTTAAAGAGACTTTACATGTTCCAAAACTTGAGGGCAAGTTTTGTAACTTTCAAAACTTTTCATCTTTCATAACTTATGAGTTAATGGTTTATTAAAATGAGAGACTTTTCATTTTATGTAACCTATGTGTTTCATAATGGACTTTAAAAGTGTGACTTTTGGTAATCCATAACTTGAGGACAAATTATGGATTCCATTAAAACACATAATGATCAAGAATTAAACTAAAAAGCAAGTTACAAATAAATCCTATGATCTTCTAAACTCATAAGTTCATGAACATGCATATCATCTATTTCAAGAATCATAAAATTAACCATATAAAACTTGAAATTTTGATAATAGCTATTGAAAATGGATTAGAATGACCATTACACCATCTAAAACAAGTTTTATAAGACCAAAACAGTTTAGGGTAATGTTTCTAGTCCATTTCTAGCAGCAAAAGTCGAAAATCTGCATTCTGCCTGGCCAAATCGTCGAGTGCAAGAACTGACTCGCCGAGTTGGTTGAAGATACGCTTGGACTCGTCGAGTCCCCCCATGGACTCGGCGAGTCCTCTGTGCAGACAGCAAGAATTTTGACTTTTTCAGCTATTTTGCATCAAGTATCAAACAAACAAGCCTAGGCTCTGATACCCCTGTTGGGTTTTGAGCATTCTAACACTCCTAAGGTGTACATGCAACCCTAGAAACCTTGGATCTATGTTTTACTAAGATACATGCAAAATTGATTTTCCAAGGTTATTATCCTATCTAGCATAGCATGGGGAACTTTTAAACATAAATGCTAGAAGAAGAACATACCTTTTTGTGGTTTGGATTCCTTGAGAACCTTGTGAGCCTAGCACCTCAAGTGTGATGCCTCAAATGTCTCACACAACACCACAACACTTGGAATAACCTTGAGAGAAGTTCACTAAGCCTCAAAATCGGATTGCCCTCTCACTTGTACAAGTAGTCCCCGATTTTAATTGCATAGGGTTCTTTATATAGTTGTGGCACAAGTAGGGTTACACCATGTAAACCCTAATTGTCATGGCTTTCCATATTCCATGATCCATGGGTTTGTAACCTCCATGGAGCATCCATGGAGCACCTTATGGGTTTTAACCCAATCCATACAAACCATGGATCATTAGCCCACTATACAAGAATAAATGATTTACACAATCAACCCCATATATTTAATTAGTCTCTTTTTGATCACTTAATTAATTCTTTGATCAATACTAATTAAATAATATTATTAATATATTAGAACTTATAATATATTAATAATCCTTAAGTGTCCTTTCTCTCATTTAGTCTATCCAAGTGTTGTAATGCCATGCAACCCAAATGGACCATGCCAACCGGGTCAAGTACATCCCAGAAATAGTTATGAACTTAGACACCTAATCCAACACTTAGAACCTAATGATTCAGACCAGTACTAATAGCAGGTCAATGCATAAGAATGGTAGATCTTGGAAACAGGGTTACAAGACCATTTCCAGGGAAAGATCAAGTTATGTCATCCCCTCTTAAGACCAAGGATACCCATACTTTTCCTTAACCCATGACGAGGAACCTCCGAGGACCCTTCAGAGTCCTCTGAGGAGGACGATTCTGCTGAGGAAGAGACAAATTCCCCAAGTAAGAAGTTGATTTCTCTCATTAAGAAAATAAAGAGGCCAAAAATCAACATAGAATCTACTACCAATCCCTTTCCCTCGAAATGGAACATAGTTCCATCATACTTACACTACCCACTCACACTAGACGTCATGGCAATCAAATCAATGATGAGTTGGGAATCATCAAAAGTACCGCCGTAAGCCAGTCTAATATGATTCAAAGGTTAGATGAGGAGCTAATACTAAATAAAAATTGAAGCTCCAGGTACAAGTTGTAGAGAAAAAGTCATCATCGCAAAGGCAAGAGCCGGTACGACAAAGATAAGAACTCAATCTGCTTAGCAATAGCTCTGTAACCTAATTTAGTAGGCTTACAAGTTATGCCCTAAGGTCTATAGATTAAAGAAGTTCATTTATATGAGAAAGCAGTATCGTCGCTACATTCTTTCTACTACATCAACGTTTTCCACACCTAACCTAGAAACTTTTGTGATATTTGTTTAATAATAACTCATGTGCCTAATCATTACTACTCGCATCTAAAAAAGGGCATCGTCGACTAACACTCCCTTTTTCACTAAACTATAATAGGATCCAAACATGCCTCAGAGAAGAATCACCAGAAGGAACCCTAGGGTACAACCAAACCTTGACCCAGTAACCATGGATGTAGCAACAATTGAGGTATAGATCGCCTAACGAGTCATGGAAGCCCTAGCAAACTTTATAACCAATAGGAATGTCGAATCCGAACAAGATGGAACCGGAGGAGATAGTACTCAAGGTAGTAACGAATATCACCCAAGGGCATGTACTTACAAGGAATTTATGAACTATAAGCCCAAAACCTTCTACAAAAATGAAAGAGTAGTAGAACTGATGCGTTGGATCGAGAAGATAGAGTCAGTATTTTAGATTAACATCTGTGCAGAAAGTTGCAAAGTAAAATTTGTTGCCTGTACCTTCGAGGATACATAATTGTCATGGTGGAACAACCATGTAAAAACCATGGGAATTAGCACAACTAATGCCATCTATTGGGATGACCTGAATCAACTGATGATGGATGAGTATTGTCCCAGAGAGGAGATGGAAAAGCTATAGCAAGAGTTGTGGAACCTTTCCATGCAAGATGCAGACATTGCAGCTTATACCAGCCGCTTCAATAATCTTACTATTTTCTGCCCTAGCCTTGTCACCTCGGATTAGGGATGTCAAAAACCCCCCGTGGGATCCAGATACCGTATAGGACTTATTTTTAAAAAAATTCGGGAGCGGGGGTGTAACATCCGGATTCCCAGGTATCTTATTTTAGTTATTTATTTTGGGTTCTATGGAGGTACTCGGCGAGTAGGCGCTCAGACTCGCCGAGTAGGATCGCGGGTTCTTGACTGGATTAATGACCGGACTCGACGAGTAGATACGTGGACTCAGCGAGTCCGCGCTGTAAAGTGAAACCCTAAATCCTCAGGCCTGTGCCCTATTTAAAGGCCTTTATGGCCTCATTTGCGGCCAATGCACCCCAGAGAAACCCTAGAGAGAGCAGTGAGAGAGTTGAGAGCAAGAAGAGGCTAATACATCACTTTTGGTGTAGTTTTGCTAGAAGGAAGAAGGAAACACCCATCTAGAGCGTGAAGGGAGCTTGGATCTGGGCTAATCATCTTGAGAGTTCATCTCTGGAGGTATAATCCCTTCTATTTCGTGTTGATATGATAGATTTCATGATTTTAGGGTTTTTACCTCCATTTTATGTAAGATCTAGTGAGTATGAGGTCCCTTTTGTGTTAATAGCATCAGATCTGGACCATGAGAGGTCCATAGAGTCACTATCCCTCAGCTTTATGCAAGCAAATGAAATATTGGGGACTAGGTTGCCATTTTTAGAGTTATTTCTCCATTTATGACTTGTTGTGGGTTGCATGCACGTAAAGGTTGCACCTTTACGTGACATTTGAACATTTGAAGGGTAGATCTGATAGTTAGGGAAGCAGATCTGACCTTAGGAGGTCATTTGAGGATGAACATGGAGGCAACTCACCGAGTCCATAAGTGGACTCGACGAGTCAAGTCGGGGTTGCCCCACGATTCGTGACAGGTGTAACCCGTCGAGTGGAAGGATGACTCGACGAGCCAAGAAAGGCTGAAAGGATTCAGAGGACCCGCATGGACTCGCCGAGTCGCCCTTGTGCACTCGACGAGTCGGGTCAAAGTTGACCGTTGACTTTCGTTGACTTTAGGGTCCTGGTCAAGACTGATTCAGGAGAGTTCAGGGAAGGGTAGAATGGCCTTCTACCCAATTTGTAGAGATAAGATCATGAGAGAATATTGATCGGGGATGTTATCTGAATAATAGGAGGAGGCTAAGTCGGGACGTTGAGCACGAGAGTTTGTCCGACTTCATTGAGGTGAGTCTTCTCACTATACATTACCTAGAGTGGTATTTATGTGTAGACCAGAGGGTCTTGTATGCTATGTGTATATATATTAGTTATGTGCATTGTGTTGACCGAAGGGTCCAACGACACAGACTGGACCGAAGGGTCCGACGAGCTATGACCGAACCAGAGGGTCCAACGAGCTACGGGACTGGAGGGTCCCGCCGAGACACACCGACCGGAGGGTCGTATTGTAGCCTCGAGTGGCGTATGTGTTGCATGTGGTATTTTGGGAAACTCACTAAGCATTTATGCTTACAGTTGTTGTGTTATGTGTTTCAGGTACTAGCGAGGATCGCGGGAAGGCGCCGGCATGATCCGTACACACTGAGAGGATTTATGTATTTGAGGATCTTGGGATTTGTTTATTGAGATAACATGTGTTACATTGGATTACTATGATATTTTATGAATGAGAGTATGTTTTTAAAATGAAAAATTGTTTTGGAAACTTACGTCGTTACAGGGGGCGGGGGCAAGATTAAACCCCGTTTATTTTCAGGATCGGGGTCGGGAGTGAGTATTTATGTCCCGTAGTCCCGCAGGGGCCCCGTTTGTAAGTATGTATGTATGTATGTATGTATGTATGTATGTATGTATGTATATATATATATATATATATATATATATATATATATATATATATATATATATATATATATAATGTAAAATTCATATGGGAAATAGAGTATCTAATTTTAGGGATTTTTCAATCTTCACAAATCACATACGAGAACGACATATGATACGATGGACTTCTCCCACTCCCACCCAAGACGCGATCGGCGACCCAATGCCTTTGACCTTTCCCGTCACCGGCTTCGCCGACAACAGAGTCACTGACCGCCAACACCCTTCTGCCTGCTGGCACCCTTTCACCGGTCTTCACGAATCACGACAGTCGACTGTGTCTTTGAGAGTTCGACTTTGTGTATACAGTATACTCGACCGTGAGTCTGTGACTTCACATCCCCTGGTAATTGGTCATCTACCCTCTATTTTCCTCTCTGATACAATTGAGAGTTTGATTTACCAATTGCTTGATTTACCCTTGATAGTGAACTGTTAGCTCATGATTTATGATGATATACCCTCTATTTCTCATTGTTTCTCACTGATTTCTGTGTAAGTTATGGTTTGTGGTTGTGTAATTTATGGTTTGTTGTTGTGTAATCTATTTCTCATTGTTTTGTCACTGTTTTATCAATAAAATTTGTGATATTGTTGTGTAATGTACGAGAGATGTTACTGAATCTGATAAGTTCAATGCTGACATATAAGTTCAATGTTGTTATGTAATTTCTGCATTTTTCCTTTACTTATTCTACTTGAAAATAAGTTTAATGTTGACAGATTATGGGATCTTACTTCATTTAGTTGTTGAATCTGAGATCTTACTTCAGTTAGTTGCTACTATATGCTAATTTTTGTTAGTTCTGCGAAAAAATAATGTTGATTTTTATATTTGTGTGAACCATTTTCAGATTTTTGTAATCATATTTTCAATAGAGCTGAATCAACCCAATGATTCAAACATGCTTAATGATACCGCCAATTTTGCTGTTAACTGGAACGAGAAACAAATGAAATTTAAATCTCCAATGTGGCGTCATTTCACCTATGAAGAAGTTAATGGAACCAGAATGGTTGTTTGTATGTAATGTAGAAAGGAAATTATGTATACAAAAAAATGGAACGAACGGGATGCATACTCACCATAAGGCATGAAAAATACGAACCGAATAGAAGAAAATTGATGATTTTTAGAGTCAGTTAACCAGAAAAAGATCTAAGACAGATGAAAGTGATGATCAATTTTAGCAATAGATCGGTTTAATTATGATGATACACGAACTAATCTTGCTAAATTGATCACAAACATGATTAACCACTTAGAATTGTTGAACACGATGGCTTTAGAGATTTTTGTTAGGGGCTCCAACCACTTTTTAGGCCGATTTATAGAAACACAGCTAGATCTCATGTCATGAAGTTGTACTGTGAGGGAAAGTCTAGAATGATGCATTTTTTAGAGAGTATTTAAGGTAGGATTGCAATAACTACAGACATGTGAACTGCCAGCTACCAAAAAAATGATACATGACAGTGACATCGCATTTCATTGATGATTCTTGGCAATTACAAAGTCATCTTTTGAGGTAATACTTAATTTATATTATTTTGTTTAATCTATCAGTATGCATTCTTTAATTAAATTGAATTTATTTTGTTAACTGGTAGGTTTATATATATGTGATATGTCCCCGTACTGCTGAGAAACTAACTAATGTGTTGATGGATAGTTTGTTGGACCGGAACATAGATAGAAAATTATCACCTTTAACTGTATATATTTGTTCAACAAATAATTGCATGATAGATTTGATGGTAGACAAACTTCATTTTAATAGCTTGAAATTGGGTAGAAGCTTGTTTCATATGCGATGTGCGATGCATATTTTGAATTTAATTGTGAGGAGTGGGTTGGATGTTTTTGGACATGGGATTGAGAAAGTTTGTAACAGTTGTAGTTTTTGGACAGCTACATCGAAAAGACTTGATACATTTCAAAAAAGTGCAAAGTTTGAGAATGTTTATTGTGAAGAAAACCTAGTTGTTGACTGTAAAAATGATGGAATTCTACTTATTTAATGGTTTCCACGGCTTTGACATACAAGAAAGTGTTTTATCGGTTACAACAACGTGAGCCCCAATATAAGAGTGCGCTTGATGAGAAAGATTGGGCTTTGGCAAGTGAGCTTTGTGATAGACTTAAAATCTTCTATAATGTCCCAAAATTATTTTCGGGAACAAAATATTCAACATCCAACATTTTTTCCCCAAAATATATGGAATAAAGATTGCTCTAAAGAAATGTGATACATCTCGTTTCATTGAAATAAACGAAATGTCAGAAAATATGATTATAAAATTTGATGAGTATTGGAAAGAATGTCACGGGTGTTGGCTATGGCGACGATATTCGATCCAAGGTTTAAGATGAAGCTTCTAGAGTATTTTTCCTATTATCTATGAGTAGATAATGCAAAAGATGAAATTCAGAAAGTGTGTCAAATTTGTGAAGATATATATATATATATATATATATATATATATATATATATATATATATATATATATATATATATATATATTTATGATATGAGTCAAGCAAGTAATGATGATATTACTAGTAAGCCCACTTCTAGTCGAGATGCAATTCCCAGAGGTGACATGGACTCATTAGATGCTTTCTTTTCATGGAATTCTTCTACTAGTGAAGTTTTTGTAAAAAATAAGGTACTTAGAGGAAGGCACTTTACCCTAGATTCATGAGTTTGATGTGTTAGGTTGGTGGAAGTTAAATAGGGTTAGGTATCCTACATTGTGTTTGATTGCAAGAGACATATTAGCCATTTCTATCTCCACTGTTGCTTCTGAGTCTTCTTTTTCTACAAGTGGTAGAATCGTGAGTCCACATAGGAGTAGACTTCTTCCGTCAACAAATTAAGCTATCATACGCACTCAAAATTGGCTATGGGTGGGTAAAAAGGGTATGTATGGCTTTGCTTGAACCATTATTTGTTTTATTCATTTTAACATATTTTGCTTATTACCATTATTTATTTTTTCTTTATTAGGTTATGTTATTGATGGTGATGATTTACATTTCAATGAAGATGAAGAGGGAATTAACGTAAGTTTGTTGAATTTGTTGTTTTGTATTGACTAAACTAATATAACAATTTATTTTATTATTATTGTTATTATTTATTTAGGAAGGATATTCAAATGTCAAAGAATGAAAGAGTTTGAGGCAATTGATGGATATTGAAGATATAGTGAATTGGTCATATAATTTTGGACATGTTGTATTTTATATTTTTAATGTTGGATTTGTTGTATTTTTATATTTGTAAGTTTGTTGGATTTGTCGTTTTGTAATGTTGGATTTTTTAATTTTTTAGTTGCTAAAAAATTAGATTTTAAGCTTTTAAATTTATGTAAAATAGTTTTTTTTTAGCAAAAAATATAGCAGTTTTATTTAGCAAAAAGTCAATTTTAAGCCTATAAAACGGGGGAACAAGGGCGGAATCAGGGGTGATGAATGTATTTGGGGGTGGGATCGGGGGCAATGTAAACGAGGGATTCGGGGGAAGGGGATGGGGCAGCTATTTCCGCTCCTGGTTGGTCCCGTTGAATATCCTACTCCGGAGCACAAAAAGGTAGAAAGGTACATATGGGGATTAGTTCAACCTATTCAAGGGTTGGTCACTACATCGAAACTGACTACATACGATAGTGCCAAGAGGATGGCCTTTAACCTGACCGGTCAGGAAATCCGCCAAGGCACTATTGTCCAGAAAGCTGACCTTCCAATGTCTGGAAACAACAAAAGGAAATCTGATGATAACTCAGAGAAACCACTAAGGAGAAAACAAGACTTAGGAAAAGTTTACCTAACAACCATCCCATCACCCACTCCCCTAAGACAATATGTTGGAGATCTTTAGTTATGTAGGGATTGCAATTATCACCATGAAGGTGCATAAAGAGAGCTAATCTGTAACAACTGTGGTAGGAAGGGCCATACGGCTAAGTCTTGTAGGATCCCGACCCGCGCCACAAACCCGAGAACTAGAAATCGCAACTGCCATGAATGTGGAGAAATGGGCCACTTCAAAGAGACTGCCCTAGATTGACAAATCAAGGGGGGTAACGCTCGAGGAAGGGTATTTTTCATTGGAAAAAATAACGCTACCCAGAACCTACTCCTAGAAATTGGTACGGCCTCGCTAAATAACTTGCGTACAAACTAGAATGATGATATAATTTTGTGAACACTAGATTTAAACACTCGTTAAAACACAAAACTGATAAAAGATAATAAACACATGTTATTAATTATTAGGAGGATACGTAGATTACATGCTTCTAGAATTAAATAGTTTTAGAAAATGTGATTTAGCTCTATTCCGTAACTCTCATCTGAGTCCAACCGTAATATGGAGAAATCATACGGTCGAAAAACTGTCTAATTTTAGCAGCATGCGACAATGTTCCTCATATTATTAGATAACATTAAGCAGAACTCGTAGTAACACTATGGATCCCTCGAGAATTCTAGAATGAATTGTTTCGAAAACCCTTCAAGATATCATAGGGATTAAATTTCTTTTGACTCTATGTTCCAGTAAGTACTTGACTGATATCACTACCACTCTATGTCCCAGTAAGTACTTGATTGATGTCACTACAACTCTATGTTCCAGTAAGTACTTGACTGATGTCACTACCATTCTATGTTCCAGAAAGTACTTGTCTGAGGACAATATCACTATCACTATGTATCGGAAAGTACTTGTCTATGACACTCTCACTATCTCTCACAACAAAAATCAAATCGGTTCTAAAACTTCACTTCGAAGGTAAACCCTAAGGAGCCGAGTTCTCTCTATAAAACTAAACTATAAGGATAAGCATAGTACTTAGTTATTACTATGCCCAAATTATCATGAACAAACATTATATATATATATATATATATATATATATATATATAATTACAACAACAAGAGATGTGAATCCAAATTCACTCGAATTGTCCCAATAGTGCATTCGTATCGGGCACTACAAGTTAAATTTCGGGGACGAAAATTCCTTCAACAAGGGGAGGATATGACAACCCAAAGTTTACATCTTTGTCAAAACACAATAATACAATCTTGTAAACGCCCAAAAATTTCAACCATCACTCTTATTAACACCAAACCATAGGCTCAAAAATAAGTGCGCAAAAAGTCGCGTCACTTTGCGAGCATATTAACATATGTAGATTCTACACGCTACCACCATTCCAGAAACAAATGAATTCACAAGAATCCGACACAGTATGAGCGAGATATGCCATTTATAGGAAATAAATGTTTGCCGTAGTCAAAAAGTTACAACAACAAAAACTAAAAGGAGATTGGTCGACTTTTGAGAAAAGTTGCAAACTAGACAAATATAGTACTACATAAAGTAGGAATTATGGAACAAAGAACGCCTAAATCGGAAATCATATAGGAGAGATATGATTTTTAACAATAAAAAAAACTCTTAGAAAAACGAAATTCAAAACTAGCCAAAACGACCAAAAGGAAAGTTGTAGAGAGTGAAGAGATCTACACGAATATATAAGAATCGTTAAAAATGGAGTTCGTATGTGAGGGTTACGAATTTTTGAATTTTAATTATCTCGTCACGCGTACTAGTGTGCATTGTGCCGCACGTACTGACACACGATTTCATCGAGATACGGGATGACGTGGCATACTGAGATGAGGATACGTGGCACAATCGTACGATTCACGCGCATTTGTGCGGCACACGCTCCAAACTTGCTATAATTGGCAGGTCTCGGCAACTCATTTCTCCTCACCCCACTCTTCGATTCTCTCTCTAATCGTCTCGTGTGTCATCGCCTCGATCACCTCTCTACGTGATAACTTGTGGTTTCTACCCTACACTAACATTTTCAAACTCATAGGTGAGTTCACGACCCCATTTTCAACTTTTTCCGCCCGGGGGGGGGGGGAATACATGTCGGGGATACATGTCTAAATTACAACTTTACGTAGTTATCACTAATTATAGTTAGATAATTATGCACATGGCATTAGGATAATATTAGGCAAGTAGCTACTCTTCCCAAACTCTTTAGTTAATATTATTCCATGTTGTTATACTAGACCACAATGATAGATAGAATCATTTCTCGTTGTTATGTTGGCCAGTTTCCAGGAAACACCGGTACTCTTGTAGTTACTATATCCAAATCTCTAGGTTAACTTAGTACCTAGCCTTTATTCTGGCCAAATCTCTCGGATAGCATTTCACCTGGTCGTTAATTTGGCCGAATTTCTAAGAAAACATATTACCTAGTCGTTATTCTGCCAAATACTCATAGATAATATTCACACTACGTCATCGTTATGCTCAATTCAAACAGATAATAGTGGTATATTATGTCGTCGCTACGCTCAACTCAAATAGATAATAGTAGTATATTATGTCGGTACTACGCTAAACTCAAAACGAATAATAATATATTATACCATCACTACGCTAGCAAATAATAATATATTACGCCGTCACTATGCTCATCTCAAACAGATAATAGTAGTATATTATGTCGTCACTACGCTGGACTCAAACGATAATAGTAATATATTATGTCGTCACTACGCTCAACTCAAACGGATAATAGTAGTATATTATGTCGTCACTACGCTCGATTCAAAAGGATAATAGTAATATATTATGCCGCCACTACACTCAACTCAAACGGATAATAGTAGTATATTATGTCGTCACTATGCTCGATTCAAAGGGATAATAGTGGTATGTTATGTCATCGCTACACTCAACTCAAACGGATAATAGTAGTATATTATGTCGTCATTACGCTCGATTTAAACGGATAATAATTGTATATTATGCCTGTTGGATTAGTGTCTAAGCCCATAAATATTTTGGTATGTACTTGACCCGATTATGAGCATGGTCCTTTTGGGTTGCCTTCACCATAGCAATATGTAGGATGAATTAAGGAGAGAAAGGTTTAATTATGATTTATTAATATATTATAAGAATAATATATTAAAGGAGAAATCATATTGTTTAATTAATATTAGTCAAGAATTAATTAAGAATTAATTTAGTGACTAAAAGAGATTAATTAAATATAGGGGACTAGACTGCAATTATTGGATAATTGAGTTATTGGGCTAAGGAATGCTAAAGGAACAAGGGGTGAACGAAATTATGATGGGAGTCCATCATATTTTCGTCCATGGCCTTATCCAGAAGGTTCCATGGGCTGCTTAGAGTTTAAGCTGTCCATTAGGGTTTTGACTGAAACCCTAGCAGCCCAAACAAATATATAAAGGACCCCTTAGGCCCCAAAAACGTGCCTAACTGAATCCTTAGGGTTTCTAAACGTTTTTTTGGTGCCTCCTCTCTTCTCCTTCTTCACCTAGTTGCTTAGTGGTGTTTGTGACTCCATTAGAGGTGCAACACTTGAGGCACTAAGCTTTCTGAAGCAAATCAAAGCAAGGATTGATTGTTATTGCTATATAACAATCAAAGGTAATTACTAAACCCTTATTTCAGTTCTTATTTGATAGATCTAGGGTTTGTAATTCTTGGATTCAAAGCATGTATAATAGAGAAACCTAGATCCAAGCATTAGGGTTTGTATGAGCACATATGATTGTTTCTTATGCATAAATCCCATCAGTGGTATCAGAGCCTTGATTGGTTTCAATTGTATGTGATGCTTAACTGTTTTGTTTGCTGAAAAAAACGTTTTCTTGCCTCTGCCCGACTCAACTCGGTGAGTCAGTATCTGGACTCGGCGAGTTGGCCCTACTCGGCGAGTTCAGAGCTGACTCGGTGAGTTTGTGCGTCAGGCAGAGGATATTTCGAGATTTAGTTGCTGTTTTGTCTTGGATTTGATGCCTAAATCGTTTTTTAGAGTTAAAATCCGAATTTTATCTTAATTAAATGATTATCCTTGCCAAAACAATAGATAATTTCAAATCTTTTTAATATTAGTTGTTTATTTGATAAATATGGATTATTTAAAGTTATTTGGTAATTATCTAATGACTAAAATTAGATTAGGTCAAATATAGATAATCACTAAATTAATTATTTGATTTATATTATTTGTTATTTGATCCATAGTAAGTTTGAATAGTTTCAAATTACTCCATTTAGGTTTTATAGTTTAAATTTGAACTTAAAAGTTTTGGTTTTGAAATTTAAATAGTTAAACCCTAATGTTTTGAAATGTTTCAAAACTTGCCCTCAAGTTTTGGAATTTAAAATTTTGATTAATAGTTTAATTATGTAATATTTAAATTCTAAAACTCTAGTATTTTGAAAGGTTCAAATTACACCCTCATGTTTTTGTTAAGTTAATTAAAAGTTTAATTAAAAGAGAAAGTTAATAAAATCACCTAGTATTTTAAAAATGTAAAATACAACCTATACTATATATATGTAACATTAAAAGTCTAATATTATATATGAGTAAAGAGTCAGTCTTACCGCTAGTAGGCCTCATTCACGAAGCTGGTCTACAAGGGGTGTTTAAGGAAATTGCCTATAAAATGGCGATTGAATGGGTATCCACTCTTACCCACCACACTCTTGACTAGTGGAGGGTCGTTAGCCGAACGGGTAGGATAGGACGAAACCTTCCATTATAAGTATAATGAAATACAAAGTAACTAAATGTTTTATAAATTCCCAAATCATAGTTACTTTAGGAAAAAATGTGGAATAGTATGCTAATCCATGGAATTACACTTTGTACTTTTGTCGAAACGTTAGTGGAGCGTGTGTGGTTAACCGGCACACTAATTTGGGTTTGGCATTGGTGGCGAAGGGTGATTCGATGTCTGTCATAGATCAATGAAGCGTGTGTGGTTAACCGGCACATTGATTAGGTGAGCATGACATTGAGTGCACCAAGTACATTCGCATGGTTATTCACACCTTATTTGTGATCCTCGGCATCCCAGTCACAAATAGAAGGGCATAATCGAGATAAAACATGCCATTGAAAAGTTCAATGAATCTCAAAAGATCTAGGAGTTTCAATTCATTTAAAACTTAAATTTCTTTTTCGCTTTTCATGGTGGAAATTGGTAAATCGTCATTTACCTACCTTCAAATATTCTGCAACTAGATTACGGCATCCCTCTTCTAGGTTGTAGAAAGTTGTGTTGGATCCTAGCCTTGATGTTTCATTTGGGTGTTACATCAAGGATTCTTATCAACTAACTTGGATATTCTCCCGTTTTGTAGATGTCTAAATCTTACAATGGTCTTCCCAAGTCCCTTGGAACAAGCTTTCCAAATGAAGATGACGTTCCTCGATACGATCAAGGAAATGAGAGTCATGCTTCACTTCCTCCACCTCCTCCAATTATTCTCCCTAACCCACAAGTTCAAAGGCTTGAGAAGTTCAAGCTCACTCAAGCCCTTTTGGCAAGTAAACACGAAGATAGGAAACCTGTGTGTGCACACGTCTTAGAGATGAAGTCACACATTGATAGGTTAAGAATGATGGGTGTCGATATCTCAGAAATGTTGGCTGTTGACTGGGTTCTTCAGTCACTTCCTGAATCATATAGTAAGTTCGTTAGAGAGTACTATATGATGGACCATGACGTGACCCTCATTGATTTGACCTATTTGCTTATAGCTGCTGAATCAGAAATGATTTGGCGTGCTAATCGAGCAAATTTGTCTGGCAAATCAAACTCCCAAACTTCAATGGACATTGATAATAGTGACATTGGAAATCCAGAAAAGGTAAATTCTGAGATAGTTCCTTGTGCCATTCCAAAAGAGTCCATCTGCTTCTACTGCCAAGAGAAGGGGCATTGGAGACGAAGTTGTCCTGTTTACCTGAGAGATCTAAGAGATGGGAGAGTCAAGACGTATGGCTCTACTTCAGGTAAAATCCAATAACTAACTCTATAAGTTCCTATTCTTTGATTTTCAATACATGATGTGATAAGATTACATTTTGATGTTTTGTAGGATCGAAGAAAAGAGAGGAAGCTTAAGGGAAGAAGTAAGCTGAATCTGATCGTGAAGAAATGGATTTCGATCACATTGCTTGAAGATCGGATTTTTGAGCTACTACTTTAGAGTTAGAATAGATTGCTTAGAAATTGAAATAGCATAGTTTTCATTTGAATTGCATTGTAAGGACAAGTATTTCCGCAATAAAATGAATTTTGATTTCGTCCTATTTATTTATCCTTGCAATGGCATATGTGAAAATGGATGTTTATGTATTTCTAATTTTAGCAATGTTGAATTGGATGTGATTCTTGATTATGTTATATGTGAAATGTCGAGGATTTTCCAAATAAAGGAAGATTCTCATCGCCCAAGTTTCAGTTGGACAAAAACTTGGAGTCATGGAACTTGGTTGCGTGATGAGTGAGAAACTTCATATTTTGGAAATTAGACTAATTCTTTGGCAAAGTGTCAAGAGAAGGACTAGGAGATCGAGTACACTAGGTTGTGCGTTGATCAAGTCCACCACAAGAGTAATAAAGATATTCGTCATGATTTACTAATGTTTAGTAAATATGATTATACTTATAAGATTAAGTATAATTCTGAGTTGATTGAAAGAGTTTCAATCAATAGCAGAACGAATAAGAAGAATCAAGTAGGCAGAAAGATAAAAGCTTCTCTATTCTAAGAAGAAGGGAGAGTACCTTTTATTGTGTTTTATGATAAGTCTTAATGATTAAGAACCATATCTCAATTGATCCTCTAAGTGAGTCTTAGTGCAATTGCATGACTAAGAAGAGGAATCGAGAATTGTAGAAATGGTTAAATCAAGAAGTCAATCATACTTCGTTCCAATATCAAGTCTTAGAGTCAAGATTCTGACGTGAGTGACAAGTCTTAAGTAGGTTTATGACACTCGACAAATGTGGAATTTGGAAAAGTTTTCTTATTCTTGCACATTTGAAATTGGTAAGTTGTGATGTCTTGGATAAGACAAAGACCAACCAGGATCAATTATGTGAAGTGTTAAACTTGACAAAAGGCTACACTAACTCTTGAATATTTGTTTGTCAAGAAAGGTTTCTTGACAAGAGAATCTTATATGTCAAGGAGTCAGTGGGAGTCTTAATGGTCTTGAAAAGTTTCAAGAACAAATCAAGAGTAAACCTAGTTGATCATCATTAGCACTCGAATTGAGGTTTAAAGCTATCGTGGATGACATACTCTTTTTCTGTGTCATTCCAATTGAGTTAATTATGCGTGTAAGTTCTATGAGTTCTCATTTGAATGCATAAAGACAAAGCACCTTGATCAATGGAAAGTACATTGATATGAAAGGGTGAGTTGCTTGGAAGACATGGTGGGCATTCATGTTACCATGAGGCAAGAAATCAAGATTGAACAAGTTCAGTCCATATGGTTTTGGATTTGTCGCAAACCTTTGTTTTGACAAATTCACATGGATAGGAACACATACATCATAAAATCTAAGTGTCATAAGGTTTTCCTCCTTCATGAAAATGATTGTGAGGAAATGCTTTCACTAAGAGAGATTTTAAGAAGATAGCAATTGAGAAAATTGTATTCTCAAATTCGATTATGATTACGGCATCCCTTTTCATAGTTCGAATTGTGAGATTTGGCAATTGATCTGAACATTTGGGACTTAGTAACATAAATTCTGAATTGTTTAGACACACATGTGAGATATCTAAGGCAAATGTGTATGAGCTTAAAAAGCTTAGATAAAGGCTTATCAAAGCATTAGGTATTAGAAATATGAACTTAAGGAATTCAATAAGCATTGTTTTTCTAGAAGTTCAATTGTTTTCTGAATACATGTCAAAGCTAGTGGGAGCATAAGTGTTATGCTGGTAAGAAAATAATCATCATGTTAGTGGGAGCATGATTATTATGGTAAGTATTGCAAGTTAGCAATATTAATTATAGAAAACAAAGATTCATTTTGCAAAGTTGTAAGGGTTGAAAAGTTGTTTTGCTATAATTAAGGGAGAGAATATTATACTTCGTTTCAAAATTCTAAAGCTTAGATCAAGAAATGTTAATAAATTTAGTCAAGGATACATAGTGCATTCTCAAAATTCGATTATGATTACGGCATCCCTCTTCATAGTTCGAATTGTGGGAACATGGCACATAAAATATTATGGCTGAAGGATGATGAAGTATCATGTCTTTATGTGAGACATTATGCATCGTGTCCAATACGCTTCGGGTATAGGATCGATTGCATATGCTATAAAATTTGACCATTCTAAAATTTTCCAAATGCCTAGGGCATTAAGAGGGAAAAGGGACTAGAACTGGTTCTGACTAAAATAATTAAACAACTATCAAAGGACGATCTGAGGTTCACTGAGGATTTGTCGCTTGTGAGTAGTTGGAAGTATAGTATTGGATGGACTATATTGACATTATTGTGAATAGATAAGATTCTATTAAGAATGAGTTGTCATATGGCAAATATGGAAATGTTTCCATCAATGGGAGTTGGATATTAAGAAATATGTCTAGATTAGAAACCTTTATGCAAAAAGGATGTTCAAAGGAATGTACTTTGAGTGAGAGACATCACATCTATATAATTGTTTTGTAACAATTTCAGATAGAGTACTTTGTGATTTCATTGGCCAAGTCTTGATGTCTTTTGTGCTATGACTTTACGAAAGGATCGTTGCATAAAATGTTAGAATCTGACATATTGGGGATTATGAAATGAGTTTCATTGGAAAAGTTTTCCAAGTGATCTATTTCATAAAGTATGGACCATAGGAAACCAAAGTGTGCATGCTTGGAGCATGGGACAAGTGTGGTTATAATTCGAGTAATAAGTTGATTTTCTGAAACAGTAAGCAATGAATAACGAGTAATCAATATGGTGTTTAAATAAAAGGGTTTTCATTTACGCTCAAAAGTTTTGGGACCACATAGGATTAATATTATTATTGCGTTTCATTTTGCATGTTTTGACTTCCAGAATAACTAGGTTATTCGAACCTCCACAGTCGGTCATACGTTGGAAGTAAGTATGAAGGAAGACTGTCATGAATCTGTCTGTAGATTGTCTAAAGTGTTTAGACATAGCACAAGTTTGCTGCAGAGTTCATGAGTGCTTTGATAAGATTAAAGTATTGGATTAAAGCCACGCTCACTTGAATCACTTCATGGTTTTATCACGAGTGATTGGTGAGACGATAACATTGTATATTCTTGAAACCGAGACGTGTGAGTTGTTATTTGCTGGTCGGTTGCACATTGATGATAAGTAAACACACCAGTAACTTGGTGTTATAAAACTTATTGTTGTGTGTGATTCGATTAGTAGGTGCAAGCAAGCATTTGAGTCAAAGTTTATCCATTCCTTTTACCCAAGGTGGGATAAAAGCGATATCTGTGGGCCCCTCGATGATTTAGTGATGACAAAGGAAAGTGCTCGGCCGGGCCAGGACTGATTTGATTTGTTCAATTAGTCAGTTATCATAAATCGGAAATCGGGAAAAGACACGTAGACTGAGAGAATGATTTCAAACCATGTCTCATGTCTATACGATATCTTGTAGAATGGAGGAATATATAATCCCTTATCTAAAGGACACGCGTATCTGATAAGATCAGAGTTGACAGCGGCTTTGAAAGCTACGATTGCTGATCAGGTTCTGAAGTTATACGCAGAATAGTTATTAGACTTATCCAAGTGGGAGACTGTTGGATTAGTGTCTAAGCCCATAACTATTTTGGTATGTACTTGACCCGATTATGAGCATGGTCCTTTTGGGTTGCCTTCACCATAGCAATATGTAGGATGAATTAAGGAGAGAAAGGTTTAATTATGATTTATTAATATATTATAAGAATAATATATTAAAGGAGAAATCATATTGTTTAATTAATATTAGTCAAGAATTAATTAAGAATTAATTTAGTGACTAAAAGAGATTAATTAAATATAGGGGACTAGACTGCAATTATTGGATAATTGAGTTATTGGGCTAAGGAATGCTAAAGGAACAAGGGGTGAACGAAATTATGATGGGAGTCCATCATATTTTCGTCCATGGCCTTATCCAGAAGGTTCCATGGGCTGCTTAGAGTTTAAGCTGTCCATTAGGGTTTTGACTGAAACCCTAGCAGCCCAAACAAATATATAAAGGACCCCTTAGGCCCCAAAAACGTGGCTAACTGAATCCTTAGGGTTTCTAAACGTTTTTTTGGTGCCTCCTCTCTTCTCCTTCTTCACCTAGTTGCTTAGTGGTGTTTGTGACTCCATTAGAGGTGCAACACTTGAGGCACTAAGCTTTCTGAAGCAAATCAAAGCAAGGATTGATTGTTATTGCTATATAACAATCAAAGGTAATTACTAAACCCTTATTTCAGTTCTTATTTGATAGATCTAGGGTTTGTAATTCTTGGATTCAAAGCATGTACAATAGAGAAACCTAGATCCAAGCATTAGGGTTTGTATGAGCACATAGGATTGTTTCTTATGCATAAATCCCATCAATGCCGTCACTACACCCGATTCCAAACGGATGACAATGGTATATTATGTCGTCGCTACGCTCAACTCAAATGGATAATAGTAGTATATTATGTCGGCACTACGCTAAACTCAAAACGAATAATAATATATTATACCATCACTACGCTAGCAAATAATAATATATTACGCCGTCACTATGCTCATCTCAAACAGATAATAGTAGTATATTATGTCGTCACTGCGCTGGACTCAAACGATAATAGTAATATATTATGTCGTCACTACGCTCAACTCAAACGGATAATAGTAGTATATTATGTCGTCACTACGCTCGATTCAAAAGGATAATAGTAATATATTATGACGCCACTACACTCAACTCAAACGGATAATAGTAGTATATTATGTCGTCACTATGCTCGATTCAAAGGGATAATAGTGGTATGTTATGTCACTGCTACACTCAACTCAAACGGATAATAGTAGTATATTATGTCGTCATTACGCTCGATTTAAACGGATAATAATTGTATATTATGCCGTCACTACACCCGATTCCAAACGGATAACTGTATGTTATGCCATCACTCAACTTGAATAATGGTCATATTACCACTCCGCTGGTTGGCTTCACTAAGAATTTTAAATATAATTATATTTTAATTATAGCATTGATACTCCATTCATGTCATAAGTATATAGTTATATAAGAAAATGTTGGAGTGTATCTAACTAACCTACATTGAGGTCATTATCGGTTAGTATGCTCTTAAAAGCACCCATTTCCTTAATTATACCCCTAAGATATGGATACACTAATAGTATATAAGAAGAATGTGAATTACGGAACCCTAGTACCTAGGAACAGTAGAACACTATTTTCAAAGAATAATATACAAAACCTGTGAATTGACCAACATTATGATGACCTCTCCATACCACATGTATTCCTAGGAAACCGAGTGATGGAAGATGTCACCTCCAAAAGTAGTGGTTGATCGACGAAGCTACGGACGACCTATTATCGTCATAGTTATACCTAACTGTCAAGGCACCTCTAGCATTAGAAATTTTAGTACTTCCAAAACATTTTATGATGTAATGTTTTGCCTATAAATGGAAGTGATATTTATGTTACATCTTGTTTTGTACTGTTCAATGACTGTGCTCCAATATCCCTAACGTCGCGTCTCGCGACGTTTCCGCCGCCGACCGAGTGTGTGACAAAGATGTTTAGATGTGTATAGAAACAGTGATCGGAGATACATTGCCACCCAAACATATCTAATGTCATAGAAGATGTAAGGAGCCGACCAAGGGGTAAATTCCTAACACAGTGTTAATGTTTCAATGCAACGCAATCCAGACACGTATACTAAGGTTGTGTATGAGACGGTTTGATTTGGTTATTAGTCAAAACCGAACCATAACCATTACAATTGATTAGTGTATTTCGATAGCTATTGGTTAACGGTTAATATCGGTTTTGGTTAACAATTTTAGTCGGTTAATGGTTAATATCGGTTAACCGGTCCAAAATGATATAATATAAAAATATAATTTTCTATAAAAATTGATAAAATAAAGTCAATTTCTATAAAAAAAATGAATAATTTTGTATATATAATTGTATTGATAAAAGATTATTTATCTTATCTAATTACCCTTTAAAATTTCAAATTATAATATAATTACATATCATATATTTAATACTCCGTATTATATTATATTAAAAAAATATTTATTAATAAATTTAGTTTATAATGTTTCGATGAAAAATTGAAAACCATAACGGAACTATCCGGTTAATCAAAATTAAAAAAATACATCATTTCTTTTAATAATAGTTTGGTTAAAATGCTTTAGTTATATATATACCAAATTTAACAAATATAAATTAAAACTTTTGTATGTATATATATATATATATATATATATATATATATATATATATATATATATATATATATATATATATATATATATATATATATATATATATATATATATATATAATGTAAAATTCATATGGGAAATAGAGTATCTAATTTTAGGGATTTTTCAATCTTCACAAATCACATACGAGAACGACATATGATACGATGGACTTCTCCCACTCCCACCCAAGACGCGATCGGCGACCCAATGCCTTTGACCTTTCCCGTCACCGGCTTCGCCGACAACAGAGTCACTGACCGCCAACACCCTTCTGCCTGCTGGCACCCTTTCACCGGTCTTCACGAATCACGACAGTCGACTGTGTCTTTGAGAGTTCGACTTTGTGTATACAGTATACTCGACCGTGAGTCTGTGACTTCACATCCCCTGGTAATTGGTCATCTACCCTCTATTTTCCTCTCTGATACAATTGAGAGTTTGATTTACCGATTGCTTGATTTACCCTTGATAGTGAACTGTTAGCTCATGATTTATGATTATATACCCTCTATTTCTCATTGTTTCTCACTGATTTCTGTGTAAGTTATGGTTTGTGGTTGTGTAATTTATGGTTTGTTGTTGTGTAATCTATTTCTCATTGTTTTGTCACTGTTTTATCAATAAAATTTGTGATATTGTTGTGTAATGTACGAGAGATGTTACTGAATCTGATAAGTTCAATGCTGACATATAAGTTCAATGTTGTTATGTAATTTCTGCATTTTTCCTTTACTTATTCTACTTGAAAATAAGTTTAATGTTGACAGATTATGGGATCTTACTTCATTTAGTTGTTGAATCTGAGATCTTACTTCAGTTAGTTGCTACTATATGCTAATTTTTGTTAGTTCTGCGAAAAAATAATGTTGATTTTTATATTTGTGTGAACCATTTTCAGATTTTTGTAATCATATTTTCAATAGAGCTGAATCAACCCAATGATTCAAACATGCTTAATGATACCGCCAATTTTGCTGTTAACTGGAACGAGAAACAAATGAAATTTAAATCTCCAATGTGGCGTCATTTCACCTATGAAGAAGTTAATGGAACCAGAATGGTTGTTTGTATGTAATGTAGAAAGGAAATTATGTATACAAAAAAATGGAACGAACGGGATGCATACTCACCATAAGGCATGAAAAATACGAACCGAATAGAAGAAAATTGATGATTTTTAGAGTCAGTTAACCAGAAAAAGATCTAAGACAGATGAAAGTGATGATCAATTTTAGCAATAGATCGGTTTAATTATGATGATACACGAACTAATCTTGCTAAATTGATCACAAACATGATTAACCACTTAGAATTGTTGAACACGATGGCTTTAGAGATTTTTGTTAGGGGCTCCAACCACTTTTTAGGCCGATTTATAGAAACACAGCTAGATCTCATGTCATGAAGTTGTACTGTGAGGGAAAGTCTAGAATGATGCATTTTTTAGAGAGTATTTAAGGTAGGATTGCAATAACTACAGACATGTGAACTGCCAGCTACCAAAAAAATGATACATGACAGTGACATCGCATTTCATTGATGATTCTTGGCAATTACAAAGTCATCTTTTGAGGTAATACTTAATTTATATTATTTTGTTTAATCTATCAGTATGCATTCTTTAATTAAATTGAATTTATTTTGTTAACTGGTAGGTTTATATATATGTGATATGTCCCCGTACTGCTGAGAAACTAATTAATGTGTTGATGGATAGTTTGTTGGACCGGAACATAGATAGAAAATTATCACCTATAACTGTATATATTTGTTCAACAAATAATTGCATGATAGATTTGATGGTAGACAAACTTCATTTTAATAGCTTGAAATTGGGTAGAAGCTTGTTTCATATGCGATGTGCGATGCATATTTTGAATTTAATTGTGAGGAGTGGGTTGGATGTTTTTGGACATGGGATTGAGAAAGTTTGTAACAGTTGTAGTTTTTGGACAGCTACATCGAAAAGACTTGATACATTTCAAAAAAGTGCAAAGTTTGAGAATGTTTATTGTGAAGAAAACCTAGTTGTTGACTGTAAAAATGATGGAATTCTACTTATTTAATGGTTTCCACGGCTTTGACATACAAGAAAGTGTTTTATCGGTTACAACAACGTGAGCCCCAATATAAGAGTGCGCTTGATGAGAAAGATTGGGCTTTGGCAAGTGAGCTTTGTGATAGACTTAAAATCTTCTATAATGTCCCAAAATTATTTTCGGGAACAAAATATTCAACATCCAACATTTTTTCCCCAAAATATATGGAATAAAGATTGCTCTAAAGAAATGTGATACATCTCGTTTCATTGAAATAAACGAAATGTCAGAAAATATGATTATAAAATTTGATGAGTATTGGAAAGAATGTCACGGGTGTTGGCTATGGCGACGATATTCGATCCAAGGTTTAAGATGAAGCTTCTAGAGTATTTTTCCTATTATCTATGAGTAGATAATGCAAAAGATGAAATTCAGAAAGTGTGTCAAATTTGTGAAGATATATATATATATATATATATATATATATATATATATATATATATATATATATATATATATATATATATATATATATATATATATATATATATTTATGATATGAGTCAAGCAAGTAATGATGATATTACTAGTAAGCGCACTTCTAGTCGAGATGCAATTCCCAGAGGTGACATGGACTCATTAGATGCTTTCTTTTCATGGAATTCTTCTACTAGTGAAGTTTTTGTAAAAAATAAGGTACTTAGAGGAAGGCACTTTACCCTAGATTCATGAGTTTGATGTGTTAGGTTGGTGGAAGTTAAATAGGGTTAGGTATCCTACATTGTGTTTGATTGCAAGAGACATATTAGCCATTTCTATCTCCACTGTTGCTTCTGAGTCTTCTTTTTCTACAAGTGGTAGAATCGTGAGTCCACATAGGAGTAGACTTCTTCCGTCAACAAATTAAGCTATCATACGCACTCAAAATTGGCTATGGGTGGGTAAAAAGGGTATGTATGGCTTTGCTTGAACCATTATTTGTTTTATTCATTTTAACATATTTTGCTTATTACCATTATTTATTTTTTCTTTATTAGGTTATGTTATTGATGGTGATGATTTACATTTCAATGAAGATGAAGAGGGAATTAACGTAAGTTTGTTGAATTTGTTGTTTTGTATTGACTAAACTAATATAACAATTTATTTTATTATTATTGTTATTATTTATTTAGGAAGGATATTCAAATGTCAAAGAATGAAAGAGTTTGAGGCAATTGATGGATATTGAAGATATAGTGAATTGGTCATATAATTTTGGACATGTTGTATTTTATATTTTTAATGTTGGATTTGTTGTATTTTTATATTTGTAAGTTTGTTGGATTTGTCGTTTTATAATGTTGGATTTTTTAATTTTTTAGTTGCTAAAAAATTAGATTTTAAGCTTTTAAATTTATGTAAAATAGTTTTTTTTAGCAAAAAATATAGCAGTTTTATTTAGCAAAAAGTCAATTTTAAGCCTATAAAACGGGGGAACAAGGGCGGAATCAGGGGTGATGAATGTATTTGGGGGTGGGATCGGGGGCAATGTAAACGAGGGATTCGGGGGAAGGGGATGGGGCAGCTATTTCCGCTCCTGGTTGGTCCCGTTGAATATCCTACTCCGGAGCACAAAAAGGTAGAAAGGTACATATGGGGATTAGTTCAACCTATTCAAGGGTTGGTCACTACATCGAAACTGACTACATACGATAGTGCCAAGAGGATGGCCTTTAACCTGACCGGTCAGGAAATCCGCCAAGGCACTATTGTCCAGAAAGCTGACCTTCCAATGTCTGGAAACAACAAAAGGAAATCTGATGATAACTCAGAGAAACCACTAAGGAGAAAACAAGACTTAGGAAAAGTTTACCTAACAACCATCCCATCACCCACTCCCCTAAGACAATATGTTGGAGATCTTTAGTTATGTAGGGATTGCAATTATCACCATGAAGGTGCATAAAGAGAGCTAATCTGTAACAACTGTGGTAGGAAGGGCCATACGGCTAAGTCTTGTAGGATCCCGACCCGCGCCACAAACCCGAGAACTAGAAATCGCAACTGCCATGAATGTGGAGAAATGGGCCACTTCAAAGAGACTGCCCTAGATTGACAAATCAAGGGGGGTAACGCTCGAGGAAGGGTATTTTTCATTGGAAAAAATAACGCTACCCAGAACCTACTCCTAGAAATTGGTACGGCCTCGCTAAATAACTTGCGTACAAACTAGAATGATGATATAATTTTGTGAACACTAGATTTAAACACTCGTTAAAACACAAAACTGATAAAAGATAATAAACACATGTTATTAATTATTAGGAGGATACGTAGATTACATGCTTCTAGAATTAAATAGTTTTAGAAAATGTGATTTAGCTCTATTCCGTAGCTCTCATCTGAGTCCAACCGTAATATGGAGAAATCATACGGTCGAAAAACTGTCTAATTTTAGCAGCATGCGACAATGTTCCCCATATTATTAGATAACATTAAGCAGAACTCGTAGTAACACTATGGATCCCTCGAGAATTCTAGAATGAATTGTTTCGAAAACCCTTCAAGATATCATAGGGATTAAATTTCTTTTGACTCTATGTTCCAGTAAGTACTTGACTGATATCACTACCACTCTATGTCCCAGTAAGTACTTGATTGATGTCACTACAACTCTATGTTCCAGTAAGTACTTGACTGATGTCACTACCATTCTATGTTCCAGAAAGTACTTGTCTGAGGACAATATCACTATCACTATGTATCGGAAAATACTTGTCTATGACACTCTCACTATCTCTCACAACAAAAATCAAATCGGTTCTAAAACTTCACTTCGAAGGTGAACCCTAGGGAGCCGAGTTCTCTCTATAAAACTAAACTATAAGGATAAGCATAGTACTTAGTTATTACTATGCCCAAATTATCATGAACAAACATTATATATATATATATATATATATATATATATATATATATATATATATATATATATATATATATATATAATTACAACAACAAGAGATGTGAATCCAAATTCACTCGAATTGTCCCAATAGTGCATTCGTATCGGGCACTACAAGTTAAATTTCGGGGACGAAAATTCCTTCAACAAGGGGAGGATATGACAACCCAAAGTTTACATCTTTGTCAAAACACAATAATACAATCTTGTAAACGCCCAAAAATTTCAACCATCACTCTTATTAACGCCAAACCATAGGCTAAAAAATAAGTGCGCAAAAAGTCGCGTCACTTTGCGAGCATATTAACATATGTAGATTCTACACGCTACCACCATTCCAGAAACAAATGAATTCACAAGAATCCGACACAGTATGAGCGAGATATGCCATTTATAGGAAATAAATGTTTGCCGTAGTCAAAAAGTTACAACAACAAAAACTAAAAGGAGATTGGTCGACTTTTGAGAAAAGTTGCAAACTAGACAAATATAGTACTACATAAAGTAGGAATTATGGAACAAAGAACGCCTAAATCGGAAATCATATAGGAGAGATATGATTTTTAACAATAAAAAAAACTCTTAGAAAAACGAAATTCAAAACTAGCCAAAACGACCAAAAGGAAAGTTGTAGAGAGTGAAGAGATCTACACGAATATATAAGAATCGTTAAAAATGGAGTTCGTATGTGAGGGTTACGAATTTTTGAATTTTAATTATCTCGTCACGCGTACTAGTGTGCATTGTGCCGCACGTACTGACACACGATTTCATCGAGATACGGGATGACGTGGCATACTGAGATGAGGATACGTGGCACAATCGTACGATTCACGCGCATTTGTGCGGCACACGCTCCAAACTTGCTATAATTGGCAGGTCTCGGCAACTCATTTCTCCTCACCCCACTCTTCGATTCTCTCTCTAATCGTCTCGTGTGTCATCGCCTCGATCACCTCTCTACGTGATAACTTGTGGTTTCTACCCTACACTAACATTTTCAAACTCATAGGTGAGTTCACGACCCCATTTTCAACTTTTTCCGCCCGCGGGGGGGGGGGGGGGGGGGGAATACATGTCGGGGATACATGTCTAAATTATAATTTTACGTAGTTATCACTAATTATAGTTAGATAATTATGCACATGGCATTAGGATAATATTAGGCAAGTAGCTACTCTTCCCAAACTCTTTAGTTAATATTATGCCATGTTGTTATACTAGACCACAATGATAGATAGAATCATTTCTCGTTGTTATGTTGGCCAGTTTCCAGGAAACACCGGTACTCTTGTAGTTACTATATCCAAATCTCTAGGTTAACTTAGTACCTAGCCTTTATTCTGGCCAAATCTCTCGGATAGCATTTCACCTGGTCGTTAATTTGGCCGAATTTCTAAGAAAACATATTACCTAGTCGTTATTCTGCCAAATACTCATAGATAATATTCACACTACGTCATCGTTATGCTCAATTCAAACGGATAATAGTGGTATATTATGTCGTCGCTACGCTCAACTCAAATAGATAATAGTAGTATATTATGTCGGTACTACGCTAAACTCAAAACGAATAATAATATATTATACCATCACTACGCTAGCAAATAATAATATATTACGCCGTCACTATGCTCATCTCAAACAGATAATAGTAGTATATTATGTCGTCACTGCGCTGGACTCAAACGATAATAGTAATATATTATGTCGTCACTACGCTCAACTCAAACGGATAATAGTAGTATATTATGTCGTCACTACGCTCGATTCAAAAGGATAATAGTAATATATTATGCCGCCACTACACTCAACTCAAACGGATAATAGTAGTATATTATGTCGTCACTATGCTCGATTCAAAGGGATAATAGTGGTATGTTATGTCATCGCTACACTCAACTCAAACGGATAATAGTAGTATATTATGTCGTCATTACGCTCGATTTAAACGGATAATAATTGTATATTATGTCTGTTGGATTAGTGTCTAAGCCCATAACTATTTTGGTATGTACTTGACCCGATTATGAGCATGGTCCTTTTGGGTTGCCTTCACCATAGCAATATGTAGGATGAATTAAGGAGAGAAAGGTTTAATTATGATTTATTAATATATTATAAGAATAATATATTAAAGGAGAAATCATATTGTTTAATTAATATTAGTCAAGAATTAATTAAGAATTAATTTAGTGACTAAAAGAGATTAATTAAATATAGGGGACTAGACTGCAATTATTGGATAATTGAGTTATTGGGCTAAGGAATGCTAAAGGAACAAGGGGTGAACGAAATTATGATGGGAGTCCATCATATTTTCGTCCATGGCCTTATCCAGAAGGTTCCATGGGCTGCTTAGAGTTTAAGCTGTCCATTAGGGTTTTGACTGAAACCCTAGCAGCCCAAACAAATATATAAAGGACCCCTTAGGCCCCAAAAACGTGGCTAACTGAATCCTTAGGGTTTCTAAACGTTTTTTTGGTGCCTCCTCTCTTCTCCTTCTTCACCTAGTTGCTTAGTGGTGTTTGTGACTCCATTAGAGGTGCAACACTTGAGGCACTAAGCTTTCTGAAGCAAATCAAAGCAAGGATTGATTGTTATTGCTATATAACAATCAAAGGTAATTACTAAACCCTTATTTCAGTTCTTATTTGATAGATCTAGGGTTTGTAATTCTTGGATTCAAAGCATGTACAATAGAGAAACCTAGATCCAAGCATTAGGGTTTGTATGAGCACATAGGATTGTTTCTTATGCATAAATCCCATCAATGCCGTCACTACACCCGATTCCAAACGGATGACAGTGGTATATTATGTCGTCGCTACGCTCAACTCAAATGGATAATAGTAGTATATTATGTCGGCACTACGCTAAACTCAAAACGAATAATAATATATTATACCATCACTACGCTAGCAAATAATAATATATTACGCCGTCACTATGCTCATCTCAAACAGATAATAGTAGTATATTATGTCGTCACTGCGCTGGACTCAAACGATAATAGTAATATATTATGTCGTCACTACGCTCAACTCAAACGGATAATAGTAGTATATTATGTCGTCACTACGCTCGATTCAAAAGGATAATAGTAATATATTATGACGCCACTACACTCAACTCAAACGGATAATAGTAGTATATTATGTCGTCACTATGCTCGATTCAAAGGGATAATAGTGGTATGTTATGTCATTGCTGCACTCAACTCAAACGGATAATAGTAGTATATTATGTCGTCATTACGCTCGATTTAAACGGATAATAATTGTATATTATGCCGTCACTACACCCGATTCCAAACGGATAACTGTATGTTATGCCATCACTCAACTTGAATAATGGTCATATTACCACTCCGCTGGTTGGCTTCACTAAGAATTTTAAATATAATTATATTTTAATTATAGCATTGATACTCCATTCATGTCATAAGTATAGTTATATAAGAAAATGTTGGAGTGTATCTAACTAACCTACATTGAGGTCATTATCGGTTAGTATGCTCTTAAAAGCACCCATTTCCTTAATTATACCCCTAAGATATGGATACACTAATAGTATATAAGAAGAATGTGAATTACGGAACCCTAGTACCTAGGAACAGTAGAACACTATTTTCAAAGAATAATATACAAAACCTGTGAATTGACCAACATTATGATGACCTCTCCATACCACATGTATTCCTAGGAAACCGAGTGATGGAAGATGTCACCTCCAAAAGTAGTGGTTGATCGACGAAGCTACGGACGACCTATTATCGTCATAGTTATACCTAACTGTCAAGGCACCTCTAGCATTAGAAATTTTAGTACTTCCAAAACATTTTATGATGTAATGTTTTGCCTATAAATGGAAGTGATATTTATGTTACATCTTGTTTTGTACTGTTCAATGACTGTGCTCCAATATCCCTAACGTCGCGTCTCGCGACGTTTCCGCCGCCGACCGAGTGTGTGACAAAGATGTTTAGATGTGTATAGAGACAGTGATCGGAGATACATTGCCACCCAAACATATCTAATGTCATAGAAGATGTAAGGAGCCGACCAAGGGGTAAATTCCTAACACAGTGTTAATGTTTCAATGCAACGCAATCCAGACACGTATACTAAGGTTGTGTATGAGACGGTTTGATTTGGTTATTAGTCAAAACCGAACCATAACCATTACAATTGATTAGTGTATTTCGATAGCTATTGGTTAACGGTTAATATCGGTTTTGGTTAACAATTTTAGTCGGTTAATGGTTAATATCGGTTAACCGGTCCAAAATGATATAATATAAAAATATAATTTTCTATAAAAATTTATAAAATAAAGTCAATTTCTATAAAAAAAATGAATAATTTTGTATATATAATTGTATTGATAAAAGATTATTTATCTTATCTAATTACCCTTTAAAATTTCAAATTATAATATAATTACATATCATATATTTAATACTCCGTATTATATTATATTAAAAAAATATTTATTAATAAATTTAGTTTATAATGTTTCGATGAAAAATTGAAAACCATAACGGAACTATCCGGTTAATCAAAATTAAAAAAATACATCATTTCTTTTAATAATAGTTTGGTTAAAATGCTTTAGTTATATATATACCAAATTTAACAAATATAAATTAAAACTTTTGTGGGATGAATAATAAACGAATCTAGATTCTTCTTCAAATAATTTTGATCGAATTGGCCGTTTTCTCATTTGAAGGTCACTGTCAACGGTTCTACCCGACAAGATCCGAAACACAGCCAACAAGAACAACAAAGACATCAGATATGCCTCCCATTTCTTCTCACAAACATTATCGTTTTATCTCAGATTCATCACTACCCACCACTGAATGCAAGCTGCACTTGCAGCTATGGCTGCTCACTCTATCCTCTTCTCTTTTCCCGCCGCCTCTAACTCCCTCCTTTTCCCCATCTCAAACCCTAACACTATCTCGCTTCAATCTTCTTTCCATGGCGTCTCCCTTAAACCCTCAATCGCCCGTCAATCCCTGATACTCTCCGCCACCGCTCCTAAACCCCTTACTGTCGTTGCCGCCGTCAAGAAAGCCGTCGCCGTCCTCAAGGGCACCTCCAGTGTCGAAGGCGTTGTTACTCTCACTCAAGAAGACAGCGGTATCTATCTCTCCCCCTATCCACCATTAAGCAAGCCCTTTGATTTAGTTACTTAATTTATTTCATCTGCACTTCAAATTTAAGTCACCCAATACTATTCAAATGCGATTTGTATCAGTTCTGTTGCATTTGAAACTGGCATTAGTCTATTTGCAGAAAACTGTCCCCAAATTTAGACCTAGTTACCAATTCTTTCTCAAATATTTCAAGAACACTTCGATCTTAACTTTAAATTTAGCTGGATTGAATGTTGGTCTTAAATTAGTAACACCCACATCAAATTTGACAAACTAAAAGTATAGCTTTGACCTCATTTATGAACTTAGTTATCCATTTAGCAGTTTCTTAAGCCTTAGTTTATGCTTATATCGATGTATTGAGTCTGAATTCTTGTAATTGACACAGGTCCAACAACTGTCAATGTCAAAATTACTGGATTGACTCCAGGACCCCATGGATTTCATCTAGTAAGAATTCCTATTTTATCATAATGTATTATATACTTATATATGCTCATTATACATGATTAATTTATGGTACTTTTGTGTTCTTGTTAACATATAGCATGAGTTTGGTGATACCACAAATGGGTGCATATCAACAGGTTTGAACTTTGAATTCAGATTGCATTACAATCCATATTTTTTTAGGGTTCATGAAACAAAAGATTTACTTAAATTATTATCTTTTAATATTAGGACCACATTTCAACCCTAATGGGCATACACATGGTGCTCCTGAAGATAAAATCCGTCATGCGGGTGACCTGGGAAACATAATTGCCAATGCCGATGGTATTTTACGACAATCACTTTTTTTTTTCTTTTAAAAAAAAATATTTGATTGTTTTTTCCTTATAATTTTGTTAAATGTAATCCAGGTGTGGCTGAAGCTACAATTGTAGATGATCAGGTTTGGATTTTAATAAAGTTTGATCTAATTTTTATATTTTCTTGTTAACATTTTATTGATGTTAATTTTCAGATACCATTGACTGGTCCTAATGCTGTAGTTGGAAGAGCATTAGTGGTTCATGAACTTGCAGATGATCTTGGAAAGGGTAAAGTTTATATTTTTAGTATTTTTTTTATAAAATATGAATGTTATATAGTTTTTTTATTGATGGGTTGTATTGGTTTTTAATATAGGTGGTCATGAACTTAGCCTCTCTACTGGAAATGCAGGTGGAAGACTTGCTTGTGGTAAGATAACTAATTAATTATAGTATTATACATATATACATTATACACTGCTTTCATATTAATTTCAAATTTATTTATTATTGGTTTTAAAATAGTTGATGAATTATGATGCAAAAAGAAAAAAAGAAAAATGTAAAAGTGTGAGAAAAGATTGCTTTGTAGTTGGTGCGGCATGAAGAATGACATCCAATGACCATTTTACCCTTTGATGTGGAATGAAAACGAATGCTTGTTTCAAAACTGTTTTCAGTTTATATTCTAAATGAAAAAAGGTTATAAATTTATGAAATAGGTAAATATAAAATATCCGGTGTGAATCATGATATGGATTATTAGATATATTTGATATAAAAATTTATAAATTTAATAAGTACTTGAACAAAATGTGTTTAGTATAAATAATGATATAGATTCTTAAAAATAAATAAGTATAATGAGTAATTATAAATTATAATCAAGTCATTCTTTTTTGATTAAATAAATTGAAACAAGGCTGCTTCTTTTTGACTTAATGAGCTTAATGGACTTAGCACTTAAACTTGACAATTGTACATGTTTGTTTCTTTTTGACTTAATCCTGACAAAATGACTTAATGGGTTAAGCCAAAAGACATGGCTTAATTTATTAAGACACTAACATTTTACCTATATTCCATTCTTTTTTCCTCCCAACCCATCTCACGTTAAATTTGATGAATATTGTGAAATTTGTTTTTTGGAATGTAAGGGTAAAATGGACATTTATTCCCATTCAGACAATTTAGTAAAAACGAAATGACACCTAAGTTCTTATTGGTTTAAGCTAATTGTAGTTAAGACCACGTTTAATATATTTACTTTATTATGTGAATTCTGAATTATCTTCACTAAACACAATTTTTTTTGTACCTTTGTGTAGGTGTGGTTGGATTGACACCAATATGAAGTTGTGCTGAACCCATTAAGTCGCATAGAGGTTAATGCTTTTTTTGCATTTTAAGAACCAAAGTTGAACTATTCTCATATTGTATTTAGCCAATAATCAATGAGGCTTTTGTAAACACTTGGTGAAACATGTAAAACAATATCTTGCTCTTTGAATAACTTGTGCGTTTGATTATCGTATTATATTCAACTAGTTTCACTTGTACTTCTATAATCACACTACTTAGTATTCGTTCCTTTTGTTTTCAAAATCCCCGACGATATTGTTATGATGCATAATCAAAATAGAATACGTGGTTAGTGGTTAGACAATTTCCCATGAGGATAGCTCATCTTTATATTGCTGCTTTTGCCTTTGCTTTTGCTTGTTTATGTTTAACCGTGGAGTTCTGATGGGATCTGTTGCACTCGCAACTTTGAAACACGTTTTGAAATGAGATATAGACAACACCTTACTAATACTGTTTTGTTCCTGCTTTACGCGATGTAACATCTTCAAACGTGCATACCAACGTATTATATGTTTTGGCAAAGCAATCATGAGGACTTACTAGTAGGGATGTGTGTGGTCCACAGACTGACTGGGTTCTTAAATTGGACCGAATTGAATTAGCATTTCGTACAAACTGAAGACCAAACCAAATATGTATATATGGTCCTGGTTTGGGTCGGGTTTTCAGGATCACAAGTAGGGTGTGCTTTAGTGACTGGATCGAAAACTGAATTAATATTTTTTTTTACAAACCAAAGAGGCAAAGACCGAACCGAATGTGTATATGGTATTGGTTCAGTTCAGTTTCGAATGGTTTTCTGTTCGGTTAGGTTTTTTCAGTCCATATGCTCATCCCTACTTCTTAGAGGTCATCCATCGTGATAACTGGCTTTGATTGTTTTTTGTTTTTTTTTTTGTTTTTGTTTTTTTCTTTTTTTTTGGGAGTATGCTCTAGTACGATTAACTGTCGAGTTTTGATAAGATATGTTATCCTTGTAGTTTTAGAACGTGTTTTGGAATGAAAGAGATTTACGGTTTTGGACCCTAACAAAAAAGTTTTGTTCCCCATTTGACAAATATTTACAACCTAATAAGAATGTTTTGTTTCCCACTTCATACGTTGTGAGACTGGTTTTGTACTACGAATATTACTAGGATTCTAATTATGTCCTTGTTAGTTTTGAATGGACATATAATAAGACAATTTTCTCAAAAAGAATCAAAGAAAACCGAACAATTATGTATTTTGAGTGTGAGGTAGAAGAGTGGTTAGGCAAAGGATTGGGTGTGAATGAAGTTAGGGTTAGGGTTGGGTGTGATTAGTAGTGATGGACACTTTTGATCCTGTTTTTGGTCCATTCATTTGTTACACAATTACTCCCTACTCAAACTACTATTCATGGTTTCTTTTGCACCAATTTAATGTTGGAGACTTTTATTTATTTATTTAAATTTAAGTATGATTTGTTTCTTGGTTGTTTTAAAGTGTAAAATTAATGTTATTATGCCTTTTGTTAGAGCATATATGAAGGTCGACGTGAACAATGATTTATTATTTTTTGTCATATAAACTTTTCACTGAGTTTATTTAACAAAATTATCATCAAAATTCTTTTGCAGTGAAAAAGCCTTTTATTATAGCCATTTTTCTGTAACAATTAAATATTTATCCAGATTCCAGACTATTCATATTATTCTATAAATACCCTTATTTAATTTTATCAGTTCTAAATACAAGTCATATATGGTATAATATGTATTAACTTTATTTTAAGCTTATGTACTTAGAAAAAAAACAATTATATTATAATATGATCATCGTGTTTATTAATATTATATATTTTCGGTATTTTGATCTTTTTTACAATAAATAATTGTGATATATTTTCTATACACTTCAATGATAACAAGTTTGCTAATTGGTAATTTCAAATAATTACAAAATATAAATAAGTTTCCACTAAAGATATTCTTATAGTTGTCTTTTAAAAAAAAACTGACCACAAAAGCTTTCGTTTCTAAACGACAAATACGTTCACAAACCCGAAAATTGGGTTATCTAATTTAGTATAGTGAAGAGGAAAACACACCCTTTTTGTCATATGAAGTTTCTAAAGGTGGCTTACACCATACCCTATTTTTAGCAATACTTTCTTTAAAGAAGATGATGCACTTTGAGTGGATTTGCATATTAAGTGTCCCTAAAGATTCATAATTATCGCATCAATATTCAACCATAAATACTAACAATCATTCATGTTTGTTTGTAAAATCATTGAGCATTGGTATAATGTTACAAAGTTAGCGATTAATTCCATAAAATATCTCGATATGTTTTTGGTTTCTTGAACTCTTTAAGATAGTATTTGGTATTAGGCTAAAATAAAACATGATGTTAAAAATTTAAAATTACCGGATTATTATAGATTTTTATTTTATAACACACCTTATACCAGATTTGGTTTTTCATTATGCCTAGTGTTATCTTTATTTTTTATGTATTTATTTATTTGTTATCAAAGATAACGTGGGATTTCACCCGATTGGAGCTCCACTCCCGTTGACCCATTTTTCTATTCCCATAATTATTAGTTGCAGTTAGTGATCTACTCGAACACCATATCGAATTGTTGACTTTTTAAAATACACTCTGTATATTTTTATAAATTATATCTAGTAATTATTTAAATAATAGTTTGTATAATTTTATTAAAAAACCTTGAGTTAAAACATAATCTAAATATTGATTGCAACGATTTTATCAACTGATAGTGAGAGATGATGGAAGATAGAGAAATACATATTTACACGTTATGAATAATATAAGTATTCGTGGTTAAATAAAAAAAATTAAACTCTATCTATATAAAACATAAAAGTTTCACTTAACTAACACAAATTATCGTTTGAAATGAAAATACAATGGGAAAATAGTAACATTAGTTATTGAAAATGTCTTTTTTTTTTCCTACAAAAAAGTCTTATTATTTTAAACCAACAGTAAAGTCATAATTTTTTTAAACATAAAAACCGAATAATTTATTCACTTTGACTATTTTTAACATTATCAGCAGGTTACCAAGCCACGCGGCGCCAAACTGGACGGATTGCTGGCATAGCATGCCATATCAGTGTCTTTCCTTCATCTGAGAAAGCTGACTTTGGGAGAGAAAACGGGTGGAAAGACACTGACACGAGATGCCGCATCAACAATCCGTCCATCTTGACACGTCATGTGGCTTGGTTGCCTGCTGAAAAAGGTTAAAATAGATAAATTATTCGTTTTTTTTAAAGATAATAATTTAGAACTTTACGGTAAATTGGGCGTAAATAATAGAATTTTTTATGAAGAAAACACTTATTAAAAATATTAGATGATTTGTGTAAGTTAATATAACATAAATTACAGAAAATCTGATTGGTATATAGATATATAGTTATTAAACTTTTTTTTTATTAAATTCATAACCAAAGTATTTAAAGTGCAGTTTTTATTTATTTTATTTTAAAAAGCATTTGAACTAAAAGATAAAATAACTGATGTTGTTGCTTGGCTTACTTGCGGTTTCCAACTTGTAACAGAATTTTCCAGTGAGTGGCTCAAAAGCTACTTCACACAACTTGTAACTACAAAAATTTAAAATGATAACATTAATAAAAATCTAAATTCTTTAATACAAATTTATACGATAAATCTATAAATATTAATCTAGAAAGTTAAATATCACATTCAGTTTATCCATTTTTTGAGGTCAAATTCAATTACTTTAAACTCAAATTTTATTTATCTTAAAACTTTACTATAAGTTTCTAAAATTAGAAACTAAACACAAAATCCTTTTTGTTTCATATTTGAAGAGCACCTATTTTTATATCAAGTGGAAATTTTGAAATTAAAGTCTGTCTAGACATGTATACATATTTTAAATAAAATCTTATAAATTTTCTAAAGATAAGTTGGAATTGTTGCTAAAAGAAGAAGTGGGCATAGGGGCGGACAAAAGACCAACGTGTGAACCACACTCCCAAATGAAAGGTTTTATGCTCTTTGGTTATTGGATTTGGCTATCTCATTGCACTTTTTAAAAAAAAAAATTTATTTCTACTAGAGTAGTTTTACAAATCTGGTTCCCCTAATATATGGTATTTTGCAAGTTTGATTCGAAGTTTGATTATGTTGTAACTTTGATCACCAACTTTTGTACAAAAACTATTTTCTCTTATTTATATTTTTTACAATTATTTATTTATTTATTTATTTATTTATTTATTATTAGAAGCTTTTAACTCAGTAACCGATTTTAAGGACTTTTGCTACTATGAGTTACTATAACCTCTATCAATTGTAAATTTACACGTTCAAAAATCAGTTGCGTCCGTTGATCATTATAAACGGTGCTTATTTAAAGAGAAACACTTAAACACCAAGTTAATTGCAGTTTATGTTGATAGAAATTACCAAATCATCCCTTTAGCATTTAGGCGGAAGAATAAAAAGTATGGGCACGCTTCGACATGGGTTTTAAGAAAGTAGTTGGCATGTATCGATCACATGGAAAATGTAGTCATACTTTTCGACAATAGAGCTATTTCCATTAAGCTCGACGTTATACCAATATTCCCACACACGATTTTGTGGGCTTGAACTTATGATAGAAGTCGGAATAGTTAAAGACATCTTTTAATATGTTTTGGAAAACATGCACAAAATATAGGTAATCAAACTTCCATGAAGATATGGTGATAGCACGTAGTTTAGTACCTATAGCATGTAACAACTTAGACAAAATCAGATATAAGACGTGGGAAATGTCATACTCTCCTGGGGTACTTTATAATGTAATGATGCCATGCTACCAAGTCAATGAATGTGTTAAACAAACATGCACAAAAACATCCAATTATTGGGCTAAACAAACATGCACAAAAACATAAATCGTAAAACGTGCATTGGGTATCAAACACAAACACAACACATAACAAATTTGTGTGAGACATGCCATGATACGAATATACACGTTTTTAATTGCGTTACACAAAAACACGAACTTACACAAATAAACATGTTTCACTTGTAAGACATAAATTTCTTTATATATATTACGTGTTAACTCAATTTTTTTATACATGTCACATGTCGATAAAAAAAATGAATTTACACGAATATATGTGTCACATGTCGACACAAATTTGTTTCGTATCGTATACATATTTAAACATGTAAATTCGTGTTTGACATGTATAAGACATGAAACACAAATTTAAAATATGTATCAACATGAATACACAGGAAACAAGAATTTCTAAAATACTTACACGAAAAACTCATGCCGTGTATCAAATTGTTGGGTCTAGTTGAATTTTTAAGGTGCACACTACAAGAGTGATATTTTAAATGTCGACACACAAGAGGTAAATATAGAGCGTACATACTAGTGGCTTTTTATTTAAAAATATTCTAATTATAGTGTCAAACTCGACGTAATTAGCAACGGAAACATTTTAAGATTTGAATAAACTAAAACCATTTTAACCCACCACATATCATTTTGCAAAGCTTAGAAAGATTAAACCATAACCAAAGGAAAGAAGAGGTTTACAACCTTTGAAGACTTTTATTCCTTTTGACAATTAGGAAGTTGATGAAAATGACAACAAGCTACAAAATAGAAGCCCTCTAGAGATATCTACCAACAATTCTTCAACTTGATAAGATGTTAGTATTTTTCTTGTAATAATAATACTCTTAAGCCTTTCAGAACAAAACAAAACTTTTGTTCTAAAGGAGAGTGCAAGTAAAATATCATTTTTTTCCTAATTTGATCTTAACACTTTAAGAGACAAAAAACTACAGAGAATATGGAGATGGAAAGCCCACAATTTCGTAGTTTTTAGCTAGCTAAAGAAGAGATACATGGAAGCCTTTTAATCATCTTAATCCAAGTCCTTACCCACTGAGTCTTGATGCTTTAAGACACCATGCCTCTAGCAATAAAAGACTACAAATGTAAGTACATGGTATAAAACAGCAAGGTAATATGATCATTTTTCATCATTTAGCACAGTCAGTTAGATGTACATATCAAACAACGTAGTTTCTTTCCCAGTCAGTAAACTTTCCCAGATAACAACTATCAAACCTACCCTAAGTTTTACTAATCTATGAGTTATATTTTGTGTATGTAGGTATTTTTTATTGTAAGACAATATATTATGCCATTAATATGCTGTGTTATCTGCAAGATTACTATAGAATGAGACAATAGCAATTATATGTAAGATAAATGTAGACAGTGGAAAACAATCAATGATTATGTGACTGTTAAATATGTAGGCTAGTATCTTTTCAGGATGTTTGATTTTACCTTATTGCATGGTTCTTTTATGATATATCACCTTAGGGTAGAATCAATCACTCAGCTGTTTATTTAGTAGCAATTATATGCAAGGAGACTTCTCGAGCTTAGTAAAAACTATATGCAAGGCTACTTCTCGAGATTAGAAAAAATTACATATGGCACGAGTGCGAGTGGGGGAAGAATCCTAGAAAGAGAATTTAGCAAAAAAATGTAGTATACACTAGTATTGATGTAACATCCGGTTTTCCAGGTATATTATTTTCATTATTTAATTTGAGAATCTTGGAGAGACTCGACGAGTTAACGCCTCAACCCATCGAGTAGGGTCGTGACTTGTGACGTGTATTAATTAATGGACTCGACTAGTCTGTGAGCCGACTTGCCGAGTCAGCATTGTTGAGGGAAACCCTAATTTAGCGGGCATGTGGCCTATTTAAAGGCACTTATAGCCTCCTTTTGCGGCCACCTTTCCCAGAGAGCAACCCTAAACGATCCTTGAGCGTATAGAGAGAGAGAGAGAGGGATAACTTGGAGAATTTGTGTATCTTTGCAAGGAAGGAGAAGGTTTTCAAGCAAGGAGCAAAAGAAGGGTGTTGGATATGTTAATATTCGTCCTAGAGCTTCTGATAGAGGTATCAATCTCGAACCTTTTCCCTTTTGTTGAATAGATCTCATATTTTGAAGATTAGGGCTCCTTTTATGTATATCTTGGGGCTTTGAGGATTTGGGGTTCATGAGGAAGCTTGAACTCCAGATCTGGACGTTAGGAGGTCCTTAGCACCTAAAAGTTCCTGCTTTATTCTTCCTTGGTGAAATTCTAGAGTGAGAACCCATGTTAGATCATGTTCTTGGCATTTCTTGCCCAAAATGCCATGCATGGACGTAAAGTCTATGACTTTACGTGATATTTGAGCCCTGAGAATGTGGATCTGGAGTTTGAGGAAGTATTCCGCCTTAAAATCATCTGAATGCAAGCTGAGTCTTAATAGACTCGCCGAGTCGATGAGCCGACTCCGCGAGTAGCTTAGGGTTTGTCCCGATGAGTTGAATCGCGCTATAACTCGAGGAGTTAGGGGATAACTCGACGAGCTGGACCTTCCTGAGGTTACTGAGAAACGATGGGACTCGACGAGTCGCACGAGTGCACTCGGCGAGTCTGGTCAATTTTGGACTGTTGACTAGAGTTTGACTCCTGTTGACTGTAAGGTCTGGTCAAATGAGTAGTAAAAGTCAGGGAGGGGTAAAATGGTCTTTTACCCATTTAAGGGACTAAGAGTGTAAGAGAGATCAATGAATAGTGTAATGGAGTGTGAGGGGAGTATTGATTAGAAATATTATCCATGTGATAGGCGGAGGCTAGATCGAGGATTTCGAGCACGAGATTTTTACTAGCTAGCTCGCGAGGTGAGTCTTCTCACTATACTTTACCTTGAGTGGTATTTATGTGTGACCAGAGGGTCTTATGTGCTTACTTGAGTTGTGCTTTATTTGAGTGGTATATATTATGATATATTATGCGAGGCTGAGACCGGACCGGAGGGTCCAACGAGCCATGGGAGTGGAGGGTCCCAACCAGACCGGACCGGAGGGTCCAACGAACCGTGGGACTGGAGGGTCCCACTGAGACACATAGACTGGAGGGTCTTATAGTGTTATAGCCTCGAGTGGCTAATATGTTGAATCTGGTATTTTGGGGAACTCACTAAGCTTTGTGCTTACCGTGTTATGTGTTATGTGTTTCAGGTAGTTCCGAGGATCGCGGGAAGGCACCGGCATGATTGTACACACTGGCGATAGATTGTTATATGATTTTGGGATTTGAATTTATATGTGTGGAATTGTTGACATTTGAGATACTTATGATTTTGAATAAAACTGAGTTTTTATTGTGTTTGAAAATGAAAAATTTTGTTTGAAAAATTACGTCGTTACAAGTTGGTATCAGAGCCTTGGTTTGAGGGATTCAGATGCACCTTCGGGTATGTCTGGACTCAAACTGAGGATTTGAGAAATTTTTTCAAGAAAAACGATTTTTCTAAAAACAAGTAAGAGTTTCTAAGAGAAAAGCGGAAAAGAGCAGTGTGTACAATCAGCTAGCGCCCGAATAGTGATTTCCTAAAATACCCTTACTTTATGTGTGATGAAATATCTATGAGATTATTATGAGATATTATGCATGCTAGAGAGTAGGCTAGGTATTTCATATGTTAGGACTAGAGTGGCCTGATTTGTGATGCCTTAGCCTAGGAGTTACTGCTACCGTGAGTTGTTTGAGTGCGAGTAGGTAGCAGAGAGGAGCTTATGAGAGGTCTACTAGATAGTGGCCTATGCCTGGAGAGGCATAGAGTAATTGCAATCTGGAATCCTAGGAGGAGGACTTGGGGTGGGTGCTGATGTAACACTCGTGTTTCTAGCCTAGGCATTAATATTAAGGTGATAGTCTAGGTTAACCTTTGTAACTCATTTTGAAGAAATGAAAAAGGAATTATGTGAATCCTATGTGTTTTATGTGTTTTATGCTTAATTACTAGGAGTTAATTAATTAAGAATAAAAATAAGCGTCGAAAATAAATTTTAGATAAAGCCGATATTTATTAAGAAAGTTGTAGTGGTCGTGACAAGGATTACGGATATATAAAGAATGCCCAAATCCGAGTTATAACGAAGAAGTTATTGATGGGTTTCAAGCAATACATCAATCCTATGGTGTACATGCAAACCCTAATAGCTTTGGATCTAGTTTGTCTAATGAACATGCAATTGATAACCCAAAGCCATAAACCCTAGATCTAACATATTATAAACTGAATTAGGGTTTAGAGAATTACCTTTGATTGTTATATAGCAATAACAATCAATTCCTTGCTTTGATTGGCTTCAGAAAGCTTAGTGCCTCAAGTGTTGCACCTCTAATGGAGTCACAAACACCACTAAGCAACTTGGATGAAGAGGGAGGAGAGAGGAGGCACCAAAAACGGATGGAAACCCTAAAGGAACACTTCACCACATTTTTGGGGCTTAAGGGTCCTTTATATACATGTAGGCTATTAGGGTTTTCAACCAGGAAACCCTAATCTGACTGCTTAAGCCTTAAGCAGTCCAATGAACCATTCCAGAAGGCCCTTGGACGATTTCTTTATGGTCCTCCATATAGAATTCGTCCATTGCCATCTAATGGATCCTAAGCCCAACTTTGCAACTATCTTATAATTACAATATCAGTCCCCTTAATTTAATTAATCTCTTTTAGTCACTAAATTAATTCTTAATTAATTCTTGACTAATATTAATTAAACAATATGATTTCTCCTTTAATATATTATTCTTATAATATATTAATAAATCATAATTAAACCTTTCTCTCCTTAATTCATCCTACATATTGCTATGGTGAAGGCAACCCAAAAGGACCATGCTCATAATCGGGTCAAGTACATACCAAAATAGTTATGGACTTAGACACTAATCCAACAGTCTCCCACTTGGATAAGTCTAATAACTATTTTGCATAACTTCAGAACCTGATCAGCAATCGTAGCTTTCAAAAACCGTTGTCAACTCTGATCTTATCAGATACGTGTGTCCTTTAGATAAGGGATTATATATTCCTCCATTCTCAAGATATCGTATAGACACAAGACATGAATTTGATCATTCTCTCTATACTGCTTCCCGACTTCCGATTTATGACGACTGACAACAGACTACAATTGAACACATCAACTTAATCCTGTCTTGGCCAAGCGCTTAGGGTGTCATCACTAAATCATCGAGAGGCCCACATATATCGCTTTTATCCCACTTTGGGTAAAAGGAATGGATAAACTTTGACTCAAATGCTCGCTTGCATTTACTGATCGAATCACACACAACAATAAGTTTTATAACACCAAGTTACTGATGCGTTTTCTTATTATCAATGTGCAACCGACCAACAAATAACAACTCACACGTCTCGGTTTCAAGAATATACAATGTTATCGTCTCACAATTACTCATGATAAAAAAAACATGAAGTGATTCAAGTGAGCGTGGGTTTAATCCAATACTTTAATCTTATCAAAGCACTCATGAACTCTGCAGCAAACTTGTGCTATGTCTAAACACTTAGACAATCTACAGACAGATTCATGACAATCTTCCTTCATACCTACTTCCAACTTATGACCGACTGTGGAGGTTCGAAGAACCCAGTTATTCTGGAAGTCAAAACATGCAAAATGAAACATAACGATAATACTTAATCCTATATGACCCCAAAACTTTTGAGCGTAAATAAAACACTTTTATTTAAACACCATATTGATTACTCATTATTCATTGCTTACTGTTTCAGAAAATCAACTTATTACTCGAATTATAACCACAATTGTCCCATGCTCCAAGCATGCACACTTTGGTTTCCTATGGTCCATACTTTGTGAAATAGATCAATTGAAAAACTTTTCCAATGAAACTCATTTCACAATCCCCAATCCTTATCATTAGTGTAAGAATACCAAATTCTTGCCACTTTTAGAATACATCAGATTCTAACATTTTATGCAACGATCCTTTCGTAAAGTCATAGCACAAAAGTCACCAAGACTTGGCCAATGAAATCACAAAGTACTCTATCAGAAATTGTCATAAAACAATTATATAGATGTGATGTCTCTCACTCAAAGTACATTCCTTTGAACATCCTTCTCGCATAAAAGTTTCTAATCTAGACATATTTCTTAATATCCAACTCCCATTAATGGAAACATTTCCATATTTGCCATACGACAACTCATTCTTAATAGAATCTTATCTATTCATAATAATGTCAATATAGTCCATCCAATACTATACTTCCAACTTCTCACAAGCAACAATTCCTTGGCGAACCTTAGGTCGTCCTTTGATAGTTGTTTAATTATTTTTGTCAAATCCAGTTCTAGTCCCTTTTCCCTCTTAATGCCCTGGGCATTTGGAAAATTTTAGAATGGTCAAATATTATAGCATTTGCAATCGATCCTATACCCTAAGCGTATGGGACACGATGCATAATGTCTTACATAAAGATATGATACTTTATCAATCTTCTGCCATAATATTTTATGTGTCACGTTCTCACAATTCGAACTATGAAGAGGGGTGCCGTAATCATAATCGAAATTGAGAACACACTATGTAGCCTTTGACTAAATTTATTAAAATTTCTCAATCTAAGCTTTAGATATTGAAACGAAGTATAATATTCTCTCCCTTAATTATAGCAAAACAACTTTTCAACCCTTACAGCTTTGCAAAGTTAATCTTTGTTTTCTATAATTAATATTGCTAACTCGCAATACTTGAAATAATAATCATGCTCCCACTAACACGATGATTATTACAATACAAGCATAACACTTATGCTCCCACTAGCTTTGACATATATCTAGAAAACATCTGAACTTCCAGAAAACAATGCTTATTGAATTCCTTAAGTTCATATTTCTAAATACTTAATGCTTTGATAAGCCTTTATCTAAGCTTTTTAAGCTCATACACCTTTGCCTTAGAAAGCTCATATGTGTGTCTAGACAAATTCAGAACTAAGTCCCAAATGTTCAGACTAATTGCCAAGTCTCACAATTCGAACTATGAAGAGGGATGCCGTAATCATAATCGAATTTGAGAATACAATTTTCACAATTGCTATCTTCTTAAAATCTCTCTTAGTGAAAGCATTTCCTCACAATCATTTTCATGAAGGAGGGAAACCTTATGTCACTTAGATTTTATGGTGTATGTGTTCCTATCCATGTGAATTTGCCAAAACGAAGGTTTGCGACAAATCCAAAAACATATGGACTGAACTTTCTCAATCTTGATTTCTTGCCTCATGGTAACACGAGTGCCCACCATGTCTTCCAAGTAGTTTAGCAACTCACCCTTACATATCAATGTACCTTCCATTGATCAAGGTGATTGCCTTTATGCATACAAATGAGAACTCATAGAACTCAGAAGCATAACAAACTTAACTGGAATGACGCAGAAAACAAAATTGTCATCCACGATAGGTTACAAACCTCAAGTCGTGCGCTAGTGATGATCAATTGGGTTTATTCTTGATTTATTCTTGAACCTTTTCAAGATCATTAAGACTCCCACTGACTCCTTGACATATAAGGTTCTCTTGTCAAGAAACATTTCTTGACAAACAAATATTCAAGAGTTAGTGTAGCTTCTTATCAAGCTTAACACTTCACACAATTGGTCTTAGTTGGTCTTTGACTTGTCCAAGACATCACAACTTACCAATTTCAAATGTACAAGAATAAGAAACTTTCTTATTCTACATTTGATAAGTGTTACAAACCTACTTAAGACTTGTCACTCATGTCACAATCTTGACTCTAAGACTTGATATTGGAACGAAGTATGTTTGACTTCTTGATTTAACCATTTCTACAATTCTCGATTCCTCTTCTTAGTCATGCAATTACACTAAGACTCACTTAGAGAATCAATTTAGACATGGTTCTTAATCATTAAGACCTATCATAAAACACAATAAAAGTTACTCTCCCTTCTTCTTGAATAAAGAAACTTTTATCTTTCTGCCTACTAGATTCTTCTTATTCGTTCTGCTATTGATTGAAACTCTTTCAATCAACTCAAAATTATACTCAATCCTATAAGTATAACCATATTTACTAAACTTTAGTAAATCATGACGAATATCTTTATTACTCTTGTGGTGGACTTGATCGACGCACAACCTAGTGTACTCGATCTCTTAGTCCTTCACTTGACACTTTGTCAAGGAATTAGTCTAATTTTCAAGTATGAAGTTTCTCATTCATCACACAATGCAGGTTGCATGATTCCAAGTTTCTGTCCAATTGAAACTTGGGTGATGAGAAACTCTCCCTATTTGGTAAATTCTCGACATTTCCACAAATAACACAATTAAGAATCAAATCCATTATTGCTAATAGAAGAAACATTCAAACATCAATTTTTCATACATGCCATTGCAAGGATAAATAAATAAGACAAAAACAAATTTTATTTTATTACGGAAAAACTTTGTCCTTACAATGCAATTCAACTGAAAAACTATGCTATTACATATTTCTTAGAAATCTACCCTAACTCTAAAGTAGCAGCTCAAAAATCCGATCTTTGAATCCATGCGATCGAAATCCATTTCTTTGTGATCAGATTCAGCACGCTTCTTCCTTAAGTTTCCTTTCTTTTCTTCGATCCTGCAAAACATCAAAATGTAATCTTATCACATCATGTATTAAGAACCAAAAATAGGAACTTATAGAGTTAGTTAATGGATTTTACCTGAAGTAGAGCCATACGTCTCGACTCTCCCATCTCTTAGATCTCTCAGGTAAACAGGGCAGCTTCGTCTCCAATGCCCCTTCTCTTGGCAGTAGAAGCAGATGGACTCTTTTGGAATGGCACAAGGAACTATCTCAGAATTTACCTTTTCTGGATTTCCAATGTCACCATTTTCAATGTCCATTGAAGTTTGGGAGTTTGATTTGCCAGACAAATTTGCTCGATCAACACGCCAAATCATCACTGATTCAGCAGCAATAGCCAAATAGGTCAAATCAATGAGGGTCACGTCGTGAACCATCGCAGAGTACTCTCTTACGAACTCACTATACGAATCAGGAAGTGACTGAAGAACCCAGTCAACAGCCAACATCTCTGAGATATTGACACCTAACATCCTTAACCTATCAATGCGTGACTTCATCTCTAAGAAGTGTGCACACACAGGTTTCCCATCTTCGTGCTTACTTGCCAATAGGGATTGAGTGAGCTTGAACTTTTAAAGCCTTTAAACTTGTGGGTCAGGGAGAATAATTGGAGGAGGTGGAGGAAGTGAAGCATGACTCTCACTTCCTTGATCGTATCTTGGAACGTCATCTTCATTTGGAAAGCCTGTTCCAATGGATTTGAGAAGACCATTATAAGATTTAGACATCTACAAAACGGGAGAAAATTCAAGTCAGTTGATAAGAATCCTTGATGTAACACCCAAACGAAACATCAAGGCTAGGATCCAACACAATACTCTACAACCTAGAAGAGGGATGCCGTAATCTAGTTGCAGAATATTTGAAGGTAGGTAAATGACGATTTACCAATTTCCACCATGAAAAACGAAAAAGAAATTTAAGTTTTAAATGAATTGAAACTCCTAGATCTTTTGAGATTCATTGAACTTTTCAATGGCGTGTTTAATCTCGATTATGCCCTTCAAGTTTGCGACTGGGATGCCGAGGATCACAAACAAGGTGTGAATAACCATACGAATCACGTGATGCACTCAATGATACTATCACCTAATCAATGTGCCGGTTAGCCACACACGCTCCATTGATCTATGATAAACATCAAGCCACCCTTCGCCACCAATGTCAATCCCATATTAGTGTGCCGGTTAACCACACACGCTCCACTAACGTTTGACAAGGGTACAAAGTGTAATTCCATGGATTAGCATACAATTCCACATTTTTCCTAAAGTAACTATGATTTGGGAATTTGTAAAAGCATGTGGTTACTTTGTACTTCATTATACTTATAATGGAAGGTTTCGTCCTATCCTACCCGTTCGGCTAACGCCCTCCACTAGTCAAGAGTGCGGTGGGTAAGAGTGGATACCCATTCAATCGCCATTTTATAGGCAACTTCCTTAAACACCCCTTATAGACCAGCTTCGTGAATGAGGCCTATTAACGGTAAGACTGACTGTTTACTTGTACATATATAATATTAGACTTTTAATGTCATATATACATAGTATAGGGTATATTTTAAACTTTTAAAATACTAGGTGGTCTAATTTAATTAATTATACTTTTAATTTAATTAAATGTAAACCAAAACTTTATGGATTTATTAACTCTCTTTTAATTATACACTTTAATTAATTAACAAAACCATAAGGGTGTAATTTGAACTTTTCAAAAATACGAGGGTTTTAGAATTTAACATTTCAAAATTAAACTTTTAATCAACTTTTAAATTCCAAAACTTGAGGGCAAGTTTTTGAAACATTTCAAAACATTAGGGTTTAGAACTTAAGTATTTCAAAATTAAACTTTTTCACAAGATAATTCAAATCTAAATTACAAATAATCAATCTTTATCTAATAAAACAAAAGATTATCTAAATTTTGACAATTATCTTCTATTTTGGTAAGGATAATCACCCAATATCAATAAAAACCGGATTTTATTAATTAAAAATGTTTATGGTAGGTATCCCAAGCCAAAACAGCAAGAAAATCGCCAAAAAACGCTGCCAGATCCATAGACTCGCCGAGTCAGGGACTGGACTCGCCGAGTCGGCCTGACTCGCCGACTACATCCACTGACTCGCCGAGTCGGAGATGCAGAGTGCAAAAAACTTCGTTTTTCAGCCAATTTTCGATCAAGAAAGCATCAAATTCACTAACAAACAGCCATAGTCTCTGATACCACTGATGGGTTTCAAGCAATACATCAATCATATGGTGTACATGCAAACCCTAATAGCTTTGGATCTAGTTTGTCTAATGAACATGCAATTGATAATCCAAAGCCATAAACCCTAGATCTAACATATTATAAACTGAATTAGGGTTTAGAGAATTACCTTTGATTGTTATATAGCAATAACAATCAATTCCTTGCTTTGATTCGCTTCAGAAAGCTTAGTGCCTCAAGTGTTGCACCTCTAATGGAGTCACAAACACCACTAAACAACTTGGATGAAGAGGGAGGAGAGAGGAGGCACCAAAAACAGCTGGAAACCCTAAAGGAACACTTCACCACGTTTTTGGGGCTTAAGGGTCCTTTATATACATGTAGGCTATTAGGGTTTTCAACCAAGAAACCCTAATCTGACTGCTTAAGCCTTAAGCAGTCCAATGGACCATTCCAGAAGGCCCTTGGACGATTTCTTTATGGTCCTCCATATAGAATTCGTCCATTGCCATCTAATGGATCCTAAGCCCAACTTTGCAACTATCTTATAATTACAATATCAGTCCCCTTAATTTAATTAATCTCTTTTAGTCACTAAATTAATTCTTAATTAATTCTTGACTAATATTGATTAAACAATATGATTTCTCCTTTAATATATTATTCTTATAATATATTAATAAATCATAATTAAACCTTTCTCTCCTTAATTCATCCTACATATTGTTATGGTGAAGGCAACCCAAAAGGACCATGCTCATAATCGGGTCAAGTACATACCAAAATAGTTATGGACTTAGAAACGATCGTTTTAGGAAACGAATTGCTGCCCGATTATCATCAAAACATGTGAGTGTGTAGTTACTTTCACTTTACACATAGATATGAAGTATTTAGCTTAAAATACGTGCTATGTGTAAATATGTTAATTGTTTATTTGAGGTGACTGTTGAATAGATGTTTTATACAAGTTTTAAACTGTATATTTATTTTATCTACAAATATGTTGGGTAGAACATGGGTAGACAAAATAGTCGGTGGGTGTTAAAATGATGAGAGGCCTCGGTGTCGGTGTTGTTGTTGGTGTTGTTGTAGTCGTCTAGCGGAGTATAGATGACGATCACTGACCTTTCTAGACAGTCCAATGGTACACTAGCAAGTTCGCAACTTGTAGGTGTTGATGAACTAAATGTTCATTGGTGTACTCCAATCCCCCTCATGGTTGCCTTTAGGACATGTATGGCTGAGGAGTCCCCTTTGCAGTAGTGTCCAACCCGATGATATTCCTTAGGCTAAGTGCCTTGTGTTAGGTGTTTAGGGACGTAAAATGAGGACAATGGGAATTGGGTAATCAGGGTTATTGTTGATTAATGAACTTAATAAGTTATTATTATTGTGGGTTGAAAACCCTATATGCTCACCAGGCTCCCAAGCCTGACCCACTCAGCTTTTCATGATTACAGGTAGTGGACCCCGAGCATAGTCGGAGGACGATGAGAGATTTTTGATTATAGGCCAGTAGTTGTAAATAACTGTAGTAAGGCTTATAATGTCTTGTTTATGCTTTTGATCTGTATCGGAACATGACATCCCGAGGTTTTGATATATATATATGGAAAATATATACCTTCTTAATGAAGGGTTTTGATAAACATTATCATGTTTTATATTGGGGACCTATTCCGCAACATCTTTTGAAAAGATTTCTCTGATTTTATTTTAAAAAGCATAAATTAAATCGGTCTTTTTTGGCCGAGAAATTAGGGGATGTCACAGCTGATGCAGTGTGGAAGGTATATTGGGCCCGTACTACTGAAAGCACCAGATCAGTAAGCAGCTCAAGTAAGAATCCTTAGGATGCTAAGGAGCAAGTAGGGGCGAGTAATCGAGTGTGAGTATACTCGAGCGAGTCTCCGATGATTTTATGTTGTGTTTCAGAGACATCATGGTGGGTACGCGCCACAACACGGGAGGCAGTGGTACCAATAGTACGAGTGACGAGGAGATTCACAGGATGATCTACGAGGAGGTGGCCGCAGCCATTCGAGCAGAGATACCGGAGATGTTTGGGTCTATTAAGACCACCCTGATTGAGACATTTGATGAGAGATATGCTGCTCTTACCAAGGCGGCTGCTGCTGCAGCCACTGCAGCTGTCGCCGCTGCCAAGACACAGGGAGGTGACTCGTTGCTGTACCGGGAGTTCAGCAACACGAAGCCACCAGAGTTTGATGGGACTCAGGATCCGATTGTTGCGATGAAATGGATCTCTGATATCAAGGGATGTTTCTACACTTGTTCCTGTTCGGAACATTTGAGGGTACGGTTCGCGCTGAACCAGCTTCACTTGGGGGCGAAAGACTGGTGGAAGTTTGTAACAGCCAGTTTCACTGCTGCAGAGCACACTGCAGTGACATGGGAGAGATTTACCATGATGTTTCGAGATGAGTATGTTCCCCCGATGGAGAGGGAACGGTTGGACCAGGAGTTTCTGTCCCTCAAGCAAAGGACAGAGTCAGTGACAGTGATTACGAGGATGTTCCATGAGAGGGCGTTGTTCTGCCCTGAGCACGTGTCTACCGAGCAGGCACGTATGAGCCGATATTTGAGCATATTGAGGAGAGATATCCGCGAGTTCGTGGCGAACTCGACTTATCGGTCATTTGCTGAGCTTCAGGCAAATGCTCGAAAGAGGGAGATTGAGCTGGAGACTCAGGCCAGGGAGGAGGCGGAGTCTCAGGGGAGGGATCGGCGGTCGGCACAGTCTCAGTCGGCAGCCAAGCGGGCGAAGCCTGCTGATTCGAGATCTGGAGGCCAGAAGGGCCGCACTTGTGGGAAGTGCGGCAAGAGTCATGAGGGGGTGTGTCGAGCGGGTGTTTGCTACAAGTGTGGCAAAGAGGGGCATATCGTGAGGGATTGCCCCAAGGGATTTGCAGTCTGCTTTCACTGCAACCAGACCGACCATCGGAAGACCGAGTGTCCCCAGCTGCTTCAGGGATCAGCATATGGATCTGCACCTACTGCTATTCGAGCTACAGAGAGTCGGCCAGCGAAGGCCGAGGCACCGAAGGCTCGCGGGAGAGCCTTTCAGCTGACAGCAGAGGAGGTCTGCGCAACACCTGATGTCATGGCCGGTATGTGTTCTTTTACTTATTTTATTCGAGTTATTTTGTGCTTATATTGTGTTATGCATAGGTACTTTTCTTGTGAGTTCTGTACCTGCCTTGGTGTTATTTGAATCGAGTGCGAGTCGATCCTTCGTGTCATTATCATTTAGTCGTCACATCAGTATCCGACGAGAGGCGTTGAGTCGACCTCTGAGAGTTTCCATAGCCGATGATCATGCGGTGCTTGCGACTGATGTTTTTCGAGGATGCACGATTGTCACACCCCAAAACCGGAACGGCAGAAACGTTCGGGGGTGGAGAACGTCATGTTTAATATCACAAGATATGCATTATAGTAAGCAAGTAATTAACAACCATTTCATTAGAAAGAAAGTGTTTACAATGTGTGTGTTCACAAAACATGGAATACATAAGCAAATAACAAACAAGACTTGAAGCTACTATGCTCCATCTTTTGAATTCCTAGCACGAGTACCTGTCTACTAGGCTCCTGAGAATACAAGTTATTTGAAAGAGTTGATCAGCAATTAAGCTGGTGAGTTCATAAGATTTTAGTGATGTAAGTAAGTTGTAGAAAGTTGTTGTAAAATGTCGTTGTAAAATGTAGTTGAAAAATGTAGTTGAAAAATGTAGTAAGTTGTAAGTTCTGTTTAGAAAAGTTCGTCTGTTCCTCTATAAAATCCTATATTTCCTACTTTAATGAAAGATAAGTAAAAATGACTCTACAATCCTTTCTATGAGTACTAAATGGATACAAGTTATATAAGACTCAGAGTAAACAAACAATCGATTGTGCGCATCTGCCCTAAGGCGGAAAGCACACATCCCATTGTTTGTTTGATCATTGTGGTATATAACCTTGGTGTATTCACTTGTTACTCATGGAGTTAATTGTAGTGGTTCCTTTATATTTAATGAAAAGATTCTTTAAGAAAACCCTTATTTCTTATAATAAAATGGTGACCACAGTGATTACTTCTATAATCACTTAGTTTATACTGGATATATATGATCTAATATCGGATAGAAAGTTAATTGGGTGAATCTGCCCTAAGCCCACAACCAAACAAGGAATAGGAAGTAAGGCGGAAAGCACACATCCAACTACCTATTGGGTATTAATGATATATAACCATGATGTATAAACTCATGTATTATAGAGTTAATCACCTAAGGTCCTTTAAGTTTATACTGGTTTAATAAAATGGATTAAACCTTTAACTGGTAAGTTTCTAGTTTTGTATACCAAAAGTTCTGATTTGGAACATATGTTTTGTACTAGAAAACTGTGCATTGACTCTGTGTCCTATGACTTGACCCATACCTGGTACCCTTATGATGACTTAATGTATACTGAGCATATATATATATATATATATCTAGAATCGAATAGAAAATAGACTGGGTGAATTCGTTCCAAGCCCACAATCAAACAAGGAACAAGAAATGAAGCGGAGAGCACACATCCTATTACCTGTCGGATCCTATTGATATATATATCCTTTGATGTATACATTAAGGAATCATAAGGTTAGCATTATGGTCCTCTCTACTAAACGTAGCCTTCTACCAAGGCATCTAATGTTATCTATGTTTGTTTCTTGCATGAGTTGTGTAGTTTCCCAAGTGAGACTATCATTAACCAAAAATATAGTTTTTACATTACTATTTATTGTGAGAAGATCACAATGTGAATGAAATGGGGAAATAATAAAGTACTGTAGTGTTGTATTATAGTAACTACTGCTATACTTTCTACCTTAAACCAATTGATATTTAAGATATAATGTGATATGATTGCACCATACTATCGACTAATAACACGACGATGAAAGACGTCGGAAGGAATGACATTTGGCACCCGTAGACTTGCAAATCCCACTGTAGCTAACAACAAGGTGTATGATAGTCAATCCAGTATATTTCTATACCCAAATTCACGCTCTCCCTCTAGGAGATTCTGGCTGCAAATCGAACCATGACAGGTGATGCCATGCCTCGAAACAGTGATTTACATTTATGTTATAAGATACTTGTATATGTTTTGTATGTACTAGATGTATTGTATGTTCTCTCTGTCTAGTATGTATGTATGTTCTGTTTGTTTCTCATCATAGTATGTTCTCTTGTATAATGTATAGTATGAACTAGTTATATTGTATGTTCTCTCTGTCTAGTATGTATGTATGTTCTGTTTGTTTCTCATCATAGTATGTTCTGTTTCTCATAATAGTATGCTTGACTCATGCATGAACTGACTCTTTGTATGCTTCATTGTACTAGAAGTAATGAATAGTATCTTCCTAAACTATACCTATTATAGTTTACTAATGTTTTACTTGAACTGTTATTGAAAAGACTCATTTTACTACTAAGTTATGCTTGTACTTTAAAAATGATTTTGATTAAACTAAAAAGTAACATAACTTTAAAAGAGTTTTTGAAATGTTTTGATCACTTATAAAAGACATAAGCAACATTTTGAAAGATGTTTATAACAAACAATTACACAATTATCATTGTGTTCAACTTGTATTCCCCCCCTTAAAAGCATTTAAAACAGTTAAAAGATTCATTACGGGGTATGAACTCACCTGATGTGGGTGATTCAACGAATACGCGTGTAAGGATGAGAAGTTCCACGAATGAAGTCCCGAGACACAACAAGTCCTAAATGACATATAATGACATATATTGGCATGAATATAGTGTTTTATAAGCAACTATATGAAAGGAAACACCTCATGGGACTAGGAAACACTTTGACCAAGTGTTGGAATCACATGTGATTCATCAAAGGAAAGTGGAATGGCACTACCATGAGTTTACTGCCATGGGTTTACGGCCATAAACTCATGGTCAAACATGCATAAGTGTGGGTTTGAATGCTAGGGAAGATTGAGGGACTTTTGCTCTATACAAGGCTGAGAAAGACCAACTCAATGGAGGCTTTTGATGAGTTTACGGCCCAAAGGAGTTTACAGCCGTAAACTCATGGTCATTAAGCAATTGAGAGTAGTTTAAGGTCATATTTCCATCAAGGAATGGTTCTAGGTCACAAGCTTTGCATCTAGGAGGGTTTATGGCCAAAATGGCACCCTTAAAGGGGTTTACGGCCATGGGAGATGGCTTGGCCGTAAACTCCTTTTGTTCTTGTGTTTTTGATGTTTTCAAGGCTCTAAGCATGAGTCCTAACTAGATATCAAGTGTAGGGAAGAGTACTTACGATATAGAGGCTTGAAATGGTTGATTTTGGCCAAGAACACTAGTGTGTGTTCTTGGTGTTCTTGGTGTTTCTTGAAGATCTAAGAAAAGATGATTTCTATGGATGAAATCAATGGATGAAGCTAGTTAAGAAGGTGTATCAACTAATCAAAGGATAGAATACTTACATATATGAAGATCTTGGATGAAAAGTTGGATGATACTTGAGAGGATTTGAAGAAAATCGGCCAAGGAAAGAAGGAATGAGAAAAATGGCCAAGTTTTATATATGTAGAGGTGAGTTTACGGCCTCCTTGAGTTTACGACCGTAAACTCTTGGTAACTTGGCCGTAAACTCCTCTTGATGGAGTTTAAGGCTTGCATGTTATACTGTGGTTCTAGCAGGTACTTCCTAACACTCATTCCTTGAGTGTATTAGGCTTAAAACTCCTTAGAATGACCTTTAACCAGGCTAGAACTCATTACCAATGAGTCTGACACTCAGTTGAGTTGACTGGCTGAGCTTTCAAAACAATTTTTTTTGGGTTGTCACAACGATAGAGATTTTCGGAGTCGAGTTTTTGATAGACCTGGTACCGATCGCGATGAGGGATGTCGGTGTCATCGTGGGCATGGACTGGTTGAGTCAATTCGGAGCTGTGATTGACTGTGAGCGTCAGCTGGTCACCATACGAGACCCTAGTGGGGGAGTGCTTACCGTGTATGGCGAGGGTACCCGGCTGGGTCAGCATTTTGCTCGGCCGCCAGAGCGAGACAGAGTCTACAGCAAGGTTGTAGGGGTTTTATAGCGTATGTGATGGATACACGAGTTGTTGCCGAGAGATCGAGTTCTATTGCTGAGGTTCCGATAGTGAGTGAGTTTTCGGATGTTTTTCCCAGGGTGTTACCGGGTGTGCCTCCCGAGAGGCAGGTGGAGTTTCAGATTGATTTGGTTCCGGGAGCGGCACCTATTGCCAAGGCCCCTTATCGCCTTGCGCCGCCGGAGATGCAGGAGTTATCCTCACAGCTTCAGGAGCTGTTGGGGAAGGGATTCATCCGACCGAGTACCTCGCCGTGGGGAGCGCCGATCCTTTTTGTCAAGAAAAAGGATAGTTCACACCGGATATGCATTGATTACCGGGAGTTGAACAAGCTGACGGTCAAGAACCGTTATCCACTTCCGAGGATCAACGATCTGTTCGATCAGTTGTAGGGTGCATCTTGGTTTTCCAAGATCGATTTGAGGTTTGGATATCATCATATGAGAGTCCGCGAGGAGGATATCTAGAAGACGACTTTTAGGACTCGTTCTGGGCACTACGAGTTCGTGGTGATGCCTTTTGGACTCACCAATGCACCGGCAGCGTTCATGGATCTCATGAACAGGGTGTGTAGGCCTATGTTCGATCGGTCGGTGATCGTGTTCATCGACGATATTTTGGTGTATTCGAGATCCAGAGAGCAGCACGAGGGGCATTTGAGAGAGATTCTGGGGGTATTGAGATCGGAGAGGCTTTACGCCAAATTCTCCAAGTGCGATTTCTGGTTACGAGAGGTCCAGTTCCTGGGACACCTCGTTAACCAGAATGGAATTGGTCGATCCGGCCAAGATTGAGGCAGTTATGAGATGGGAGGTACCGAGATCCCCTACCGAGATCAGGAGTTTTCTGGGTTTGGCCGGCTACTATCGGAGATTCATCAGAGATTTCTCCAAGATTGTCGTCCCCCTCACCAGGTTAACCCGGAAGGGCGTTACTTTTTCTTGGGGTCCCGAGTAGCAGACCTCATTTGAGACTCTTCGCCAGAAGCTGTGCGAAGCCCCAGTGTTAGCTCTTCCCGAGGGGATGGAGGACTTCGTGGTTTATTATGATGCATCTATATCTGGGTTGGGTGCGATGCTAATGCAGAGAGGGCACGTGATAGCATATGCTTCGAGGCAGTTGAGGCCTCATGAGACGAGGTATCCCACCCACGATCTAGAGTTGGGGGCGGTGGTGTTCGCCCTTAAGATCTGGCGCCACTATTTGTACGGGGTTCGGTGTACCATATACACAGACCACAAGAGCCTGAAGTATCTTATGGATCAGCCCAACCTGAATATGCGTCAGAGGAGGTGGCTGGATGTAGTGAAAGACTATGATTGTGAAATCTTGTATCACCCGGGCAAGGCTAACGTGCTAGCCGACACCCTGAGCAGCAGATCAGAGAGTGCCCCGATCTGAGATGTGTGTATGAGGATGACAGTGATGACTCCAGTTTTGGATACCATACGATAGGCCCAGGCGGAGGCCGTGAGACCGGAGAACCGCAAGAGGGAGCGGGTGATTGGACAGGTATCTGAGTTTATGACGGATAGCCGAGGACTTATGACCTTCCGAGGGCGGATTTGGGTGCCCTATACAGGCGGAGCTCGACGTATCCTGATGGAGGAGGCGCATAGATCAAGATTCTCGATCCATCCCGGGGCCACTAAGATGTATTTGGACCTGAAGATAGATTACTGGTGGCCCTGTATGAAGATGGATGTTGCTTGGATAGTTGAGAGGTGCTTGACTTGCCGCTGGGTCAAGGCAGAGCACCAGCGACCACATGGTCCATTGTAGCCTCTGGAGATTCCCCAGTGGAAGTGGGAACAAATTTCGATGGACTTTATCACCAAATTACGAAGGACTGCGCGTGGAGTCGACACGATTTGGGTAATTATGGACCGACTGACGAAGAGTGCTCACTTCCTTGCTATAAGTGAGAGCTCTTCCGCGGAGAGGTTGGCAGAGATTTATGTGAGAGAGGTGGTAGCACGGCATGGGGTGCCAATCTCTATCGTGTCAGATCGAGACGTGCGTTTCACTTCCAGGTTTTGGAAGAAATTTCATGAGGAATTGGGCACGCGCTTACATTTCAGTACTGCGTATCACCCACAGACAGACGGGCAGAGTGAGTGGACGATCCAGACGCTCGAGGACATGTTGCGAGCGTGTGTCATGGACTTCGGAGGAAGTTGGGACACCTAAATACCGTTGGCCGAGTTTTCTTACAACAATAGCCACCATTCGAGTATTGGTATGCCTCCCTTTGAGCTTTTTTATGGGAAGAGGTGTTGGACTCCCATTTGCTGGGGAGAAGTGGGTCAGAGGGTGATGGACAGCACGGAGATAGTGCTGAAGACGACCGAGCAGATTCAGCTAGTCAGGCAGAGATTGCTGACGGCCTAGAGCCGCCAAAAGAGTTATGCGGACAGGCGACGGTCCGAGCTGGAGTTTCAGGTCGGAGATTTTGTGCTCCTGAAGGTATCCCCATGGAAAGGGGTGATCCAGTTCACGAAGCGGGGCAAACTGGGCCCCCGATATATCGGTCCGTTCAGAGCGACCGCCAGAGTGGGTAAGGTAGCATACCATTTATAGCTACCTACGGAGTTGATTCAGATTCATAACACCTTCCACGTGTCCCAGCTGAGGAAGTGTGTGGCCGATGAGACGGCAGTGGTACCGCTAGAAGACATTCAGGTGGATGCGAGTCTGAATTACATTGAGAGGCCGACCGCGATTCTAGATCGAAAGGTGAAGGTTCTGAGGAACAAAGAAGTGAACCGGTGCCCCTGGTTCAGGTCCAGTGGCAGCATCGGAAGGGATCCGATTTGATTTGGGAACCGGAGTCAGAGATGCGGGAGCAGCATCCTGAGCTATTTGCGGAGCATGACTTCGAGGGCGAAGTCTGATTCTAGTGGGGGAGAATTGAAACATCTGGTTTTCCAGGTATATTATTTTCATTATTTAATTTGAGAATCTTGGAGAGACTCGACGAGTTAACGCCTCAACCCGTCGAGTAGGTCGTGACTTGTGACGTGTATTAATGAATGGACTCGACGAGTCTGTGAGCCGACTCGCCGAGTCAGCACTGTTGAGGGAAACCCTAATTTAGCGGGAATGTGACCTATTTAAAGGCACTTATAGCCTCCTTTTGCGGCCACCCTTCCCAAAGAGCAACCCTAAACGATCCTTGAGCGTATATATATATATATATAGATAGAGAGAGAGAGAGAGAGAGATAGAGGGCTAACTTGGAGAATTTGTGTATCTTTGTAAGGAAGGAGAAGGTTTTCAAGCAAGGAGCAAAAGAAGGGTGTTGGATATGTTAATATTCGTCCTAGAGCTTCTGATAGAGGTATCAAGCTCGAAGCTTTTCCTTTTTGTTGAATAGATCTCATATTTTGAAGATTAGGGCTCCTTTTATGTATATCTTGGGGCTTTGAGGATTTGGGGTTCATGAGGAAGCTTGAACTCCAGATCTGGACCTTAGGAGGTCCTTAGCACCTAAAAGTTCCTGCTTTATTCTTCCTTGGTGAAATTCTAGAGTGAGAACCCATGTTAGATCATGTTCTTGGCATTTCTTGCCCAAAATGCCATGCATGGACGTAAAGTCTATGACTTTACGTGATATTTGAGCCCTGAGAATGTGGATCTGGAGTTTGAGGAAGTATTCCGCCTTAAAAACGTCTGAATGCAAGCTGAGTCTTAATAGACTCGCCGAGTCGATGAGCCGACTCGGCGAGTAGCTTAGGGTTTGTCCCGATGAGTTGAATCGCGCTATAACTCGACGAGTTAGGGGTTAACTCGACGAGCTGGACCTTCCTGAGGTTACTGAGAAACGATGAGACTTCGACGAGTCGCACGAGTGCACTCGACGAGTCTGGTCAATTTTGGACTGTTGACTAGAGTTTGACTCCTGTTGACTGTAAGGTTTGGTCAAATGAGTAGTAAAAGTCAGGGAGGGGTAAAATGGTCTTTTACCCATTTAAGGGACTAAGAGTGTAAGAGAGATCAATGAATAGTGTAATGGAGTGTGAGGGGAGTATTGATTAGAAATATTATCCATGTGATAGGCAGAGGCTAGATCGAGGATTTCGAGCACGAGATTTTTACTAGCTAGCTCGCGAGGTGAGTCTTCTCACTATACTTTACCTTGAGTGATATTTATGTGTGACCAGAGGGTCTTATGTGCTTACTTGAGTTGTGCTTTATTTGAGTGATATATATTATGATATATTATGTGAGGCTGAGACCGGACCGGAGGGTCCAACGAGCCATGGGACTGGAGGGTCCCAACCAGACCGGACCGGAGGGTCCAACGAACTGTGGGACTGGAGGGTCCCACTAAGACACATAGACTGGAGGGTCTTATAGTGTTATAGCCTCGAGTGGCTAATATGTTGAATGTGGTATTTTGGGGAACTCACTAAGCTTTGTGCTTACCGTGTTATGTGTTATGCGTTTCAGGTAGTTCCGAGGATCGCGGGAAGGCACCAACATGATTGTACACACTGGCGAGAGATTGTTATATGATTTTGGGATTTGAATTTATATGTGTGGAATTGTTGACATTTGAGATACTTATGATTTTGAGAATATAAAACTGAGTTTTTATTGTGTTTGAAAATAAAAAATTTTGTTTGAAAAATTACGTCGTTATAATTGACGCATACACGTGTAATAGAGTGTTATCAGTTATAACTATGCCTGACCAAATATGATATATGATATGTTACAGATAGAATATATATATATATATATATATATATATATATATATATATATATATATATATATATATATATTAATAGAAACCTGCCTAAACTCGTGAACCGGGAAACTAAATGGTGAAGTCAAGACTAAATGTGTATCGTGGATCAATAGTGTTATAATGTGTATAACACTACTGACACATGGTACTCACATGTGACTAGACAAAATCATGGAGTTTCATGTGAATCAATTCAAGGATAATGAGTAGAGGTATAACATGCTAGGATAGATAAGATGCCTAGTATATGACTTTTATGTCCTACGGTAATGAAGTCTTAGCATGTTCACAACTTTAGGATCCTTGTATTATGATTAAGTTAAACGTAGTAGATGTTAGCCGAACATGAAGTTACCTTATTCTAAAACACTTCTTGGCATGCTAAGTTTGTGGAAAATCTACATGGTTAAATTAGTTGTGGCACGATCACTTTTCGTAAGAAGATCAAAAGTGTAGCAAATAAGAGAAGCATGAAAGATCACCCGTTTGAACCAACAAGCAAGCAAGAGGCATAGGAGCTAGAGAGAAAAATGAAAGGGAGGGAAGAAATAACTACTTTCCTTGCATTAATATGAGTAAGAGAGTCATTTTTAAGTGTTCATACCGCACAAAGTCATCCCACATGTGCATCCAATGCATGAGATATAACAGGTACATGATTAACTTAACAACTTTATCAATATTACCTTGTATGTAATTTTAGAAAATACAAAATTACCATTTAAGCATATAAAACATCAAAGTCATTATAATCACCATAAACTAATGATAAAAATGATATATCACACTATTTGTGTAACCGACACCAAACTCGTCCCAAGCCTCATTGTGTCTTAGTAAATTGTGGAGTACTAGCAATGTTTTGGGATGCATAGTTTTGAACCTTGTACCTCTTGGATTGAAATTAACACTTCAACCACTAGGCTCCTATTATAAGGCTAAAACAAGATATGTAAGATTCAAACCTATAACCTCTAAGTTATAATGAGAATGTTAACTGTTAAGCAATTGTCTTGTTTCACCATAAACTTATTATCGAATTGTCATTGAATAACAAACCAAAAAACTGACAAGATGTTTTGTCCTTAATGAAAAAAATGTTTTTTTTTTTCCGAAAAAAGGAAAAAATGAATTAACCTGAAAGTAGAATAAATAAGCTAAACCGAAAAAGTATCCAAGTTACGAAGGTTTAATTGAAAATGTTTAGGCTTAAATTGATATAATATCAAAATTCCAGGTAGTATATAACTAACATTTAGAAAAAATTGAAAAACTATTGCACTCATAAGTGTCAGATATTTTTATTATAATATCAAACTTTCATTTTCCAAACATATCTTCGTATTCTAATAATAAAGGATAATTTTTTTTTGCCATGTGTCATTCTATTAAGCTTCATAATTAATATCCTGTCACTTGACAATCTATTGATTATTCATTTCAAATTTTAAAATTTCCAATCTAATTACATTATTAATGATATTAGAATAAAAATTAAATTAAAATTAATACAGATTATTAGGTGATATAATTTCACGTATTTATTTAAATCATAGATTATAATTTTATATAACTAAAAAATATATTTTAATTAATAGTTTATTTAAAATAATTGATTAATAATTTTAAGTTTTTACTATTAAATTTTAATTAATTTTGTAACCATAGTTCCCACATATTATAAACTAATGTCACATTTTATTCATATTGGCAAGTCAATACTATATTTTCCTCCTTAATTAAATTCACGATATCTAAAAATTATATGCAACATTTATAATTCAAATATTTACACAAAAGTATTACTTTATCTTTTATTTCCTCATGGATTAATAGAATAATTGTTTTTAATCCAATTCATTGAATCGTTGTATTTTAGGCACCAGATTGGGTTGAAGGTAGATGCACCACTGTCAAAAGCAATTTTGTAGTTGCATTAGTTGCACTTGTTTTTGCCTTTAATTATTTGGACATAAAAAGTAAACAAAAGAATAAATAAAGTGAATGTGGTGAGCTCACACATTGCATGCACATAATTGCCATTGTGGATAGCTATAGACACACCATTTCTTATAAACAAGAAAAAAAGATAAAATACGCTATTCTCATTTGTATTACATGTTTGAAAATCATCAATATATTTGAAACTTATACAAGATTATATTTAAAGTAACATTAATAAAATGGTTGATATTTATAATTTTAATATTTGAAGTGATCATAAATAAGATGCAAATAATAACAATCAACATCATTTATATTATCATAAATGGATTTCTTTTCAAGTTCTTTTTGGTGATTTTTAAAGATGGCTAAAAAAAGTAACGGAAAAGGTCCGATACTTTTTCGATTAAGCGATTTATAAATTTAGTGAAAATTAGAAAATAAATATTATCTTCAATGTGAGATGCAAATTTTGGGCAAATACCTTAATATAAAATATTGATAGAAATAAAATAATATAAATTTACCATACTTTAAAACATAGACATGAAATTTAACGGAACATATCACTACAAGAAAAAATGGAATTAGCGGCGACAAAAGTCGCATGTAAAAGTTAGAATTGTCGCCGGTGAAGGCAATAACGGCGACGTCGTCGTTATAAAGATATTTGTCGCCGCTAATAACCTTGTCGGCCGTAATTTCCTTTGTCACCGGTAATATTATTTTTCATTTTTTTTATTAAAATCAATACTTTCGGGTGCATAAAAACCGATACGTAACGACATTAAATGCAGCAAAAAATTATCATAACGACATCCAATTAGGTACCAAATTGTTATAATTTCATATAAATACCAAAATACAACAAAAGTGTTATAATTCCAACAAGTACCAAATTGTCACAACAAATCTAACATACAAAACTCAAACTAATCATCCAAGAAATCATCATCTTCGTTCCCCTCGTTTCCTCCTTGATCTTTCCTCGATTGAAAAAACGCATAAAGTTCTTCTCTATATGCCGGATCATTGAGCATTGTCCGAAGATTTTTCAACTACATAATAAATAACAAAATATATAAACTTATAAGTTAAACTATCAAACATAAACAAAAACTACCAAAGTACATTGCTATGTCTTACACTTGAATACAAGAAAATACCAAAAGTATATTGCTATTTCTTGCAATTGGGATAAAAATACAATTACCAAATCAACATGCATTTTTTGATGCAAAAGTACATTGCTATTTTTAAACCAGGGACAAAAAAACCAAAGTATATTGCTATTTCTTGCACTTGGAACATTAACACAATTACAAACGCAATTTCCAAATCAACATCCATTTATTGATCATTATATAGATATATGAGATTTTGAAATTAAGTAGTCTAGTTTTTTGTGCTAAAGAACCTCAAATACAAGAAATACCAAAGTACATTGTTATTTATTGCACTTGGGACAAAAGCACAATTACAAACACAATTACCAAATCAACATGCATTAATTGATGTTAAAGTGCATTGCTATTTTCAAACTAGGGACAAAAAATCAAAGTACGTTATTATTTCTTGCAGTTGGGACAAAAAAACCAATTACCAAAGTTTTTAGCAAACAATCACCACAAACCAAAATTACCAAATCAACATGTATTTATTGAAAGGAAACAATCTTGTTTTACCTGAGATGGTTGTGACTGTGGTGGTGGCTATGATGGCTGTGCAATCGGCGAGATGGCAAAAGGTTTTCGACCGATGCTTCTGATATGCTCACGTCGTTCACCTAGTACTCTCTCGAAAGTAGCTCTTTCTTTAACTGGTGTTAAATCTCATTCACCTGCTGATACTTGTGTTTGTTCCAAGAGCTCTTGTACTAACCAATTATGTGTTTTCCAAAAATGATTAACAATTAAGTAATAATAGACACTTAATCAATTGGAAGGTTGGGGGTTGAGAAAGGGTTCACGCGGGTCAGTCCCCCAAGGCATTACCGACGACACCTTTGCCGGCGACAGAGACTTTTAGCAGTGATTGAAGCTCATATTGGCGGAAAAGGTGTTTTTGTCAATGACATTATTTCTTGTAGTGTTATATACTAAACCCGTACTACCTTAACATAATACACATAGTTCATAAAATACATACAAAAATAAAGTTAGATTATTATTATTATTATTATTATTATTATTATATTACAACAATTATATATCAACTAATAAATAAATATATTCTAAGTTATTAAACGTAAATAACTAAGATATTAGTTAAAAGTATTTAAAAATTTGTTGATGTATCACTATAAACCATATTACAAAAATTATTGATATTATGAGTAATTATATAACTGATGTAATCTATCTATCTATATATATATCTTTATAAAGCTAGCGTTTTTCTTTGAACCTCATACATTTGAAACTCTCACGACCATTTTTTCTCGAATCTCATGCATTTGAAACTCCCAAGACTATTCAACTTATATAAATTAATTTATGATTAATTGAAATATTATGATTTGTAACTCTTAAAACTCTTCGAATCATGCTATTTAATTGATGAGTTAAATGAAATATTTAGCCTATATAAGAAATTTGTAGATTACATATTGCATGTATGTAAACACAAAATGATAGATTATATTTGTAAGGTTTGAAGAGTTATGTGAGTGGTTCCATGGATGTAAGAAAGCAATTGCAACTTTTCCAAATATAAATTCATGTAAACTCAAATTGAGTGCATGTAAAGTTTTAGATATTAACCAATGTTCAAATTTAGGTATGTTTGTAAAGGTATATTTGAGATCATTTTTTAAGTTTGTGTTATGCATCTTTCTATAATCACAGGATGATGAAGTCGGATCGATAATTACTTCTCATTAGCTTTTGGTAAATCAACAATCTAGCTATTTATCAGTTAGAACAATTAACTTTGTTAAGATGTATGTATATTTATGTTGTCTCTCTCCTTTTTATGTTAAGAAAATATATTTTATGTACAAAAGAACATTATTCAACATGTATTTTATGCTAGGTATATACTATGTTAGTTTCTATCCCTTATTTTGTTGTAAATAACATCGATGGAGTTTTTTATAATTGATTTTGATGAAAGTAGTTTACAATTATTATTCCAAATTGTTGGTGATAATGACAACTTATAACGAATGATTTTTAATATGATATGACTTTATTGTTGAAAACCAATAATTATGTGTGTTATAAAAATGAAATCTTTATGTTCTACCAAAACTTATATGGATGTACCCAACTTTAAATGTTTTTATTGTAATAAAAATAAATTATCGTAAAGAAAAAGTAAAATAAACAAAATATTAATATTTTCATAAGAAAATATAAGTGATAAAAATATACCTCAAGTGTAACACTCCTTCTCCCCTAACCCACTCTTAACATATTTTTTTAAAGATTGGTCGCAGTACATAACAATTACTATAGTTTTAAAATTGAAATCACCATTTTATTTGGACCGTTCATTATTTTCTAATATTTCATAGCTTTAAGAAAAAAAAAAATGAAAGTACAATAAAAAAGTATGATAATTTTTTTTAAATATAATAATGAAAAATTTCAAATAAATAGTTTTTAATTAGTAAAAAATAATAATTGTTTAAAATAACGGTAAACTAATGAATAGATCATATTATATTAAAAAATTATTGTTATTTGAAATAATAATAATAATAATAATAATAAGATAGGAAATAAAAAAATATTCAAATAAATTATTTATAACTTAGTTAAAAGTACTTATAGTTTAAAATAATTTTAAATCAAAAACATAATTCAATATGATTTAAACACAACTTTTTATATCTTTCGTATCGTATATTTTAAATTATTATAATATTAGTTACATCTTAGTAAAAAATTATTATTTCAATGATAAATACTTACAATATTGTTTTTATAACATATAATTGTTAATATTTATATGACATTATTGGGCACAAATCAAGAGTTTAAAACTCCTACTACAACTCAATAGTTTTTATTTTTTATTTAGATATTATTATAATTTCAAGTTTAATGTAATTTGTCTTTATATTTTCCACTACATTCAAAATTTTTTTAAACTTTTGGTTAATAATGTACAATATTTTTTTTCTATTTTACACATATTTATTATATACATTGTACCTATATTAGTAGTATATAAGTAAGTTTTGATTTAAAAATTACATGTTTGAAAAGATTTGTGATGAAAATGAAAGAGTTGCAAAAAAAAAAATAAGTTTTGTTGCATCAATGATTATTTGAACGCAAATTTTTTATAACAATGTTTCTATATATCAAATGTATGTTGATTTCTAAATATTCATTTTGAATGATTTATAAGTGTTTAATAAATTTTGTTTGATATAAATGTTATAATGTTGTAGTGTTTTTATTTTATTAAAAGCTATAGTATTTTTCATACTGTTTGTTATTTGTTTTATATACAAATCAGCATACGTTTTATATATAATTTGCACAACTTAAAACGTTCTAAAAAATCATCAAAAGTTGTAGTATTTATTTTTTCATACTACTTTGTTTTTTCTATACATAGAAATCAATATATGTTTGATATATAATTACACACCATAAAACGGTCTATAAAATCATTAATTAATAGTGGAAATAACTAATGATATAAATCTTTTAAAATTAATAAAACTAATATGTTAACTATAGAGTTTGTTTTGCTATTGACATTGATTTTACATGTATAAATATTAATTCATAATTTGTTAAATGTTATTATTTTAATTAAATAATTATATTCACGCGCAACACGAGGATTCAACTAGTAAAATATAAACGTCAGTAATATTGAGTTTATATGAGTCACCACTCACCGCAAAGGAAGACTGGTGCTAAATATTTGGGATAAACGCTTCAAAAACGAAATCATCTCTAGTTCGAATCCCATAAAGTTTAACTTTAAATTACTCCAGCATTTAACAAAAATGTAATCGACTTGATAGGTTTATGAAATAGCTGAGAACCCAAAAGATCGCCAAAAGGGGCTTTTAGCGGATCTGTAACATTATTTTAATTGGACTTTCAGGTTAGAATAATTGTTTAAAATGTGTTAATAAATTACTCACAGGGTTCAAACCTTTGGTTTACTCTTTATGAGGATGGATATATGAATCTATTTAAGTGCATGCTTTTTCTTTATAAAATTAGGTTGCTTGACAGTACTGGAAATTTTAAAAACCCTTAATAAATTATCTATGTTATTAAATAATAAAAGAGATAGATTATTATTATTTATTTATCTATTGATTGACTACATTAACTATGTTATATTCTTTTACCTATTTTTTTTTTCTTTCTAAAGACACGTCAAGAAAACACTTTTCCACCCTAACAAGGTGGTTTTATTTGAGGATAGAAAGATAAAAGGAACACACTAAACCTTCGCTGCTCTTTGTATAAACCATATCAATTTCCTCTAAAAAAGACATTTACCCAATTCAAGTAGTGTAATGGTAAACTATAATCTCATTAGGAGGTCGATAAATTATAAAATACCATAAAAGCCAAAAAGGAAAGAGAGTGGGAGACTAAGAATGGTCACAAGTTCCCAACCAAGGTTACCTGTAAAATATATTATTGTAATGCTGGACATACTCTACACCACCCATAACATAACAAACTCATTAAGCCCCCCACCCCCACTTCACACTTACTCCCTACTCCCCTCCCACCTTCTATCTAACACCATAATATATTACAAAATCGCTAATTTATTTGAAGCCATCTACAAGTCATAAATTTGGTAAAATGTTTTATTTGGGCCAACATATATATATATATATATATATATATATATATATATATATATATATATATATATATATATATATATATATACAGTAAAGTCTCAATATTTTCATCGATTTGACAAGAAAGTCCTAAACTTTATTTTTTTGACAGTAAAGTCCAAATTACCGGCAGTTTTTGACACTTTTACCCTTTTTTCCCGGTTAGCCGGTAATTAGGATTTTTTTATCAAAAAAAATAAAGTTTAGGACTTTCTTGTCAAATCGTCAATTAGGACTTTACTGTCAAAAAAATAACGACTTTCTTATCAAATCGTTAAAAATATTGGGACTTTAGTGTATATATAATTTTTTTGGGTTAGAAATTTAATGGTATAATACTCTTTAAGCATAAGAGTGATTAAAACCTTCTCTAATCAGCTAGATCCTATTGAAATCCTTAACGTTTGCTTTTTGTTAAATCGTTTTTTTAATCTCAACAAACCGCCATTGAAAAAAATTGAGATAATCAAGAAAGAAAGAACCAGGGTTCGGTTTCTTATTTCTCCATTTTTGGGACAGCAAAAAGCCAACACAACCCTGGTTCTTTCTTTCTTTTTGATTATCTCCATTTTTTTCAATGTTTGTTTGTTGAGATTAAAAAAACGATTTAACAAGAAGCAAATGTTAAGGATTTCAATAGGATCTAGCTGACTAGAGAATGTTTTAATAACTCTTATGCTTAAAGAGTATCCTACCATTAAATTTCTAACAAAAAAAAGAGATATACACTAAAGTCCTATTATTTTCAACGATTTGACAAGAAGTCCTATACTTTATTTTTTTGACAATAAAGTCCTAATTGACGATTTGACAAGAAAGTCCTAAACTTTATTTTTTTTGACAAAAAAGTCCTAATTACCGGCTAACCGGGAAAAAATGGTGAAAGTGTCAAAAATTGCCGGTAATTTGGACTTTACTGTCAAAAAAATAAAGTTTAGGACTTTCTTGTCAAATCGATGAAAATATTGGGACTTTAGTGTATATATATATATATATATATATATATATATATATATATATATATATATATATATATATATATATATATATATATATATATGTTATGATTAAATCTAACAAAA